>NC_053491.1:342138767-342738767 GCF_905171775.1 Rana temporaria
AAAACGAAAACACATTTATTTCTCAGTTTAGGCCGATATGTATTCTTCCACATATTTTTGGTAAAAAAAATGCAATAAGCGTATATTGATTGGTTTGCGCAAAAGTTATAGCGTCTACAAAATAGGGGATAGTTTTACGGCATTTTTATTATTCATTTTTTTATTAGTAATGGCGGCGATCAGCGACTGCGACTGCGACATTATGGTGGACAGATCGGACACTTTTGACACTATTTTGGGGTCATTGTCATTTATACAGTGATCAGTGAAAAAAAAAAATACTGTGTAAATGACACTGACATGGCGGGGACGCACGCCCGCACGGCGGGAAATTCATAGCGGCGTACAGGTACTTTGCTTTGCCCAGCCGTGCCATTCTGCCAACGTAAATGTACATGCAGTGGTTGGCAAGTGGTTAAACCAATCAAAATGGCTCTGATCTGTCCCGGAAGTGCTGCAGAAAGAAGTGGAAGACAAGCAGGAACTACAAATCCCCAGATTGCTAAACCGCTCGTCACCCATGAAGGTAAATACAGCAGGGACCAGGATGGAGGGAGGGGCATGTAGTGGAGGACAGTATAGGGTGTTGATTCACTATTAAATGTTTTTTGAAAAGGTCAACTTTTGCCTGTTCCTAGGGCTGAGGCCCCGTACACACGACCGAGTTTCTCGGCAGAATTCAGCCAGAAACTCGGTCGGAGCTGAATTCTGCCGAGAAACCCGGCCGTGTGTACACTTTCGGCTGAGGAAGCCGACGAGGACCTCGGCGAGGAAATAGAGAACATGTTCTCTATTTCCTCGTTGTTCAATGGGAAATTTCGGCTCGCCGAGGTCCTCGGCGGCTTCACAAGGAACTCGACGGACAAAACGATGTGTTTTGCCCGTTGAGTTCCTCGGACGTGTGTACAGGGCCTAAGATTTGGGTCCGAAAGTGTGTATTGAGCGGAATGGTAGGCAGATATGTAAAACAAGAGCCTGGATGCTGTGTTTGGATGTTGCCTCCCTCTTGCTTTTCCATCAAAGAAGGGCCTTCAGCAGTGAACAAAGTGTTGTCTTTAATGACTATTGCCACATTGCTTTTCTGATTTCAGCACAGTATGAGCAAGGCCGTAGTATTATTGCCTGAGTTTTTTTTTTCTTTTTACCCAGTAAGCATTTCATTTCCGCTAACTGACATTATCTCTTTTCTTGTGTTTCTCTAAGTGCACTGACCTTCTAGAACAACTCCACATATTTTTTTTTTTCCTCTATTTATTTTACATTCCTAACTTTGAACATTCCCCTGAAAAGTTGAACTATGCAGAAAATTCTGCTTACTTCACTTGATTTAACGATGAGAATGATAAAAAGCGGCTATGTGGTGACAGAAAACAAATATATTAGAGGAAGGCAGAAATATTATTTTATCCTGAGATTAAATAAGATCTGCATCTAAGCCAACACTAAATGTAAAGAAGTAGACTTGAAAACATTAAACTTGGTCACCTCCACTCTTTGTCTTTATCTTTTCAAGTGAAAGGACCAGAGCTTTTTTTCTCAGAAAATAGGTGCAGGAACTCAACCACGACCCTGTTCAGATTTCACAAACAGTAGAAGGGTCTTAAAGGAGCATTAAATACCAGGATTGCATAACATACAGAGTGCAGAGTTCAGGGGGGTTACACACAAAGTGCAGAGCTGTCACTTGTAAACACAAAAAACGGACTTCTGTGTTTACAAGTGATTGCAGTGAGCAGGCACCAAAAGGTCTGAGCCAAAGGTGGTGGAACTGAGTTCCCCCAAGTTCCCCCTGAAAAAAAGCCCTGGAAAGGACACACAGCAGTTTGTCAAACAAACATGTGAAACTATGCAGAACGCAAGAGGACTCAAAGAATACACAGCTTGATATAAATTGAGCCTAATATCATGCAACCCAGTTTTTACACATTTGGCCACACTCATGAGGCCAGATCTTAAAGGGGCTGTCAAGGTACATGTTTTTTCACCTTAATGCATTCTATGCATTAAGGTGAAAAAACACCCGAGGATAAGCGGCCCCCCCAGCCCCCCGTTTATTTGACTGACCCCTCGAAAGTCCCGAACCGTGAACGCGTTGGCTTCTCGGCTCATTCATTAGTTGATTGATAGCAGCGCAGCCATTGGCTACCGCTGCTCTCAAGCAAATCAATGATGCGGTGCGCCGGGGGGCGAAGCCGAGTGATACAGTCGGTCGCTATAGCCGCTGGCTGTATCACGGGAGCGTGCCCGCATAACCCCTTTGGGAAAGAGCTTCCCATGAAGGGGGTTAGCTGATGTGGGGAGGAGCTGAGATAGCCACCGAGGGACCCCAGAAGATGTGGATCGGGGCCACTGTGTACAAAACAAGCTGCACAGTGGAGGTAAGTATAACATGTTTGTTATTTAATTTTTTTTTAAACGCAAACCTTTAGTGTCCCTTTAAAGTGGAGGTTCCATCAAAAAAACTATTTTGCTTTAAACTGTAGCTTACGACTAAAAAAGAAAAAAAAAAAAATTTTTTTTTTTTTTTACTCATCTGCAAATGCCTGTTGCTACGAAATCTGCCTTTGAAACCACCTAGGATTCTGACATCATCTCCCTCTAATGCTCCTGGGAAATGTGTGTCATCATTTCCCAGGATGCAGTGCACTGTCCAATTATCACTCCCCATCCAAGACTTCCAGGAAGTTGGGGCCTAATCCACAGCCAGCGGGTGTAACTTAAATATTCGGATTTAAAGGGTCACTAAAGGAATTTTTTTTTTTTGCTAAATAGCTTCCTTTACCTTACTGCAGTCCTGGTTTCATGTCCTCATTGTTCGTTTTTGCTTTGATGTTGCTGTAAATCTCTCTCTGTTCTGGACACTTCCTGGTTGCCTGTTTCCTGATAACCACAGTACTGGGAGATTTCTCACGGTGGTCACTAATCAAGGAGATGTGTGTAAAACGAAACTGGATTGGTGCTGAGGAGTTTTAGACAAAGTATCACTGCTCTCTATTGGCTGACTGCCCTCTAGTGGCTCTCTGTACATCAGAGAACCAGCAAACAACAGCAAAAACGAAACTACACTGCAGGCACATTATATGATTGTTTTTTTATCTATTTTTAATCATTTTTAAAAGGAATCAGTTAACTATTATGTCTCTATGTCCTGTAAACAGTCATTTCAGCTAAAAAAATGTTTTCCTTTAGTGACCCTTTAAGTTACACCGCCGGAAAATTTCTGCCTAAGTGCCCGATCCACAAAGCACTTACCTAGAAATTTTCTGCGGTGTAACTTAAATCCGGCCGGCGCAAGGCGTTCCTAATTTAATGGGGCGAGTCCCATTTAAATTAGGCGCGATCCCACGCCGGACATACTGCGCATGCTCCCGACGTCATTTTCCCGACGTGCTTTGCGTGGTTTTACGTTGCGCCGGGTTTTGAGAATCGCGACGGGCGTAAAAAAAAAATACGAGTTGCGGCGGGAAAAAAAAAATTGACAAAAAAAAGACAGCGACGCGGGATAGAAGGGTCTACTTTTACAAGGCCTAAACAGTTTAGGCCTTGTAAAAGCAGCCCTAATATTGCGACGGCAAACTAATACTTACGGAGAAAAAACGAAGCGTAAAAGCTTTGTGGATCTCCGTAAGTGCTAATTTGCATACCCGAAGCCGCATTCCGACGAGAAATGCCCCCAGCGGCGGCTGCGGTACTGCATCCTAAGATCCGGCAGTGTTAGTCCCTTACACATGTCGGATCTTCTCCCTATCTATGTGAAACTGATTCTGTGGATCAGTTCCATAGATAGAAACAGGGATACGACGGTGTATCAGTAGATACGCCGGCGTATCCCTTTTGAGGATCAGGCCCTAAGTGTCTGTAGGCTACACAATGCCCACAAGCAAAATGACAACGGTGTGGACATGGTTTTATAAACTATCTTTTTTGAATATCTGTGCGGATCGGTGGCGGATTGTAAAATAGTAAGTGACCGGATTTATATTATAAAAACGCAGGATGAAAGGACATACATTTAAAAAATGCTAATTGTGGTTGGAACTCCGCTTTAATGACATGAATTTTTACAATCTCTATACTATGCATTTATTTATTTTAAGCATATTGTTTTGTAAAGTGTTATAGAATATGATGATTTTGTATAATCACTTCCCACCTAGGCTATAACATAATAACAGCCAGGTGTTGGTTTTATTGTTCTGAGTGGACGTTATATGACGTCCTTCAGAACAAGCCACTCGTGTGCACCTCTCCTCCCCCCCCCCGGGGGTGCGCAGCGTGGCAACCATTGGTGCGGTGTGTTCCTTGCATCTCCGATCACGGTAAAGAGCCTATGACATACTGTAGGATTTTTACCATGTTACATAATTACATAGTTACATAGTTAGTCAGTCCATCCAGTTCAACCACAAAAAAAATAAACAAACAAAATAAAAAACACAGTACAATCCCATACACCCAACTCCATACCCACAGTTGATCCAGAGGAAGGCAAAAAACCCCAGCAGAGCATGATCCAATTTGCTACAGCAGGGGAAAAAATTGCTTCCTGATCCCCCGAGAGGCAATCGGATTTACCCTGGATCAACTTTACCTACAAATCTTAGTACTTAGTTATATTATGTACATTTAGGAAAGAATCCAGGCCTTTCTTAAAGCAATCTACTGAGCTGGCCAGAACCACCTCTGGAGGGAGTCTCTTACTGTGAAGAAACCTTTCCGTATTTGGAGATGAAATCTCTTTTCCTCTAGACGTAAAGAGTGCCCCCTTGTCCTCAGTGTTGACTGTAAAGTGAATAACTCAACACCAAGTTCACTATATGGACCCCTTATATATTTGTACATGTTGATCATATCCCCCCTTATTCTCCTCTTCTCAAGAGTGAATACATTTAGTTCTTCTAGTCTTTCCTCATAGCTGAGCTCCTCCATGTCTCTTATCAGTTTGGTTGCCCTTCTCTGCACTTTCTCCAGTTTTCCGATATCCTTTTTGAGAACTGGTGCCTAAAACTGAACTGCATATTCCAGATGAGGTCTTACTAATGATTTGTACAGGGGTAAAATTATATCTCTCTCTCTGGAGTCCATACCTCTCTTAATACAAGAAAGGACTCTGCTCACTTTGGAAACCGAAGCTTGGCTTTGCATGCCATTATTGTGCTTATGATCTACCAAAACCCCCAAGATCCTTCTCCACTACAGATCCCCCCAGTTGTACTCCCCCTAGTATGTATGACGCATGCATATTCTTAGCCCCCAAGTGCATAACTTTACATTTATCAACATTAAACCTCATCTGCCACTTAGTCGCCCAATTAGACAGAGCATTGAGGTCGGCTTGTAAATTGGCGACATCCTGCAAGGACGTTATTCCACTGCATAGCTTGGTGTCATCTGCAAAGACAGAAATGTTACTTTTGATCTCAGACCCAATATCATTTATAAATATATTGAAAAGTAAAGGGTCCCAGCACTGAACCTTGGGGTACACCACTGATAACCTTAGACCATTCAGAGTAAGAATTATTAACCACGACTCTCTGAATTCTGTCTGTTCAGACAGTTTTCTATCCATTTACAAACTGATATTTCCAATCCTGTAGACCTTACCTTACACATGAGCTGTGTGTGGGGAACTGTATCGAACGCTTTTGCAAAATCCAAGTATACCATGTCCACAGCCACGCCTCTGTCCAAGGTTTTACTTACCTCTTCATAAAAGGAAATCAGGTTTGTCTGACAACTTCTGTCTTTCATGAATCCATGCTGTCTGCTGCTTAAAATGTTTTTTTTTTCAGCAAGAACTCATCTATGTGGTCTTTTATTAAACGTTCCAGTATCTTCCAGTATCTTCCCAACTATAGAAGTTAAACTAACCGGTCTATAGTTACTTGGTAAAGACAAGGGGCCAGATCCACAAACAGCGGCGCAAATTTAGTTCTTCAAAACTTATGTCATTTAAGTTCCCGCGCCCTAATTTGTTATCGTAAGTGCCGTATCCACAGCGCATTTGCGCCCAAAATTGCGCAAGCATAACTTAAATTCCGAGGCGTAAGGCGGGGTTATTGCAAGTGGGAAGGAAGTGGGCGTGCTTCATTGTAATGAGCCGTGACCCCATGCAAATGAGGCGCCGGCCGTACTGCGCATGCGCGCACGAATCTGGACCTCACTGGGCATGTGCAGAACTTGGCTCGGCGCAATCAATGAGATAGGTAAAAGGCTAAGCGTACTTAGTTTGAGGATCGCCCTGTGTATAAAAAGCCCCAGTCAAACACACTTTCCTTGCAAAAGTATATCCCAGTGTTTCCCTTCCTAGAGCAAGTTGCTTCTGCTCTGAACGTTTGTTGGTGTGTGTTGGTAAGTTGTGTGTGTGAGAAAAGTTTTTGAGGAGTTGGAGAGTATAGTTGGTGTTTGTTTTTGCTAAGTGTATTTTCTGATTGTTTTTTTGTGATTGTATTTTCTGATTCTTTTTTTTTGATTGTATTTTATTTTATTTTTTTGCGTGTTTGTTTTTGAATTTATAGTAGCTGTCTGCTTGTGTGTTTAGATTTTTGTGTGTTTCTTCTGTGAGTTTTTTTGTTTGTTTGTTGTGTGTGTATTTTTGTTTGTTTGTCCGGTGAGTTTTTTCTTGTTGCTGGGTGGTGTCTGTGATGGCCCCCAAGCGCAGAAAGCTCAATTTTACCCTGGGAGAGAAGCAAATTCTTGCTCGGGGCATCGTCCGATATGGGCGTTATCTGCATGGCCCTGAGAGCCGGAACACCCCCCCGGCCAGGAAGAAGGAGATAATTAAAAAGATCACGTATCAGATCAATGCGGCGGGGGGGGGGGACCAGGACCCCCGCTGGCATACAAAAGAAGATAAACGATCTTAAGAGCCTGGTCCGGAACAAGATGGCAAGGATCAATGCCCATACCACGGGCACTGGAGGAGGGGGACCCTGCCCTGTCAGGCTCAGTGAGGAGGAATGGGCAGTGGCCCGGTGTTTCCACCCACAGCAGGTGGTGGGCCTGCGTGGCTATCAATCTGATGTTCCTGTGAGGACAGGTAAGTTTTTGTTTTTTCTCTCTGGTGATTAGCATGTGTGGGTGGGGGAAGGGAAGATGTGCAAAATGTGTAGATCCTCAAACCTGTGATTGTTTTGTGTCCTCCACAGATGGCCAGGAGGTTGCTGGGCCATCAGGCCAGGCTGCTGCACCACCCCCAAGACAAGAGGCTGCTGATGAGTCCCAAGAAGGGCAGGATTCCCCAGGGGAGGGTAGTGGCCACACCTCCCCTCATGAGAAGGATGAGGGGGAGGAGGATGAGGGGGTGGAGGATGAGGGGGTGGAGGAAGAAGATCTGCAGCTTGGCAGGGATGTCCTTTTGGCCTTGGATATGATGACCTTTGAGGATACCCCTGAGGCTACCCCTGAGGCTGGCACCAGTCAGGCCACCATCAGGGGTAGCCCCTCCCACTCCTCCCCCAACAGGCCTCAACTCACAAGGGTCACTCTCTCCCCTCCTCCAGGGCCGCAAGACTCAGCGGCAGGCAGGATGGCGACTCATGAGACCAGGGGAGTGGCCGAGCGTCTGCCGGTCAGTCTGCTGAGGGACAATGCCCGGCAGACCCGCACTCTGGCTCAAATAAAACAGACACTGACCCAGATGGAGCGTAGCCTGGGTGTAATGAAGGAGTCACTCGGTGATGTGGCCACCAACTCAGTGGCGGTCATTACATGCTTGAATGACCTGCATACCGCCACAACAGGCGTGGCCCAGGAGGTGAGTGCCCTGACCCAGGCTGTGCAGGACAATACCCGGGCTGGCCAGGCCAATGCAGCTGCCCTCACTCTCTGTCTCACAAGGATAGCAGTGGCCTTGGAGGGCAGGCCAGCAGGAGGACAGACACCAGGGGAGGCTCCTCCTTCCCCTGCTCACACCTCCCCCCATGAAGATACTTCCTCCCCTGCTCACACCCCCCCAATGAAGATCCTCTGGTTGGCCGTGCCCGTGGCCGTGCCCGTGCCCGTGGCCAGCCCAGGCGTAGCACTCGCCGCCGCAACTAAATTTGCAGGGGTACTTTTTATTTTTATGATTTTTTTTTTATTTTTATTATTTATTTTGGTATACTGTACTTATGATTTGTTTTATGTGTGTGAGTGATGTGTGAATGTGGGGGGGTGGCATTCCTGATAAAATAAGGGTGTCACCCTCAGTTTTGGTGGAGAAGGGATCCCCAGGACCAGGGAGAAGTGATCCCAGGTCCCTGAATGGTGTATGAATGCACAGTGACATAATTGGAGCCGTGGCGGGGCGTTACTGCTCCCAAGTACCAAAGGGGGGGGTACTTGGATCTAATCCAATTCGATGTGCATGTGATGTGTCTGTGCTAGGGACCACAGTGGTGTGCATTCATGCATTCTCATTGTGACATAATTAATTTGTGTGTTTACTGTGCAAAAAACATTCTCATTGTGACATAATTAATGTGTGTTTACTGTGCAAAAAAACATTCTCATTGTAACATAATTAATGTGCGTTTACTGTGCAAAAATGCCTTCTGAGAAGCGTCTCCTGGCTGCTGTTCCCTCAGAAGAGGGGGTACCCTGGGTTAGGGGGGGATTGTCTGGGTCGGGGGTCAGGTCATCACATATGTCAATCTGCAGGCCCCTTCTCTCGGCAAAGTTGTGCAGAATACAACATGCACCGATTATCTGGCACACAAAGTCTGGGGAATACAACAGGGTACCCCCAGACTTATCCAGGCATCTGAAGCGGGACTTCAGGAGGCCAAATGTGCGTTCCACCACTGCACGGGTACGAATGTGAGCCTCATTATAACTTTGCTCTCCTGGGGTTTGGGGGTTCCAGAATGGGGTCATCATATGGGGTCCCAGTGCATATGCAGAGTCACCTGGAAGGGAAAAGACCGGAGGATGTTAGTCATGCATGTGCCCCTCGTGATGTCTGCATCATGGAGGCGGGGGGTACAGTCATACCTGACACCCGGCCCTCATCATGAAATTGAGTGTTTTTATCTTTCCTGTATGTATTTCTTGCTTATAGTTAACATCAAATGAAATCATGTTATGATCACTGCTACCCAGGTGTTCCTTTATCTGAACATTAGTAATAAGCTCTGCATGGTTTGAGATTACCAGGTCCAACAGAGCATCATTCCTAGTTGGGGCCTCAGTAAACTGGACCATAAAATTGTCCTGCAATAGGTTTTTAAATTTTTGTCCTTTAACTGTCCCAGCAATGTCATTATTCCAGTCAATTTCTGGGTAGTTAAAATCCCCCATTATTATCACCGTCCCAGCCCTTGCAGCCCTTTCCATCTGTGCAAGGAGCTGAGTCTCCACCTCCTCATTAACATTGGGTGGTCTATAACAAACTCCAATGATTAACTTTGAACTACGCACATCTGTATGCAGTTCCACCCATAATGCTTCAGCCTCATCACACTCTCCATCAACCAGGTCCTCTTTCACGCTTGCTTTGAGGTCACTTCTCACATAGAGACAGACCCCTCCACCTTTCCTTTTTACCCTGTCTTTCCGAAAGAGAGCATAGCCAGGAATATTAATAGCCCAGTCATGTGAGGATTGAAGCCAAGTTTCAGCAATACCGATTACATCATAGCTCTCCTCATGCACCAGAGCTTCCAACTCACCTGTTTTGCTTGCCGACTTCTAGCATTAGTGAACAAACATTTAAATGTATTGTTACATTTTTCTCTGGTGTTTTTCATATCATTTTTAGTAGTACAAATGGCACTATAATTTCCATAGGCTGTTTGCAACATGGGAACTTTCTTGTCACCTGCCATAACCCTCCACCCATCTATCCCCATTCCACTCTCCATTAATGTCTGACCCCTAACTGACCTGTGTGCCTGATGTAATTCTAGTTCACCCTCCCCCTCAAGTCCAATCACAGCAGACCACGGTGTAAATAGGAAATGGGAATTCCTCTCCTCACACTGACAGAGCGCAAGGATAGGAGAGCGATAAGCGGCTTTTCTCAGTGGGGCCATCTGCACTGATAATCAGTGCAATGATTATCAGTGCAGCCCCATCAGTGATGCCTGTCAGTGCCCACCAGTGATGCCCACCAGATATTCCCTACCAGTGCCCATCCGTGCTGCCTTTCACTGCCCATCAGTAATGCCCGTCAGTGCTCTAGCTGATTGACAGCCTCAACTCTGTTCCTGTGTGCTGTGTGAAGGGGGTGTGTCCCTTCCCTCCAATCAGCTCTCAGAGCTCTTCTCACTGAGCTCTGCAGAGTGTAACTGGAAGCTAATTTTTTTCTATGGACAGCTGCAGCAGATTTTGCATTCTCCAGTTTTAGTAAATCAACCCCAATGTGTCTCTGTGCAGTAAAACATCCTTCTTGCTTGGAAGTTGTTAAATTTCGTGCCAAATTCCACTTTAATGTAGCCTGGTGGAATGAAGGAAAACTGAGCATATGCCTATTATTAGCCTGAAACTGTGATGCTCAACCTCACTAAGAAATAAGGAGGCTCGGAAGGTAGGAAGGGGTGGGGGCCACTAATTGTACCAAGGAAGGATCTGCATATCAGAGTCCCCAGACATGCTTAGTTTGAAATTAACCTATTATTAAAGACTGTGGTGTCCAATGGAGTTCACTCACCTTATTACGCTGTAAAGAGAAACCCATGATTGGAGGAGAGCCCAGTCATTTGATTTTGACTGGTCATGTGACTTGTCTCCACTCCTCCCCAGCAGATATTTTTCATTCTGTTAGAAAATTTAATGGAGCTGAGTAGAGTCCCAAAGCAGGGGGAGCGCAAGGCATTGATTTTCTTAAATGTCCTGTTTTTTTAAAAGATATAAAACAGCATTAAGGTCATTGGAAAGGGGAGAGTATGGCCTCTTTTACAATGAAAAATTAAATAAAAAGTAAAATGTGCCAACATCCCATTGAGTATATAGAAAAGTAGGATCAAGGAATTGATCTTGCATTGGCTGCCTGGAACCAATAAACATCAACTCATAGATCAAAAAAGGGGAACAAGGGATTTGGGGATTTTGGATGGGGACTTTATCATGGCACTGATAAGAGACGGTATGATAAAAATTAACAATTTTATTATTACACATCAAACAATATACAATAAAATGACATTTAGGGACAGGCCCCACATTGCACATCAGAAAGCGTTAAACCAACTGTGTTAAAATGCAGGAAGTCGATGACCTCGACCGGTTTCGCGGTTTTACCGCTTCTTCAGGAGGAAGTTTCTAGAAGGTATGCATAAGACATATAAATGAACAGGCATAAAGTACAATAGAGGTAAACAATAAGTTAAAAATAAATAACAGTACGTTCCTCAACGGAGAAAAACTCACCCAGACTGGTCATGAGGTCGTACACAGAACCTGGTTAGAACCTTCTTTGGCGCATGGAGGGGGATTTTTATTAACACGGGCTCTGATAGGGTAAAGGGTATGGTCAGTATGTAATGTTAAGAAAGGACATTAGCTTACGTGAGGTTGGACACCAGTTGGTGGGTGAGGGAAGGGGGGGGGGTTTAGGGAGGGAAAAAGGGGGGGGGTGGAGGAGGGGGAAGAGAAAGTGCTGGGTGGTGATGAAGAGGGGTGGGGAGGAACCAGGAAGGGGGTAGTTGGTGGGACAAAGGGGGAAGGGGGGGGCAAGGGAGGGAAAGCAGGGAGGGAAGAAAAAGGAAAATAAAGGGAAGGGGAGATAAGGGGGAGGGGGAGGGGGGAAAAAGGGGGGGGGGGAAGGGGGAAGCCAGGGAAAGAGGGGAGAGGAAAGGGAAGGGGGGGTGGGGGGGGGTTTGGAAGGGGGGGTAAAGGGGAAGAAACCGAGGAAATGGAGGAAAGGAAAAAGGGAAAAGGGAATGAGGGGGGGGGGGGCGGCAAAACAGGGCTATGTGGAAGGAGGGGGGGAAGGCAAAAGGGGGGGAGGGGGGAAGGGTGAAGTAAGCTGAGGTAAGGAAGGCAAAGGGAAAAATGGGGAAGGGGAGGGAGTGCTGTGTGGGGCATTGAGGGAGGTGAAGGAAAGATTAGGACAAGGAATCCCGGAAAGAGGAGAATAAGGGGGACCAACTACCGTGCGTGACCAAACAAAACTTGAGAAAGAACAATATAGGTCCTTACCATAACCAAAATTAGGATTATACAAGATGTAGCTGGGGCACAAGGAAGCAGATGTATTCAGCCCAGTATAAGATAGATTTGTTTGCAGGTTTAAGGCCGTGCTAAGTACTTAATCCAACTAAAAACATATATATAGGAGGAAAGCAATTGAGCACAAAGGGTAGGTGTACAGGGCAAACATTTAGCAGGCAAAGAGACCGTGTGGTTAGGCACTGGTCCCGCTTACCATAATAGTGTGGAATCTCCGTGTGTCCCCAGGGAGAGCATCCGTGCTGTCTCACAATAACAGCTGTGACGGCCGTTTATGTAAGAATCCCTGGAAGGCGTCTGACGTCACTGGTCCGCGACGCCGCCGCCGTCCAACATCCCACCAACCCCTGCACGTGTGTGCGTGGGTGTGCAGCCTGAGACCCAATGGCAGACTGCCAGGTCACAAGCAGCAAAACAGAGGGCTGCGATAGGCGCTCTCTGCTGGGGATGACACTCCATGCGCCAGTAATAGAAGGGGGCCAAGCATAAGGTTCGATCAGCCAATCGGGGTGGCTGTGCTCCGGGAACGGGCTGTTATGAATAAAAAAGTTCATTAAGACATTTGAAATAACATTTTAAACAGAAATCGATGTATGATATACACAATTTATATATATATGAACGGGAATACACCCGTCATCGTGTTTGTATTGCTAAACAGGAGCATTAAGGTCATACCGCCACTTTCTAAATAGTCTCTTAGTTTGTTAATGAAACATAAAATGCTTGGATTTATTTGGATTATTTTATCAGTGGGCAAAAAAAAAAAAAAAAAGAAGACAGTTGCTATTTGGAATCATAAATAAATAGACAATATACTAGATTGATATATTCATACAGTATACTATAATAGTAAATGTAAAATGTTTTACAGATACCCCAGGAACATTTAACCACCCACACCAAGGAGACAGAGCGATTCCTTAATATTCAACTCTTTTATTCTGCTCCACTGAAGCTGCTGAAGTGTATAAAATATTTCTCAGCTTGAACATAACTCTCTATTGATAACTCAGGAGCTGGAAAAATTTCACAGCTGGATCATTTTCAGGCCTCCTAATGTAACAAATTAGAGTTATTGGCTCATACCTGAATGCCCAAGACAGCAACAATTCATATATTTTTCTCCAATTCTGCCTTTTGCTAAACGCAAATGAGACCAACCCTTGCATTGTAATTTATTTTAAGAAGTGATATATATACAAATAAAAGATATGGAGAGCAGCAAATCCCACCAAGGATTCCAATCTTTGTTTACTCAATAAGAAAAACAAAAAGCACAAAAAAATTATTTGGCTGGACACATGCATTAAAGTCCAATAATTTTTAAAGCAGCCCCAGCCTCAGTAGAAAAGCCTGTTTTCTGCCAGCATTTTGTAAAGAAGTATCTTTGCTCTTTGTGTTGTGGTCTCTCTACAGAGCTCTGACACTCCCCCGCTGAGTCAGACCAATCACTCTGTATTCAGCAAAAGTCCATGCTCCTTGCTGATTACAGAGCTCTAGTCCTGACTTAGCAGGGGGCATTTCAGACCTCTGTAGAGAGACCACTGCTTTTGAACAAAAATACAATTTTCTTCTGACAGGAGACAGGCTTTTCTACTACTCAGGCTGTGACGCTCTCAGATCCCCGTGAGGGGCATTCAGCGCCTTGGTGGCCCTGAATTAGGGTGTCCATTTTGAGGGAGTTCTCCAAAACCTGATGCAGAGAAAATCTTTGTCTTTTTTCATTTAGGATGTGTCTAATCTGGGCCATGGTGCTGGTATGTATTCTCAGCTGCCGGTGTATTACATGACCTGTGTTTTTCTTACCTGTTTTTCAACCTATGTTCTATTTTATCATAGAACGTATTTAACCACTTAAGGACCCATACGCTTTTTTACACTTGCTGTTTACAAGTTAAAATATTTTTTTTTTGCTAGAAAATTACTTAGAATCCCCAAATTATATACACCCTATAGAATAAAATGGCAGTCGTTGCAATACTTTCTGTCACACCGTATTTGCGCAGCGGTCTTACGAGCTCATTTTTTTTTTATTAAAAAAAGAAGACAACATTAAAGTTAGGCCAATTTTTTTTAATTAAAAAAAGAAGACAACATTAAAGTTAGGCCAATTTTTTTTATATTGTGAAAGATAATGTTACGCTGAGTAAAGTGATACCCAGCATGTCACACTTCAAAATTGTGCCCGCTCGTGGAATGGCGACAAAATTTTACCCTTAAAAATTTCCACAGGCGATGTTTTTAAAAAATTCTACAGGTTACCAGTTTTGAGTTACAGAGGAGGTCTAGGGCTATACATATTGCTCTCCCTCTAACAATCGTGGTGATACCTCATATGTGTAGTTTGAACACCGTTTTCATATGCGGGCGCTACTCGCTTCTGTGTGCGAGCTCATCGTGACGGGACGCTTTAAAAAATAATACATTTTGTTCTTATTAATTTTACTTTTATTTTGACACAGTTTAAAAAAATAAATACATTTGGGTCACTTTTATCCATATTACAAGGAATGTAAACATGCCTTGGAATAGAAAAAAAAACCATGACAGGACCTCTTAAATATGAGATCTGGGTTCAAAAAGACCTCATATGTCATTTTTACATTTATACTTATGCATATAAGTGATCTTTAATGTCACTTCCACCCTCCCATGCCATGGAGTAAGGATGAGCCGAACACCCCCCAGTTCGGTTCGCACCAGAACTTGCGAACAGGCAAAAATGTATTCTAACACACGAACAACGTTAAAGGCTATGGGACACGAACATGAAAAATAAAAAGTGCTAATTTTAAAGGCTTATATGCATGGTATAAAAAAAAATTTGGGGACCCGGGTCCTGCTCCAGGAGACATGTATCAATGCAAAAAAAAGTCTTAAAAACTTTTTTTTTTTCCGGGAGCAGTGATGTTAATAATTCTTAAAGTGAAACAATAAAAATGAAATATTCCTTTAAATTTCGTGCATGGGGGGGCGTCTATACAGGGAGTGCAGAATTATTAGGCAAATTAGTATTTTGACCACATCATCCTCTTTATGCATGTTGTCTTACTCCAAGCTGTATAGGCTCGAAAGCCTACTACCAATTAAGCATATTAGGTGATGTGCATCTCTGTAATGAGAAGGTGTGTTGTCTAATGACATCAACACCCTATATCAGGTGTGCATAATTATTAGGCAACTTCCTTTCCTTTGGCAAAATGGGTCAAAAGAAGGACTTGACAGGCTCAGAAAAGTCAAAAATAGTGAGATATCTTGCAGAGGGATGCAGCACTCTTAAAATTGCAAAGCTTCTGAAGCGTGATCATCGAACAATCAAGCGTTTCATTCAAAATAGTCAACAGGGTCGCAAGAAGCGTGTGGAAAAACCAAGGCGCAAAATAACTGCCCATGAACTGAGAAAAGTCAAGCGTGCAGCTGCCAAGATGCCACTTGCCACCAGTTTGGCCATATTTCAGAGCTGCAACATCACTGGAGTGCCCAAAAGCACAAGGTGTGCAATACTCAGAGACATGGCCAAGGTAAGAAAGGCTGAAAGACGACCACCACTGAACAAGACACACAAGCTGAAACGTCAAGACTGGGCCAAGAAATATCTCAAGACTGATTTTTCTAAGGTTTTATGGACTGATGAAATGAGAGTGAGTCTTGATCGGCCAGATGGATGGGCCCGTGGCTGGATTGGTAAAGGGCAGAGAGCTCCAGTCCGACTCAGACGCCAGCAAGGTGGAGGTGGAGTACTGGTTTGGGCTGGTATCATCAAAGATGAGCTTGTGGGGCCTTTTCGGGTTGAGGATGGAGTCAAGCTCAACTCCCAGTCCTACTGCCAGTTTCTGGAAGACACCTTCTTCAAGCAGTGGTACAGGAAGAAGTCTGCATCCTTCAAGAAAAACATGATTTTCATGCAGGACAATGCTCCATCACACGCGTCCAAGTACTCCACAGCGTGGCTGGCAAGAAAGGGTATAAAAGAAGAAAAACTAATGACATGGCCTCCTTGTTCACCTGATCTGAACCCCATTGAGAACCTGTGGTCCATCATCAAATGTGAGATTTACAAGGAGGGAAAACAGTACACCTCTCTGAACAGTGTCTGGGAGGCTGCGGTTGCTGCTGCACGCAATGTTGATGGTGAACAGATCAAAACACTGACAGAATCCATGGATGGCAGGCTTTTGAGTGTCCTTGCAAAGAAAGGTGGCTATATTGGTCACTGATTTGTTTTTGTTTTGTTTTTGAATGTCAGAAATGTATATTTGTGAATGTTGAGATGTTATATTGGTTTCACTGGTAAAAATAATTAATTGAAATGGGTATATATATTTTTTTTGTTAAGTTGCCTAATAATTCTGCACAGTGATAGTAGTCACCTGCACACACAGATATCCCCCTAAAATAGCTAACACTAAAAACAAACTAAAAACTACTTCCAAAAATATTCAGCTTTGATATTAATGAGTTTTTTGGGTTCATTGAGAACATGGTTGTTGTTCAATAATAAAATTAACCCTCAAAAATACAACTTGCCTAATAATTCTGCACTCCCTGTAGTATGCCTTAAAGTGGCGCTTCTTCCCTGTGTTTAGAACAATCCCACAGCAAAATGACATTTCTAGAAGAAAAAAAGTAATTTAAAACTGATCGCGACTGTAATGTATTGTCGGGTCTCGGCAATACAGATAAAACTTATTTAAAAAAAAAGTCATGGGTTCCCCCCAGTCCATTACCAGGCCCTTTGGGTCTGGAATGAATATTAAGGGGAACCCTGCGCCCAAAAAAATGGGTAGGTTCCCCCCAAAATCCATACAAGACCCTTATCCGAGCACACAACCTGGCAGGCCTCAGGAAAAGAGGGGGGACGAGAGAGCGGCCCCCATCCTGAACTGTACCAGGCCAAATGCACTCAACATGGGGAGATGAGTGCTGTGGGGCAGGGAGGGCTATGCGCCCCCCACCCCAAAGCACCTTGCCCCCATGTTGATGGGGACAAGGGCCTCATCCCCACAACCCTTGCCGGTAGTTGTGGGGGTCTGAGGGCGGGGTCTTATCGGAATCTGGAAGCCCCCTTTAACAAAAGGACCCCCAGATCCTGGTACCCCCCATGTGAATTGGTAACAGGTACATTGTACCCCTACCATTTCACAAAAACAGTGTCAAAAATAGAAAAAAAGACAGGAGACACTTTGGAACAAGTCCTTTATTAAAAATAAAAAAAATTAAATGTCCCACGATGTCCATTCATCTTCTATTTTGCCGCCTACGAGCCGAAGGAAAAAATAAATAAAAATGCAACAGTTCCACCTCCATGGGAGGCATCCCGTCGACTGATGCTTCTCTCGCTTTGATAGCTGTTATATAGCTGAGGGCGGGGCCACCCGGTGATGTAAACGGGTGACCCCACCCCCGCTGACGCCACAGGGAAATCTGTGACACTACGGGGAACTGTTGCATATTTTTTTTCCTTCAGCTCCGGTAGCGGAATAGAAGATGAATGGACATTTTTATTTTTTTTATTTTTAATGAAGGACTTATCCCGAAGTGTCTCCTGTCTTTCTTTCTTTTTTACACTTTTTTTGTGAAATGGTAGAGGTACAATGCACCCCGTTACCAATTTACATGGGGGGCGGGATCTGGGGGTCCCCTTGTTAAAAGGGGTTTCCAAATTTTGATAAGCCCCCCCACCCGCAGACCCCCACAATCACCGGGCAAGGCTTGTAGGGATGAGTCCCTTGTCCCCATCAACATGGGGGCAAGGTGCTTTGGGGTGGGGGGCACAGAGCCCTCCCTGCCCCAAAGCCCCCATCCCCCCATGTTGAGGGCACGTGGCCTGGTACGGTTCAGGAGGGGGGGCGCTCTCTTGTCCCCCTCTTTTCCTGTGGCCTACCAGGTTGCATGCTCGGATAAGGGTCTGGTATGGATTTTTGGGGGGACCCCTATGCCATTTTTTTTATTTTGGAGCAAAAGCCCCCCTTTGGCGCAGAGCCCCCCGCCCAAAAGCCCCCATACCCCCATGTTGAGGGCATGTGGCCTGATACGGTTCAGGAGCGGGGGCGCTCTCTTGTCCCCCCTCTTTTCCTGCGGCCTGCCAGGATTTTGGGGGGAACCCCTATGCAATTTTTTTTATTTTGTTGCAGGATTCCTCTTAATATCCATATAAAAAAAAAATTATATCCTTACCATAAAGGGCCTGGTATGGATTTTGGGGGGACAACCCGCGCATTTTTTTTCATTTTGGTTTGGGTTTCCCCTTAATATTTATACCAGACCCAAAGGGCCTGGTAATGGACTGGGGGGGGGGACCCATAGTTTTAAAGGTCTTTTCTTCCTTTAACAATGTCATTTTGCTGTGGGACTGTTCTAAACATGGGAAAAATGTGCCACTTTACAGGCATACTATAGACACCCCCAAGGTACAATATTTAAAGGAATATTTCATTTTTATTGTTTCACTTTAAGCAGTATTAAAATCACTACTCCCGAAAAACTTTTGTTTTTAAAACTTTTTTGCATTGATACATGTCCCCTGGGGCAAGACCCAGGTCCCCAAACACTTTTTATGGCAATAACTTGCATATAAGCCTTTAAAAAAAATGTTTATGTTAGTTTACCATAGACTTTTAAACAGTGTTTAGCAACACTGCATAACTTACGTTCGACTCAAACATCAGGCTCATCCCTATTGCTCAGTGGTCCAAAGTCCTCTTTTTGGAAGAAAGTACATTTTGCATTGCATTTGGAAATCAAGGTCCCAGAGTGGAAAGGCACAGAATCCAAGTTGCATGAGGTCCAGTGTGAAGTTTCCACAGTCAGTGATGATTTAGGAGCCATGTCATCTGCTTTGCAGTAATTTACGCAAAAGGAGCCCTGGCCGAGTACATACTATACTTTACATGGACTAACTTTTTAGTAAGCCAACATTTCTGTGTTATAAGTGCTTTTTCTATTGGTCTATGTAATATTCTAATTTTCTGAGATTTGGGGTTTTCACTAGCTGTAAGCCATAATCATCAAAATTAAAAGAAAGAAACACATTTAAATATATCACTCTGTGTGTAATGAATCTATATAATATATGGGTTTCACTTTTTGAATTGAATTACTGGAATAAATCCAATTTTTGATAAAATTCTAATTTTTTGAGATGTGCCTGTATAATTTTCTAATTTTCTAATTTTCCGAGATACTATATTTTGAATTTTCACTATATGTAAGCCATAATCATCAAAATTAAAAGAAATAAAGAAATTGAAATATATCACTCTATGTGTAATGAAGCTATTATAATATATGAGTTTCACTTTTTGAATTGAATTACTGAAATAAATCCACTTTTTGATGATGTAGAATTCAACTCCGTAAAATCTCTAAAATTCGCCCTTTTTTAACAAATGAAACCACCAAGCTCCTCTTTCACTTCCTTGTTATCTCTCGCCTTGATTATTGCAACTCCTTTCTCATTGGCCTGCCTCTCCATAGGCTATCCCCTCTTCAGTCTATCATGAATGCTGCTGCCAGACTTATCCACCTTACCAACCGCTCAGTGTCTGCCAACCCTCTCCTCCAATCCCTTCACTGGCTCCCGATCACCCAGCGAATTATATTCAAAATACTAACCACAACTTACAAAGCCATCCACAACTCTGCCCCGAGCTACATCACCAATCTTGCCTCCAAACATATCCCAAACCGTCCTCTCCGCTCTTCTCAAGACCTCCTACTGTCAAGCTCTCTCGTCTCCTCCTCCCAAGCTCATCTCCAGGATTTCTCCAGAGCCTCTCCCATCCTCTGGAACTCGCTACCTCAACCTGTCTGGCTATCCCCTACTTTTGCGATCTCTTCAGGCGATCCCTAAAAACTCATCTCTTCAGGGAAGCCTATCACGACTCCAACTAATCTTTTATCAGCTCATTCCCCACAGTTACAACCTTTTGTACCACCTGCCCCACACTATTAGATTGAAAGCTCTTCTGAACAGGGCCCTCTTAATCTTGTATTTTATTGTATTATAACTGTATTATCTCCCTTTTATATTGTAAAGCGCTGCGTAAACTGTTGGCGCTATGTAAATCCTGTATAATAATAAAAATATTCAAATTTTTGGAGATGCGCCTGTATAATTTTATAAGCACACGCAGCAACACATTTTGTTTTTCATTTTTATCAACATGACGCTGCATTCGATGGGGCACGGTGACACTGCATTCGATGGGGCACGGTAACGCTGCATTCGATGGGGCACGGTGACGCTGCATTCGCACTGCAATTCATGGGGCAAGGTGACGCTGCAATTCATGGGGCACGTTGATGTTGCAATTCATGGGGCACGGTGAGGGTGCAATTCATGGGGCATGATGATGCTGCAATTCATGGGGCACGGTGACGCTGCAATTCATGGGGCATGGTGACGCTGCATTGTTGGGGCACAGCAAAGCTGCATTTGATGGGGCACAGTGAGGCTGCATTTGATGGGGCACAGTGAGGCTGCATTGATGGGCACAGTGATGCTGCGTCCATGGGCACAGTGAGGATGCGTTCATGGGCATAGTGAGGCTGCGTTCATGGGCACAGTGAGGCTGCGTTCATGGGCACAGTGAGGCTGCGTTCATGGGCACAGTGAGGCTGCGTTCATGGGCACAGTGAGGCTGCGTTCATGGGCACAGATGTGTTTTATGTTAATATTGTTGATGTTAATAATATTTATTTTTGGAACTTAATTCTGCTTAAAACATTTAACACTGTAATTTCATGAGATAATTTACAAGGGCGTGTTTAGGGGTGGACTTAGGGGTGGGGCAGGGGAGGGGTTGGGTGCTGCAACTAGTGGCGAGTAACTCTTAAGGCCTGGCTAGTGGCTTAGGACTTGAAATTTTGAGCCCTGATATTACCATCCTTTAGTTCCATGTACATCAGGAATCAGACTGGGATGGAAAGAGTAAACATTGTAAACCAATTGGGACCCTAGTACATTGCACAGTACACAAAGTGCTCGATGACAGGAGGAAAAACACAGGGCTAACCTCATTTGATTATTGCTGCTCCCTCACTACCCAATCACAGGCTGAGGTTGTTCTTTACTAAGCTCTGCTCCCTTGGTTTAGGATTTAGACCAATGAAATCAGAATCAGGCAATTTTTTTCAGGTGAGACCTTTGATACTTATGTATTTCAACTGTGAATGAATCTATTTGCCTGCACGTTTGCGTTAAAAGTATAATTCTAAGTTTAACTTGTATTAACAAGATACTTGAAAACTACAAAAAAACGTGGCTCAGAAAATGATATGCAGCTTGAGCATTTCCCACAGCAGAAACCTGCTCTTGAAAAAACACAAGCAGATTGTTGAGTGTGGGGACATCCTCTTCTTGGAAGCCGCTACACAGGAAATGGAGGGAATCTCCCTTGGCAACTGACACTAGCACTTACGTTCCAGTTCCTGCAGCTCTGTTCTTTAAAGTGACAATATAAGTAAAACAACAATATAGTAAATATAGAAAAAAAGAGAAAATAAAGAGAATTTGTGAACTGCATGATCTTGTTTCAGGTGTGAAAAATGTACCGTTGAACTCTAGGCAGAACAAAATTATCCATTATGTCCATTTGAAAAACATTAAAAGATTCACTCAAATCATGTCAGAGCTTAAAGGACATCTATGGACACAGCACACTCTTTCAGCTATAGCATCAGCATCCCAATAGCAATACAGACAGTAGTTATTTTTGACAATCCAATATAAACTTACTTGAAAAATCTCTGTTGCGAGTTCTGCCTGTCTGCTGGTCATCTCTTTCTACAACCCTTTCCCTGCATGCTTTGTAGCTTCTCCTCTGCTGTTCACTTTCCATGTGTAAGGACTACATATCCCATGGTACCTTTCTGCCTGCAAGCAGTGATTCCTGTACTGACTCGGCCTCATGAAACCCCTCCTCTCAGCACCTCTGTAGTTCAGAAGGCAGGCTCTGTGAAATGTATGACACAGCAGTGCCTAATCACAGGGTATAGTGAATATGTGTTACAGAACATAAAGCAGAGCTCCACCCAAAAGGGGAAGCTCTGCTGGTCTGCCCCCCACCCCCGCTGCCACATTTGGCCTTATTTAGAGAGGAAGCGGGTACATGGTTTTGACAGGTACCTGCCCCCACTTCTGGCTCCGTTCAGCCCCCCTCCTTCCCCCATAGCCTTCTGGGACACGTCCCAGAAGACTACAGTCTATTCACAAAGCGCAGTGCACTTTACGCATGTGCCTCAAGGCTTCACTGACAGTTTCCCTTAGTTAAGATGGCGGCGCCAGCACCCAATAGCCAATTAAAGAATCGACTCGGGTGAGGACACTGCTGGATGCCTGGACAGGTAAGTGTCCTAATATTAAAAGTCAGCAGCTACAGTATTTGTAGCTTCTGACTTAATTTTTTTTGGGGGAGGGGGGAGCCTGGAGCTCCTCTATAAGGAAGTAAATGTGTGACGACCCAAACGTGTAACTTCCACTTTAAGCACTCCTCACCCACTAACATGATACATTTGGCATGTCATTTTTTTGGGGGGGTGGGGGCTTTGTTAGGAGTGGGACTTCCTGTACCACTTCCTATTTCCACCTAGGGACCGCCTAGGGACTCCTCCTCTGCCCATAGGTGGTCCCTCCCTCTAGGCGATCTCCTGGGACATGTGACAGGTCCCAGGAGATCGCCTATCCACTCTGGGAGCGCAGCGCGTGCCCAGCCGTGAAGCCGAAAGCTGTCAAAGCCAGGTGCCCAGAGTGTGAATGGAGGCGCTGAGGAGAGACGAGCGGGGAGAGGAGCGACGCTCCTTGTGGCCTCATTACTGGACCGTGGAACAGGTAAGTGTGTGTTTATTAAAAGTCAGCAGCTACACTTTTTGTAGCTGCTGACTTTTAACAAACATTAAAAGGCTGGAACTCCGCTTTAATAAGAGTAGGCTAGAAATAACTGAAATAAAATGTGGCTGGTAATGTGTGGTTTTAACACAGAGGAATGACTCCCCCTTTACTTCATGTAGGGATGCTTTTATACTGATACAGTACAAATACTCATACTGATGAAAATGCTCCCTATACTGAAACTGATACTTTGCGGTGCAATTTGCGTCAATACAAAATGAATCAGAATCAGACTGTCCTGACACTCCCCCCACACACAGCCTTTCACTGAAAAGATCAGTGTTCTGCTGATTCTCCTCCCCAGCTCTTATGCAGCTGAGAACAGAGGGAAGGTGCTCATTTATAGAAAGGGAAAAAAGGTAATTATATATCTTTATATATCTATACACAAATGTTTGCCCTTTATTTCTATTTTTAAACTGAATGGTTTGTTTTACAAGGTGATCATTTACAATCACTTAAACACCCACAGGTAGTCAACTCAGTGTTGCCAAGCAGTGGCGGCTGGTGCTCCAATTTTTTTTTTGGGGGTGGGGGCGCAAACGAAAAACAAAACAAAAAAAAAACAATTGCAGCCTCACTGTGCCCATCAAATGCAGCCACTGTGCCCATCAAATGCAACCACTGGGCCCATCAAATGCAGCCACTGGGCCCATCAAATGTCACCACTGTGCCATGCCATCAAAAGCAGCCACTGTCCCATGCCATCCAACGCAGCCACTGTGCCATGCCATCAAACGCAGCCACTGCCATCAATTGTCACCACTGTGCCATGCTGTCAAACGCAGCCACTGTGCCATCAATTGTCACCACTGTGCCATGCCATAAAACGCAGTCACTGTGCCATGCCATCAAACACAGGCACTGTGCCATCAATTGTCGCCACTGTGCCATGCCATCAAACGCAGCCACTGTGCCATCAATTTTCACCACTGTGTCATGCCATCAAACGCAGCCACCGTGCCAATCTATTGTCGCCACTGTGCCATGCCATCAAACGCAGCCACTGTGCCATCAATTGTCACCACTGTGCCATGCCATCAAACGCAGCCACTGTACCATGCCATCAAACACAGCCACTGTGCCATCAATTGTCACCACTGTGCCATACCATCAAACGCAGCCACTGTGCCATTAATTGTCACCACTGTGCCATGCCATCAAACGCAGCCACTGTGTCATGCCATCAAACGCAGCCACTGTGCCCATCAACTGTCGCTACTGTGCCAATTGTCGCCACTGTGCCCTTTAATTGTCGCCACTGTGCCCATTGTCGCCACTGTGCCCTGTAAAATGCCCCTCCCCCGCCCGACACTTACCTTTCTGGGGGTCAGCCATCATCCTTCCACGTCCCTCGATGTCTTCTCCCACCCTCGATGACACTTCAGCCAATCAGGTTACCGGTAATCAGATCCGGTGAACCTGATTGGCTGAGACGCCTGTAAGTCTTATCCAAGAAACGCACCCCCCGTACGCCCCTTAGATAAGTTTCCGGAAGCCGACTACAGCCTGAGGGCTGTACTCGGAGAGCCGCTGGCTCTAATAGACACTTCCACACAGCCAAACAGCTGCCATTATTCAGGTGGCCGGCGCTCGCCATCCGGCCATCTGAATAGTCGGCCGCAGCGGCAACAATATCATAGATTCCTGCAATGCATGAATCTATGTTATTGTAATCAGTGGCGGTGCGAGAGCCAGAGGGGGCGGCACTCCGGCGTCCTCTATAGACTGGTAAAAGTGCAGGCTCAATTCCCAGAGCAGAGTTCCTGCTAGGGAGCTCAATAATGCAGTTTACCAAGGACAGTGGGTTTGATTTACGAAAGGCAAATAGACTGTTCAGTTTGCAAGGGAAGTTGCACATTGTAAGGGGATTTTCCCCAGAGCTTAGTAAATAATGTTAACGTCCATCATCTAATGCTGTTTTTATTATTTTCCTTGAACATACCTTTGGGTATTCTTTGCAAAGTAAAATTTTGCCACATTCACTAAACTGTGGGGATAATTCCCCTGCAAAATACAACTTCCCCTGCAAAGTGAACAATCTATTTGCCTTTATTAACAACTTGACCTCCAGAAGCTTTACCCCCACCAGGGCTGCTATTAGAAATCACGGGGCCCTGTACAACCTTTTAGATGGGCCCCCCAACCCCATCTACATCCCCCCCCCCAAGGTACAGTGGAACAGCGGCACTGACTTTATTCGCCTACACCCCAAAAATGAAAAGAAAATGTCCCTCCTCTGCTACCACCTCCTTGGCCCCTCAGTTGACGTGATGGGGCCAGGGAAGTTAATTTAGCCCTGGTAAGAAAACAGGAGCGGGGGTGTGGTCTAGTAAAATGTATTTTACTAGGGCCCGCGCCCCCCTGTTTAGCCTGGGTCTAGTACAACAGGACTGTCTTATAAGCGGCTCTACCCCACTTCATGAACAGGCCATTTTTTGCTAAACTTCACTGCGTTACTTTAACTGATATTTGTCGTGCAACACTGTACTCCAAAAAAAAAATCGATGTTCTTTTTTTCCCACAAAAATAGCTTTCTTTTGGTGGTATTTGATCACCTCTGCATTTATTTCTTTTTGCGCTATAAACAAAAAAAGACTGACAATTTTGAAAAAAAACAAACAAACAATATTTTTTTACTTTCAGCTATAAAACATATCCAATAAAAAAATAAAAATCACATTTCTTGATAAATTTAGGCCAATATGTATTCTGCTACATGTTTTTGGGGAAAAAAATCCCATTAAACGTATATTGATTATTGATTGGTTTGTGCAAAAGTTATAGCGTCTACAAACTATGGTATATATACTGGAATTTTTAGATGTTTCATTTTTTTTATACTAGTAATGGCAACAATCAGCAACTTATAGCGGGACAGAAATAATGTGGTGGCCATTCTGACACTAACTGACACTTTTTGGGAACCAGTGACACTAATACAGTGATTTGTGCTAAAAATATGCACTGTCACTGTACTAATGCAAAAGTCGGGAAAGGGGTT
This sequence comes from Rana temporaria, assembly GCF_905171775.1. Classification (NCBI taxonomy): domain Eukaryota; kingdom Metazoa; phylum Chordata; class Amphibia; order Anura; family Ranidae; genus Rana; species Rana temporaria. Next base: position 342,164,819 of record NC_053491.1, read on the forward strand.
AAACATCTAGGGCAATCAAAGGGTTAAATGTGTGCCTAGTCAGTGTTCATGTGTACAGTGGAAGGTGCTTTTACTAATGGAAGTAATCAATTTTATTCCCTGCTAAAGAAAACCTATTATTTCCCTGCTGATTGGACAGGGCTCTGTCTTGAGTAAATTCCTGCCGATCACCGGGTATCGGCGGTAATCCATTGGATGGCACGCGGTGATCGGCGTCTGCTCTATTTAATTACAAAATGTCCAGGTCGCTGTGGACGCGCACGTGTGCCCTAGGGTTGCCACCTTTTCTTAAAGTGGTTGTAAACCCTTTACAACCACTTTATGCTACAGGTAAGCCTATATTAAGGCTTATCTGTAGCTACCCAGGATATCTCCTAAACCTGCATGGTTTAGGAGATATCCCCTGTCCCCTGCATGTGCTGATGTCATCGACACATGCACACTAAAGCAAACTTATGTTGCTATGTGCCGTTGCTTCAGTCTGTGTGCCGTTATCAGTGGATCCCATGCGCATGCGTGGGAGTGACATCATTGCGACTCCGGCCAATCACAGCACCGGAGCCGCGATACCTGTGAGCATGTGCGGGAGTGACGTCATTGTGGCGTTGGGCAATCAAAGCACTGAAGCCGCGATACCCGGAAGTAACCTCCGGGTGGGATGTCGACCTGCGGAGGGGGGTAAGAGGATCGCTGTGGGGGCTTCGATCTAACGTAAGTAATTCATAGTGAGCTAGTATGCTATACATACTAGCTCATTATGCCTTTGTCTTGCAGGGTTTTTTTTTCTTTCTTGGGTTTACAACCACTTTAAAGCCAAACCCGAAAACTTTAGCAGCCTGGGACACCTTTGGGTGCTCCAAGAAGAGTAGTAATGTAGTGTGCATAGTGTGCCGCAGAAAACAGTGGGTGTGGCCAAAATGCTTTTACTGACATTAACTCCCTGCCCCTCTGTAATGCTGAACCTGCCCCCAGAAAGCCACCCACAGCTCCCGGACAGCAAAAGATTTGTGTGTAACTATCTTGGTTACCTGGGGAGCCACAGCCCTGTCTGAATAATGTTTCCAGGTTTCAGTCCGCCTTTAACCCGGACACATGATTTAAAACGCGGACTGTCTGGCCAAATCCCGGACAGGTGGCAACCCTAGCGCGCCTCCTACCCAAGAGTGTCAGATCACATACTAGGTACGTGATCTGGCACAGCCAAGCTACCTTGCTGGCGTATATCTCGGTTACATGATCGGCAAGCAGTTTAGTCAACCCCTGTATGACTGATACAGACACAGCAGCCTCAGTGCTGCCCCCGTCATAGGTGTGTGCACAGGGTGTGCCGGATGTGCCCAGGCACACCCTAATCACCCCATACACATTAGTGTTATCGCTCTGTATAGCAGCAGGAACACAGGGAAGATCTCCCTCTTACCGGCTCTGCCATAGGAGAAGTGATTATGCTCTTCTCTTTCACTATGCCGGAAGGGAGATCAATGTGCCGGGGGCATATATATATATAGACACATACTCATGCATGTGTGTTTGAGCAATAGGCTGTGCACACCTATGGCCCCCATCATGCCTCAATGAGTGCAGTCTCAGGCTGCCACCTCAACTGGCCTCATGGGCAGCATGGCCCTGCCTGAATCAGATGCAAAGAGTACCTTTCACGTCTTTCCTATCTCTCATTCTAGAAGAGAGGGATGTAAAGGTATTGAGTTTTTGTTGTATGCAAGCATGCAAATGAGAATTATGCAGTTTTGAGACTAATGACTCATAGATACAGTAAGACTAACCGGCTCTTGAGTCTTACATACATTTCACAAGCACTGTTGGTGGGCATGGCTCAAATTAAGCAGAACAAAAACAATACTGTCATCACTGCAATTTTGCAGCAACCTTGACTTGCTTTTGACATCAAGCAAATTACATACTGTATTTTTTTCTGCTGTGTACAGATTTTCTAAACGTTCTATACAGCCTATATCCCATGTGTCTTATTGTCTCTACTTCCTCCATGATAAACAGTGTAATAAACAGCGTTTTGATTCTAGTAATAAGCTTGTAACACTTGCCCTGCCTGCACAAAAAAAAAAAGTCCTGTTTCGCCTGGAGAAAAACAAACTTTCATCTTTTTGTTTTTAGAAATAGTTTGTCTATAAAGGCCGATATGTTTCAAGCCCCAGGCTGCATTTATTTTACAAAAGGAAGAGGAAAATTAGAAAAGCTAAAATAGGAAAGAATGGCGAGAGAAAAAAAAAGTGTATAGCATTGCCTATTTATATGCAGGCATGTCGGAAGTGGTGACAAGTATAATTGCAGAAATGAAATTACAGGGCTCGTAACGAAGGCATTTCTCCCGCTGTTCTTTGGGAGAAGAGATTGAAAGCACTCAAAGCGTGCTCCCCCCCACATGGGAAAAAAAAAAGCTTTTGCTATTCTTGCTGGGTTTTGTATTAGTGGTAGTGTTTACTGAGCTCGCTAAATAGTGGAATGTTTTGCAGCCCTTTAGTAAGATTTCCCACCGCTGTGAAATCTTACTGCATGGTAAAAGACATGCAGGGCACCATGACAATCTACACGTTGTGGTGCAGTGCACTTAAATGAAAGCAACATGTCTATTTTTATAATGGATTGTTGTGCCTTGGCAGCCAATACAAGATAATTGGCCTTCCTTAGCCAATTGACCTCTGGAACGTATTAACCCCCCCCCCCCCCTCATGACCAGGCCGTTTTTGCTTATCAGCACTATGGTACTTTAACTGGTAATTGCTCGGTCATGCATCATTGTAAGCAAATGAAATGTATATAATTTCATCATCTTTTGAGTTGTCATCAGAACAGGAATAGAGGAGAAATCTTCCAATGAGAACGATAGTTCTGCTCACTCTTGTTACAACCAGCCAGGGCAGCCATCACAAATTTTGGGGCCCCTTACACAGCTTTATGCAGGGCCCCTGGAGCAGAGAACTGGGAGGGGGGGGTGCTGACAAAAAAACAACAAATGTAATCTCTTCTCTCCTGACACAAGGGAACCATGGGGCCCCTTACAGGTGTAATGCAAAAAAAAAAAAACGGGAGAGGGACCGGACGGGCCTGTAAGGCCCCGTACACACCATAGAATCCATCCGCTGAAAAATCCCAGCAAATGGGTTTCAGCGGATAGATCCTATGGTGTGTACACTCCAGCGGATCTGTTTCCGCGGATATTTCTCCCCTGGGATGGATTCCAGCAGATCGAATATTTGCTGACATGCCAAACAAATCCATCTGCTGGAATCCATCCCAACGGATGGATCCGCTGGTCTGTATAGACTCACCGGATCCATCCGTCCGAAGGGATCCCCCGCATGCGTCGTAATGATTCGACGCATGCGTGGAATTCCTTATATGACAGCGTCGCACACGTCATCGCCAGAGGATTTCGGCGCGTATTTCAATGCGATGGTGAGTACACTCCATCGCATTAAAATCTGCTGAAATCCTCGAGAGGATTTATCCGCGGAAACGTATTCGCGGATAAATCCTCTCGTGTGTATGGGGCCTTAGAGCACGTTTGAGCATGTTTCACTCACATTCACATTCACTATTTACTCTTTAGTAGTGCAAAAGTCTCACATTCACACAATCCTCACACTAAATGGGGAGTGGGGTAGTAGGTATTGGCGCCTCTTAATTTGTGTAAAACCAAAAAATAATGAATACAAATAAAACTTAAGATGAGGAATAGATCAGTAACCTCCTATGAATCCGTGCGTATATAGTTATTCGTGGTGTGTGGGTATATATGGATATATATCAACCCCTTTCTAGATCATAGGCAAAAACTATAGTGCTCAAAATCAACAACTAAACATTTAAAAAAAAATCCATACAGTTATAAAAAAATAAAAAAATATAAATAAAAAATATGTTATTAATGGATGAATTGAATTAAAGTGCTCTGTGCTGTGAATATCCACTGATATTAAATAAACAGTCCATGCAAAAAAAGTGCTTTGTGCTTCATATAATATGCAGATGACAATGTGCTCAGTGCTCCCTCTTCACATGCTCTGGTGGGTCCCTCACTCACCAGATCCAGGCACCCACAAGGGGTAAGATGCCTTCACAGAATTAGCCCTGTGTCGCTCTCTGGCAAGTATCCACTTGTTTGGACCCCTTCACTTAGATGTATATCTCAGAGGAGAGAGAGTACTCACATAGTACAGCATCGTTTTGATAAAAAATTTATTTTATATAAAAGTCAGGTACTCACAATTGGCAAGAAGTAATCAAGCGTTTGTGTCAGATATCCTTGGAGTGTTTGCGAATGGGTGCTCGACCGGTTTCGGCTAGTGACATCATCTGGAGCATCCTCACACTAACTTCTGCCAGCAGGGGGATTATGATCCTGCTAACAGAAAGAAAATAAACAAGGCACTTGAATATTTGCACGGGTCTTTGAAATGCAATAGTAAGCAGGAGCCCCTCAATAGCAACAAAGTATAGCAAAGTTCTAGGCCTCACCCAGGTGTCTTCTCCAGGAACAGAACATCTGGAAGAAAAATGGGTTAACTGATCCAGCCTAGTCCATTAGAAAGAAACAAAGGCAAGGGCCACAGATCTCCCTGTGCAGCCCCTCTAACAGTACATCTTGGTATAGGGCAGTCTGATGATGTCACCATTGGGTTTCCTGATAGCAGCCGAATAGCTTGTTTTGGCTGTCCAGCTTTGATGACCACTACCCAGTTTTTGTAAATGGTCCATCCCAGGCTCTATTCCTGCTGAATGTCCTGAAATCGAGCCCAAGCCTCCTGATTAGGAGGCCCCCATTGTGGCTTAGGGACATGCATGTAACCCTACACCATATCTGCTTCCCACTGTGGGGGGGAGGTCTCAATAATGTCCATAATATGTTGTGGGACATAAGAACAATCCAAACCCTGCTCAAGTTCCCTTTTGAGCCTCCTTCAGAAACCAAAAAAAACTTGGAAGTTCTCGTATCCTACCTTGACCGAGGAGAACACAAGATTGTGGTGATTGGACTGCTTGTATGCAGCATTCTGGGCCTCTGTCCTGGCCCATGTGCCTGACAGCCCAATGGGACCCATTGCTGGACATAGGCTGTGGTCAGCTGAAGTTCTTCCCAATGAGCCTCCAAGGGCCCAAATTATGCCTGTAGTCTGGGTGCCCCCCAATCTACAGTTGTGCTAAAAAAATTGCATACCCTGGCAGAAATTTTTAAATTTTGGCATTAATATTGAAAATATGACTGATCATTCAAAAAAACGTGTTTTTTATTCAAGAATAGCAATCACATGAAGCCATTTATCATCACATAGTTTTCTTGGATAATTTTTAAATCATGATAACAAAAATGACGCAAATATACCTGATAAAAAGTTTACATACCCTGGAATGGTTGGCCTTGGTACAGACACAGAAGGTGGCACACACAGGTTACAATGGCAATTAAAGGTTAATTTCCGACATTTGTGGCTTTTTAGAGCACATAAAGTGTCTGTGTATAAATAGTTAGTTAGTGAGTTTGTTAGCTCTCACATGGATGCACTTAGCAGGCTAGACACTGAGCCATGAGGAGGAAGAAAATAACAGTCAAAAGACCTGTGTAACAAGGTAATGAAACTTTACAGAGATGGAAGAATAAGAAGTGGAACATTTGGGGATCTCTTGATACCAAGCCATGGTCAGGTAGATCAAGAAAGATTTCAGCCATAACTGCCACATGAACTGTTCGGGGGTACTAAGAAAAACCCACAGGTAACCCTTTAGGAGATACAGACTGCTCTGGAAAAAGTGTGGTTGTTTTTAAGGAGCACACTACGATGATGCTTGAACAAAAAAGAGCTGCATGGTCAAGTTGCCAGAAAGAAGCCTTTACTGTATAAGTTCCACAAAATAGCCTGGTTACAATATGCTCAACAACACATTGACATGCCTCATTGGCTTTTTTGTGTGGCATTGGCACAGTAAAGGCTTCCTTCTGGCAGCTCAACCATGCAGCTCTTTTTTGTTGAAGTATCGTTGAATTGTGCTCCTTCAAAACAACCAGACTGTCTTTTTGGAGAGCAGCCTGTGGGTTTTTCTTTGTATTCTGAGAAATTCTTCTGCCAGTTGTGGCTGCAATCTTTATTGGTCTACCTGACCTTGGCTTGGTTTTAAAAGAGCCCCTAAATTTCCACTTCTTAATAACTGATTAAACTTTGGATATCTTTTTATATTCGTTTCCATCTTTGTAAAGTTTCATTACCTTGTTACGCAGGTCTTTTGACTGTTCTTTTCTACCTCCTCATGGATCAGTGTCTAGCCTGCTTAGTACATCCATGTGAGAGCTAAATTAATCTTTAATTGCCATTTTAACCTGTGTGTGCCACCTTCTGTGTCTCTACAAAGGCCATATATTCCAGGGTATGTAAACTATTTATCAGGGCCATTTGAGCGATTTCTGTTATCATTATGATTTTTAAAGGATCCAAAAAACGATGTGATCATAAATGGCTTCATGTGATTGCTATCCTTTAATAAAAGACAGTTTTTTGGAATGATCAGTCATATTTTTAATATTAATGCCCAAATGTCACAATTTATGCCTGGGTATGCAAACTTTGGAGCACGACTGCAGCTCCCCTCTGGCTTCTTCCAGGTGGCGCATTGCAAAAGTCCTGGGAAAAGAGGACCCAGGAACCAAAATCAGCACAGAGCAGCAGAAAGGGTTGAAGAGAGAGGCTATGCAGCAAAGGCTTGCGTGTAAAGCCAAGTCTTTAGTAATCTGCGGAAGACCGGGATAGTAGGGGCCTCCTGGAGCTCGACAGGGAGGCTATTCCATAATACGGTACCCTTGTGGGAGAAGGCACGACCACCACGCCGGATCTTCTTGGGCACCGAGATGTAGAGGAGATCTCTGCAGGTAGATCTGAGTGATCTGACAAGAGCTCGTTTATGGAAACAAGAGCAGAGATAGCTGGGGGCCAGGCCTGTCATAATCTTAAACATGATACATCCTGCCTTAAACAAGGTGCTATAGTGGACCGGCAGCCAATGCAAGGTGCAGAGAACAGGGGTGATATGATCCCTCAACAGGACATCCATGAGTAACCTTGCTGCAGCATTTTGAATAAGTTGAAGCTTCTGCACTAACATCTTTGGCAAACCCAGATCAAGAGAGTTGCAGTAGTCTAGGCAGCTACCTATCATGGCACAGATGACAGTTTTTCTGTCCGAGATATCCAGATATTTAAACAGCCCCCTCAGAAGTTTTAGCTGCCAGTGACATGCACTGATGATCTTTTTTACCTGAGGAGCCAAGGTTAAACCTGAATCTAGGACGAATCCCAGATCCCGGACCTGGCGGGCCACCTCCGGAGCAGGACCAAATGAGGGAGGCCAAGGTGGGATATCTGAGGAGGTGGCCAGATCACTGAAGATGATCACCTCAGTTTTTTCCCCCATTAAGATTCAGGAAGTTGGCAGACATCCATGTGTTGACAGCCTCCAAACAGCTGGCAAGGGTGGCAGGGTCCCCTTTTAGGCCCCCTTAGCACTCCTTAGCACTCCATCTTCCACCCGGCACCCATGCTGGCATGGCTCCACCACATTTAAGTGCTGACCTAACCACCCTGCAAGGACATTGTGCCTGGGGACTGGTCAAGTTCCCTCAAGAATGCAGATCAGCACCTCCTGGCCTCAACCCACTAACTTCTACCAGCTTCCAGATCCAGGGGGATGTACCAGAGACCTGCCTCTGTAGAGTCATCCAGCCCGACCTGCAATAACCCTTACCCAATTTCTGACTGAGAAAACTTATCACGAGTCATACCTTAAATTAGCCTGCATTAACACTTGTAGCACTCTAGAGGGTGCTACAAAAGGTTTTAGGCTTCATTCATATGAGCGTACCAGTTGAAAGGTGGTCTGCATTCTTATCCATGCATCGGACCCCTATAGACGTACACTCCAGGATTCGCTTGGGGATCCGTGCAGTTAATTGATTTTAACAGGCTCCCTGCATGGGGTGATAAAAGCCCTTTGCATGGGTGTACAAATCAGTATGAGGCCTTACAAGTGGATGGAGTACTAGCTTTATGGATTTTTCTGTACTAAATTGTGCACTTTTAAAAGAGTGCTGCTGATCACCAACTGCTGCTATGAAGGCAATTACGGCTGCCATGTGAACTGATTATGTCTACTTGCCTTAACAGGTAAGATTCAATTGGGTGCTACAATCAAGGACTCCAGCATTTCCACTAATGCCTTATTTTCTCCTGTCTTTGAAAAAACTGCCTCAGTTTGAATAATTAAATTTGCAAAACTGGAGCAGTGCCCGTAGCAAGCAGTCAGTAAGTGATAGAGTGATAGAACTAATCTCCAGGATACAATTGAACATCTCTTCAATGGAGAAACAAGCAAAAACAAAAACACATTTATAGAAGAGCGGGAAAGGGTTAGAATTTCTAACAGAATTTTTACATGCAATTTCAAACACATAGGGATGATCCAGAGTTTCCGGTAACTGTTCTTAGCAATTTCTGCAGTTTATAATTCTTGTTGCCCATTCTACCTGAAGCCACCGCTAATCTTTATGGAGTCATGTGGCTCCCTTCCAATACCCATACTTCTGTACTTTTGGTACGTCAATGCAGTAAACTCACGCATGCGCAAACTGGTGAATGGTCAGCAATCTCGCCTGTGTCCTGTCGACAAATGCCCCCTATCGAGAAATGCCCAGATGGAACTGCGCACGCACAGTACGGAGCCCCAGAACAGCTGAGTTTATGATCGGCTATTGTCTCGCGTTGCCGAGGCACGTTCATGTAGCTGAGGGGCGGCTACTTACATGAAGGGAGCGGATTGTTAAATGATGGACAGTGCTGGGGGGGAATTTTTATCGATGGCCAAGCAAAGCTGCAAAGAAAATCTTTATCTACTATTCTTTCTGGATGCTAGTGGGCCATGTTTAGTCAATTGAAGGGCAGCTTTTTCTATTTTAGATAAAGATTTATTTTGCAGTTTTGTTTGACCTTTGATAAAAATTCCTCCCCCAACACTGCCCATCATTTAAATATCCGCCTCCTTCATGTATCTATCCACCCCTCTTCCTAAATGAATGTGCCTGACTCAACAGCTGATCGTCAATGGGCGCATGGGCACTTCCACCCGGGCACTATTTGATAGCCGGGCACTTCTCGACAGAATAACGGCACGTAGCTGTATTGATTGATGGCACACTTAGTGTGCCGTCTATCAGGAAAACAATGCACATATGCGAGAGACGTATTTTAAACACAGAACGGGCAATATCTCTTAAACAGCGCAACTAAAATAAATGTTAAAGACATTTTATACTGTTTTGCATGACACTGACTTAACCTTGGGAGTTTACTACCGCTTTTAAAATACAAAGGTAAATTGGCTGGTGTTAGTCTTTCAGTTTCCTTTTTCCTTATTGCTAAAGATGATTAAAATGGAGCAAGAAAAGAACAACAATATTTGAAAAGATTACAAAATCTCTGTATGTAAAGTCCATGCAAACAAGCAAACCACTAACTACATGAACCCATATAAAGAAACGAAAAAGAAGATAAAAAATGAAAGAAAAAGAAAAGCACAAATGTCAGGGGGAGTAAAGTCGAAATAGGGGGATAGGAGAAATTAAAAGTGTTTAAGAGTAAAATAAGCAGAATGCATGCATAAGATGGTTTAAGATGGTTTATTTGTAAAGATGTATTATGATTATCTTTGTGAAAAAAATATATTAAAATAAAGAATTGAAAAAAAAGAAAAGAAAAGCACAAATGTCAGGGGGAGTAAAGTAAAAAGTATACAAAAAAAAAGCAAGAGAAAAACAGTTTATAAGCAAGTATGTCTATGGACTGTATTGGACAGGCACAGAGGCAAGCTTTCATTCCATATGGCTTAACGGGGGAGGGTGCAAAACCGGTATAAAATATATAGATGTATCAAAAATGTGTTCTTTGTGCAAAAAAATATATATTTCCATGCAAAAAGTTGCTTAACCGTGGATTTCTGTACAATATAAATAATCCGAAATAAAATGATGATCACAGGCAAAGTGCAAGATAGTCCACCATCAATCAAAAGCAATCCTTATATGTGCGGGTGTTCCAGTGTGGGTGCCCTTGTTTCCCCCAGCCACTCACCTTAGCTGGCTTAAAAATAAAGCCTCTTTTCTCCTACAGTGGCTAAGCAGCTCCTGGTGGCAGCAGACACTTTTCCCAGGGTATTCACTCTCAATAGTAAAACAGGGAAGAAGAGGGCTCCATAGTGTAATATGTTAAAATATTTTTAATCCATAAAACACATCAATGCACTTACATTTCTGACGATCAGACAACAGCATGTAAAAACCAAAACAAAGGCACTTCCGCTCTCGGCCGCGACCGGAAGTGATGTCACCACAGGCTCTGGTCCTTGACGCGTTGCGTGACTGTTCACGTCACTTTATCAAAGGGGATAGCAATTGTTAGCACTACTGTTTATTAGCATATATTTGCACGATTGCATATTTGCACTGTGGATTATTTGCACATTTTTGCTTATTTGCACAATAATTTTTGCACAATTAGGAATTTTAATTATCATTGTTATTACCATCATTATTGTATTTATTGCTTATTAATTAGCAAGCACCTTATTTTTGCAAAACCGGTATTGCCACAAGATTACTGTATAGAAAACAAGAAATACAAAGATAAAATCACAGAATTCTTAAAAAGATATAATGAAGTAATACAGCATGCACATTTAAGTGTGATAAAGAGATACATTAGTAAACCTATGCAAGCTGAAAATAAGGCAGTTTCAGCTCCCTGCATATTGATTTCCAATATGTGTGTCTTTTACCATAGCTCATTTTTTGATAACGTATAATTGCCCTATTTTTCTATTGTGTGAAGTAAGTAATTAGCAAAAATGCATGCACATAATTTGTGACAGAAATTGCTAGGTTTTCTGCCCACATGAGTTTTATAAAGGTCTCCAATGATGTTTTTTTTAAACTCATACTATTAGTACATGGGTGTTCTGTTCCCTCTGAATGAGGTAGCAGATTATCTCTCAGTAAAATCTTCCGATTAGGAAAAAAGGGCCCCTGTTGTTGGATAAGTGTGGTCAGTGGCGGTTGATGAAGTAACTCCTTCTCACATGTAATAGAGAATAGGGTCCAGGCTTAAAGCAGTGTGCCCCTTTGGGATAAGAACATTATGGCAAAAACCAGGAAACATCTATCAAACTATCTAGGGAGGTTTTCTAAACTACACATCTTGGCAATGAAAAACCTGTAGCAACAGTGAGGTTGGCATAATGTACCTGATTATGAAATATGCTATGTTATGTTATTATTAAAGAACTAATACAGTGGAAACTTGTGAGAGCATAGAGTTAGGTAGGACAGCCTGTCTCGACAGAAGGGTGAGTTGTGGGCACCATAAACTTGGTCACATTGATGAGGATAATGCCCCTTTATCTCTTTTAGGTACTGCCATGTTGTTTGGGATCATTAGTGGCATGGCTTCCTGGAATCCATGGATGCCTACAATTGTTACAGACATCATTACCACTTGCCGACCGCTGGCTCGGCTGGGCAAAGCGACGTACCTGTAAGTTGCTTTGAAATTCCTGCCGTGCGCGCGCCGCGAGCTCCGTGACCATGCCCGCGGGACAAGGCATTTCTCTGTTCTGCCTAGTGACAGGACAGTGATCTACTGCTCCCTGTCATCGGGAGCAGTTATCACTGTCATGTCGCGTGTAGCCCAGCCCCCCCACAGTTAGAATCACTCCCTAGGACACACTTAACCCCTTCTTCGCCCCCTAGTGGTTAACACCTTCCCTGCCAGTGCCATTTACACAGTAATCAGTGCATTTTCATAGCACTGATCGCTGTATAAATGAAAATGGTCCCAAAATAGTGTCAAAAGTGTCCGATGTGTCTGTCATAATGTTTCAGTCATGATAAAAATCGCAGATCGCCACCATTATTAGTAAAAAAAAAAATAATAATAAAAATGCCATAAAACTATCCCCTATTTTGTAAACGCTATAATTTTTGTGCAAACCAATCAACCTACGCTTATTGCAATTTTTTTTTACCAAAAATTTGTAGACAAATACATATCGGCCTAAACTGAGGAAAACATTTATTTTTTTATATTTTTTGGGGATGTTTATTATAGCAAAAAGTAAAAAATATTGCTTTTTTTTCAAAATGGTCACATTTTTTGTTTATAGCACAAAAAAAAAAACACAGAGGTGATCAAATACCACCAAAAGAAAGCTCTATTTCTGGGGAAAAAAGGACATCAATTGTGTTTGGGTACCACGTCACACGACCGTGCAATTGTCAGTTAAAGCGATGCAGTCCTGAATCGCAAAAAGTGCACTGGTCAGGAAGGCTGTAAATCCTTCCGGGGCTGAAGTGGTTAAAATACACTTCACATGGTTGTATATGCAGATGCTCCTGGAACTGAAGTGTCTGAGTTAGGTGTCTGTCCCCCACTATGGGGCAACACTATTTTCATTAATAAAATTGCCAAACACATACTCACAAATGCGAGAAGATACAGGCATGTAAAATCACAACTCCAGCACTGGTGATGTCCAAAACGCTGTGGTTGGAACTGACGCGTTTAGAGGGACAAACCCCATTTCACAGAACTGATCCAACCTGCTGCAGTATAGTCATTTATATATGTACACTGCACATATGTACACTCCTTACAGAGATACTGCCCCTCACTGACCACCATGGGTGGGCCCATCACACCAAGTTTCACCGCTTGAGGAGAACAGCATCATTCTGGGCATTGCACATGCATTATTGGTTGTGAGACAGAGTGAGCGTTGAGGCTTTGTTGTGTTCTGGTGTCCCTTGATATGCCTAAAAGCTCTTAATTAGGCATTGGTGTATGCACCAGGACACAAGACTAAATACATGCAGCTTTGCATTCATTTTACTGCTTTGCTGAATTCCTTGTGTATTGAGCCATGCTTCCCTGTAAGTTCACTTTTTTTTATTACTGGGCAATGAAATGGTGGAACACAACAAGCACATCAAACGTTCAACTTGATGCATCTCATTTTGAGAGGCGCATCATAACAAATAGCATACAAATCCTTACAGTTAATTTCTTTACAAAGCAGCCTGACAGCATGCTGTAGATAAGCATCATTGCTCTCTGTCTGGAAGCAGTGGTCTCTCTGCAGAATTCAAACATACTCCCTAATGTTCAAGGAAGGAAATGGTGACCCCTGGAAGTCTCACATCTATGGTGTCCTTCTACAATGAATAGAGTGGCAACCTCAGCCTGAACTCTGACCAAGCCATGCTCCCAACACGTTTCACTCCACCCCCGGAGCTTAGTCATGGGGATGACTCCCTACTGTATCAGAGCTAGAGCTGTGAGAATTGCTGACTGGAGAGCTCAGCAGGGGACATGTCTGCAGACTGACCACTGCTTCAGCACAGAGATCAAGGGTCATTTCTCCTCAGCATTCTGGCAGGGAATAGGCTTTTCTACTCAGTCTGTGACTGTTTTCTAAAGAAAAGATTATTTACACTCAGATGTGGGGAGCCTCCACCTCTCCTGTTGTCTCTGTCCCCCTCTCTGGGGAATAATTAAGGTTGCCATGATATTTGAACAGGGTCCTAGGAGATACACCCTTTTAATATGTTTGTTACAGTTTTTTCTGTTATGTTGTGTATGAGTTGTGATTTTTTTTTTACACCTTTATTTGATTCGCCCGAAATGTATTTAGCTGATTTAAACTGAAAATTTAGTTGGGGGGAGTGGCTTGGATGGGACCCGAGATGGCCACATGATCTAAGAGCTCCGACACACTGCGGACACTAAATACTTATTTTGGGTATTTCTCCTACTGATCTGGAGATGGGCAGAACGCACAGAAGTACCCCGACTCCCCGCTCCCTGAAGGACACCGGAACGCAGCTCGGCTCCAACATACCGGAGATGTTCCAGACTCGGGCCTCAATGTACAACACGGACCCGCTGGCTTCTCAGGCCTCACAGGCCTTGTCCCAGACCTCTCCTGGCATGTCGGCTGAACCGCTGGCGGATGTCAGCAGAGCCGCAGCTCCAAGCCTCCCAGACCTGCAAAAGGACTTACAATCAGTTGCTCTGGATATCAAGCATACTTTGATGGCTGCTATCTCCGACCTTAAGGTAGACTTACAGGCGATGAACAACCGCCTGACGGACGTGGAGGAAAATTTAGTTGGGATTTAAAGAGGAACCAAACCCATTGATTTAAGAATTTCCCACTCGTGCAGCACAGGCTACCCCCCCGGGACACACGATACTCCTTCTCTGCTGAGGCCTCCAATTCTCTGGCTTGTCCTCTATTGGTCATTGCAGTGTGGTTGCCCAGCATGTGGATCTAATTTCCACACTGGCTCCTCTCCCCTGCTCCGTGTCTCATTGGTCCCGGTCTGTATTGGCTCTCTTTTTACTTCAGAACCAATTTATTTATGTAATCTTGATACATCATGGCCTGCCGCCAACCATAGGAAACCTTTTCTTTTCTGAGTTTTTTCTCACAAGCTATATACCTTCTATACATCTGCGATCCCAATTGGGTATTCGATGCACGTGGATGGCTAGCAGTCTTACTGACTTATGATACTAGTCAAAAACTCTCTCTCAAACTCGTCCTGAAGAAGCCGCTAGGCGAAACGCGTAGGCGAGATGAAAGATAATTTTGCTTGTGAATGTATACCCTGTACTTTTTCACTTTATAATTTTTCTAAATCCTTATGTCCCTGTGATTGCCTGAAAAAGTCCGCCCTGTCACTACCTTGTGTAGTACGTTTTTCTTGACTTGCAATCCGAAGTTCTACTGTATGCATGTGAGATAGACCTAAAATTGTAAGCTCCTTAGTTTGTAAAGCGTTGCATAAAATGTTTGCTCTAAATAAATACAAGTTAGATTTTTTGTTAAAGCGGTATCAAACATAAAACGAACAATTTAATATAGTGCAGCTTACTAATGTTTAGACGACGTGGCTGCATCAGATTTCTTTATTTAGGCTTGTTTTCCCTGTTTTCACCTGGGGATCTGGTCAATAACACACCTGCTGTATTAGAGTGCCTCCACTCTGGATGAAGGCGCACAGTGGCATCTTTGAACTGCAGTATAACCAGTGTGGGGAATGAAAGTGTTAGATTAGATGATTTGAATGCACTAACTAGAGTAAGGTGGGAAATTGTATTTCTTTTCAGTTTCATTCATTAAATACCGTATTTATCGGGGTATTGTGCGCTCCAGCGTATAGCGCGCACCCCTAATTTGGACCCGCATTCCTGTAAAAAAAAAATGTTTTTAGTACTTACAGTTTTGGTGTCTTGCGCGGCGTCCATCAGCGGCCTCGTCGGGTCCGGCGTCCGTCTGCGGCCATCGTGGTGTCCTCCCCGCTCGATCCCTCTTTCCCGCGCTGAGTTTGAACCACTGCGCTGGCATATACCGAGCGCAGTACACTTGGGTATAGTCGGGCAGGCTCCTCTCGCGGTCACGTCCTGTGCATCCTGTAAGTCCAGGGCATGACCGCGAGAGGAGCCGAGCCTGCCCGACTATACCCGAGTGTACTGCCCTCGGTATAGGCCGGCGCAGTGGTTCAAACTCGGCGCGGGTATCGGCGTATATCGCGCACCCACAATTTTGCCCTGATTTTTTAAATACGGTAAATAATTTTGTTTCACCATCGTTATGTTAAAATTATTTTTTGAACCTTTTCTCTATTTCGGGAGAATATATATTCTTTCTTCCAAATCGTTTATATTTTAGGAAGTTCTTTTATTCTTTCGTTTTTTTTTCTGAAGCGTGGCTATATTTGTTTTAACGTGTTAATGCATTATTATTAGGACGTTCTATTATTCTTTCGTTTTTTGCTGAAGATTGACTATATTTGTTTTATCATGTTAATTCATTATTTCGCAAAATAACTTATGCAGTCATCCCTGCTAGTCCAGCCCACAAAGATAAATGGAATGAGCTGACTGGACAATATCAAACTTGAGTCATGTGCATTTGAAAGTAACAAATGAAACAAAATACATTTTGGATTAATTTGTTATGTTATTATGCTATGTTATTCAGAGATTCTGATGGATCTGCCTCCATCCAACCCAAACACAATAAGTAGGAATCATCTTATTTTAATGTTTTTACCTTACTGTATTTATTGCAATAGGTTTCCCTTTCATATTTGTTGCATTGTTTTATAATAATGAAAAATGTTAATTCATAAAGAAATGACTGATTATCCAAGAGTCAAAGACTACCACGCCGCTCTCATCCGAATGAAACAAATGAATGCGTATTTATTCATTAGTCATTATGTTAAGTTTAATTAATTTCCCCATTCCCAACTGACTTTGTTTGTTGGGCCACGCACAAACAAATTAAACAAATGGTCTCTCAAGTTCAACCCCAATACAAAAAGAATATTGTTAGAATATTCACGCTACGTTCACTAACATAAATAAAAAATGGATCCAATTTGGATCATTCATTATGTTGTTACTTTTAAGAGAAAAACAATTGCGGGCTGAAATAGTTCAGACTCTGCCTATATAAATCAGACTTTATAGGCTCAGCATAGGAGACCACACAAGTGAGTTCAATACAATATATGTTAATTCAAAAAATATATTAAAATATAGGCATAAACTGCTAAACTTGATTCAGATGTTGCCACAATAAAAGCCCCACTATAGCTCCCAGCAGAGCTTTTTTTCTCAGAAAATAGGTGCAGGAACTCAACCACGACCCCGTTCAAATTTCACAAACAGTAGAAGGGTCTTAAAGGGGCATTAAATACCAGGATTGTATTACCGTATTTATCGGCATATATCGCGCACTATTTTCCCCTTAAAATAAGGGGGAAATCGTGTGTGCGCGATATACGCCGATAGCCGCTTCCCGCGCTCAGTTTGAAATCCTGCGCCGACATATACCGAGTGAAGTACACTCGGGTACATTCGGCCAGGCTCGGCTTCGCTCGTGCTCACGCATAAACGTCACAGAGCGAGTGTACTGCACTCGGTATATGTCGGCGGAGGCGTTCAAACTGAGCGCGGGAAGCGGGGACTCGACTTGAGGCGCCTGCTGGAGAAGCCGGGAGGACACCATTGAGGCCGCAGACAGATGCCGGACCAGACGATGGACGCTGGGAAGATACCAAAACTGTAAGTAATGCAATCATGTAACATTTTTTTTTTACAGGAATTTCGGGGGCACTTTAGGGGTGCGCGGTATCCGCGGGAGCGCGTTATACCGCGATAAATACGGTACATACATAGTGCAGAGTTCAGGGGGTTACAAAGCTGTCACTTGTAAACACAGAAATCAGACTTCTGTGTTTACAAGTGATTGTGGTGAGAAGGCACCAAAGGGTCTGAGCCAGAGGTGGTGGAACTGAGTTCCCCCAAGTTCCCCCTGAAAAAAAGCCCTGGCTCCCAGAAATGATGAATAACGCATATAGACAGTAGAATATGGTTGTACACATAAGATTCTGTATATTTCCGGTAGCCAGGTCAACAATTTGCCGATTCAAGGCTTCTTCAGGACCCACAGTACTAGTAGTATTGCAGCACTATATATAGGAAAATGTACATAAATCAGTAACATAATATATTTTATGTAGAACAATAGTGTAATGCCGCGCACATACAATCGGATTTTCCATCGGAAAAACCTTGGATGGTTTTTACGACGGAATTCCGCTCAAGCTTGGCTTGCATACACACGGTCACACAAAAGATCTCAGAACTTTCGTCCGTCAAGAACGCGGTGACGTACAACACTACGACGAGCCGAGAAAATTAAGTTCAATGCTTCCGAGCATGCGTCAGAATTTTGCACGTCCGAATTGCTTCAGACGTTCGGAAAATTTGAGAACCAGCTCTCAATATTTTGTTGGTGGAAATTCCAACAGCAAAAGTCAGATGGAGCATACACACGGTTGGAATTTACGTTCAAAAACTCACATCAAACTTTTGCTGTCGGAATTTCCAATTGTGTTTACAGGGCATTACTCAACATGTTAAATGCTCACATCATTGTGGTGAATCAGAGGGCGCCCATCAACAGTGCTACTGTTTTTCTCATATTTATATATATATATATATATATATATATATATATTTATATATATATATATATATATATATACGGATGTGGCAAAGTGAAGTCAAATTTGTCTTTCTATGTTATTACATTATTTCGGATGCTTCAAACATTAAAGGGACACTAAAGGTTCCCTTTTGGAAAAATAAAAATAACAAAAGCTCTGGTTGCAGCTGCAGTCTTTTCAGAGATCCAAGCTGCATATAACTTCACTTAGCCTAGATGGTCAGAGCCTCTGTCTCTTTAAAGTCCTCATCCTGGTGTTGGCTTCAGGCTAACCGAATGCACAACAGGGGGGGTGCACATTTGCTGCTGTGCACATGGCTAACGTTGCAGGTTTGCGGAGACGCACATCTGCAGAGCATAACTGCCTCTTTACAGTCCACATGTTTGCATGAGGTACATGAGTTTGGAATGTTCAAAATGCATGTGGGGTAAAAACCGGTAACAAAGCATGTTTTATTGTTGATCACATAAAAGAGACATGTTATTTTGTTCGTATGATTTTTTGTTCACATAAGAGTGTTTAATCACAGCAAAGTGCCTAAAATCGCATAAAAATGCTTAAGCGCATAAAGATGCGGGATCTCACATGGTTACTTGATAAACCAGGTCCTTGATTACCCAAAGTTATTTAGGTCAAACAGAGAGGCTTGTTTCCACAGGAATGCCTAAAATCGCATGAAAATGCTTAAGTGCATAAAGATGCGGGATCACACATGGTTACCTGTTAAGCCAGGTCCTTGATTACCCAAGGGTATTTAGGTCACACAGAGAGACTTGTTTCCATAGGCATGTCTAAAATCGCATGGAAATGCTTAAAGGCTTAAGGATGCGACATCACACATGGTTATCTGATAACCCGAGTCCTTGATTATCCAAGGATATTTGGTCGTACGGAGAGGCTTGTTTTATACAGGAGTGCCTGAAATCGCATAAAGATGCTGGAGTGCATAGAAATGCGGAATCACACAGGTTTACCTGACGAACCACAATTCTTGATTACCCAAGGATATTTGGTCACACAGAGAGGCTTTTTTCCACAAAAAGGTCTGAAATCGCATAAAGATGCTGGAGTGCATAAAGATGCGGGTTCACACATGGTTATCTGATCACCCGAGTCCTGGATTACTCAGGCATATTTGGTCACACAGAGAGGTTGTGTCCGCAAAAATGCCAAAAATCGCATTAAAAGGCTTAATTGCATAAAATTGCTGGATCGCACAGTGGTGCTCGATCATACAAGAATTCTTGGTCCCACAAGGGTACTTGTCCGCACAGGAGTGCTTAAGATGCATAGATGTTGGATCGCAAGAAAATTTGCTGAATCGCATAAGAATGCATGTTGCCTAGAGTTTGACTTAGGAGGCATTATAATTAGGTTTCCTTAATTATACAGGATTCCTTGGCCTTACATAGGCGCATACTTGCTTGCAGGATGCTTGTTCATAGCTCACATGCTATATGTATGCGTGTATACAGCACGCCCCCTTTTTTGTGTATTTGCGGAAAACATATTCTTATGAACTCACGCTTCTATGAACACACGCTTCCATAGAGGCATATGGCTTTAAAGGTTGCCACATGCACATAGGGGGAGCTATTTGCAGGTGTGTTTATTTACAAGGCTGCTAGGGCCCGCCTCTAGCAGGGCTAAAGGCCCAGAGTTTAGCAGTAATGTCATTCCGAGGCAAACTCGTGCTGACAGATCAGTCAGCAGCATGGTTGGGCCTAGGGGAGTCCAGCATGATTAATTATCTGGAACTCCTGGGTTGGGATCCCAGTCTAGAGGGAATATGCTGTCTTTATTCAAACACAGTTCCCTATGCTCAGTTTTATTCAAGGCTGATATAAACTTTGCTCTGTCGGCCTGGAACGAGTGGATCCTAACTTGGCATTATCCTAGGAGTCTTGTCCCAGGGATATGCTGGAATTTCAGTTTAGGGTTCTTAACTGAATGATTGGCAGAAGGGAATATCCTTCATACCCGTTACCTGGGAGCAGGTTGCGAGGACTGGCCTCTAGGGATAGAATCCAGGCCTGGAAGAGACCACGGCACAGGGAAGGTGGTCAAGCTCCTAGGGAGCCTTATCTGCTAGCTTTCTAGAGCTACGGATGGAGCATCCGGCTTAAGGACCTGAACGTTTAGGTTACAGGGTTGCTCTGTCTGAATACAATCTGACTATGCCTCTCTAGTGGTTTACTTTGGTTACCAGAGAAGAGCTTGTGCCTTGCCTATTGTCAATTGTCATTTCATGGAATGCTAGATTGGCAGGCGATTCGCTGGAGCCATCAACAATCGGGTCCGGGAGATTGGCCTCTACACCCCGACTTTTTTCTGACCAAATGTCACAGAAACGTTACCCTGCACATAAAGGGTGTTGACGTCCAGGTTCAACAAGAGATTGAACAACTTTGTGTCAAGGCCAAAGGATCCACCCGCATGCGGGACAGATTTTTTAGTGACCCTGGGGGCCCAGTTGTCGCTGGTTTATGTGTTATCTCCCCCCCAGGGCCGCAAACTTCGTGGCTTCCATGCTACATCAGAAGAGAACGGAAGCTGGCTTAATTGCTCCAGCATAGCCCATACAACCTTACTGCGCAGGGACAGCAGAACTGATCGTAGAGGACCCAGGGTCCCTTACAGCTTGTCCAGGCCTGCTTTGCAGGGTTACATACTGTCTTGCATACATGGGTATTAAGGGTCTGGCTGTTATAGCCTGCATTCTTGAGGATCGGGGCGTACAGAATCAGCGGCAGTTACCTTGATTCATACAGGACAGCTGGCCTCCAGGACCAGATATCCTAGGATATGGAAGACCCATATTCCTGGGGTGAAACCAAGGGGTGGAATCCTTGGTAGTAGGTCATAGGTAAAATTCTTACCTTTCTACATTGGAAACGAGATGGAGCTGGCCTTAAGTTCCATCAAGGGTCCGATCTCGGCACACTCTTGATCTGGGCCGTTATACAAGGGGTGACAGGTATAAGTCCGCCAGTTAAGGCGCCCTTGTGCTCGGAGGATTGGATCCAGTATGCTGGCTTACAGAGTCAGCACCTTGGGCTGATGCACCCTTTATCCTTCTAAAGAGGGAATTGGTGTTCTTGGTTGCGGCTGCCTCCGCAAGAGAGTATTGGCAACTTTCTTTGTATAGAGCCATACTTAATTATTTGTACACGAAGGGTGATGTTAAATACTCACCCAACCTTATTGGCTAGAAGGATCCAGTGTTCACTTGAATTAAGATATTCTTGCCTTCCTTTTCCTTTTTTTCAGGACCTTGATCCACGGAAGGAGAGGTTATTGCTTTCTCTTAATAAAGATAAGAGCAGTTAAAGATCTATCTGAAGGCTTCAGATATAGAAACCTAACGTTTTGTTGCCAGAAAGCCCCTAGATGGGGCGGGCAGTGTTCAGATCGGCTATTAAAATGGCTATGCGCTCTCTCGTTTATAGTAAGAGAGGTCAAGACCTATCCGAAGCGGCTGCTCGGATACGGAAGACTGATGTTGGTGCGCTACCAGGAGGCCCCAGCAAGGGGCAGGCAGCGTCTAAATCAACTATTGTCAAATGTTGATTCATCAGGTTATTATTCAGGCTTGTGGTTTATAGAGAGGGCTTCCCCCTGTTTCTTTTTGGGGTACACCCTTCCAGGATAGTAAGCACTTCATGCGGGGTGCATTACCAAGCCTTTATGACTCAGATTTGCCAGACCTGCAACTTGGTCGTTTGTGCTTACGTTCACTAAATCCTAAGTGGACATAAGACGGCAGGAGGATGCAGCCTTTTTTTGTTGGCACAATATGCGGCAGGCAGCATTAGAATTCCTCGTGTCTGATGGCAGTCTGCATTGTTGGTGTCTCCCTCCAGGAGAGTCTACCTTCAGGTGATGGACACTGGTGTAATCAATTAAACAGGAAGTTCCCTCCCTATATAACCCCTCCCCTACTGGGAGTTCCTCAGTTTTTGTAGCAAAGCAATAAGTGTCCCAATATCCCCAAACAAGAGGGGTGGGAGCTCTGTGTCCCGTGATGTACTCCAAGAAAAGGATTTTACAGGTAAGCTGTTATAAAAATCCTATTTTCTTTATCGTACATCACGGGACACAGAGCTGCATATTCATTACTATGTGGGATGTCCCAAAGCAATGCTTACTGAGGGGAGGGAGACACCAACAACGCAGACCGCCATCAGACGTGAGGACCTATAATGCTGCCTGCAGCATACTGCGCCAAAAAGCTGCATCCTCTTGCCGTCTTATGTTCACCTGATAGGAGTTAGTGAACGTAAGCACAGATGACCAAGTTGCGGCCTTAAAAATCTGCGTCATAAAGGCTTGGAAATGCATTGCGCATAAAGCGCTTACCATCCTGGTAGGGAGCACCCCCACAAAAAAACAGGGGGAATCCTACTCTAACCACAAGCCTGAATAATAACCTGATGAATCAACCTTAAAAACAGTTGATTTTAGACGCTGCCTGCCCTTTCCTGGGGCCTCCTGGTAGCGCAACATCAGTTTTCCGTATCCGAGCAGCCGCTTCAGATAGGCCTAGACCCTTCTTACTCCAACGAGAGAGAGAGTGTAACCATTTTAATAGCTGACCTGAACACTGCCTGCCCATCTAGGGTCTTCTGGCAGCCCAATAAAAACGTCAGCTTTCTATATCTGAAACCTTCAGATAGGTATTTAACTGCTCTCATCTCAATTGAGAGAAAAGCAATAACCTTTCCTTCCGTGAAACAAGGTTTTGAAAAAAGGGAAGGTAAGAATATCTAGATTCAAATGAATACTAGATCCTTCTAGTAAATAAGGTTGGGTGAGGATGAAAATCACTCTACTTGTAAGAATAATTGAGTATGGCTCTATACCAAGAAAGTTGCCAATACTGAAACTCTTGGAGGCTACCACAACCAAGAACACCAATTCCCTTGTTAAAGGATGAAGGGAAATATGGTGCATCGGCCCAAGGAGCTGACCCTGTAAGCCGACAAAACTAGAGCCAATCCTCTGAGCACAAGGGCGACCTAACTGGTGGACTTATACAAGGGGTGACGTGCATAACAGCCCGGACCAAAGAGTGTGAAGTAATCGACCTTTGGAAGCAAGGCCGAGATCGGATCCTTGATATAACTTAAGGCTAGCTCCGTCTCCTTTCCAAATGTAGGAAGGCAGGAATTTTACCTTTGACAAACTTCCACGGATGCCACCATCTGGTTTCACACCAGGAACATGGGCCTTCCAGACCGTAGGCTATCTGGTCCTGGAGGCCAGCTCTCTTGTATGAATCAAGGGAATTGCCGCTGATTCTGAAAGCCCCGATCCTCGAGAATGTGGTCTATAATAGCCAGACCATTAATTCACCTGTTGCAAGGCAGAATGTAATACCCCCTGCAAAGTAGGCCTGGACAAGATGTAAGGGACTGTGGGTCCTCTACTACCACCCTTACTGTTCCTGCACCGAGAGGTCGTCAGGGTTATGCCGGAGTAATCAGGCCAGCTTCCGTTCTCCTCTAAATGTTGCATAGAAGCCACAAAAGTCGCGGCACTGGGGGGAGAGACACAACCAGTGACAACTGGTCCCCCCCCTCGGATTAAAAACACATCTGCCCCGCATGCGGGTGGATCCTTTATCCTTGACCCCAAGCTGTTCAATCTCTTGTTGAGCCTGGACGCCAATACATCTTATGTACAGGGTACTATTTCTGTGACATTTGGTCAGGAAAACAGTCGGGGTGTAGAGGTCATTCTCCCGGAGACACTTGTTGACGGCTCCAGCGAATCGCCTGCCAATTCTGCATTTCATGAAATGACGAATGTCAATAGGCAAGGCACAAGCTCCTCCTTGGTAAATTAAGTAAATCACTAGTATGGCATAGTCTGATTGTACTCTGACAGAACCAACCTGCCACCTGAACGTTCAGGCCCCTAAGCCAGATGCTCCATCGGTAGCTCTAGCTGACAGATAAGGCTCCCTTGGAGCTTGACTACTTCCCCTGGGCCATGGTCTCTTCCTGACCTGGCAAACCCTTTTAGTTAAGAATCACCAAGAGGAATTCCAGCATATCTCTGGGACCGGGTTCTTTGGATAATGCTAGGTCAAGATCCACTCTTTCTAGGCCGACAAAATACTGTTTATAACAGCCCTGAATAAAAGTTAGTATAGGGAACTGTCTTGAATGAAGCCAGCATCTTCCCTAGTGCCTTAATCAAAAGGCCAAAAGTAAGGAACTGTTCCTTGCCGTGACCACATAGACCAGTTTTCTTATAGCGATGGTCTTGTCTGAGGCCAAAAAAAAAAAAAACTCTCCTTTTTGGACTGTGCCAAACATACCCAGCTTCTTGTCAAATGAAAGAATGTATCTTTAGAGTTCCAGATACTTGACCATGCTGGACACCCTTAGGTCCAGCCATGCTACTGACTGACCCATCAGCAGGAGTTTGCTTCGGTATGCCATTACTGCTATACCCTGGGCCTACAGACCTGCTAGAGGCGGGCCCTAGCACCCTGACAACCCAGGCACGGAGGCTAACCCAAAAGGGCAAGACCACCAACTGGAGATAGTGCTGTTCCCCTGCGAAACGCAGACAACCTCTGCAGACCCAAGTAAATAAACACATATGCAACTGGCTCCCCATGTGTGTATGTGGCAAGTGTTAAAGCCATATGCCTCAATGGAAGTGTGTGTACATGGCAGCGTGTGTTCCTGGAAGCATGAATTCATATAAATATGTTTTAAGAAAAACATGCATATAGCATGTGTGCTCTGGAACAAGCATCTTGCAAGCAAGCATGCGATATAAACGTGTTATGCAACAATGTGCAACATGAACCCATGCAGACACGTATTTCTATGCAAACACAAGGAATCCTGTATTGCTTAATTAGGCCGCCATGTGCAACTTTAAAGTAATCATGCATCCTTATGCGATTCAGCATCTTCCATGCGATCAACATCTTATGCATTTTAAGCACTACTGTGCGGACAAGAACCCTTGTGTGACCAAGGACTCTTGTGTGACCAAGCACCCCTGTGCGATCCAGCATCCTTATGCACTCAAGCATCTTAATGCGACTTTAGGCATTTCTGTGAAACAAGCCTCTCTATGTGATCAAGTATCCTTGGGTAATCCAGGACGCTGTTGATCCGACAACCATGTGTGATCCAGCTTATTTTTGCATTCAAGCATCTTTAAGCGATCTTTAGGCATTCTTGTAGAAACAAGCCTCTCTGTGCGACCAAAATATCCTCGAGTAATCAAGGACTTGGGTGATCGGGTAATCATGTGTGATTCAGCATTTTTATGCCTTCAAGCCTCTTTATGCGATTCTAGGCATTTCTGTGGAAACAAGCCTCTTTGTGTGACCAAATATCCTTGGGGAATCAAGGGCTTGGGTGATCAGGTAATCATGTGTGATTCCAGCATTTTTATGCCTTCGAGCCTCTTTATGCGATTCTAGGCATTTCTGTGGAAACAAGCCTCTTTGTGTGACCAAATATCCTTGGGGAATCAAGGACTTGGGTGATCAGGTAATCATGTGTGATTCTAGCATTTTTATGCATACAAGCATCTTTATGCGAACTTAGGCACTTCTGTGGAAACAAGCCTCTCTGTGTGACCAAATATCCTTGGGTAATCCAGGACGCAGATGATCAGGTAACCATGTGTGATGCAGCATCTTTTTTGCATCCAAGCAACTTTATGCGATTTTAGGTATTTCTGTGGAAACAAACCACTTCTGTGTGACCAAACATCCTTGGGTAATCAAGGATTTGGGTGATCAGGTAACCATGTGCGTGTGATGCAGCATTTTTATACATACAAACGTCTTTATGCTTGGGTAATCCAGGACTTGAGTGATCAGGTAACTAGCATCTTTATGCACTCAAGCATTTCTATGCAACTCTAACAAACATGCAACACCATACAGACAGAAACATGTATCCTTATGCGATCCACAATAAAACATGCTTTGTTACTTGTTTTTATCCCACATGCATTCCAAACTCATGTATCTTATGCAACATGCGGACTGGTAAAAAGGAAGTTATCCTCTGTAGATGTGCGTTTCCTCAATTAAGAGACGTTAGCAATGTGTACCAGCAACTGTGCATCCCTCAGATGTGCATTTGGTTAGCCTGAAGCCGACACCAGGCTGAGGACCATATGGAGGTCTTACTAGCCACCTATAGGAAAACCTCTCTTTACACTCTAAGGAGAAGATAGAGGCTTTGGCCGAGTAGGCAGAGGGAAATTATATGCAGCATGAATCTCTGAAAAGACTGCAGGTGCAATCAGAACCTGTAGGGCTATTGATAGCTTCTCCTCGTTAGGCTGCAGCTCCTGTCTCCTGTCCTCTGACAGTGAACCTTCATCCCCAGCTCTTCTAATCCCTTTGTTTAAGGATTAAAGCAGGAAAAGGGACACACCCTGCTTTTTTTTTTTTTTTTTTTTTTTTTTTTTTTTGCTTCTTGTGAGGATGCTGCGAACATAGCAGTTAACCTCTTGTAGAACAACAAATGTGATGCAAAAAACAAAACACATGCAGAGTGGCTGCAATGTTGGGGGAGGCTGCATTGATTGCCTGACAGGTCTGATGGCTCAATCTGTGAGCTGTCTCTACAGGGGAGAATAAGGGGCCACCAGGTTCAGGTGGCGATTCCTTTTTATATTCCTACCCCTGACCTTATTCAATGGGGAGACCAAAGTTCTAAGCTAAAAGCAGAGGAGCTTAACCCAGGTGCATCAACAGCTGAACATAGTCTGGCAGCAACAATGCCTGCTAATCTGCACAGCTAGATGCGGAGTAGGCGTCTTAGATGAATCTGTATCCAACTCACACAAGGTGCTTGCGTTTGTGTCCCCCTAGCTTTACAGAGCTCTGACGTCTGGGCCTTTTTGAAGAGCCCTCTCTGCGACTGCACTGAGCCGGTGAGCACGTGCGACATGGTAGAGCCTGAAGCTGAGGAAGTGGGACGCACAATAGACCAGCTAACACTTAAGCTTCCGTCTTTGGAAAGCATGGTAAGCGAAAACATCAGGCATGTCTTTTACTGCCCATAGTAGTGGAAAAACAGATAAGACTTGCAGCTACTCATGGAAGACAATGCTTTGCATAGGATTAAGGGCATTTTTTTTTTTTTTTTTTTTTATGTACCAGCCCCTTCAAGGGGAGATATATGGGTACTACAGCCATCCTGTCTGAACAGACATAGTGGCCCAGGCTACATGCCGGCTAGGGGAGGTATATGGGTGCCCTGAGCCATCCCGTCTCAAAAGACATTGTGGTTTACATTGCCCATGCATAAAAACATAATATAGGCGAGACCCATAGTCCCCTACAGAAGACCTACTGTCGAACCAAGTCCCGTAGGTCCCTCTCTTACCTTTCCACGCTGCAGGGTATTGCCAAGCAAGAGGCCCAATCTTCCCCCTTCACCGTGGGTATAGTCCTAGACCTTCAGGGACCGGGGTCCATGGCAGGAACACCACACCCCTGGACCTATATAGCACCCTGGCAGCAGAAAAAACATTTGGTCCTTAGAAGGCACAAAGTTCTGGAACCCAGGATCCAGCCCTCCGCAGAGAGGCATTATAGGCTAAACCTCGTTCTTCGTACCGAGGCCCGGGTACCGTCCACTTTGGCTATGAAGCACCTTGGACGGATCCGGATTTATGGAGGCTTTTTACATCCAGCATGGATCCCTCCAGTGGAGCTCCTAAGAGCACATGTTAACTCGTGACCAACACCTTAGACACTGATGAAAAAACTGAGGAACTCCCAGTAGGGGAGGGGTTATATAGGGAGGGAACTTCCTGTTTAATTGATTACACCGTGATGTACTCCAAGAAAAGGATTTTACAGGTAAGCTGTTACCTCCACTGTGCAGCTTGTTTTTCACAGAGTGGCCCCGATCCATATCTTCTGGGATCCCTCGGCAGCTGTCTTGGCTCCTCCCTACAAGAACTAACCCTCTTCATGCGAGCTCTCTCCCATGGGGGTTAGTTCTAGCGGGCACGTTCCCGTGATACAGCCGGTGGTTATAGCCACCGACTGTATCACTAGGCCCCGCCCCCCGGCACGCCGCATCATTGGATGTGATTGACAGCAGTGCGAGCCAATGGCCAGACTGAGTGGAGAAGAGGAAGTCGGGGGCGAGCGCAACAGGTGAATGGGTTTAGGTAGGTAAAACGGGGGGGGGGGGGGGGGGCTGGAGGGGGCCGTCATTGGCAGTTTTTTTTTCATCTTAATGCATAGGGTGCATTAAGGTAAAAAAAAATGAACCTTTACAACCCCTTTAACCAGTTCCCGACCCCCGCATGTACATGTACGTCCACAATATGGCACGTACAGGCACATGGGCGTACACGTACGTCCTCGCCTATTAGCGGGTGGGGGGTCCGATCGGGACCCCCCCCGCTACATGCGGAGGTCGGGTCCGCTCGGGGAGCGATCCGGGACCACGGCGCGGCTATTTGTTTATAGCCGCTCCGTCGCGATCGCTCCCCGGAGCTGAAGAACGGGGAGAGCCGTGTGTAAACACGGCTTCCCCGTCCTTCACTATGGCGGCGCATCGATCGCGTCATTCCCTTTATAGGGAAGACACGATCGATGACGTCATTCCTACAGCCACACCCCCAAACAGTTGTAAACACATACTAGGTGCACCCTAACTCCTACAGCGCCACCTGTGGTTAACTCCCAAACTGCAACTGTCATTTTCACAATAAAGAATGCAATTTAAATGCATTTTTTGCTGTGAAAATGACAATGGTCCCAAAAATGTGTCAAAATTGTCCGAAGTGTCCGCCATAATGTCGCAGTCACGAAAAAAATTGCTGATCGCCGCCATTAGTAGTAAAAAAAAAAAAATAATAAAAATGCAATAAAACTATCCCCTATTTTGTAAACACTATAAATTTTGCGCAAACCAATCGATAAACGCTTATTGCGATTTTTTTTACTAAAAATAGGTAGAAGAATACGTATCGGCCTAAACTGAGGAAAAAAAATGTTTTTATATATGTTTTTGGGGGATATTTATTACAGCAAAAAGTAAAAAATATTGCTTTTTTTTCAAAATTGTCGCTCTATTTTTGTTTATAGCGCAAAAACTAAAAACCGCAGATGTGATCAAATACCACCAAAAGAAAGCTCTATTTGTGGGGAAAAAAGGACGCCAATTTTGTTTGGGAGCCACGTCGCACGACCGCGCAATTGTCTGTTAAAACGACGCAGTCCCGAACTGTAAAAACACCTTGGGTCTTTAGGCTGCATATTGGTCCGGGGCTTAAGTGGTTAAGGAAAAGCCCAATCTATTACATCATGTCATTCGAATGAAACAAAAGAATACAAATGGATTTGTTGTTTTTATTATATTTTATTTAGGATTTGTTGTTTTCATTATATTTTATTTAGGATTTGTTTAAATTCGTTTTTTATTGTGACTTGGAGAGTCTAATACATCCAAAACTCTGAATCATGCAAATTTCATCTGAATTTTCGATTAGTAATGAAACCAATCGCACATATCTAAAGCCTCGTACACCCGATCGGATTTTCCAGCGGGAAAAATGTGATGGCAGTCTGTTTTCCGACAACAAATGTGGGATAGCATGCTTTAAAATTTTCCGACGACAAATGTGTCTTGTCGAATTATCCGATCGCGTGTCCGTCGAAAAAAAAAAATTCAAAGTACAAACACGCACGCTCAGAACCAATTCTAACCATAACACAACATTAGCAGAAGTTGACCAAAGGGTGGCGCTAAAGAGCTAAAAAAAAATGTAATTTCGTGTTTGTTGGACGACAATTCTTTGCCGTTTGTATGCAATACAAGTTCACGGCCAACGCCCTTCGGACAAAAGTCCTACGCTTGGAAATCTGATCGTGTGTAAGAGGCTTAACACTAATAAATTAAAGGAACACTAAAGGTTCGATTTTTATTAGATCAATTGATTGCTGTAAGCTAGAGCATTTAAATATCACTTACCTCGTTTTTCCTTTTGAACTCCAAAATACAGTAATCCAGGTTTGAAAATGCCATTTTCTGTCATTCCTCTTCTTGCTTTCCACCAGCATCTGAGCCGTTTTGCATGGTGGAAAGCAGAATGTGCTCACCCCCTCCCTATGACTACAGCCCTGCGTGAAGATGCTCTCTTATCCCTCACAGGCATGGAGGCTAAGCCTAATGGGAACTATAGTTCCCATTAGGCCGTGATGTAGCAAGAATGAATGCGCACCGCAAACCAGGAAGTCAGTGAGAATAATGATTCAGGAGTGACGGAGGTGAATAAAACAGCTTGATTTCAACAGGTATCAAACTAGTTATAATGCAAAACATTACTTTTTACTTTATCAGCTACTGTCAGACTTTAATTTAAGAGGAAAATATTTTTGTCTTTACAACCCCTTTAAAGCCAAACGCCAGCTAATGCATACAGTAAGTAGTTATAGCAAACTGTTTTTATTTTTTTTGGATAAAGGTTTTAAATCAGGGGTGCCCAACCAGTGGCCCGGGGGCCACATTTGGCCCACGGAGCCCTCTGATGTGGCCCGCGGCCTCCTGCTCTGGGATGGAATAGAATACGGATATTAAAGAACAGTTTATTACTAAAATCACAGTGTATATATGGGCATATCTGTTCTGCAGTGGTTATTGGGCTGCTTTCAAACTAATACGTAGATGCAGAGCAGCGCACCTGCGGGTTAACTGCACTGAGCCATACACTTCTGTTATTACCTGCAAGTTTGGTGAGCCAAAAGGTACACTGCGTTGCACCCGCTGTGCGGGTAAACCGCAGCATATTAGTGTGAAAGCAGCCCGACCCAATTGGACCCTCCATTTATCTCTAAGGAGTGGCAGATGTAAACCGACTTGTGTCCTACCTCCAATCTGATCCGACTGTGTCTGTGTCTGCTTTGCATATGCAGAGCGGTCATGGACCTGCCATCCGCCCGCTCTGCTGATTTTGGCCCGCGACCAGTTACCAAGTGGCTTAAGTTGCCCTTGCACTTCAAAAGGTTGGACACCCCTGTTTTAAATAAATAAAGCAGACCATTGTAAGCACCACTGCTAAATGGACTTCTGTAACTGATACATTCTGAAAAACAACAGATTTACGGGCTGGATCACCAGATGAAAATTGAAGAAAGAAAGCCTAAGGAAGAAAACAAATGCAGCCATCACATCTAAGAATTGGTAAGCTGCAATATAACAAATGATTGCTTTTGGGTTTAATACCACTTTAACTGACCATAAATGAATGGCATTCTGGTCTAAATTTACAGAGCATCCAATTTATCCCATCTGGTATTTAATCGTATGCTGGGAAATTCAGTGTGAATTGATCTGTCTGGTGACATGAAAACAGTTTAAAACAGCTATTGCCTCCTATGAGGAGGAGTTTCCATATCCACAGCTGTTTTCGGGGTCATCTGAGCAGGTAACAAGAATCCCCTCTCTGTTATGAGAAATGTGATTGATAAATACTCTCTGTAGAACAAACAGGCTCTTGGAACATTATGAGTTTTAATCCTAACCTTCTCTTTCTCCCCAATGATAATTCCCTCTGCTCTCTGTATTTTCATCCTCAAATTTTCCTTCAATCTCGAGACACATGGCTTGCAGTATGTTCTCCATTATACGAATTACAAAGTAAAATACTTTTTCTCATAAGAAAATAATTTCATATTTTGTTGGAGATAGCAAGAGAGGCCTCTCTGTCTAACGTTAGCCTATCGACCTCAATCTGCTGTGGGAAAAAAAAAGATGAAACTTTGTTAGTGCTTCCAGCTGGTCTCTTGCACATATCTGTTATACCCCTTCAGCATATTATAGTTGAAAGATCATAGATTATAGGTTTGGTAATATAAAAGCTGCCCTGGGCAAACTCTACCAAGAATGTAGACGGAGCAAGAGTGCCAAGGCTCATTCTCTTAGGGAAATATACAGTATTTGGTCTTCGCAGCCTGAATCTGTAATGCCCTGTACACACGATCGGGCTTTAGCCTGACCAAACTCACATCGGAATTCCGACGGAATTTAAATCGGCGGAAAAGAGAACCTGTTCTCTATGTAAATTAGGAATTTCTCGGAATATCCGATGGAAAAACTCCGATGGGCATACACACGGTCAGAATTTGCGATGGAAAAAGTCGAGGCATAAGAATTTCATTTTCAATGCTTTAAAGAGGTTCTCCAGAACCAGTTCAACTTACTCAGAAGTCAAGAATATTTACTAAATTACAGATATCTTATTAAAGTACTATCTATCTACACTATATTGTTAAAAGTATTGGGACCCCTGCTTTTACACGCACATGAACTTTAATGGCATTCCAGTCTTGGTTTGTAGAGTTCAATATTGAGTTGGCCCTTTGCAGCTATAACAGCTTCAGCTCTTCTGGGAAGGCTGGCCAAAAGGTTTAGGAGTGTGTCTATGGGAATGTTTAACCATTATTCCAGAAGTGCTTTTGTGAGGTCAGGCACTAATGTTGGACGAGAAGGCCTGGCTCGCAGTCTCGGCTCTTATTTATCCCAAAGGTGTTCTAGGTCAGGTCAGGGTTGAGGTCAGGACTCTGTGCAGGCCACTCAAGTTCCTTCACCCTAAACTCCCTCATTCGTGTCTTTATGGACCTTGCTTTGTGCACTGGTGCGCAGTCATGTTGGAACAGGAAGGGGCCATCCCCAAACTGTTCCCACAAAGTTGGGAGCATGAAATTGTCCAATATGTCTTGGTATGCTGATGCCTTAGGAGTTCCCTTCACTGGAACTTCGGGGCCAAGCCCAACCCCTGAAAAACAACCCCACACCATAATCCGTCCTCCACTAAATGATCATGACCAGTGCACAAAGCAATGCGCTTCTGGATGGATGGTCAAACATTCCCATAGACACACTCCTAAACCTTGTGGACAGCCTTCTCAGAAGAGTTAAAGCTGCTAAAGCTGCAAAGGGTGCGCCAACTCAATACTGAACTCTACGGACTAAGACTGGGATGCCATTAAAGTTCATGTGCATGTAATGGCAGGTGTCCCAATACTATTTCCAATATTATCTATCTATCTATCTATCTATCTATCTATCTATCTATCTATCTATCTATCTATCTATCTATCTATCTATCTATCTATCTATCTATCTATCTATCTATCTATCTATCTATCTATCTATCGTATCTATCTGTCATGCATCCCGCATGACATGGGAAGGGATTTTCCTTCCCATGTCAAAACAGAACAGGTAATGAAATAACATCTCTCCAAAATAAAGGACTTTTTCCAGCAGTCCAATTGGAAAATTTCCTCTCTTACTGCTTTGGTGACAACTCGAAATTTGGGATTTTCCCTTGCTTTCAGTCCTGGTAACAGCAGTTACTAGGAGAAATGGATAGACTAAAAATCTCAAGTGGTAACTCAGACAACAATACAAACCTGGCAAAGGGTGTAACCCTTCACCTCTCCATCCACAACTAAAAAAAGGCTTAGCGCTTTCACTTCCAAAGGCACGCTATCAATTAAAAACCTAAAATCCTAAATTCACCCTTTTTTAGGTTTGGATGGAGTGGATAGGGTTAAAAGATTTTAATTTCTTTAAAAATGTGTTTTTTGTTTTTTTTGTTGGTATCCTCAGAGATTTCTTACCACTCCCTGTCCAGAAAGCATGACAGGAAAAATCTCCCTAAGGCCCCTTTCACATTGAGGAGTTTTTCAGGCGGTAAAGCGCTAAAAATAGCGATGCTATCCCGCCTGAAAAACTCCTGCCCAGCTACCTCAATGTGAAAGCCGAAGGGCTTTCACACTGAGGCGATGCGCTGGCGGGAGACAAAAAAATCTCCTGTCAGCAGCATTTTTGGAGCGGTGAGAGGAGCGGCATGTATACCGCTCCTTCACCGCTCCTTCCCATTGAAAACAATGGGAACCGCGGCAATACCGCCCGCAATGCGCCTCTATAGAGGCGCATTGCGGGCGATATTAACTCTTTATCGGCCGCTAGCGGGGGTTAATACCGCACCGCTAGCGGCTGATACCCGCGGCAATTCCGGCGGTATAGCGCCACTATTTTTAGCGGCGTTATACCGCCACCGCAGCTCCCGCCCCAGTCTGAAAGGGGCCTAACAGAGACAGTAAATAGCAGTAAAGACCCAATAGGGGTTCTAACGCTTGCCCATTGTTTATGACCAAAAACAAAATTAGCTGTCTGAGCTTTAAAAGAAACCTGTACTGAAAGAATATGTAGCATCACCGGGATCACATCCTGAGAAGGTTATACAGCATTACTGCTGCTAGGTGGTCAGCTGGGGGCTCGGCTCTCTGCAACCAATAGTTCCGGCCTTCTTCTGCATGCACCCATAATGTCACCAGCACTAGATCCTAATAGACTGCCACCGCTGCCAAGGAGATAGACACCAAACCAGCACTGTCAATAGCAGGGACAGGACAGCAGGAGGAAGCTGGGGAACCCCACAGTGGCAGAACACCAGGGCCCAGTAGCAAGTGCAACCTTTGCAACCCTGATAGTTCTCCCACTGCTTTGGACCCTTGTATTTTCCTGGTGTGCTGGTGACATACCTCTTGTTTTCTGCCACCCTGGGGGGCCCCAATACAGTAGGAAGGGGGCTCACTGCAAAACATGTGAAAGGGTCTCGTTGCAGGATCATAATAAAGGGCCCCACAACAGAAGTAAAGGGCCCCAGGATATATATATATATATATATATATATATATATATATATATATATATATATATATATATATATATATAAATATATATAAAATTGCATGTTATAGTTGCCCCCCCCCCCTACTTTTGTCCCTGTCCCCCCCATGTGCCCCCCTAAATATGAAAGCTGGAGACGCTACTGTGCATGCGGCATGCTATTAGGATTAATTGACACACATATCCTGCGTTTTTCTGTGGAGGTTGTTGCGGAAAAAGATGTGGTCCCGCAACGGCAATCACCCACACAGATGTGAACCTAGCCCTATTCGACTTTGGAGCTTTGAGTTACTGACCTGAAACAGGAGTAACCAGTGAGTTTTTATTAGGCACAGTAGGCCTGTACCCAAAGGGGAAGACATTTTGCCCAGGGACCAAACTCCGCCAAAATAGCCTGTTCAAGGTAGAAACATATTGCTGGGGGTAAAGAAAATATACTACTATATCTATACCCGGTGGGCTGGACCTTAAAAGTATGATGATATAATTGCAATTTATATAAATAACGTGAAGAGGATTATTCTTTCATCAATAAAGGTAAACTTTCACTTTAAAGCCCAACCCTCCATAGCACGTGCACCCCATTTAATGTTTAAAAATGTTTTTAAATTAAAAAAAAATTCTAGGTCTCTAATGGTCAGTCATGTGATGCTTTGGGTCCTCTTCCTCTTTTTCTTTTCTCTGGCAGTAGGAGGTCCTCAATGCTGCAGAGAACCTCACGACATTAGCATTCCCATGTAGTCTCAAGATGACATGACGAGGCACCCCAGGGGGCATGTCCATGACATTGTGGACAATAAACTCCAGGACAACATACTCTTTTGCAAGTGTAGTCAAAAGAAGAAAAACTTTAAACAAGCTCAATATCTCTGGCGTGGTACAACATCAGCAAAGCTTCCCTCGATGAGCACCTAATAGTAGTTCAAACCATAGAAAGTCAGAAAGGACCACAAGACTAAAACAGAGTCCAAGATCATTTTAATTGTTGGTAATACTTGGACCTTAGAAGATAAGGGTACACCCCAAAAGCTTGTCCTGAAAATTGGAACGTAAGGCTGCATTTACATGGGCGTTTAGCCATGGTGCTAATCCCAGTGGCAAGAATCTACTGATTCCTACTGTGGTGTTTGACAGCTGCATGGTGATAGCTGCAACCACCAAGCCTGTAAATTGCACACTAAGTTAAGGTGACCAGTTTTTTTTAATTAATCCCGGGACATATTTTTTTTTTACTAGTAATGGCGGCAATCAGCGACTCACAGTCCATTGCCACCGCCGCCCGCCTCACAGCCTGCCAAGTCTAATGCCTCATACACACGACCAGTTTTCCCATCGCGAAAACTGCCGTGACAGCTTTTGGCTGGGAAAACCGGCTGTGTGTATGCTCCATCGCAGTTTTCCCGACGAGAAAACTGCAGGGGGAAAAAAAAGTGTTTTCTTTTTTCCTGCCGGGATTCCCGGTGGACTTTTTCCCGTCAGGAAAACCGGTCGTGTGTATGCTTTCCCGAGGGGAAAAATAACGTGCATGCTCAGAATCAAGTATGAGATGGGAGCGCTCGTTCTGGTAAAACTAGCATTCGGAATGGAGATAGCACATTCGTTACGCTGTAACAGACTAAAAAGCACGAAAACTGAATAGCGCGAATCATATCTCACCAAACTTTTACTAACACGAGGATCAGCAAACGGGTGGCGCTGTTTGAATGGAACTTCCCCTTTATAGTCCCGTCGTGCGTGGGGTACGTCACCGCGCTTTGGACGGGCGGTATTTGGCCTGAACGCTTGAGAGGATTCCCGTCGCGAAACACTCCGTTTTTTTTCCTGCCGAGAAAAAAACGATTGTGTGTATGAGGCGTTACTCTCCAGGCCCCGGCTACTACTGGGTGGGGAGTGGAGGAAGATCACTCCACCAGGGAAGGCAAGGAGATAGGCAGGCAGCTGGCTGGGACTTGAGCCAAGGCAGAAGAAGATGCAAAAGGGAGTGGAACGGGCATGCACCCAAAACTGATGAAATATTCCCTCCGATCCGACACATGAACATCAGAAAGAGGCACAGGGGGGTGTAATTCAGATTTTTTTTTTATTATTCTGCACTGACTGAAATTGCCCCGGCCCCTGTGCAAATCCAATCCGGGGACAAAACCGGGGACAGACTTGGTCCGGGGACAGTGTCCTCAATCAGGGGACTGTCCCCAGAAACCGGGGAAGTCTGGTCACCGTACACTAAGTGCATCCAGCCATAATCACTGCAAGTGATTTCTGGCTGTGCAAACAGGTGTGAATAACTGCGGCCTCCAATAGCCTGTCATTGTCGCCGCAGCTTTCCGCTCGCTGCTGTCAAACTTAATTAGTAGATTCTTGCTGCTGGGATTTACACCATGACTCATGTAAATGTAACCTTGATGCAAATACAAAAGTATCACGGATACTACTCAATTGTTTTTGGTGCATGTGCACTAATTCGGCTACAATCACTTCAAGCAATTGTTGGTAAAAAAATTAAAAATAAACGTATAAAAACAGCCATATACAGTATATAGTGAATTAATACAATAGATTTAGAACCTTAGATCAACTGCACATAGTGAAATTACCTACTAGGGCCACTATTTCCTAGCATGAGCCCTGGGTAAATCAATGCTCACCTATGATACTTAGATTGTATCAGGTGCATACCAAATGACTTAAACAGACATAACACAAAGGAAAGATAAACTCTCCAAAACACACATTGCTTTATTGAACAATTGTTCAATTAAAATGGCAAATCCAATTCCTTTACCAACATTTGTTAAAATAAAAAGACAACGTTGTCCTGCCAACAGGAAGCAGCTGCACACTCACCCACTAAAACCAACATTCATTCACAGGGAAATACAGTTAATGAGTCCTAGTAAGCAAGGATTTTGGGGCTTGTGATAGTGAAGCAAGTGTCCCTAATGCCGCGTACACACAGTCATTTTTTGTGATAAAAAAAAACGTCATTTTTTAGCATGAAAAAAAAACGACGTTTTTTAAAGTTCATTTTAAAAAACGACGTTGCCTACACACCATCGTTTTTTCAAAATGCTCTGGCAAAGCGTGGTTACGTTTAGCACGTACGGAGGCACTCTGTTCCATTCAAGCTTGCGTCATAACTTGCTTCTGAGCATGCGCAGGTTTAAAAACGTAGTTTAAACGTCGTTTTAGCCTACACACGGTCATTTTTTATGACACAAAAAACAACATTTTGAAAAACGACATAAAAAATTGAAGCATGCTCTAATTTTTTTTGTCGTTTTTCAGAAGACATAAAACAACGTTTTTCCCACACACGGTCATTTTAACCACTTCCCGACCGCCGCATGTACATATACTTCGGCAGAATGGCACGTACGTCCCTGCCTAGACGTGTGTCGGGGGTCCGATCGGGACCCCCCCCCCCCGCTACATGCGGCGGTCGGATTCCCGCGGGGAGCAATCCGGGACGACGGCACGGCTATTCGTTTATAGCCGCTCCGTTACGATCACTCCCCGGAGCTGAAGAACGGGGAGAGCCGTATGTAAACACGGCTTCCCCGTGCTTCACTGTGGCGGCTTCATCGATCGAGTGATCCCTTTTATAGGGAGACACGATCAATGACGTCAGACCTACAGCCACTACCCCCTACAGTTGTAAACACACACTAGGTGAACCCTAACTCCTACAGCGCCCCCTGTGGTTAACTCCCAAACTGCAACTGTCATTTTCACAATAAACAATGCAATTTAAATGCATTTTTTGCTGTAAAAATGACAATGGTCCCAAAAATGTGTCAAAATTGTCCGAAGTGTCCGCCATAATGTCGCAGTCATGAAAACAATCGCTGATCGCCGCCATTAGTAGTAAAAAAAAAATAATAATATAACTATCCCCTATTTTGTAAATGCTATAAATTTTGCGCAAACCAATCGATAAACGCTTATTGCGATTTTTTTTACCAAAAATAGGTCGAAGAATACGTATCGGCCTAAACTGAGGAAAAAAAAAAATTTATATATGTTTTTGGGGGATATTTATTATAGCAAAAAGTAAAAAATAAGTGCTTACTTGCTCCGGTGTAATGAGTGCTCCTGATTCAGGAACCTCGTTACACCGAATGCAGCCTAGGATGTGATAAACATAAGCCTCCTTATGCCTTCACATCCCAGGCTGCATTCTTGCGTTGGCCGCTAGGGGGCGCGGCCTTTGTGATCGGCGTGTAGTATGCAAATTGCATACTACCACCGATTTACAAAAGTTGCGCAGGCCCTGCCTACGCAAGGTACGGAGTTTCCGTACGGCGCCTTTAGCATAAGGTTGCTCCTGCTAATAGCAGGCGCAGCCAATGCTAAAGTATAGCTGCGCCTCCCGCTCGCGACGTTCAAATTTAACGTTGTTTACGTAAGTGAACCGTGAATGGCGCTGGACGCCATTCACGTTCACTTACAAGCAAATGACGTCCTTGCGACGTCATTTGCCGCAATGCACGTCGGGAAAGTTTCCCGACGCAGCATGCGCTGTTCGCTCGGCGCGGGAGCGCGCCTAATTTAAATGATTCCCGCCCCCGGCGGGATCATTTACATTAGGCAGCCTTGCGCCCGGCTGCTTAGCATATTGCCCGCGCAATTTACGGAGCAACTGCTCCGTGAATCGCGGGCAAAGCGCAATATTTGCGTGGGCGCAGAGAAAAAAATTTGCTCTTTGCCCACGCAAATATTGCGCGATTCTACTTGAATCTGGGCCATTGCATTTTTTTCAAAATTGTCGCTCTATTTTTGTTTATAGCGCAAAAAATGAAAACCGCAGAGGTGATCAAATACCACGAAAAGAAAGCTCTATTTGTGGGGAAAAAAGGACGCCAATTTTGTTTAGGAGCCACATTGCACGACCGCGCAATTGTCTGTTAAAGCGACACAGTGCCGAATTGTAAAAACCCCTTGGGTCATTTAGCAGCATATTGGTCCGGTCCTTAAGTGGTTAAATGACATTTTTAAAAATTTAATTTTTTTTCATCACAAAAAACGACCGTGTGTACGCGGCATCAGACTCTTAGCTTCCAGTCCACTCATACACCATCTGATTTCTCCTAAATGACATCATCTATTAAATTATGGTCATGGTGGTGGAGAAATCAGATGGTGTATGAGTGGACTATGGACTAAGGCCCCGTACACACGACCGAGTTTCTCGGCAGAATTCAGCCAGAAACTCGGTTCAGAGCTGAATTCTGCCGAGAAACCCGGCCGTGTGTACACTTTCGGCCGAGGAAGCCGACGAGGACCTCGGCGAGGAAATAGAGAACATGTTCTCTATTTCCTCGTTGTTCTATGGGAGAACTCGGCCCGCCGAGCTCCTCGGCGGCTCCAGGACTGAACACGCCGAGGAACTCGATGTGTTTGGCACGTCGAGTTCCTCGGCCGTGTGTACGGGGCCTAAGAGTCTTTGGGACACTTGCTTCGCTATCACAAGCCCCAAAATCCTTGATTATTAGTACTGATTAAAGCGGAGGTCCACCTAAAAAATAGATATTAAAAGCCAGCAGCTACAAATACTGCAGCTGCTGACTTTTAATATATGAACACTTAACTGTCCAGGGCGCCCGCGATGTCAGCAGCCGAAGCCGATCAGTTGCTCAGCTCTCGGCTGCTGCCACCGCCATCCTTGGTGAGGTAAACAGGAAGTGAAGCCTTGTGGCTTCACTTCCTTGTTCCTTACTGCACATGTGCGAGTTGTGCTGTGTGTCCTCACTGGTTCCTGCTGTCTTCTGGGACCTGTGTGTCTCCCAGAAGAAAGCTGGGAAGGAAAGAGTAGGCACCGGAAGTGGCGTAGGTCACCACGATCACCTCGAGATCTATGCCGGAAGTGGGAGCAAATACCTGTATTACACAGGTATCTGTTCCCTTCGCCCCCCTGAAAGGTGCCAAATGTGACACCGGAGGGGGGGGGGGATTCCAAAAAAGTGGAAGTTCCATTTTTGGATGGAACTCCACTTTAACTGGATTCCCCTGTCAGTGAATGCTGGTTTGGATGGGTGAGTGTGCAGCCGTCAGCAAGACAACGTTGTCTTTTTATTATTTAACAAATGTTGGTGAAGGGATTGGATTTGCTTTGATTTTGATTTTGATTGATTTTGATTTTAATTGAACAATTTTTTTCAATAAAGCAATGTGTGCTTTACTCAATTGAAGTGTGCCACTTAGGCAGGCCATACATAGGTCGAATTTCAAAGAATTTTGATTCGAAAACCTTATCTAAGTATTTTCAATCGTATTTCGTAGCATTAGTGGGCTGCAGCAACAGCCGATTTTCGTGCGGCCCTCAAATTCCAGTAATCGGACATGTTGGAAATTTTTGGAAAAACAAACAATTTTCTAATCAATGATGGGAGAATCGTGCGAGAAATATAATCAAAAAAGAAATGTGCATTTGCAAGAAAAGAAAATTCCTGGAAAGACCAGAAGATTCCCAGCCACAAAAAAATCTTTTTTGCAGCATCATGAGGTGAAATTAAAGGCTTGGTTGGTCGAATTTATAAATCAATGGTGGCACCATCGGATCACAAAACGCACAAAATTTCAGATTTTCAAAAGATTTTTTTTTCGAAATTCGATCATGTATGGCCAGCCTTAGTGACTATCTTGGAAAGTTTATCTTTCCTTTGTGTTATATAAAAGTGCATTGGTTGTTTTATAGGACTTTTTATCAACAATAAAATGTAGCTTCGACCCGTTCATCCAGTTATGGTCTGTTACCCTGGGCAATGAGTCAATGTCATTCAAGCTGGACAAACACGTAGGGTAGTCCTGAAGTGTGGAGAAGGTGAGTATTGATAGCAAAAAGTTTCTTTTGTGGGGGGCGGGGAAACACTAAAACTGGAATTGTGCTTTAAAATTATTAGCTTGTTAAACCCAGCATAGGATGGTGGCACCTCAGATGTTTCTATTTACTGGGTTGGTGCAGTTAAAGTAGCCCACAGGGTATATCAACAGTGCCCATCCTTGATGCTAAGAAATGTTGTAAGGTAATTAGTTTGAGATTAGGCCTGCAGCCTCAGTTAGGAACACTTTTCCCGAAACCAGGCAAAAAAAAAAAAAATCACTCACAAAAAAAAAGAATCAGAATCTTATAATACGCCTCAAATTACAGCAAATTAAAAAGCTTTTAGCGGCTCTGAAGCATCTGACAGAGGAGTGACACTGTAATAGTTTGCTTGTTTTTCTAGCTCTTTCCTTTCAGCTTCAGCCCGATTCTCTCTATAATCCCAGCCTTGTTACTAGGCAACCTCACAGTTTATTGCTTAGCTATTTATGACCCAATTCTCATTTGTCATAATTTGTTATAATCAGAGGAGATCATAAATAAAATCATCAGACAATAAACTGACTGGGCCGGCAAGGAGGATTTATCAGCCCAGGGGCTGCGGCGTGAAGTTACCAGTATCACACCCTTTTCATACATGGATGAGCTCATGGTAATGCTTTCTGTCACTGCCTTTGGTGCTGGAGTGCTGTGTTTATGATGTAGGAGGGCACTTAACTGTCGCTTTTCAAAATTTGCAGAGCTTAAATGTACACTTCATTCAGACTGGAACACTTAGCATCGAAATACATACAGGGAACACAGCGTACCTACAAAGACTTTTGTTCTTCATGGCAAGGCTGATGCATTTCAGGACTCCTGACTGTGTAAAATCCTTTCATTGCCA
This sequence comes from Rana temporaria, assembly GCF_905171775.1. NCBI lineage: Eukaryota > Metazoa > Chordata > Amphibia > Anura > Ranidae > Rana > Rana temporaria. The sequence continues at coordinate 342,207,394 of NC_053491.1, forward strand.
ATATCCTATGACTAGGAATGCCTAATCCTAATATAAAAAAAAAAAAAAAAAACAGAAATCCTGACTTTCTGTTAATTTCCTACAGTAAAACTGTCATAAAGCGTATGTAAGCCCTAACAATGAATTTTCACTTATTAGCTTCCTTTTGGTTTATTAAATATAAAATTGAATAAAGTGAAAACAGTGCAGCACTAAGAATCAAATGTTGAGTACATACTGTAATATACAGGGCGAACCGACCCTATACGCGGACTACGTAGGCTGCGTAGGGCCCCGAGTATAGAGGTCCGCGGCCGGCGGAGATAATGCCGCCATTTTCCTGAAGACCAAAACGAGAAGGGAGCCCTGCCTGCTGAAATAGAGCTGCAGCGCCTGGTCTGCCGATGGGATCAGAGAAAAAGTAAGTGCGGCCCCCTGTAACCTGAATCGGAGGAGCGGTGCGGTGGCTGCATATAGAAGAATCATTCTCTCCATCGTCCTCCCACGGTCTCTGCTTCTGCTCCTCTCCCTCTCGCAGACATTCAGGTACTGCAGGAAGAAGATGGAGAGAATGATTCTTCTATATGCAGCCACCCCACCGCTCCTCCTATCCTGCTTATCTCTGCTGCCCCCACATTGCTCTCTATCTCCCCCCACAGTGCTCTCTAGCCCCCCCAGTGCTCTCCACCTCCCCCATGCTCTCTGCTGCCCCCCCCTGTGCCCCCTGCCTCTCTTCCTGTGCTCTGCACCTCCCTCCTGTGCTGTCCACCTCCCCCCATGCTCTAGGCTGCCCCCCTGTGCCCTCCACCTCTCCCTTTGTGCTTTTTACCTCTCCCTACATGCTCTATGGTCTCCCCCTGTGCTCCTCACCTCCCCCAATACTCTGCAGCCCCCCAGTGCTCTCTAGCCTCCCCAGTTCCCTCCACATCCCTTATGTGCTCTCCACCTCCCCCCATGCTCTCCACTGCCCCCCTGTGCTCTTCCATCTCCCCCCATGCTCTCCACTGCCCCCCTGTGCTCTCCACCTCCCTCTTTTGCTCTCCACCTCCCCCATGCTCTATGCTGCACCCTGTGCCCTCTGCCTCTCCTCCTCCCCCTGTGCTCTCTAGCCCCCCCCCCAGTGCTCTCCAGCCCCCCTCTTCTCTCCACCTCCCTCCTGTGTTCTCCACCTCCCCCCATGCTCTACGCTCCCCCCTGTGCCCTCCATCTCTCCCCCTGTGCTCTCCACCTCCCCCATGCTCTATTTTCAAAATGTTTTATCATTGAGATTGATATGCACGTACAATACATACATTGAAAACATATAATGTTAAAACATGGGGGAAAATTACCCCGAGAAGATAGCAAAAACGTAACCCAGAGAGATGAATGTTACATCCTGAAAAGGCAATGGTAACCGTACCACCCGATGCTTTCATATTACAAGTTTAAAAAACAAACAGAGGGGCTTAATAATGAGAGGATAGTCTCTTGTAGAGGCCAGGTCAGGTCCATGGAGCATCAAGGGACCACCTCCCCCATGCTCTAAGCTGCCCCCCTGTGCCCTCTGCCTCTCCCCCAGTGCTCTCTAGACTCCCCAGTGCTCTCTACCCTCCCCTGTGCTCTCCACCTCCCCCTGTGCTCTTTAACACCCCAGCCCAGTGCTCTCCACCTCCCCCATTCTTTACGCTGCTCCCCTGTGCCCTCCGTCTCTCCACCTGTGCTCTCCCCCTTCCCAATGCTCTACGCTACCCCCTGTGCCCTCCGCCTCTCCCCCTGTGCTCTCCACCTCCCCCTGAGCTCTTTTTAATTCCCCCTAATTCTCTCTATCGCCCCAGTGCTCTCTATCCCCCCAGTGCTCTCTATCCCCCCCAGTGCTCTCCAGCCCCCCGCATGCTCTACGCTGTCCCCCTGTGCCCTCTGCCTTTCCCTCTCCCCCAGTGCTTTCTAGCCCCCCCCAGTGCTCTCTAGCCCCCCCAGTGCTCTCCAGCCCCCCAGTGTTCTCCAGCCCCCCCAGTGGTCTTCATCCCCTCTGTGCTCTCCAGCCCCCCCTGTGCTCTCCACCTTCCCCATGCTCTACGCTTCCCCCTGTACCCTCTGCCCCTCCCCCAGTGCTCTCTAGCCCCCCAGTGCTGTCCAGCCCCCCTGTGCTCTCCACCTCCCCCCATGGTCTACGCTGCCCCCCTGTGCCCTACGCCTCTCCCCCAGTACTCTCCAGCCCCCCCCATTGATCTTCACCTACCCCCTGTGCTCTCCACCTCCTCCCATGCTCTCTGCTGCCCCCACCTGTGCCCTTCGCCACCCCCCAGTGATCTCTGCCTCCCCCAGTGCTCTACAACCCCCCAGTGATCTCCGCCTCCCACCTGTGATCTCGGCCCCCGTGCTCTCCTGCCCTCGCTGTGCTCTCTGTCCCACCCTGTGTTTTTGCTTCCCCCTTTGCTCTCCAACCCCCCACTCCCTGTGCTCTCCAGACCCACATGCTCTCTGTCCCCCCTGTGCTCTCCTCTTCCTCCCTGTGTTCTCTGCCTCTCCCCTGTGCTCTCTGCCCCCTCATGCTCTCCGCCTCCCCCGTGCTCTCACCCCACCCCATGTTCTCAAGGTTCTTCCCTGTGCTCTCTGTCCCCTCTGCTCTTTCCCTGTCCCCTCGCCCTCTGCACCTTTTCAGGGTTTCCCCCTCCCCTCTCCCGGGGGATCCGTCAGGATGGAGAGTGGAGAAGGGGCCGGTTAAGATGTCATGGGCTGCTCATTCCAAAATGCCCGGGTCTATTTTTTGTCCCAGTCCGGGCCTGCCTGAGATGTAAGGAAGCACTCCACTGGGGACACCTGAGATGAAAGGAGGCACTCCGCTGGGGACACCTGAGATCTAAGGAGGCACTTCGCTGGGGACACCTGAGATGTAAGAAAGCACTCCGCTGGGGACACCTGAGATGTAAGGAGACACTCCGTTGGTGACACCTGAGATGTAAAGAGACACTCCGCTGGGGAAACCTGAGATGTAAGGAGACACTACGCTGGGGACACCTGAGATGTAAGGAGGCACTCCGCTGGGGGCACCTGAGATGTAAGGAGGAACTCCGCTGGGGACACCTGAGATGTCAGGAGGCACTCTGCTGGGGACACCTGAGATGTAAGGAGGCACTCCGCTGGGGACACCTTAAATGTAAGGAGGCACTCCGCTGGGGACACCTGATATGTAAGGAGGCACTCCGCTGGGCACATTTGAGATGTAAGGAGGCACTCCACTGGGCACACCTGAGATGTAAGGAGGCACTCCGCTGGGGACACCTGAGATGTAAGGAGGCACTCCGCTGGGCACACCTGAGATGTAAGGAGGCACTCCTCTGGACACACCTGAGATGTAAGGAGGTACTCCGCTGGGGACACCTGAGATGTAAGGAGGCACTCTGCTGGGGACACCTGAGATGTAAGTAAGCACTCAGCTGGGGACACCTGATACGTAAGGAAGCACTCCGCTGGGGACACCTGAGATGTAAGGAGGCACTCCGCTGGGGACACCTGAGATGTAAGGAGGCACTCCGCTGGGGACACCTGAGATGTAAGGAGGCACTCCGCTGGGGACACGTGAGATGTAAGGAAGCACTCCACTGGGGACACCTGAAATGTAAGGAGGCACTCCGCTGGGGACACCTGAGATGTAAGGAGGCACTCCGCTGAGGACACCTGAGATGTAAGGAAGCACTCCGCTGGCTGAGGATAGTGACATCAGAGCTCCCACTGATTCTGCATTATGGTGAGTTGAATAATTTCATTCTATACTACAACAATGTAATAATAGAAATAATGCGCTTCAATCATCCTTACACCATAACAACCATGGTGCCGGGATGATTGAGGCGCCAACACTAGAATTTTGGAGTATCTTTATCTGCTGATTGTTAAACTTTCTGGAATACACATATTTTATTGCGGTGTAGGATCTGGGCCTGCTGTCCCTCCATCCCTCTTTTTTCACTTCCTCTCTCTCTCTCTCTCTCTCTTTCTTCCTTTATTTCTCCTTCCATCCCTTGTTCATCTCAAACTCCAACCACACTCCTTTGAGTGACGCCCATTTAAGCCACGCCCAATATTATGCTTAAACCGTGCCCATTATTCACAGGTCAGGTAGAGGGCCCCTTAGCAGAATTTTGCTTAGGGCCCCAGGGAGGTCATGATCGGCACTGGTACTATATATAATAAATTGTGATTAGCATATACAATAAACTCTGAGGCCCCGTACACACGACCGAGTTTCTCGGCAGAATTCAGACAGAAACTCGATCGGAGCCGTATTCTGCCGAGAAACCCGGTCGTGTGTACACTTTTGGCCAAGGAAACTGACGAGGAACTCGTCGAGCCAAATAGAGAACATGTTTCCTCGTTAGTCAATGAGGAAACTTGGCTCGCCGAGATCCTCGGCGGCTTCACAAGGAACTCGACGAGCAAAACTATGTGTTTTGCCCTTCAAGTTTCTCGGACGTGTGTACGGGGCCTAACACCATCATCTGATTGATAGTGTCTCTAAATCCGTGGTTCTCCACCTGGGGGTCGGGACCCCCTCGGGGTCGAATGATGATTTTCCAGGGGTCACTGAACCCTGGGCTGTTCCTGAAGCCTGCACCGCTCTCTTAGGCCTTTTATTGGCCGCCCAGCTGGGCTGTTCCTGGAGCCCACGGCCTATTCAGCCTCTTTGCAGCTGCCCATTTAGTTCACAGCATTGGCTGGGGGGCAGAGACTAGAGGTCAGCTGATTGGTCAGGAATGTGAAGTGGGATGGGCTGAAGGAGACTCTATCTTCTGATTTCCGCATAGATGTCACCACAAAGTCGAAGACACAATGAAGCCAGAGACACAGTGAGTGACACTACCTGTAATTATAGTTGCCATTAAAAGTCTCCACTACAGTTCTCAGATCAGCAGATGACCTTCATCAAGAGCACCTAAGTTGGCTGATCAGAACTCCCCCCAGCACTGCCACTGATCCCACCACCCCACAAGCACTGCCACTCATCCCATTCCCCCCACCAGCACTGCCACTCATCCCATCCCCCCCCCCAAGCACTGCCTCTCACCCCCCCCCAGCACTGCCACTAATCCCACCCCCCACCCCACCAATGAGCAAAAGAAGGAAAACAAATAGAGATTACATGAAAGGGGGAGAAAAAGAAGGGGAGGAACAAAGAAAAAGGGAGAGAAAGAACAAGAAAGATGGCTAGAGAGAGCAATGGGGGAAAAAACATGAAATTAGCATAGAGAGACATAAAAGGGAAAGAAAGGAGAACAAAGAGAAAGAGTGGTGCATCCTAAATTGTACCATAAGGGTTTTTAATACTGTACGAGTGGAAGGGACTCGGGGAGCGCTAAATGTCTGTGGGTTAGGGGTGCAAATTACTTGTCTTTCCTTGGGTGCTGACAACCCATGCTATGAAAATAATTTTACTGTTAGGCCCCGTACACACCATAGAATCTATCCGCAGATAAATCCCATCGAATGGGTTTCAGCGGATAGATTCTATGGTGTGTACACTCCGGCGGATATTTATCCGCGGATAAATCTCCCCTGGGATGGATTTTCAGCAGATGAATATTTGCTGACATGCTCAACAAATCCATCTGCTGAAGTCCATCCCAAAGGATGGATCCGCTCGTCTGTACAGACTCACCGGATCCATCCGTCCAAAGGGATTCCCCGCACGCGTCGTAATGATTTGACGCATGCGTGGAATTCCTTATATGACAGCGTCGCGCCCGTCGCCGCGTCATAATCGCGGCGACGGCGCGACACGTCATCGCCAGAGGATTTCGGCGCGGATTTCAATGCGATGGTGTGTACACGCCATCGCATAGAAATCTTCTGAAATCCTCTCGTGTGTATGGGGCCTTAGGGGTCTCCACAACTTGGGAAATGTTATCAAGGGGTCACGGCACTAAAAGGTTGAGAACCACTGCTCTAAATAAAGCTAACTGTGCAAATTGTAAACCAACATTGGTAGTATAGTCCCATTGGTGATTAAAACATGAATCCATTAGTATATATTGATGGGAAGAAATCCAGCAATGTAGGACTAAAGGATTCACCGCCGTGTGTGCATCCATCACCCAGGGGAGAAGATTAAATACGCTTACCAGAGGGTAGCATCAATCAGACATGTGATATGAAAGCTCAGGATAGCGAATGATGCAATTCCTCCTCCTCAGCTGAGCTACCTCAGGCAACCTCAACCTGGCACGTGAGACTATGGATCAGGATGGTAATGTCACAGATGGTAAAAAAATCTCCTTCCACCACAGAACCGTTTAGTAGGTTTATTGTTAACAGCATACATAAAAAACAACAGAAAGCCCCCACATAGTGAAAAAACATATGGTTAAGGGTTTATTTGGAATAAAAAATTAAGCAACAAATCTTCTCTGTGATCACAAAAGCATAAGATTCAAAAAGTGCAATGGCATGGAAAGGACTCATCAAATCCGACGCGTTTTATCTACAAAGACCCCTATTTGGAGTTTTGTAGATGAAACACATCTGGTTTGATGAGTCCTTTCAATGCCATTTCTCCTTTTTGAATTTCATGCTTTTGTGATCACAGAGGAGATTTTTTACTTGATGCAGTACATCTTGGAATCTATGTAAAGCTCTTTTATTCCAACTAAACCCATATCTATTAGCTAGATTCAGAGACAGTTACGCCGGCGTATCAGTAGATACGCCGTCGTAACTCTGAATCTACGCCGTCGTAAATTTAAGCGTATTCTGGAAACCAGATATGCTTAAATTATGCTAAGATACGAGCGGCGTAAGTCTCCTACGCCGTCGTATCTTAGGGTGAATATTTACGCTGGCCGCTAGGTGGCGCTTCCGCTGAGTTCGGGGTAGAATATGCAAATGACTAGATATGCTGATTGAGAAACGTACGTGCGCATTTTTTTACATTGTTTACGTAAGGCTTTTTCCGGCGTAAAGTTAGTCGAACAAATAGCTGGCCTAGCCAATGTTAAGTATGGTCGTCGTTCCCGCGTCGAAATTTGAAAATTTTACGCCGTTTGCGTAAGTCGTCCGTGAATGGGGCTGGATGTAATTTACGTTCATGTCGAAACCAATACGTCCTTGCAGCGTACTTTGGAGCAATGCACACTGGGATATGTCCACGGACGGCACCGTTCGTTAAAAACGTCAATCACGTCGGGTCACCAGTCATTAACATAAAACACGCCCCCCCTGTTCCACATTTGAATTAGGCGCGCTTAGGCCAGCCCATTTACGCTACGCCGCCGTAACTTAGGAGGCAAGTGCTTTGTGAATACAGCACTTGCCTCTCTGACTTACGGCGGCGTAGCGTATATGCGATACGCTACGCTGCCTCAAAGTTATGCCAGTCTTACTGAATCTGGCTATATATGTTTTTTTCACTATGTTGAGGCTTTCTGTTGTTTTTTTATGGATGCTGTTAACCATAAACCTACCAAACGGTTCTGTGGTGGAAGGAGGTTTTTAACCATCTGGGACATTGCCATCCTGATCCATATTTTCACATACCGAGTTGAGGTTGCCTGAGGTGGCTCAGCTGAGGGAGAGGATAGCACCACTCACTATCCACAGCTTTGATATCACATGCCTGACTGATGCTACCTTCTGGTAAGTGTATTTAATATTCTCCCCTGGGTGGTGTATGCACACACATGACGGTGACTCTTTTAGTCCTACACTCCTGGATTCCTTCCCATCAATATATACTAATGGATTAATGTTTTAATCACCAATGGGACTATACAACCAATGTTGTTTTACAGTTTGCACAGTGCACTTAATTTAGAGAAACTATCAATCAGATGATGGTGTTAGAGTTTTTAGTATATGCTAATCCCAATTTATTTAGTATATCACAGTATGTTGATATGTCAATACTCAACATTCAATTTTCAGCGATGCACTGTTTTCACTTTACTAATTCGCACATTTTTTTTTATTAAGATTGCAGCGCTGGCTGCCATTGTTTATTTATGTGTATAGAGCAGTAGTTTTATATCAAAAATATAAAATGTACTTTTTTTTGTATTATCTGTTTGAAAAGTGCAAAAAAATACTGTTAATTTGGCCAGAAATCATTTGAGCTTATAACCATCTGTGTTATCTGCCTATGTACAAGGAGGGGCTATTGAGATGAGAAGGGGAGGAGCCAAAGAGAGGTCTGGGTTCTTTGTAATGCATCAGAGATGAAGTAGGCAGGGCTAACAGCATGAGCCAAAAAATACTGTGCTGTCATATCAAAGGTGGAAGGTAGGAGCACACTATATTTCTGGCATATCAACAGATTGCCAGGCACACATTTCTGTACTCGCAATGTATTTAAAGTGGATGTCCGCTGAAAAGAATATATTAAAAGCCAGCAGCTACAAATACTGCAGCTGCTGACTTTTAATATTAGGACACTTACCTGTCCTGGAGTCCAGCGCCGTCCGCAGCAGAGGACGAGCGATCGCTCGTCATTCTGCTGCCCCCCTGTCATTCTTGGTGAGGGAACCAGGAAGTGAAGCGCTCCGGCTTCACTGCCCGGTTCCCTACGGCGAATGCTCGAGTCGCGCTACGCCTGCTGATTGGCTCTCGCTGTGTACTGGGAGCAGAGTTTTCCCAGAACACAATGGGGGGGGGGGACGTCATGCCCACAGTCTGCCCGAGACTGTGTGGCCGGAAGTGGGTGCAAATACCTGTCTTCAGACAGGTATCTGCACCCTCCTCCCCCCTGAAAGGTGTCAAATGTGACACCGGAGGGGTGAGGGTTCCGATCAGCGGGAGTTCCACCTTAGGGTGGAGCTCCACTTTAAAGGGATAATACACAAAAAAATGTACATGTATTGCATGCACATGTATATCTATACTTTTTATTTTGATTCGACATATGCTCAGGGCTGCTGTTAGAAATCACAGGGTCCCATCCACCCCAAAAATTTCAAACAATATTTTTGTTAAAATGCCATGTCTGTGATGCTGTGCTTAGCAGCCATGGCAGGAATTATACACCTGTCGGACAAGACGCATTCAAGTAAATCCAGAAATCAAAAACTATATACATAGCTCACTACCAGCAAGGTTACTTTATTTATTTTTACCTTATTTTTACCCGTTGATTCTGCTAGTAGCACACTTCCTATCCTAGGGTGTTGTTACCCTCACTACCCCGAACATTTGCCTTGCCACTCTGCATGTGCCATTTCTTTTTCTCCTCTGACTGACCAAGAAAACCTCCAAATTTGTATACCCCTGTGACAAGTAAGGAACCCAGTCAAGCCATCAAAATTTCTAATGGTGATCCTGATGGTGATTGTGCGTTGTCATCCTGGGACAAAAAAATATGTTACTGGCAGGATAACCAGGTGAAAATAAAGGAGAAAAGATGAAAAATTAAAACTGACGTAGCCACTACATCTAAGCACCTCTAAATTGCAATACATTGCATTCTTGTTTTTGGATTTAAATACATTTGAAAATATTGAGAGTAGAAATGCAGCGCTAATTCTAAAATGTTTGTGTTATATTCAACCATAAATATATAATGGTGCTTTAAGCAATTAAGTCCATTTGGATGTATATATGAAAGGAGAGCCTAGCACCAACTTTAGTGTAGAAAGAAGCACTCAGCATCATCGTGATCAAGCCTAGCAGCTTACCAGATAGTGTGGACCCTCAAATTATAGAGCAGTCACAAGATGCTTTAATGATGGTATATCCAGAGATCCAAATCACTCCAATGAAGAGAGATGATAACTTCTAGTCAGATCACTAAAGGCTTCATCAATCACCCAGTAGGCAAGAGCATCCGCACATATGCACCTGACCCAACCTTATTGATGCCAGGTGGCCTTTGTACATTAGACAAACAGAATGTAAGGATCCAACCTATGACACACCCAGCATGTGGGGACCCACCCTCCACCACCAGTGACTAAGATACAATGGCCACCTAACATCAAGAATGTTGAGTCTGGTGCATATGTGTAGATGCTCTTGCCTACTGGGGGATTAATGAAGCCTTTGGCGATCTGACTAGAAGTTATCATCCTTCTCTTCATTGAAGTGCTTAGGATCTCTTGATATGCCATCAATAAAGCTTCTTGTGACCTCTCTATAATTTTAGGGTCCACAATATTTATTAAGCTGCTTGGCTTGAACATAGGGGTGCAGAGTGCTTCTTTCTACAGTGAAGCTGGTGTTAGGCTCTCCTGTCATGTATACATCCAAATGGACTTTATTGCCTAAAGCACTATTATATATTTATGGTTGACTATAACAGGGACATTTTAGACTTACCGCTGCATGTACATTTTTTGTACTGATTTGCAATTTATTGCAATTTGGAGGTGCTTAGATGGTGGCTACGTCAGTTTTAATTTTTGAGCTTTTCTCCTTTATTTTCATCTGGTGATCCTGCCAGTAACAGATTTTTTGTCCCAGGGTGACAACGCACACTCGCTATTAGGGACATTAGGAATTTTGATGGCTTGACAGGGTTCCTCACTTGTTACAGGGGTGTAACAATTTGGAGGCTATATTTTATATTTAGACCGCTTTGCAATTCAAGATCAAACTATTTTTTTTTGGCTGGCTCCTGGTCATTATCATTTAATACAGTGTTTTTCAACCTTTTTTTTAATCATGGCACCCTTTATAATTATAGACAATCTTAAGGCACCCTTTAAAATTATGGAAAGTCTGGAGGCACCCCATTAAAAAATTTAAAAAACTATTCTAATAGTTTTACATAATCCATCAACATCCACATGTAGGACACTCAGCGTAAGAGGTGATTTAATATTCCAAAGCAAATACACTTTTGCACACTGGTGCTGCCTAGTATTCCAATATTTCCCCTCAATTTCTATCCAACAGTCAGCTGATGTGACCAGCGTGGTAAAGGAGAGGGGCACAGGAGGGTCAAAAAAGGATGCTGTGTAGGCAACAGACATCCTCCTTATTAACTGATGACATTATTGGTTGTTAGGATGCCAGTGTCTAGAAAGTCATAATGGCGCATAATGAAAACCCTTGGCTTTGTTTAACTAAAAGGCAGGCTTCATCCACCTGCTGGCTTGTATTAGACATGTGCATTCGTTTTCGTCCGAATACATTTTCATCTGAATTTCTGGGATTTTCGTGTTCATTTTAACAAATGATAACGAACGTGCAAAATTTGAAAGATCAGACATAAAAAATGCTTTATTTTCGTTTCATTGTGACGCTGCAGTCGTATGTGCTTAACCTAATAGACATGTGCATTCGTTTTCGTTAGAATGCATTTTCGTCCGAAAATCAGTTTTTTTCGTTATCGTTTTAACAAACGATAACGAAAGTGCAGGAAACGAAAACCGAAAGATCCGACATAAAAAATGCTTTATTTTCGTTTTCGTTGCGGTAAAAATTCGATATAGAGAGATTCGACATTATAGGGAAAAGATTCGACATCATAGAGAAAAGATTCGACATTATAGAGAAAAGATTCGACACTATAGAAATAATAGATTCGACATTACAGAGAATAGATTTCGATTTATGAGAAAATAGATTTGACATTATAGAGAATAGATTCGACATTATTACTAGTCATACAACATTAGAATTCTTGTAGGCGGAATATTCGAACGGAAATGTACGATTCGACGTTCCGTCGAATATTCGTTTGACCATTCAACCGAAACCAAAAAGATTCGACGTTCCGGCGAATATTCTTTTGACCATTCGACAGAAACCAAGTATTATTGGATTTTCGGACGAAAGCTATTCCCCAACGAAAAACGAAATAAATCAAAACGATTTTCGGGAGTAACAAAATAAATTTATTTTCCAAACGAAAACGAAAAAACGAAACAAAATATTCCAGTCTGCACATGTCTATAACCTAACTCTATTAGCTGAGATTATTCGACATAGAGAGAAAAGATTAGACATTATAGAGACATGAAGATCCGACGAAGCAGCCTTAAAATATACAATTGCCGCGAGTGGACATTTATGGTCAAATGCTCCACCCATAGGCTAAAGAAGAATTCTAATGTTGTGTCGTAGTACAGTTTAGCTGCTTCGTCGAATCTTCGTAGAACATTCGACAGACACCATTAGCCTTCAATTGACAGATTCGACCTTAATTAATTCTGATTTTTGGACGAATGAATTTTTTAACGAAACAAAATAATTAAAAACGAATTTCGGGAGTAACTAAATTAATAAATTTTTCGGACGAAAACTAAATTCCGAAAGAAAATATTTCAGTGTGCACATGTCTAGCTTGTATACAATTCTGAACAATTTATAGGCATTTTGCCAAGGCACCCCTGAAGAAACCTCAAGGCACCCCAGAGTGCCTGGGCACCCTGGTTAAAAAAGGCTGATTTAATATGTTTTACTAGTTTGAACTGTCTTTTTTTCCAAGCGAGGTTATTTCTATTTCTGTATTTATTTTTAACCTAGAGATGCATGCATGTACTTGTCCCTATGTGGTTGATTTACTAAATCTGCAGAGTGGAAAATCTGGTGCAGCTGTGCATGGTAGCCAATCAGCTTTTAACTTCAGCTTGTTCAATTAAAGGTGGCCATACACGGTTCGAATTTGGAAAGAATTTTCTTTCGAAAATAGTATCAAAGAATTTATGTACGAATTTTGCACCATTAGTGGGCTGCAGCAACAGCCGATTTTTGTGCCGCAATCAAATTTGAGGAATCCGACATGTTGGAAATGTTTTGAAAAACAAACGATTTTCTGATCAATGATGGGAGAGTCACGTGAGAAATGTAATAGAAAAAAAATGTGCATGTGCAAGAAAAGAATGTTCAAGGAGAGAAAAGAATATTCCCGGCAACATGAAGATTTGGTCGGCCGAATTTCGAAAATCAATGGTGGCATCATCACATCCCAAAAAAAAAAAAACTTTCTGATTTTGAAAAGAAAAGTTGTTCGAAATTCGACCATGTATTGCCTGCTTAAGTTTTTATATAAGAAAAAAAATGGAAACTGATTAATTTCTGTGCAGAGATGTACCAGATCTTGCACTCTTCAGTTTCAGTAAATCAACCCCTATGAGCTCAGCTGTGCGCAAATACAAATTTCCACTTTCACAATTAGGTACGAGTTCACTTCCTTCATTCTCCCATGCCTATTGATCCATCAATATCTGTTGCTGAGCAATTGATATAACGGAAAATTGTTATCAATACTTACTGTAATTTTCCTTTCCTGGCCTGTCCTCACGTCAGCACACAATGGGTTAACCCCTTCCTCCGGTCCTCCAGTACCACCTTCTTATTAGCTGATAAATAGGGGGCCCCTCCTCCCTTACCCTTGTTCCACTTAACTGGCAGACGACAGGCTTATATGGAGAGAAAAGAGATGTGCTGACGTGAGGACAGGCCAGGAAAGGAAAGTGACAGTAAGTATTGATAACAAGTTTCCGTTTTCCTGGCCAGGCTTGTGTCAGCACACAATGGGATTTAATTTAGCTCATCTAGGGTCAGAAAATAAATATAAGACTCGAACAACAACTGAAAATGCTGCTTTAGTGAATATTTTATTTTGCTTGAAAGGGTGCCGACACCACAGCGTTCCCAAAATTCGATGCATTAGCCGTTTTAGTTTCTAAACTGTATTGTTTCGCAAAGGTTTCGCAAGAACTCCAGCTAGCGGTCCTGCATATGTCTTCAATCGGTATCTTAGCAGACGCTGCCCATGAGGCTGCCACCCCTCTCGTAGATAATTGCCTGTGGAGGCATCAGCCCCTGTTTCTCATACGTAAGACTTATCACGTTGGTGATCCAGGTAGATATGATTCTTTTTGGTCCTGATGGCAGGACGAAAAGGAAATCCGTTTTGCGTACCTGTAGAGAGCGGTGTAGATAAATTGAAAACAGGTTGACCATGTCTAACGGTCTGGGGTCTAGCTCTTCTTCTTGCCTCGGCGGTTGTTTGAAGCTAGGTAGAACCGCCTCCCAATTCACATGGAACTCGGAAACCACCTTAGGAGTTATGGCCGGTGAGGGCCTTAGGAATACTCTATCCAGGAGAATGATGCAATATGGGTCCTTGGAGGATAGAGCTGCTAGCTCGGAGACTCCTTGCTGACATTATGGCTGTGAGAAAAATCAGCTTGACTGTTAAGAACCAAAGTGGACATGTCTCCACCGGCACGAATGGATGTTGAGAAGAGCTTTTAGTACCGTGTCTAGGCCCCAGGCTGGGAACAGAGATCTTCTTGGTGAATACAACTTTATGGCCGCCTTTAAAAATTGTCTTATTAGTGGTTCATCTTCCCATCTGTGCCCTGTGAAGCACGTTAAGGCTGATACTTGTACTTTTATTGTGTTATAGGCTAAGCCCACTTTTAGAGCCAATTGTAAAAAATCCAGCACCTGTGCGACGTTTGGGTCCAACGGGGAGAAACTTTGTTGTAAAGCAAATGTCGTGAATTTTCTCCAAATCCTGTTGTAAGTAACATTGGTCGTGACCTTCCTGGATTTGAATAATTTTGATATTACCTCTTCTGAGATGCCTTGCGCCTGTAGTCTGGCTGATTCAGCAACCAGGCTGTCAATTGCAACCTGCCCGGATTGGGATGATACCACTGGCCCTGCTGCAGGAGGTCTCTCTTCAGTGGCAGACGTATTGGGGGAACTGCCATCATCTGCAAGAGCAGAGGGAACCATGGTCTCCGTGGCCAAAAGGGTAGAATTACAATTGCATGGACCTTCTCCCTTTTCAACAGGGTTTTCATTACTAGCGGTACCGGTGGAAAAAGGTAGACTAGGGAAAAATCCCACGGAATAGAGAAGGCATCTTGGGCTATCGCTTCATTGCAGTGGAACCTTGACACAAACTGAGGTGTCTTCGCATTGTCTGGGGTCACCATTAGATCCACAAGGGTGTCCCCCATTTGCAAAAGATTGTTTACAGGACTTTTTTGCTCAGCGCCCACTCGTTCTTGTTGGGGAAAACCCAACTCCGACGATCTGCAGTGGAATTTTGGCTGCCCGGAATGTAGGCTGCTGTCAGGACCTCCACATGTGCTTTGGCCCAGACAAATATGTTGGTTGCCACTTGCAATAGCGGCAAGCTATTGGTTCTGCCTTCTTTGGCTATATATGCCACCGCTGTTCTGTTGTCCAACATCAGTTTGACCCGGGCCCCTTGAACCAGATTCTCGAAGGCCCACAGGGCCAGATATGTTGCTTGCAATTCCAAGAGGTTGGAGTGTCTGGTTTCCCTCTTGCCCCATACGCCTTGTACCTGCTTGCCGAGGCAGCGAGCGCCCCAGTCCCTGAGACTGGCATCCAAGCTTATCTGAATCCAGTCTCCAGGGCTGAGGGGCATGCCCCGCGACATATTTTCTGGTGCTTTCCACAATGCTAAGCCCTGGCGGATCCGTCTTGGTATGAGGATTTTTTGGTGAAGTTATACGCCATCCCACTGGCTCAGAAAAGTCGCCTGGAATGCCCTTGTATGGAACCATGCCATGGGAATGGCCGGGATCGCTGGGGTGAACATTTCCAGAAGAGTCATACAATCCCTTGCTGACAGCGAAGGTGACTTCATCACGCTGTCTATGCAGACTACCAATTCCGCTCTCTTGCGTTCTGGAAGCGAGACAAGCCCTCTGCTTGTGTTGAAGATCAGCCCTAGATATTGCATCTCCTGGGAGGGGATTAACTGGCTCTTCTGCCTCTTTATGATCCAGCCAAATTTCGATAGGGTCTCTAGCATTACTTTGCGTTGTGACGCTAGCTCTTCGCTTGCACGTGCTACTACTAGGATGTCGTCTAGGAAGTGGAAGATATTTATGCCTTTCAGATGGATGACGGCGATGACAGCTAGCAAGATCTTGGAGAATACTCAAGGTGCTGTGCTGATCCCAAAAGGTAGACATCTGGACTGGAAATGGTCTTCCCCTACCATGAATCTTAGGTATTTCTGGTGGTTCTTGTTGATTGGGACATGCAGATATGCATCTGCTAAATCGACTGATGTCAACCAGTCTGATATGATTGTAAATATCGATTCAATCTTGAACATCTTGGGAATTATGTAGCGATTTAGAATTCTTAGGTCCAGAACCGGTCTGAGATCTCCTGGCGCTTTGGGAACCAAAAAGATTGGAGAGTATACCCCTTTTCTTCGTTGTTGTAGGGGGAACCAGCGATATTGAATTTTTTTGCTGTAAGCCAGTTAAATATTCCTGTAAGCAGTTGCGGCCATTCTGTACGGACCATGGTATTGGGTGGTTCCTCCTGAAATAATATCTTTTTAACCGTGCTTGACCGTCTTGTGGACCCATTGGTCCTTGACTGCCTCCGCCCACACCCTCCAAAAGTACGCTAACCTGGTGCCCACCTGGGGAGAATGGGCGGCTAACCCGTCAAAAATACTTTTCGGCTTCTTGGCGGTCTGCGCCGCCTTGGACTTTACATTCTGTAAAAAAGAACCCTGTGAGCTCCTCCCATAGGGTCTTGTATATTCCCGTCCCAGTCTATATGATCTGGCGTCATACGCTCTCCTGTAGTCTGATTGGGCTGACCGGGTGGTCTGCTGTCTCTTGGGCCTTTATGGTATTAGGCCCGATTTCCCTCCTGTAGCTTGTTTAATAGCTTCTTCTAGGGTGATTTCAAATAGCATCTTGCCATTAAACGGGATGTTGCAGAGACCCAGTTTCGAAGTACTGTCTGCTACCCAGTGACGTAACCAAAGGGCCTTTTTTGCTGTTACTGCAAACGCCATGATCTTCGCAAAATTCTTCACTAAATCTATAGAGGCTTCTGCTAGGAAATCGGTCGAGAGATCGAATTCTTCCATTGCCGATATGACTCTTTCTGTCTCCATGCCAGCTCTTAGGGCTGTCTGCATATTTGTGGTCCAAACCTTCAGCGCTTTGGAGATTGAGGTTAAGGAAAAACAGGGCGGCATGCCGTACCAGCGGATGAGTAAATCTTTTTTAGGTCTATGTCTGCGCGTCTGTCCATCGGGTCTTTAAAGGTTGCAGAGTCCTGTAATGGCAAAGCGACCTGTCTGGCCAGGCACTGCAAGGCCGCGTCTATGCCCCGCGGGGAGTCCCAGAGGGCAGCTTCTGGGGGCTTAAAAGGGTACAGCCTTGCAAAACGATTCTGCACATTTGCCCTCTTTTCCGGCTTTTCCCATTCCTCCTCGAACCATTCTCAGACTTCTGGCAAGAGAGGGAAGGTCTCCCCTTGTTTTTTCCAGCTAGGAAAAAATCTCTTAATTTTTTTAGGTGGCTGGACATCTTGTTCCCAGTCTATGGCCTCTTTTACGACCGTGATGTATGGTTCTATATATTGAAAATCAAATAAGTATTTAGAGGGTTCTTCAGAGTCCGAAGAGTCTTGTGATAGTACTTCCAGCACTGGCGACTCGTCTCGCATTTGTTGGCCTGTGCTCCTGACTCTGGATTTAGTCTTTGGAGCCCTGATGGATGAGGCTACCTGTATACCCTCTGTGACTGCGTCTTGAATATAGTCTCTTATTCTTCTTTGCCTCTACTTCCCTGTCTGTAGCTACGTCTCTAATGCACCCCGCGCATAAGAGTTTTCCAGGTTCGGATGGCGCCGAACATGCCCAGCAAAGACCGTCGTCTGGGCGGACTCTTGTCACATTTAGTTCTGCTACAGCATCAGGTTGACTAGTTTTGCAATCTGGGCTGGATTGGGGTTTATGCGCTGACCGAGACCCAGACGCTTACGGAGATTTAGAACGGTGGCGGGACTTTTTTCTCTGCACATGTCTTGTTCTAGGGCTTCTGCTCCTAAAAAGACAACCAAGAAAATCTTATTTTTAGCTCTTGGTGTTGCACTCTTTTGTATTGTGACCCCCGTTGACCCCTCCTACCTCTCTGGTGATTTTCTTGCATTCTGGGGGTTTGGTGAGCTCAAGTTGCATAAGAAAAAACAGGATACAACCAATCAGGGACAGAAAGAAAAAATCCATCTTTCGCGTATCATATGCATCCTAGCACAAAAAGATAATGTCCCCCTTTTTATATATATTTTTTCTTGTTTTTTTTTTTTTTGTTTTTATGGAAAGCCTCACAAAACTCTCTCTTTTTTATTATTATTATTATTATTATTATTATTATTATTATTATTATTATTTTTATTATTATTATTATTATTTATATATCTCTATAATTATTTTATTTTTTTGAATCAGTGCTTTACCTTAGTTTGGAGAAAGAAATGTCCCAGGGTGGCATCAGGTCTTTGAGCAGTTAACAGAACACTGTTTAAACAAGCAAAGGTCATACACTTTAGTACCGATGAATGCTGACATAATCTTTCCTCCTCCACCCTGCAGGAGACTTACCAAAACAACGTCTTATCAAGACAGATCAAACTGAGCCTTCTGACATGCAGGGCTTTTATAGCCCGAATTGTACACACTTACAGTACTCCTACAGCACCGCCCCCTGTGATGTCATCGCAGCTCGGCAGAAAGCACGGGGGGGGGGGGCGGCCAGCGCTCTCCTATGGAGCCCAGCTTAAGCATGGAAAGTAACAGCACCAACACCACGGCCCCTGCAAAAGTAAGCTCTTTAAGCTAAAAAACCCTGAAGCTCATGCACCTGAGCATCCAGTGTCATAAAGGGATATTACCTTTATTATTCTTCGGCAGGGAGGGTTTCTTCTTTGATGCAGCTTTTTCTTTTCCTCTGCACGAGTCTGGTGGTCTGGTCATCCGACCCCAAAAAAAGGAACAAGGGCAAGGGAGGAGGGGCCCCCTATTTATCAGCTAATAAGAAGGTGGTACTGGAGGACCGGAGGAAGGGGTTAACCCATTGTGTGCTGATGTGAGGCTGGCCAGGAAAAAAAGTTTGAAGGTATGGGTCAAACCCCAAGGAACTTTCGTTTGTTCATTTGCAACTAATTACTTGTTATTGGACGTATGAAGATTTGTAAAGGTCTATGAAGACACTTCTAAATGTTCTGAGAGAGGTATAAAGGCCGTCAGTGCAGACCTCTCCCTCTGAAAATTCTGACTGCTTGGCCATTGTGATAATTAAATGGAAACCTTTATATTTGTCTTAGCAAAAGTTTCCTTTAATTGAGTTTAACCTAAAAACAGCATATGCACAGGTCCACCTCTTGCAGTTTGATTTCAATGTAAGTGTTCAAAAGTGTTTAGAATTAGGACACCTACAAAATTTTAGAGCATGAACTAATTTTGAAGGAAACCATGTGCTAAAACTCTGTTGGTGTGTGAGCGTTTTCCATGAGATGACAGCTATAAGCGATTGGTAAACCGCTTTCGTGCTGGAAGTGACAGGTTGCTCCTGCAACCTATTATTTTGTGCACTGTTCAAAGAAGAGAGAAGCCTAAAATTAGGAAAACTAGCACCTGTAATAAAACAGCAAAACAGACAGTATCTGTCATTTGGCTTTTTATGTCTTGTAGCCTATCTGCTAAAATTGAGCTGTACGTGTTAAAAGTCCAGTAGCTAATCAAACATTGCTTTCAAAGTAACAGGCTCTAAAGTGCTTAATTCAAAGCGTTTAATCACTCCGCTAATTGCACAGTCTGTTGTAAACAAAAGCAGTGTTTTTTTTTTTTTACACGGTTATAGAAACATTGTGTCATCTGCTTACAAAAAAGTATGAAATAGTGCTAGAGCCACATAGGAAATATATATCTGCAACTCAAACTTTAAAGTGGGCCTGAACTCAAAAAGCAAAGATTTGTTTGCTTATAGGAAGCATTTATAAATGTTAAAGTAATAGTAAATGCTTGTTGTGGTTTTTTTTTTTTTTAATAACAAGCATGACATACTCACCTGCTCTGTGTAGTGATTTTGCATAGAGCAGCCCGCATCCTCCTCTGGTTCCCGAGCCGAGTTCCAGAGCAAGCAGCTTGCTGTGGGGGCACACAGGCGTGCTCCCGAGCCGCTTCTCTGCATGTCTATTCACACACAGAGCCGTTGCTCAGCCCGCCCCCAATCTCTTCTCATTTGCTCACTGCCTGTGATTGACCTCAGTGGGAGCCAATGGAATCCACTGCCACCTCAGGCATTGAGGAGGCTGTCGTGCACATTGTTGGATCGCAATGGGGCTTAGGTAAGTATTAGGGAGGCCTGCTGCACAGAGAAGGTTTTTTTATCTTCATGCATAAAATGCATGAAGGTAAAAAACTTAGAGACTTTAGTACCAATATTATTGAGACTAAGAAGTACCCTTAAAGATTTACATTTGTCTTGAATTCCTCTTGAAAAATAGTGTACTTCCTGCCATGTGATTGTGTCTTGGGCCTCAAATTTGTATGTCTGCAGTGTGAAATCTTAGGCACTGTTCTTCTAAATGTACTCACGGGCCGAATATCAGGCGACATTCGTCCTGCGTGTACAGCAGCTGGTCTGACAGAATCTGTTCCCCTGTCAGAACACAATAGCACAGCAGGGGAGATCACTGTACTAACATCTGATTGTTAGTACATTGGCTCCACCTCTGCTCTTCAGTTTTTTTTTTATGTTCAGCCCGCTGGGTTGAACAAAAAAAAAAATGACTAGTGTGTACCAGGCTTTAGTCTCATGAAATTTGGAGTGAGATTTGGGTGTGTAGCCTCGTACACACGACCGGTTTTCTCGGCAGAAAAACTGCCAGGAGAGCTTTCGGCCGTGAAAACCAGACGTGTGTATGTTTCCTTGCAGTTTTCCCATCAGGAAAACAGCCGGGAAGCCCGTCGGGAGAATAGAGAACCTGCTCTCTATTTTCCCGTCGGGATTCCCAGCATTTTTTTTTCCGCCAGATCTACTACTTACCTATAGGAAAGACTGCGAGATGGAGCATACACACGGCCGTGATTCCCGGCCAAAGCGCCATGGCAATTTTCCTGCCGGGATCTCGACTTTCCCCTCGGTTTTCTTGGCTGACTTTTTACTGCTGAGAAAACCGAGCACGTGTACAGGGCTTGTCACTAGTGTTCTGTTCACAGTTCTCCCTGCTGAAGAAAAAGCTTTACCTGAGAACCAGCAATGCTAGGCTCTCACTACTTCTGCTTCATTCATTCCATTGATTTGTGCTTTCTGCATCTGTCCCGCTGCTTTTTTATTATTACCTCAAAACTGCAGTGCTTGAAAATGATGGCTTCCATGAAGTAGGGCTTGGGAACCAGGAGAAAGTGTAACTAGACAGGTTTTGGAGAGGTGGATTAAAAGAAACCAAAAATCTCTCCATTAAACCAATGTAAAGTATAGCCTTCTTAAAACAGTAGATATCCCACCTCACTGTAACTCTTGCAAAGACAGGATGTGCCTGACATTGCCTTTCTATAGCACCTGCCAATTGGTGCATTTTTGGTTCCTGTGATACTTTAGACCCACTCATTAGTGTGTGAGTATCGTGACCTTTTAATTGAGATTGGAAAGGGACTTTTATTCATACATACATACATACATAAATAGTTTTTGTTTGTATGAGTATGCATTTGTTGCATCGCTATTGATCTCTATTGAAATGGTCTCTCGACAGATATGTTTGGATCTCATTATCTCCTGAAGAAGTGAACATTGCTTTACAAAACCTGTTGAGATTAAAATCAGTACTTGTTTATTGTTTGGTTGTGAAAATCTTGGGCCAGATTCACAGTGGACTTATGACGGCGTATCTCCACGTACGCCGTCGTAAGTCCGAATGTGAGCCATCGTATCTATGCGCCTGATTCTTAGAATCAGTTACGCATAGATTTAGCCACGATACTAGCGGCGTAAGACTCCTACTCCGTCGTATCTTGGGTGCATATTTACGCTGGCCGCAAGGGGCACTTCCGTAGATTTACGTGTCGAATATGGAAATTAGGTAGATATTCACGAATGTACTTGCGCCCGCTATGCCGTTTACGTTAGGCTTACGTCTGCCGTAAAGTTACCCCTGCTATATGAGGCGCAGCCAATGCAAAGTATGGACGTCGGCAAGCGTATCTTTTTACGTCGTTTACGTAAGTCGTACCTGAATGGGGCTGTGCGTTCAAGTCACAGGCATTGGGCCTGGCGTATCTTATGGAGTAAATTCGACGTGATACTGAGCATGCGCGCGCATGCGCCGTACGATCGGCGCTTCATTTGCATGGGGTCACGGCTCATTTTAATAAAACACGCCCACCTCTTCCACATTTGAATTAGGCGTGCTTACGCCGGCCGATTTACGCTACGCCGCCGCAACTTACGGAGCAAGTGCTTTGTGAATACTGCACTTGCCTGTCTAAGTTGCGCAACTCAAAGAAGTCCCATGGTCAGCCTTCATTCATAAACATTTCCTGTTTTAAGGAAGTTCCGCCTACATCTTTGCACTTCGGCCATCCATATTTTCTATTATCACCAGAACTCTTTACCATCATTTGTCTGGTTACACTGACTTTAAAGCTTGACATTTTGAGTTTGTCAACTTGTAATTTTAGTTTAGAAGTCAAGTGCAAAAAGTTGATATTCTGACTTTGTTTCCTGCAAGGCCCCAGGGCTGTTCTGTGCGTTCTTGTGTTTCAGAAGTAACAAAATATTTTATTCATTGCATGTCCTATATTTATAATTGTCAACCTCAGCACCTTAGTCTTGGTTGGAGGCAACATGCATAAACAAATTGAAGTGTGGGGCCAAGACCATGCTTGAGGTCAATAACTACGTAATGAGACCAGGGATATGGTTCTGAAAGTTCTCACCTGTGGCTGTCATGATACTTTGTAGGTTTCCTGCTGCTTTCTCAAATGCTGTATAAGGACATTTTACTATACCTTTACAAATATTAGGGTATAGTTATGCACCCTCCTTCCCCTACCCCCAATATTATTCAGCAATCAGTTTTTTCCACTTGTCTCCCCTTCCCCATTTTGTGCAGAGCAATGTAGAATCCATGGGAGGATGCAGTTATGCAGTTATATTCACAAACACTGTGAAAGCTTTACCTAACCTGTGATGTTTAAACATGTTGAAAAAACACAAATAAAGGTTGATTCTTCTCAAAATTCATATTTAAATGTAATACCCCATACACACGATCGGAATTTCCGATGGCCTCAAATCCGATGGAATTCCGTTCAAGCTGTCTTGCATACACACTGTCAGACCAAATTCCAACCATCCAAAAAGCTACGACGAGCCGAGAAAAATAAAGTTTAATGCTTCCGAGCATGCGTCGACTTGATTCTGAGCATGTGTGGGTTTTTTCTCTGTCGGAGTTGCACACAGACGATAGGAATTTCCTATCGTTTTTTTTTTCCATCGGAAAAAAATAAAACATGTTCTAGTTCTAAACACCGACAGAAAAATGTCAAATGGGGCCACACACGATCGGGATGGACTTTTTTCATCGGAAATTCCAATCGTGTGTACGCGGTGTACAGGACGCCGTGGCTGGGTCCTGCGATCAAGCTGGTCCCCCAAACATTACAGCGGCATTAGGCTTTTGCTGGTAATTGCAATTATTTTCTGTCTTTTTGTATCTTATTGAGACTCCTGTGTCAAGATATTGTGAGGTCCTAGTTTTAAATTTACTGTCATGGTCCTGTCAAAGCTATTTGATGGGTTCTCCATCAACAGGTAACTAGGTAGTGTATTTAGTAGAGACTGTGTGGATGGTGGCATAAAGTCTACTCCAGGGAAAACGTACAGTGAAATGTCGAAGTGATGAAAAAAGACAGCCAGTGAGCTTAAGGAGGCCCATGTACCTACCTACCAGTTTTAGGTGCTGTTGAAAATGTGAAATTTGGCTTCAGTCATAAAAAAGGGCTCCATGGATGGACTCTATCACATTACAGCATGGAAAATAGGATTTCTGTTGCACCTACACAATTCTCTAAGTCCCACTTCTGCCACTGTAACTAACCATCCCTACCAAAACTGCCCAACCAATCCTTGACACACCCCCTCTCTATCCACTTAAAGCAGAACTAAACCTCATATCCTTTACAGCCAAGGGAGCTGCCATCTTAGCCTCTGTTTGATCTGCAGCTGCCATGGGGCTGTACATGTGATTAGTTTTGACACCAACAATATGATGGCTTGACAGCTCAGTTGAGAGTACAAGCAACTGTGACAGTTATCTTTCACAGCATGCCTTGAATATGACTGTCCAAGGTATTTGGGCTTGTACCAATGGGCAAATATAGTGTGCTTGGTGGTGCATTCCACTTGCAGTTGAAATTAGTTTTAGACATTTCTAAAATCATCAGTTATTTGCTGAGGCATTTGTCCTGCAGTTAACCTCCTTTTGACTTGCATCTGGCCTCCTTCTAACTTACATCCATCTGCTTCAAATTGCTTTTGTATTCCTGTTCACTTGTATGGGGATAGAAGCAGAGAAATTTTGAGATATTCTTTTTTTTTTGGATAGAGGAAGAGAGGGTCAAAATGTGTATGTATTTTGTTTTTGTGTGCCATATGTGCCCTATTGGGGAAATTTGCTTTTACTTCCTGACCCATAGCCAAAACAGGTAGTATAAGGAAGTCCCTTCAAAGTCATAACATTCCTTGTTGTCACCAGCACTAGTGTCTCAATTGGAAGATTTCCTCTCTAATTCTGTTCTGGGGACAGGGCTGGACTGGGACAAAAATTCGGCCCTGGACTTCATCCAGACCGGCCCACTTTAATTGAATAAAATGCTGCCCCCACCCCCCGAAAAATCACGCCCACCAAAGGCCCCTACATCCATTATTGTATATCATGAGAGGATGAGACAGAGGGTGGGTTGAGGGAAAGGGGGTGAGTGTAAGAAAAAGAGAGTGAGTGTAAAAGAGAGGGGGTGAGTGTAGGACCCCTTTTTACACTGAGGCGTATTTTAGGCGCTTTTGGGCACTTGTAAAGTGACTGAAAAACACTTCCGCTGCAGTCCCAGTGTGAAAGCCTGAGTGCTTTCACACTGGGGTGATGCCAGGGCGTTAAAAAAAAAATCTCCAAGCAGCATCTCTGTTTTAAAAAACGGCCCACTGAGCCATCGGCCCACCGGGAAACTCCCTGTAGTCCCTATGGCCAGTCCATCCCTGTCTGGGGACAACCCAAAATTTGGGATTTGCTTTTACTTCCACTCTCGATGATAATGATAATTATGATACAATTCTATACCCACAGTGGATCCAAAGGAAGGAGATAAAAACAACAAAGCATGATCCAATTTGCTACAGCAAGGGGAAAAATTCCTGCCTGATCCCCCGAAAAGGCTATCGGATATTCCCTGGATCAACTTTACCTATAAATGTTAATATCTGGTTATATTATGTACATTAAGGAAATAATCTAGGCCTTTTTTAAAGCAATCTAATGAGTTGGCCAGAACCAGCTCTTAAGGGAGTCCATTCCACATTTTCACAGCTCTTACTGTGAAGAAATCTTTTGGTATTTGGAGAATAAAGCTCTTTTCCTTCAGTAGTAAAGAGTGCCTCCTTGTCCTCTGTGATGACCTAAAAATGAATAACTCAACACCAAGTTCACTATATTGACCCCTTATGTATTTATAAATGTTTATAATACCCCCCAATCTCTTCTTCTCAAGAGATAATAAATTCAGTTCCTCTAATCCAGGGGTCTCAAACTCAAATTACCTGAGGGCCACAAGACAAGTTTTCATATCCCATGGGGGGCCGCATGCAAACTTTCAAACTTCAAAAACAACGGGTACTGGTGTCAGCGAACACATTATTAACCCCCAGCACTGGTGTCAGCGAGCGCATTATTACCACCAGCACTGGTGTAAGCGGACACATTTTTACCCCCAGCACTGGTGTCAGTGGATGCATTATTAACCCTGACCACTACACTGCACACCGACCACTACACATTACACTGACCACTGCACACTGACCACTACACTGCACACTACACGATGACCACTACACTGCACACTGACCACTACACTGCACACTGACCACTACACTGCACACTGACCACTACACACTGACCACTCACCATCAGGGCACAGCACATCCGGTCACAGAGCCCAGCACATTAGGGTACAGGGCACAGCGCACATTAGCCACATCAGGGCACATGGGGCACATCAGGGTACATGGGGCGCATTAGAGCACAATCAGGGCACATCAGGGTACATGGGGCGCATTAAGGCACATAGGGGTACATGGGGCACATTCAGGGTACATGGGGCACATTCAGGGTACATGGGGCACATGAGGTCACGATCGGGGCACATGAGGTCACGATCGGGGCACATGGGGCACAATCAGGGCACATGGGGCACATTAAAGCACATCAGGGTACATGGGGCACATCAGGGTACATGGGGAACATGAGGTCACAATCAGGGTACATGGGGCACAATCGGGGTACATGGGGCACAATCGGGGTACATGGGGTACAGGTCAGCTTACTTGTTGTCTTTTTTCTTCACATGCAGAATAGCGCAGGAAGCGTCTCTGTCATAAGTTCACTTCTCTGTCTCACGCTGCGGCTGCTCCCCGCCCCCCCTCTCTTCTCGTCCATCCCAGGTGATATCACAAGCAAATGGGGATGGACGAGAAGAGAGGGGGGGGCCGCCTGGGGGCGGGGAGCAGCCGCAGCGCGAGACAGAGAAGTGAACTTATGACAGAGACGCTTCCTGTGCTACTCTGCATGTGAAGGAAATCTACTCCCCCCACTTACGCCCTGCCTGCGGGCCATTTATAACCGGTCCGCGGGCCGCAAATGGTCCGCGGGCCGCAAATGGCCCGCGGGCCGGTACTTTGAGACCACTGCTCTAATCTATCCTCATAGCTGAGCTACTCCATGTCTCCTATCAGTTTAGTTGCCCTTCTCTGCACTTTCTCCAGTTCTTCAATATCCTTTTTGTAAACTGGTGCCTAAAATGAACGGAATATTCCAGATGAAGGCTTACTAATGATTTGTAGAGGGGCCAATTGATATCTTTCTCTCTGGAGTCTATACCTCTTTTAAGACAAGAAAGCACTTTGCTAGCTTTGGAAACCGCAGCTTGGCATTGCATGCTATTATTAAGCTTACGATCTACCAAAACACCCAGATCCTTCTCTACCATTGACTCCCTCAGTTTTACTCATAGTATGTATGATGCATGCATATTCTTAGCCCCCACGTGCATAACTTTACATTTATCAACAATAACCCCTCTGGCGGTATTCCCGAGTCTGGCTCGGGGTGGAATTTCAGGACCAAAATCGGTAACCCCGAGCCAGACTTGGGATCGCCTCGCAGTGTCCACAGGCACAAGTTACTTACCTTGTCCCTGGATCCACGATGCTGCCGTGCTGTGTGATCGAGCGGTGTCCTCCTTGCTCGATTCACAGTGCTGAGTGCCGCCGAGCTCCGTTCCCTGCGACGTTACGATGCACGGGGCGGAAATCGGCGCGAATATTAAAAAAGTAAATAAACACAATACATACAGTATACTGTAATCTTATAGATTACAGTACTGTATGTAAAAAATACACCCCCCTCCCTTGTCCCTAGTGGTCTGTCCAGTGTCCTACATGTACTTTTATATAATAAAAACTGTTCTTTCTGCCTGGAAACTGGAGATTGTCCATAGCAACCAAAAAGTGTCCCTTTATGTCAAAAGTGGTTTTAGACCAGCTAGAAAACTATAAATTATAATCACTTGCAGAATTGTGCGATAGTGATTTGTGGGGAAATTTGTCATCACAAAATTAAAAGTAATATTTTTTATTATTATTATATTATTTGTTATAATTATTTATATGTATTTATTGTATTATAATTTATGATTTTGTGTTTCAAATTTTATTATACCTGGGATGTCTACTAGACTCTTGTTTTTACAGATTTAAGTGAGTTATTTCTAAGAATTACAGGCCTACAATATAAAATGCCAAATTTCCATGCAAAATAATGGTACCGCTTTCAGCACCTAAAATCTGAATTAATCAAACTGATCTTTCCAAGGCTGTAGACTTTGCCTTATGCCGCGTACACACGGTCGTTTTTTGTGATGAAAAAAAACAACATTTTTAAAAACGTCATTTAAAATGATTGTGTGTGGGGAAAACGTTGTTTTATGTCTTCTGAAAAACGTCCAAAAAAAAATTCGAACATGCTTCAATTTTTTATGTCGTTTTTCAAAACAACGTTTTTAAACCCGCGCATGCTCAGAAGCAAGTTATGACGCAAGCTTGAATGGAACAGAGTGCCACCGTACGTTCTGAACGTAACCACGCTTTGCTAGAGCATTTTGAAAAAACGATGGTGTGTAGGCAACGTCGTTTTTTAAAATGAAGTTTGAAAAAAAACATTTTTTTTCATGAGAAAAAACTATGTTTTTTTACAAGACAAAAAATGACCGTGTCTACGCGGCATTACACATTAGACATGTGTGGGGAACTGTGTCAGACGCTTTTGCAAAATCCAAGTATACTTTGTCCACAACCACCCCAAACCTTTCCAAGGTCCTCCTCATAAAAAGAAATCAGGTTTGTTTGACAACTTCTGTCTTTCATGAAAAAATAAAAATTGCCTTTAGTTGCATTTTAACAGTGTCATCTTGAATAAATTTCAAATGGGCTGACTGTAGAGAACAATGTAAAACTTGTCTATTGGCAACAGTCAGGTTGTTGGGCAAGCTCCTTTTCACAAACAAATCTAGAGACATACAAGAGTGACAGCAGAAGAAAGACCAAGTGGTCCATCAAGTCTGCCCCATGTATTTATTTTATTTATATATATTTTTTTAGCTTTAGTTTTTATTTGTCTGGGCATGTACAGTATCTATCGCCTCGTACACACGACCAGTTCTCCTGTCAGGAAAACTGCCATGAGCACTTTTGGTAGGGAATCTTGTCCATGTGTATGCTCCAACGCAGTTTTCCCGAAAGGAAAACTGCAGAGAACGCTGCAGAGAACGCCGTTCGTTCGTGAAAACATTTACATGGGGTCACGGCTAATTTGTATACAACACGCCCACTACCATCCACATTTAAATTAGGCGGGCTTACGCCTGCCTATTTACACTGCGCCGGCGCAACGTACGGCGCCAGATCTTTGTGAACAGTGGTCTGGGCGCCCTATTTTACATCGGCGTAGCGCATATGAGATGCGCTACGCCGGCCAAAATATACGCCAAGCTACGTGAATCTAGCTCCAAGTATCTATCTACGGTAAGGTGACCAGATTTTTTTTAATGAAATCCAGGGACATATTTTATTTTTACTAGTAATGGCGGCAATCAGCGACTCTCTGTCCATCGCCGCCGCAAGTCTTACTCTCTAGGCCCCGGCTACTACTGGGTGGGGAGCGGAGGAAGATCACTACACAAGCGCAGCGGGGGGTGTAATTTCGATTTTTTTTTTTTTATTCTGCACTGACTGTCTTTGAAATTGCCCAAGCCAATGTTCAAATCCAATCCGGGGACAAAACCGGGGACAGACTTCGTCCGGGGACAGTGTCCTCAATCCAGGGACTGTCCTGTGAAACCGGGGATGTCTGGTCACCCTAATCTACGGACATGTAAAAAACACAGGACAAAAAAATCCAAACCAGCCACGTTGCTATCTATGCCTATCTGTCACAGTATGCCGTAATGATTGTTCGAGGATCATCCCACAAGGGAGGATGATTACACCCCAGCCCCCAAAATGTTTGTAATGAGCATTAATCTCTGCCCATGTATGGCAGGTTTAAACAATATATTTTATCTTCACAGCCTTAGTAGTACGTTAAATATATTTTTTATTAGCATCATCTGTGCTGGAGACCTGGGATAATCATAATATGTCCTTACACAGAGATTAATGGATGTGCTTCCGGGCGATAATCTCTGGCTTGATCAGTTTTGAATTCCAGCCAAAGTTGTTCATTTTTTATGTATACTGAAATTCTAGCAGCACTTTGAAGAGATTCACAACAGGATAAAAGGGCAAATGTCTGCAAGAATGTATTACACTCTAATGTATGTGTCTTCTTTTTTCTTTCCTCTGCATAATACATCAGACGAAAGACGGCTTCCAGGTCATATTTACATGCTGTAAAAAAACAAGAAAAAAAACATTATCTCATTTATATTATCAGATTTTGAGCCGGTAGTTATGATGTCATTTTTTTTTAATCTTGATTGTGATGTTAACAAGGATTTTAAATGAGGCTCTTAAAGTCATGGTACAGCTTTAGGGCTTAAACCCCCAATATTTTGCTGCCTCACCTCTGTTTTTAAAAATATGTTTTAAAAAAGCTCTACTTGTCCTTTCCACACACCAATGTTGCCTTCTGGTTTCTCTCCCATCTCTGGCTGCTGGGCTGAATGATGCCCAATGTCATTTAACCCACTCAGAAGGACATAATGGATATACTATTAATAGGGTATGTCCTCATGTTGGTCTTGGCAGAAAATGCCACTGATGTCATAAAATGAGTGCAGTTGCCTACAGCAGTGAGTATTGCCCACAGACACTGCTGGAGGAGAAGGGGCTTGGATTATCACTTGCCCGACCAGAAGACACTTGGAAATAAGGTATGCATACTTATACTTAACTGTTAGTGTTACTAAACTCACAATAGTAAAATCAGTCTGTATAAGCAGTAAAGAATGCTTGTTATACTCACTTGTGGAACATAAGGGGTTAATTATCCGCATTGTGTAAAAAGGCTGTTTGATCCTATCTTCTCTGATCCTCACTTTCTTCCACTGTCCCCAATCCATCTCCTGATAGTACAGAGCCTTTGGAGTCACTCTGCACATGCTCAGTTTGGTGTGTATTGCTAGAGATTTTTTTTACTTCTTAGAGGGTGCATGTGATTAACACTAGGGATGAGCCGAACACCCCCCGGTTCGGTTCACAGCAGAACATGCGAACAGGCAAAAAATCTGTTTGAAAACGCGAACATCGTTAAAGTCTATGGGACACAAACAAGAAAAATCAAAAGTGCTAATTTTAAAGGTTAATATGCAAGTTATCATCATAAAAAGTGTTTGCGGAAAAAAAAACGTAGGGGTCCCCCCAAATTCCGTACCAGGCCTTTCAGGTCTGGTATGGATATTAAGGGGAACCCCGCTCCAAAATTAAAGAAAACATTGCATGGGGTTCCCCCCCAAAAATCCATACCAGACCCTTATCCGAGCACACAACCTGGCAGGCCGCAGGAAAAGAGGGAGGGATGAGAGAGCACCCCCCCTCCTGAACCGTACCAGGCCACATGCCCTCAACATGGGAGGATGTCCCCATGTTGATGGGGACAAGAGCCTCATCCCCACAACCCTTGCCCGGTGTATAGTGTTTGGACATATATATATATATATATACAGTTGCAATAAAAAGTATGTGAACCCTTTTGGAATGATATAGATTTCTGCACAGGGCCTCATCCCCACAACTCTTGCTCGATGGTTGTGGGGATGGCGGGCGGGAAACTTATCAGAATCTGAAATCCCAGATCTCACCCCCCCCCCATGTTAATGGGTATGGCTCGAGGCCAAGCTTTTTTCATTCTTTCTATTTTTTGGGTCCGTCTGAGCCATGATTGAAGAAGGATGGACGGAGCTGCGGTGGCTCAACGCGATTGGCACTGCGCTGACAAGCCATTCACCTCTGCAGCTAGGGGTTCGGATCCCGGTCTCGGCTACATGTGAATTGAGTTTGGTGGTCTCAGCCCGGCTCCCGGTGGGTGTGCTATGCGAGGTAAGCCTGCGCTTAGTACGCCCACCCCCCTCCCACAAAAACCACCACACTTACACGCACTCGAAATTGGGTTAACATCACGCACTTTGACCACGCGGTCTCTAAAAAGAGAGGCAAAGGACTAACGGGGCTGGTTGAGCGGGCTAATCCTCTCACTCCCTTATAGGGAGTCCCTCTGCCCCGTTGGGCTTCAAAGCGGAGCAGGTAGGGTGGGCTGTGTGGGAGGACCCCCTCACACACCTGCCATTGCCACCCGGGGCATGGAGAAAGGTGGCAGATTGCCTCTGGGGGAGGCCTGCCTACTCCCAACTCCTGCAGTCCGGCTCCTCTCTCGAGTACACGCACAAAATACACTTTAAAAAAAAAAAAAAAAAAAAAAGAAGAAGGATGGACATTGTGGGACACTTTTTGTTATTGTTTAATAAAGGAATTGTCAAAAACTGTCTTTTGTGGTTTTTACTTTTTGACGCTTTTTTTGGTGAATGGGTAGGGGTACAATGTACCCGATACCCAATCACATAGGGAGGGGGCAGGATCTGGGGGCCCCACTTGTTAAAAGGGGCTTCAAGATTCTGATGAGCCCCCACCCTCAGACCCCCACAAGGGTTGTGGGGATGAGGCGCTTGTTCCCATCAACATGGGGATAAGGTGCTTTGGGAGGGATGCCAAAGCACCCTCCACAAGTTGAGGTCTTGCTCGCATTTTTTTGTGCGTGAAGTTCCCTTTAAAATCCATACTAGACCCAAAGGGCTATGGACTGGAGGGGGGGAACCCACGCCGTTTTTTCCTTGATTTTTATCCATATTACCGGCAATACGTTACAGGTGCAAGCAAGTTTAAATTACATTTTTGCTGGATGACTATAAAACTCATCACACAGATACGCTACTTTACAGGCAGACTAAAGGGACCACCCCAGGCATGATATTTAAATTAATATTTCATTTTTATTGTTTCACTTTAAGCATTCTTAAAATCTCTGCTCCTAAAATTGTTGTTTTTAAAACTTTTTTTTTGCATTGATAAATGTCCCCTGAGGCAGTACCCATATCCCCAAACACTTTGTATGGCAATAACTTGCATATAAGCCTTTATAATTAGCACTTTTGATTTTTCATGTTTCTTTCCTATAGACTTTAACGGTGTCCTCATGTTCGCATGTTTTTCTGCAAACCAAACCAGGGGGTGTTCAGCTCATCCCTTGTCCTGACCTTTCAGCTTTAATTTGTAGCCATAACAGAAAAAGTTTTATTTTTGTTAGATGTGGTTATTGTTTGCAGTCTGTATCCCATTAAGGGACAATAATCATTACTTTTTATCCACAACAGGAAGTGAATGGAAATCCTTCTAATGCAAGAGCATCTCTCTCTCTGAGACAAAAACAGGTACCCCATTGGAAAATGTACCCTATTCCTGTTCTTTCAGGGGAGAGGAGACTAAGTAGGAACAACAATATGTCTCCTCCCCCGGTCAGTCACTAACTAGGGAACACAGGTAGCCCCTTGATCGCCCCCTAGTGTTAACCCCTTCCCTACCAGTGCCATTTACACAGTAATCAGTGCATTGTTATAACACTGATCTCTGTATAAATGTCAATGGTCCCAAAAATGTGTCAAATGGTCCGATTTGTCCACCACAGTACCGCTAAAAATTGCAGATCACCGCCATTACTAGTAAAACAAATTATAATACAAATGCCATAAATATTTCCCATAGTTTGTAGAGGCAATAACTTTTGTGCAAACCAATCAATATACGCGTATTGTGATTTTTTTTTATTTTTTTACCAAAAATATGTAGAAGAATATATATTGGCCTAAACTGATGAAGAAATTTGTTTATTTCGTTTGGGTACAGCATTACATGACCACACAATTGTCAGTTAAAGCAACACAGTGCCAAATTGTAAAAAGTGCTCTGGTCAGGAAGGGGGTAAAATCTTCCGGGGCTGATGCGGTTAAAGTATATGTGAACCCTTAAGTGTAAAACATCAGCAGCAGCAGGAACTGAAGGACCCAACATCTGGCTGCTCTTTCAGGGGTGGCGTGATAGATAGAAAGATAGTACATAGATAGATAGATAGATAGATAGATAGATAGATAGATAGATAGTACAAAGATAGATAGATAGATAGATAGATAGATAGATAGATAGATAGATAGATCGGTAGATAGTTAGATAGTACATAGATAGATAGATGCTGGCAAGTATTTACCTAAAAATAATATGTGCCTTTAAAAAAAAAAACTTGTATTGGTGGATTTATCTACCATTATTATTTATGGGGTGTAATTCACCCCTAATAAGAGATGATTGGTAGGAAACTCTCTTTTTTGCGAATTAGTGGCAGGTATAATTGACCTGGAAGCAAGTACTTAAAATAAATATACTTAAAATGAATTGAATAGTTATAAAAACTGAAGATCAATGGAGAATAGCAATGTGGTGTGTCCCTTAACAGCCATTTGTGTCTGATAATTGGTTATTATTGTACATAAGCTGATTTACACCCTAACTCTTTTCAGATATACATCCTAATTACTATTACAGTGATAACAGCCTGCTATATATCCCTCTCCATTTCACGGCTCACCATCATTTCTCATTGAATGGTCCAGCCTGTTTTATGTGTGTCGTATTGATTGTGCTGCCACTGGCTTCCCAGTGTTTCCTCAGTCTATTTGTGTAGCTAATTATTTACTAAACTATTAAGGTGTATTAAGCTTGCCGATACACCTGTCAATCATTTTGTTCCTGCCCACGCTGCTGCAGCAATATACACCACTTTTATGCAGAGAATGTTATCTTTTATTTTCTATAATTGTTTTGTGTTTGTGAGGGGAATGAGTCAGTTCACAAGAAGAAACATCTTTTTTTAACACAAAATGTCAGCATAATACGAAAATACTGGAACACCAGCATAATTCTTAAAGGGTCACTAAAGGAATTTTTTTTTTTTTAGCTAAATAGCTTCCTTTACCTTACTGCAGTACTGGTTTCATTCCTCATTGTTCGTTTTTGCTTTGAAGTAGCTGTAATTCTGCTGTGATCTCCACAATTCCTGGTTGCCTGTTTCCTTATAACCATGGGAGATTTCAATATAAAAAGTCCTTAGATAAAAAAAATATTATAAACAAGTCCAAAGGTAAACATGTTGAGGCCAAAGAGTGTTGATGAAAAGAGTAATAGAAGAGGAAGACTCCTTAGGCAGTGAACAGGGTGATTAAAAAGATCAATGCGCATCCATAAAGAGTCTCCTTCACCGGAAGTACAAACCGCTCACCTTATCGTATGGACCACTGAACAAACAGATGGTCATACACACAGTCCCTTTAATAGGGTAATTGGGAGGTGTCTTCATTCAAGGTCCTTCCCTTAGATTCCTCAGTAGTGATGTCGCAAACGTAAAATTTTCGGTTCGCGAACCGGGCGAACCGCCATAGACTTCAATGGGCAGGCGAATTTTAAAACCCACAGGGACTCTTTCTGGCCACAATAGTGATGGAAAAGTTGTTTCAAGGGGACTAACACCTGGACTGTGGCATCCCGGAGGGGGATCCATGGATAAACTCCCATCGAAAATTACGTAGTTGACGCAGAGTCAGGTTTTAATCCATAAAGGGCATAAATCACCTAACAATCCTAAATTGTTTGGAATAACGTGCTTTAAAACATCAGGTATGATGTTGTATCGATCAGGTAGTGTAAGGGTTAGGGTTAGGGTTAGGGTTACAGACAGGGTTAGGGTAACAGATAGGGTTAGGGCTAGGGTAACAGATAGGGTTAGGGTTACAGACAGGGTTAGGGTAACAGATAGGGTTAGGGTTAGGGTTACAGATAGGGTTAGGGTTACAGATAGGGTTAGGGTTAGGGTTACAGATAGGGTTAGGGTTACAGACAGGGTTAGGGTTAGGGTTACAGATAGGGTTAGGGTTACAGATAGGGTTAGGGTTACAGACAGGGTTAGGGTTAGGATAACAGAAAGGGTTAGGGTTACAGATAGGGTTAGGGTTAGGTTTAGGGTTACAGACAGGGTTAGGGTTAGGGTTACAGATAGGGTTAGGGTTACAGTCTGTAACCCTAACCCTAACCCTGTCTGTAACCCTAACCCTATCTGTAACCCTAACCCTATCTGTAACCCTAACCCTATCTCTAACCCTAACCCTATCTGTAACCCTAACTCTAACCCTAACCCTATCTGTAACCCTAACCCTTTCTGTAACCCTAACTCTGTCTGTAATAGGGTTAGGGTTCACAGTGAAAGACCAAAGTCTGACTATGTCCTCAGAACTTTTCGAGTTCAAGGTACGTGGCCTCTGATTACTGGGCATTATTCTATGGCCAAAGGGAATCACAGCACCATGACCACGACGGCCCCTGCGAGGTGGCCTGCCTCTGCCTGTCATTTTTTTTAGATTAGTTTAGTTGTACTATGCGTGCAAGCTACTGTGCCACCAGATATGAACAGGTGGGCACAGTTTACCCTTTGAGGCAATAACACCCTGGCAGACAAATGTTTTATGTATTGCAGTGAATTTTGTTTTTATATCTTATCAACTGTGCCAACACAGTATAGATGAGATGTGGCACAGGACATGTGGACACAGTTTACCCTGTGAGGCAAAGACACCCTGGCAGATAAATGACTACTATTATGTATTGCAGTGAATTTTGTTTTTATATCTTATCAACTGTGCCAACACAATATGGATGATATGTGGCACTGGACAGGTGGGCACAGTTTACCCAGTGAGCCTGGGCCCCTTACATTACACAGCACCCCACAGCTCTGGGCCCCTTTACATAGCACCCTGCACCACTGGACCCCTTTATATTACACAGCAGCTTGCACCACTGGGACCCTTACATTACACAGCACCCTGCACCACTGGACCCCTTTATATTACACAGCACCCTGCACCACTGGACCCCTTTACATTACACAGCACCCTGCACCTCTGGACCCCTTTACATTACACAGCCCCCTGCACCACTGGGCCCCTTACATTACACAGCCCCTTGCACCTCTGGACCCCTTTACATTGAACTTTACCCTCTGGACGCCTTTACATTACACAGCACTGCACCTCTGGACAGATAGAAGTCATATAAAACACACATAGAAGAACCAGGTGGGTGGCTGTCCTGACATCACTAAGCTCCTCGCACGAGTATCGTCCGTGGTTTAGGACTTCCTCACCATATTCGATGAGGAAGTCCTAAACCACGGACGATACGTGATACGTCATGTTTTATATGACTTCTATCCGTGCACTGGGATACAGTGCCATGCTTGTGAGTAGTTTATCTTTTTAATAAATTATTGCTGTTTATGCAAATGGAGAGCACTATGTTTTTTATTTGAATCTTTGCATGACCATATGCGTATACATGCGTGAACTTGGAGGGACATAGGTTGGGCATCACCACTGGGCCACAATGTAAGTTATAGACCTTTTTTTGAGAGATTGTTCTCCATTCAAAGGGTATTCTACTGTATATTTATAGATATCACTGATTTATTTCAGAGCATATTAGTCCTGATGATTGGCATGAGCCATGAAACGTGCGTCGAGTATACATCGAACTGATGCCTAAAAAATGTTGGCTCACCATGGGCAATTGCACATGTTTACTGAACTATTATGAATGGATGAATGTTTTTATGTAACTGCATTGATAACCATCTTCTATTTTTTTCTGTATAATAACTGTATACTTAAAAATGTGTATCATAGTAAATTGTGTCCTGTATCACAGATCGACATTTTTATGATGTGATTTGCAATCAATAAACAATTCTATGAATTAGTTAATGAGGGGGAGCTCTGCTGACTTCCATCATCTAACCATGTTCAAGCAAAAACTATTATTATTTCCTTGCACGTGATTGGGTATTCTTTGTAAAGTGAAGCTTTACTTCATTTGCTAAGCTCTGGAGCAACTTGCAAATTGCACAGTCTATTTGCCGTAGGCTTCATGTACACTGCAGCTGCTAAACTCATGGAACAAAGCACTCTCCTCTAATTTTTTCAATTTTGGTTAGAGTAGAGATGAATTTCACCATAATGACACAAGACACCAACTCACTATTGTAGCGCCCTGCTCCTGATGACCAGGCGCTATGTTTAAATTTTGTGGGTGTTTGAGCTGGTAGTTTGCTCAGACTCTGTTGGTCAAGGCTAAATCAGCCTCTGTTTCGGCTATGGTTGTGCTTGGAGGATTTTCCATTGTTTGCCTGTAGGTGGCGTTACCACCGAAGGTCAATGTTGTAACACAGGCAAGCCAGATTGTATTGGGTGTCTTTCCCCGGGAACAGCCCAGTGGGAGTGGTCTCCCCACTGGGCATGCTGTGGAAGCATACTTAAGGGGCAGACGCCATTTTCTTGGGTTCTTTTTGCCTCGTGGCCCTCCTGGCTCGAGGCATGTGATGGTCTATTTTCAGCCCCGGGACCACGTTGGCCAGAGGCTGCTATTCCGCCAGGTAGGCCCAGTCTTCTTGACTGGGGCCTGCACTTTGAAGGTGATCCTGTGCTGTCTGTCCTGCGGGAGGAAGCCACTCACTGGAGGAAACCAGGGGAGGACCTGTCCTGGAGAGGACCAAGCGGAAGGCTGGTATTTCGGGAGAGGCCTGGTAACTTTATTGGAGGATGCACCGTATTCTATGATGCCTTACAGTGTTGCTTAAAGGCTCTAAACTGTACCGATGGCGATCCAGGTACTAAATCCTGTGGCAGAGGATTCTGGATCAGTTTATTTCTACTTTCAAAGAAAGGTCTGTGGCAGAGACTGTATTCTTTTTTGTCCGTGCATCATCCCGGCTGCTAGGCCAGTGAGAGAGGCCTATCCGGGTGAGCAATACCCACTCTGAGGAAAGTGGTGAGTTGACTTTTGAAACCATAGAAGTTCCCCAGTGATCTGCATTGTGTGCCTGAACCTTCCCCTAACCCTCCGTCCCTCTACCTATACAAGTTTGTGTGAAAATAAAAACCTGACAGAAAAGGAATAGACAACGAAGAGCGAGATAACGTGCAAGACCCAAAACTAAACCAGCAGCTCCTACGGGGGTAGTGTTACACTCTTAAACTAGAAAGTGTAGCCTTTAATGTCCCTTCAATGTTTTTTCAAGGTATAGGCCAAAACAATAGCATGCAGCCATACTCTGTAATTATGTAACTCGTAAAAACCTTGCAGTTATATATCCAACGTAAAATGTAAATAGAATAAAGTGTTCTCCGTTGGCACCAATTGTTAGCCTTGGAGGAACATGTAAAGATTGTCAAAAGTCCCCTACTAGGCTCAGCTTTAGATTGTGTATTCAAAGTTTTAGATGTTAGTTCAAAATACTTCCATGATCACAACACTTCAATGTAAAACATTCCTCTTGCATAGCATAGATCATTAATACATAAATCAATACTTGCAGCAGATGTTCCCTTTTCTTGGAGACCCTTCTGTTAATGAATGTATTTCCTCAAATATAAGATGTAACTCACATCAGATCTGTCTGATCTCATCACCGACTAGATATAAAGTCTGGCTTGTGACCCACAGCCTTGTACATGCCTTTTTGTGTGATACAGGGA
The DNA here is from genome assembly GCF_905171775.1 of Rana temporaria. Taxonomy (NCBI): domain Eukaryota; kingdom Metazoa; phylum Chordata; class Amphibia; order Anura; family Ranidae; genus Rana; species Rana temporaria. The sequence goes on from NC_053491.1 coordinate 342,246,545, forward strand.
CGCTGAAAAGATATTTTTTAGGCATCATGATATCTTGTGTTCATCAAAGGGGCATGAAAAAAAAAACAGCCAAGGTAGTTCAAGTTAAAAACCAAGTCGCAAAACAAAAAATAAATAAAAAAAATCTTCTTCTAAGTTATAATAATATCTGTTAGTTATACTAAGGAGCATTGGCTCAGTGTAATTTCAAAGCTGAATTCCAGGAAGACATAGAAGACACAAGTTAGTGCAGCTATTTAATCATTAATACATCTTTACATTTTATTATTTTTAATGCAATTTTAATTGACTTTGCATCAGTTTTTTGCAGTTTTTACACAGCAGAGCTCAAGCCAGAGGAAGGAGAAGCAGTGCAAGGAGCCAATCAGTTGTGCTAAAGTACAAGGAGCATGCTGATAGGAGGAACGAGCAGAGTTCCAAAAGTATAGTCTCAGGCCCTGTACACACGTCCGAGAAACTCGACGGGCAAAACACATCGTTTTGCTCGTTGAGTTCCTCGTGAAGCCGCCGAGGATCTCGCCGAGCCAACTTTTCCCATTGACTAACGAGGAAATAGAGAACATGTTCTCTTTTTGGCCCGACGAGATCCTCGTCGGTTTCCTCGGCGAAAAGTGTACACACGACCGGTTTTCTCGGCAGAATACGTCTCCCATCGAGTTTCTGGCTGAATTCTGCCGAGAAACTCGGTCGTGTGTACAGGGCCTCACCCATGTGCTTCTTTTCCATTCACAGTCGTCACAGGCTGAGAAGGAAACAAAACCTGCAGCATAGAAAAATATTCTCATCATCTGCTGTGCTGTGTGGCAGAGCTGAGTACATCTTAGGCCCCGTACACACGACCAAACATGTATGCTGAAACTGGTCCGCGGACCAGTTTCAGCATACATGTTCGGTCGTGTGTAGGCGCGAGCGGGCCGAATTCCAGCAAACATTTGCCCGCCGGGCCTTTTCCCAGCGTGCAAATATTCGTGGACGTGTTTTAAAACCGTCCGCTGGAATCCTGCCCGCTCGGACATGTACGGTCGTCAGTACAGACCTACCGTACATGTCCAGGCGCCCGCCGTCCCTCGCATGCGTCGAATGACTTTGACGCATGCGTGGAAGCCTTTAAATGGCAGGCCCACCCACATCTCCGCGTCATCGTCGCGTCATCGTCGCGGCGACGACGCGGACACGCCCCGCGTATTGTTTACGCGCGGACTTCTGTACGATGGTTAGTACAACCATCGTACAGAAGCCCTCTGGCAGACATGTACTGTGAAAACGGTCCGACGGACCGCTTTCATCGTACATGTTTGCTCGTGTGTACCGGGCCTAAGGGCTGAATGGAAAAAAATACAAATCCATTTGCATGTTAAACATCTCCCACATCTGTGTAATTAGCTGTGAGTCTGGAGTTTAACTTCATTGTTGTAATACAGCTGTAATTGTCATAAAAATAATGCTACTTTTTTTACAATTTTTTCAGTATTAGGAGGATAACCAATGGATGAAACTAATGCCGCGTACACACGATCATTTTTCGGCATGAAAAAAAAGTCGTTTTAAAAAAATGTCGTTTAAAATGATCGTGTGTGGGCTTCACATTATTTTTCGGCTTCTGAAAAACGACAAAAAATTTCAAGCATGCTGCATTTTTTAATGACGTTTTAAACAATGTCGTTTTTCGGGTTGTAAAAAATGATCGTGTGTGGGCTAAAACAACGTTAAAAACCTGCGCATGCTCAGAAGCAAGTTATGAGACGGAAGCGCTCGTTCTGGTAAAACTACCATTCGTAATGGAGTAAGCACATTCATCACGCTGTAACAGACAGAAAAGCGCGAATCGTCTTTTACTAACACGGAATCAGCTAAAGCAGCCCCAAGGGTGGCGTCATCCACATGGAACTTCCCCTTTAGAGTGCCGTTGTACGTGTTGTACGTCACCGCGCTTTGCTAGAGCATTTTTAAAAAACGATGATGTGTGGGCAATGTCATTTTAATGATGAAGTTGACAAAAAACTTCGTTTTTTCTACATGCCGAAAAACGTTGTTTTTTTCATGCCGAAAAATGATCGTGTGTACGCGGCATAAGGTCTTCACCAAACTTATTGACAGCATTATTATTAACAGATATAATTTGCTATTACTTTGTGAAATGTATGTAGGGATACTACTGTATCTACTGTGTTAATTTGTAAATGCCTGTAAATATATTTTGCAAGCATGTCCTGCCTCTGGGTTGTTGGCTTTGAAACCCTGGAAATAGGACGAGGAGATAGAAAGTCCCAGCCACATGTCCTGTCCATGCTACTAAATCCTGGACCAGAAGAAACTATTATACAGGCATTCCTGTGATCTAACAGTTTACCTGCAGCTGCTGAGTGTATGACTTAATCCTTGTGACAGACAGAGTATCTGTGCCCAGTCTTTTTTATTATTTCAATAGAGTTTGTATAGTGCTCTTGTTCTTTTAGACATTACTAGTGTAGAGCCCTGATCCTGTTGAGTAGGCGCTATCTGTAAATTTAGTTATCTGAGCTGTAGTTTAGCTCAGGATTTTATGCCAAATTATGGGTCTCTGTTCCAGCTCGGCTGCGTTGCGCATCTTCCACCCGACTGTGGGTGTCGCTGTCACCTGGGGTCAAGGTTGGAACTGAAATGGGCTGGGTGTATTGGGTGCTTCTTGCCCAGAAGCAGCTCAGTGGCATGGTCCCAGCCGCTGTGCATTCTGGGAAAGGGTACTTAACCACTTCCCGACGGCCGTACGACTATATACGGCCGCCGGGTGGCTCTACTTCTCTGGGAGGCCGTGTTTTTACGGCCGCCCCTTTTCGCGTTCCCCGCGCACGCTCCCGAGCGCGCAGCGGGGAACTGCTGTGCTGGCCATGTCCCTTGGACACAGCCAGTCACAGATCGCCGTGAACGGCCAATCGGAGCGGCCGTTTCCTAGGCGATCTGTGCGGCCAATGAGAGATGATCTCATATGTTTACATATGAGATCATCTCTCATTCCCGGCTCTCGCAGACAGCGGTGCTGTCAGGGGAGAGAGGAGACGGATCTGTGTCTCTTGTACATAGAGACACAGATCGGTCACCCCCCCAGTCACCCCCCCTCCCCCACAGTTAGAACACTAATTAGGATACACATTTAACCCCTTCCTCACCCCCTAGTGTTAACCCCTTCCCTGCCAGTCACATTTATACAGTAATTAGTGCATATTTTTTTAGCACTGATTGCAGTATAAATGTGAATGGCGCCAAAAATGTGTCAAAAGTGTCCGATGTGTCCGCCATAACGTCGCAGTCCCAATAAAAATCGCAGATCGCCGCCATTTCTAGTAAAAAAAATTTTTTATACAGTAATTAGTGCATATTTATAGCACTGATTGCAGTATAAATGTGAATGGCGCCAAAAATGTGTCAAAAGTGTCCGATGTGTCCGCCATAACGTTGCAGTCCCAATAAAAATCGCAGATCACCGCCATTTCTAGTAAAAAAAAAAATTACACAGTAATTAGTGCATATTTATAGCACTGATTGCAGTATAAATGTGAATGGCGCCAAAAACGTGTCAAAAGTGTCCGATGTGTCCGCCATAACGTCGCAGTCCCAATAAAAATCGCAGATCGCCGCCATTTCTAGTAAAAAAAAAAAAATAATAATAATAATTCTGTCCCTTATTTTGTAGGCGCTATAACTTTTGCGCAAACCAGTCGCTTATTGCGATTTTTTTTTTTTTTTTTTACTAAAAATATGTAGAATACGTATCGGCCTAGACTGAGGATAAAAAAAAAAACGTAAAAAAAAAAAATTGAGCTATTTATTATAGCAACAAGTAAAAATATTTTTTTTTTTTCAAAATTGTCGCTCTATTTTTGTTTATAGCGCAAAAAATAAAAACCGCAGAGGTGATCAAATACCACCAAAAGAAAGCTCTATTTGTGGGGAAAAAAGGACGTTAATTTTGTTTTCGAGCCACGTCGCACGACCGCGCAATTGTCAGTTAAAGCGACGCAGTGCCGAATCGCAAAAAGTCCTCTGGTCAGGAAGGGGTTTAAGTGCCCAGTAAGGAAGTGGTTAAAGGGGTTGTAAAGGTTTGTCTTTCATTTTCTAAATTGGTTACTTTAAGCTAGTGCATTGTTGGTTCACTTACCTTTTCCTTCCATTTCCCTTCTAAATATTTTTTTTCTTTGTTTGAATTTCTCACTTCCTGTTTCTCCTCAGTAAGCTTTTCACCATCACCCAAGCGGTGGAAAGTCAGTCAGAACAGCTTACTGAACACCTTACTGAAGGAGGAACAGGAAGTGAAAAATTCAGACAAAGAAAACAAAGAAAAAAAACATTTAGAAGGGAAATTGAAGGAAAAGGTAAGTGAACCAACAATGCACTAGCTTAACCAGTTAACAACCGCCGTATAGACGATATACGTCTACAAGGCGGTTGCTTAACTCTGGGAGGACGTCCATGGACATCCTCCCAGAATCGCGCTCCCGCGCGCCCTCTGGGGCGCGCACACGGGAATGTCTGTGACCGCCGGGTCCGGAGGACCTGGCGCATCACGGATCACGGTAAATCGCCGCTGATAGCGGCAGTTTACCACGTGATTGCTCCGTCCAATGACGGAGCGATCACTTGTAAACAACCGGCGTCATGTGATGACGCCGGTTCCTCCCTCCCCTCTCTGTACCGAACGGTACAGTGTGAGAGGAGAGGGGGGGAGAGAGCGGATGCAGCACGAGTGCTGTGGGCTGGATCTGTGACACATGCAGTCACAGATCCAGCCAGCCATCCATCCCTGCTCAGCCATCCCTGCCCCATACTGTGCAATACACAATACCCATACTGTGCAATACTCTGCAATACCCCACAATACTCTGCAATACCCCACACTACTCTGCAATACCCCACACTACTCTGCAATACCCCACAATACTCTGCAATACCCCACAATACTCTGCAATACCCCACAATACTCTGCAATACCCCACAATACCCTGCAACGTCGCCTATGGGGATTTTTAAGTAGCAAAGTTTGGCGCCATTCCACGAGCGTGTGCAATTTTGAAGGGTGACATGTTGGGTATCTATTTACTCGACGTAACTTCATCTTTCACATTTATGCAAAAGAATGAAGAAAAAATACTAAATTTGCAAAAAAAATTACAGAAACCAAGAAAAATTCATTTTTTTTACAGAATTTTCAGTCTTTTTTCTCTTATAGCGCAAAAAATAAAAAACCCAAGGGTGATTAAATACCACCAAAAGAAAGCTCTATTTTGTGTGAAAAAAAGGACGAAAATTTCATTTGGGTACAGTGTTGTATGACTGAGTAATTGTCATTCAAATTGTGAGAGCACCGAAAGCTGAAAATTGGTCTGGTTATTAAGGGGGTTTACGTGCCCAGTGATCAAGTGGTTAAAGTAACCTATTTAGAAAATAAAAAATGAACCTTTACAACCCCTTTAAGGGACAGACATCGTTCTGGCAGGCTCTTCCGGGCCTGACCTGAGGGCCCTCCTAGCCTCAGGGATATGTTAGCAACTTTTTGGTCTGGGGGCCTGCTGGCCCGAGGCTCCATTACTGCGAGTAGGCCCAGGAGTTTCTGGGGGCCTACTAGTCCAGTAATAGTCCTGCACTGTCTTCTCTGCAAGAAGAAGCCGAACAATTGAGGATTCAATTAGAGGACGTATCCTGGCCAGTTTACCTCACAGTGCGGCCGGTTTGGCTGAAAGATCCTGGCACCGTGAGCTGTGTAATTTCTTTGAACGTTGCAAAGTGCATGTGTGGTTACATGGCCCTGTGTCAAAGGACAGTGCAACGACTCAATGGCATTCATCAAGTCTGTGGCAGAGACTTTTGAAAGAGCTTCGTACCGGCTGCTAGGTCAGTGAGAGAGGCCTATCCGGTGGTCGCTGGATCCAGTGTGGGAACAGTTTGTCCTCTGGATCCAAGATCATACCCGCAATCTGCAAAGCAAGGTACCTGAATCTTTCTCTACCCCTTCATCCCTCTTATGGAACTTGTTAATAAAAATCTTGAAGAAAAAGAAACAAAGTGTTGGTGCGGAGATTTGTAACTCTTCAAGAAGAAAAAGATGAGAATGGTGCACGTATTCAATAATGTGCCATAAAGTAGTATACTCAAAGAAAAAAATATGCTGAGTTTCCAAACATACAAATAAATAAAGAAATACATGTGAATAAAGTCCAACTAAAGCCCAATGGTAGGAGTAAGTTCATATAAAGGCAAAAATCTCATAGAGATAACTTGATAGAAGAAAAAACAGATGAAACATCTATCCAAGCATCGACTGTTAAATTTATGAATTGGCCGCTCACCTCCAACAATGACCCAAGGGTCAAACAAGGCTCATCAGATAGTCAGATAAGGAATCCTGCTGATGGATCTGTAAAGGCATCTAGGTTCCAGGCGAAGACGAAGAACTATGTCCAAAACTTGGCATCAAAACATCTTGGGTAATTCCACATATAGAGGAAATAGCTCACTCCAAGGAATGGCACTTATTGTATAAATGGCGCTCAAAGGAATCAAAGAACAGCCATAGTGCAATATTGCCAAATTAAAAGTAAATTTATTTATTAAAAAAAACTGCTTACATCAAGTAAGGATAAAAACCATGGTAAAAAGCAATGGGAGTAATGACACACACGTCTCCTCACCGTACTTCTGTTAAAACACCACCGGAACTGACATCACAAGGCTCCACCCAACGCGTTGTGTCACTGGTCACGTGACTTCCTCAGGGATCCTAACACATCTCTTCAAGAAGGACCCCAAGGACAAGAATGGTGAACAGTAAGGTAACAGCAGGCCCAAATCTAAACCAGCAGCTCATTCGGGGGTAGTGCTACACTAGGAAGAGACTAAAGTGCAGAGTAGATATGCTGACTCTGAGTTCCAGTACCACACCCCAGTTTCTTCTGCTGAGAAGTCCCATTCCAGGCTGGTCAGACAACAATTGGAGGATACCCCCACGACCGCTGATCTTGTCTTCAGTTCTCTGACACAAAGAAAGATGCCACATCATCCTCTGGGGCCCCTGCAATTGGACTTTGCTGCAACATCCATTTGGAGGTGTTTCATTTAAAAATTATATATACCTCAAAAGTTTTCATACCCTGGCAGGAATTGTGAAATTTTGGCATTAACATTGAAGATATGACTGATCATGCCAAAAAACTGCCTTTTATTTAAGGATAGCAATCACATGAAGCCATTTATTATCACATCGTTTTTTGGATGCCTTTTAAAACATAATGATGACAGATTCATCCAAATGACCCTGATAAAAAGTTTACATACACTGGAATGTTTGTCAATGAGTTTATTAGCTCTCACATGGATGCACTAAGCAGGCTAGACACTGAGCCATGAGGAGGTAGAAAAGAACAGTTAAAAGACCTGCGTAACAAGGTAATGAAACTTTACAAAGATGGAAACGGATATAAAAAGAGATTAAAAGCCTTGAATATGTCAACCAGCACTGTATAATCACTTATTAAGAAGTGAACAATTAGGGGCTCTTTTGATACCAAGTCAAGGTCAGGTAGACCTCACATATGCTGCAGGAAAATTGTGACTGTTGGCAACTATGCTAGTCTGCTACTTTATTTGACTAAGAGTGTCATGTATCCTACCCCTCTTTCCCATGTTTTTCCTGTTGTGAGCAATAAAATCGTTCAAGCATAAAAGTGACTGGCACCTATTTCTTCTTCAACTTGTCTACCTTGTCCATCACACACCATGCCTAGCAACCTGCACTCTGAGGTGAAATGTCAGCCCTCCCTGTCTCTGGGGGTCGACATCATCCCTCTGAAGGTCAGGGGGCGCTACACAGGTATGCCATTTGAATCAGTCTTCAAAATTTAGAGCAGTGTCTGGTTTCATTATTCGATATTCGCCCTGAGACATGCTGAGGATTTCCTACTGGATTGACTTAAAGGAACACCCACTTGTTTGTGTTTAAACGTGAGCCTAAACCTACAGTGCCTTGCAAAAGTATTCACCCCCCCTTGGCTTTTTACCTATTTTGTTACATTACAGCCTTTAATTCAATGTTTTTTATCTGAATTATGTTATGGATCAGAACACAATAGTCTAAGTTGGTGAAGTAAAATTAGAAAAATATATACATCAAATAATTTTTCAGAAATAAAAAAAATTATAATTGGCATGTGTGTATGTATTCACCCCCTTTGTTATGAAGCCCATAAAAAGCTCTGGTGCAACCAAATACCTTCAGAAGTTACATTATTTGTGAAATGATGTCCACCTGTGGGCAATATAAGTGTCACATGACCTGTCATTACATATACACACACCTTTTTGAAAGGCCCTAGAGGCTGCAACACCTAAGCAAGAGGCACCACTAACCAAACACTGCCACAAAGACCAAGGAACTCTCCAAACAAGTAAGGGACAATGATGTTGAGAAGCACAAGTTAGGGTTAGGTTATAAAAAAAAATATCCAAATCTTTGATGATTAATAGGAGCACCATCAAATCTATTATAACCAAATGGAAAGCACATGGCACAACAGCAAACCTGCCAAGAGATGACTGCACACCAAAACTCACTGACCGGGCAAGGAGGGCATTAATCAGAGAGGCAGCACAGAGACCTAAGGTAACCCTGGAGGAGCTGCAGAGTTCCACAGCAGAGACTGGAGTATCTGTACACAGGAAGACCATAAGCCATACGCTCCATGGAGTTGGGCTTTTTGGCAGTGGCCAGAAGAAAGCCATTACTTTCAGCAAAAAATAAAATGGCACGTTTTGAGTTTGCACGTGGGAGACTCCCAGAATGTATGAAGGAAGGTGCTCTGGTCTGATGAGACTAAAATTTTACCTTTGGCCATCAAAGAAAAAGCTGTCTGGCACAAACCCAACACATCACATCACCCAAAGAACACCATCCCCACAGTAAAACATGGTCGTGTTAGCATTATGCTGTGGAGATGTTTTTCAGCAGTCAGGACTAGTCAGAGTTGAGGGAAAGATGGATGGTGCTAAATACAGGGACATTCTTGAGCAAAACCTGTACCACTCTGTGTTATTTGAGGCTAGGGCGGAGGTTCACCTTCCAGCAGGACAATGACCCCAAACACAATGCTAAAGCAACACTTGAGTGGTTTAAAGGGAAACATGTAAATGTGTTGGAATAGCCTTGTCAAAGCCCAGACTTCAATCCAATAGAAAATCTGTGGTCAGACTTAAAGATTGCTGTTCACAAGTGCAAACCATCCAACTTGAAGGAGCTGGAGCAGTTTTGCAACGAGAAATGGGCAAAAATCCCAGTGGTAAGATGTGGCAAGCTCATAGAGACTTATCCAAAGCGACTTGGAGCTGTAATAGCCGTAAAAGGTGGCTCTACAAACTATTGACTTTAGGGGGGGGGGGGGTGAATAGTTATGCCCATCAACTTTTTCTGTTATTTTGTCCTATGTGTTGTTTGCTTCACAATAAAAAAAAAAAACATCTTCAAAGATGTGGACATGTTCTGTAAATTAAATAATGCAAATCCTCAAACAATCCATGTTAATTCCAGGTTGAAAGGCAACAAAACATGAAAAATGTCAAGGGAGTGAATACTTTTTCAAGGCACTGTATAAGTTACACGTATTTTGTAAAGACAACTTGTTATAAGAAGCCAAGCTGATGCTCTCTGAATATCATTCACCTTTTGGGACTTCCTGTAACAGCAACTCTTATGTATATATATACAGATGCAGAAATAGCAGAATGTAGTGCAAGTGTAGTGTATAAACAGTATGAAGCAGAATACGTGTGATAATGTGGTGAGTATTTGCATTTGCTAACTGCCTTTTTTTCCCCCTCAGCCTGCATGATCCCCCATCCCTCTTGCACCATTTAGCACCAGGCATCTTGGTCATTTTCATTGCCTCTTAGTCATCTGGACTGATGCCACATGTTGTCAGGTCCCATGTTATGTGATTAGAGCCAGAATGATAGCCTAGCCTGGTAACCAGAGGTAAAGCAGTAATAAATTACAGCAGATACAATCAATACCATGCCACTCGAAGAGTGATAATGCTACTTTACAGAGGGCTCAGAATAAAGTTATATTACAAAACAAAGAAATATGAAATACTGCAAGACCATTCATTATCCCCAAAAAAGTCATAAAACCAGTGCCGCTGAAGCAGTGTTAACAGAGACAATGGAGCCATGTTACTGTAAGTACTGAAGACCAACTGAACTAACTATAGTAAAGCTAAATTACAAAAAGCAGTGAAGCCATGTCACCATAGGCAATAAAGCTATGTTATCAAAGGCAGTAAAGTAATGTGCAAGAGGCATTGAAGACATATTACCAAAGTTCTAAAGCCTTGTATAAGAGGCAATGTAGAGTTGTAGACGTTATCAGAGGCAGTGAAGTCATTATACCAGGGCATGGAGCCATGATTTCGGAAGTGGACATGCTATGCCAAACACAGTGAAATCATATTTCCAAAGGTAGAAACATTATAATGCTAGAGACAGTAAAGCCATATTGGCAGAGACATTGCAATCCTTTTACCAAGAGCAGTTAAAATGGAATTAAGGGCAAAAAAAAATGTAGTAGATTGCTCTATAGGGTTGGGGTCGGGGGAAAGCGGGCAATGCACCAAATGTTGTTGTCTAGGGCAAAAAAGCAGTTAAAGAATGTTTTATATATAACTTTCAGAGGTTGACAAACCTTAAAGTGGAACTTCACTTTCTCTTGTTAAAGGATTTTATTGATTTTACAAGAGCATACATAACAAATATGCTAATTGAAACATAAAAGTACAGGGAGTAAGGGAGTGAAGCTCATCAAAACATAAGCTGGTCTGTATGCAGAACAAACAATGAATAACAGCATTTAACCATTTATGTTAATATAGGGCTGGGAGAGAGCACATTCTATTCTATTCTATTCTGGTTATCGTCGGTCTGATCGAATTAGATGAGCTAGTGGTTCAAATAAAAGTGCAAATAAAAGGGGGGGAAAGTGGGCATCCCTGGCAGGAACCTCTTTCTATATTAAAGGAGTCGGATTTGTAACCTGCATATTTTATGTATTCTTGGTGTTTGTCAGTAAAGTGAGGGTTAACAACCCATTTCTGGAGGGTATAATGTAAATAGGGCCAGGAAACAGGTTAGGTTTATATGGGAGAAAAGGGTGTCGGCATCAGTAGTTAAATTTGTTCGCTGACGAGTACAAGGGGGCTAGGTGGGAATGGAATTTGTGAACTATCTTTACAGGGTAACTAGTGTAGACCTCGTTTGACAGTTTAAGTCATATTGGCTTGTTTGATTTGTTTAAGGTAGTTGGGTTTTTGCATCTGGGGTGGGGTTAGTCGGAAAAGATGCAAAACAAGTATTGAATTTGGATTCTAGTTTTTGTGTAAGATTCCTACATTCTCGATTAAATATTGCGGATTGCTGCTGGAACACTCCACATATGGGTTTGTGTGCTTCCCAAAGTGTTAGTGGGGAAATGTCAGGACTGGTGGTGTGAGTTAGTTATTCTTTTAGGGCTTGCGCTATGATTAGACGGTGGGACGGATGTTTGAGCATGGAGTCTGGGAGATACCAAGTAGTGTCATGGGTTTTTGTTATAGTTGAGGTGATGATAGTGTAGACTGCATTGTGTAGAATACAACCTTATATACAGTTAAAGAGGAGGTAACCAGAACATAAATTAACATGAGCTAATTAACTAATCATTTACCCAGACTAGGCGACTCATAGATATGACCTTTCAGGGTAGACGTCACGTCTCCTCGCTCACCTGCTATACAATACACATTATCATAAGTGTAAACACAGGACATCTTCACACAATAGCAAGGTCACTTAGCACAGAGAACAGACAGATGGCTGGAGGTGATGGCATTAGCATCTAACAGTATGTGTCCCAACATTATGAATGAGTCACTCTTACAATTAACCCGTTGAGTTCAGAATAAACAAACAGTAAATAGTTCTTTACAGATATCCTGGAATATATTGTGGATAATAATTACATAATAATCCCATCTCAGGTAGTCCAAGATATCATTTCTCAGTCATCCAATGCCCCTAGTGGACATAGCATGATTTTAGACATAAGAGGATCCAGGGATGTCCCGGGTGAGTCTGTAAATCTACCTGCATAAGGGGTGAGAGAAAGGATATTGTCTTTTTGTTGGGAGCGTTGGAACAGAGCGGTGGAAAGATATGAGGGTTCTGTGCTGTTTGGTGGTAGCCGAGGCAGTAAATGCTTGCAGGTAGAAAGAGCTCAGAAATGTAGGGGTGGAGCTCACTGTAAAGTGAGTTTCCTGTAGGCATACTATGTGTGCTTTCAAACTGTGGAAGGAATAGAATGCCTTGGTGCGTTTCTGCGGTACATTGATACCCTAAAGATTCAGGGAAAGTATGTTTAAAGTTGCCATGGTAGCTCATTGGGGAGATAGAACTTACCGGTTATCGTAACGCACTGGCGTGGTAGGTCAACCTGTGTGGACAGGGAGAAGGAAGAGGGGGACTAAAAAGAGAACCTGGAGTAAAGAGAAAACAGACATTTTGAGTGGCAAAATAACATATTATCTGTATGTACTTATAGACAAGTCCAATTGAAGCCCGTGATGAGGGGTCATCCGTGTGAGTTAGAAAGCTAATATAGAAAAACATCTGTGAAATGTATAGGTGTTTAGCCTGCAGGGCGTTGAGCTGATGTATGGTATAGAGCTCCAAATGCTGGTAAGGGGGAAATATGGGGTGTGGAAGACATCTTCTTGATTGTGGGGTGGGGGGCATGTTGGTAGGAAGGGGGGGGGCGAGAGGTGGCAGAGGGGGATGGAAAGTAGGGATGGAATTAGGTAGGGGGTGAACGAGCATTCAGATCTATAATGGCTCAGGTAGGGAGAGACTAGCTTAGCAGATCCAGTAATATGGCAAATACATGAGGGTACTATAGTGTGTCACATGGGCTAACCAGTTGCATGAAACACAAATTCAACTGTTTGAACTGATAAGAACATAACACATTTGGAGAGCTGTATTCAGTCCCTGAACGTGTGAAATGGACCACGGCTACATATGTTAGTCAATCTGGAAATGACAAGGAGCTGGATTTCCGTGGCATATAGCTAATGAGTTACAACATGCAGCATGGATACTCCATGGCTTGGATACTAGGTGTAGCAAGCAAGTGGGACAGGAGGATATGGTCAGCGTTCAAATGGAGTAGAGGTCAGAGCAAGTGACCTGAGGTGAACATCAGGTGTAAGTCTCAAAACAAAACAAGATACCCAGAGAATAGGTTTTATTAGGCAATAAAATGGCCTTTCAGAGTCCGAACCCAGAGTGTGGGTGAGGTGGAGTACTCAAGAGGACAGTAAATTCTCAGTCCATGGAGTCTTCCTGGTCCAGAGGAGGGGAGGTGAAGCAACCTCTCGTGTGAGTGGTGGTTTCCATGTTTTCCTGAGGATTGGGGAGGTTTTCACAGGAAAGATAAGGTCAATCTTCTGCGTAAAGAGTTGGATTTGGGGGGAGTTTCTGTCAGTTGCAGGTATTGTAGGGTCTGTTGCAGATCTTCCTGTAATCTACAGGTGGGTTTAGAGCCCTTGTAGGTAAAATGGATAGAGAACGGAAAGCCCCATTGATATATGATGTGATGATGCTGCAACTCTTGGAGCTGAGGCTTCATGGATCGCCTCTTAGATATGGTTAGTTGGGAAAGATCTGCAAAGTGCTGATAGGCATGACCTTGAAAGGTTAAGGTGTCCTTGTCTCGGACCACTGCCAAGAGTTGTTCCTTAGTAGGATAGAACTGGAATTGTGCGATAATGTCGCAAGGGGGGCCATCCATTTTCTTTGGTGTAAGGGCCTGGTGCACTCTATCTATTTACAGACGTTCAATTGGTATGGCTGGCAGGAGTTCTTGGAAAAGTACTGTTATGGTGGATTTTAGGTCAATTACCGTCTCAGGAATGCTTCTGATGCGCAAGTCGGAATGTCTAGCCCAGTGTCTAGTTCAGTGACTGACTCACCTGGGGAGTCTGGCTTTGTCAGCTTCAGTTTGTAAGAGCACGCTGTGCTGCTGGAGGAGGAGGGAGCCAGCTCCATCTTGGCTGGAGCTCGTGCTTTCCTAATTAAGGAGTGTTTTAGCTTGGTGCACTTGCCTCTCAGCACCATGTTGTGTGGTCCAAACGGAGCTCCAGTATCGTGGGTGGTAGTGGGAGAGGATTGCTGAGTCCACTGCCGGTGGGATTGCTATATATGCCTTTTTTTGTCTCATGGAGCGGAGCTCTATCAGTGCATAACCACTCACTTAGACTCCGAGCATGCGCCGGGCAGGGCCGTCTTTACCATAGGGCAAACCATAGGGCAAACAGGGGCAGTTGCAATTTTTTTTGGGGGGTCCGGAGGTCCCCAGGGCCCCAGATGGCAACCCCCCTTTTTTTATTTATTTTTAAATAAAAAAAATATATATTTTTTTAATATATTTTTATTTTATTTTTTATTAAAGGGCACATTTTTTCTTTTTTTAGAGGTCTGGGGGTTCCCAGCTGCCCGTAGTTCCCCAGGGCCCCGGATGACAACACCCTTTTTTTTATAAAAAAAAAAACTTTTTTTATATATTTCTTTATTTCTTTTATTTTTGTTATATACAGTATATATATATATTTTTTTTTTTATATATATATTTTTTTTTATTATATTTATATATTTTATTAAAGGGCTCAGAGGTCCCCAGGGCCCCATGTGGCAAACACCCTTTTTTTTTTTATAAATGTTTCTTTTTTATATATATATTTTTTCTTTTATTTTTTATTAAAGGGCCCAGAGGTCCCGGATGGCAACCCCCTTTTTAAAAAAAAATATATATATTGTTTTATATATATTTTTTTATTTCTTTTTTTTCTTTTTATTAAAGGGCCCAGAGGTCCCCAGGGCCCTGGATGGCTACACCCCTTTTTTATATGTTTTTCTTTATTTCTACTTTTTTTAGTTTTTTTTGTAAAGGGCCCACCGCTTCTCAATTTCAGGCGGCAGCACCCCCCCTCCCCGGTTCTCTGCTACAGGGGGCCCATGCCTGAAGCTGTGTAAGGGGCCCCATAATTCCTGATGGCGGCCCAGCCGCCCGTTAAGCCCCTGTGCTGCCCACAAATCAGGCTGAAAATCATCAGCGGCACGCAGCCAGTGACAGTACTGCTTCCCTTCCCAGTGTTTTAAAATGTACAGCACCCCTGGCTTCCCTTTAGACGTGCACTTATCTCTTCCTGCCACTGGGTGCCGCTTGTATAAAAAAGGGATATAGAATGTGATTTTATAACATCCCCAGTTTGCTCTTCCCAGGGCTGACTTCATGTCCTGCTCCTCAAGGTATGCCAATGTTTGCTAATCTATAATGTAAATATACGTTTTCTGTAGAGTGTGCCCGAAGTCTTTATAATATTTGATGATTCACTGCAGGTCTGGTCAGTGTTTTAAAAAGTTCCTCTATTTTACACATGGCATGGGGTCACAGCACCATCTGTCCATTCTGCTTCAGCACCATGGGACCCCATGCCATGCCTTGTGTAAAATAGAGGAACTCTTTAAATCACAGACCAGACCTGCTGTCCAGGCTGAGTAAGGCCTCAGAGCACATGGCACTACTGTCTGTATTTAACTCCTTCATGGGCTTATTTTGGGCCTGGCTGGTTCACATGTATGTGTTTTGGTGGCCCACATTTGCGCAGGCACAGCAGCCCATTCATTTGAATGGGCCGCCATGCCTGCGTTTCCTGCAAAGAAAAGCGCATGCCTCATGTAATAGGCTGCGCACACGGCACGCCTATGCCCATCAAGCACTGAAATACAGCACTGTCTGTCCATTCTGCTGTCTGCTGTGACTTATCTGCAGTTCCCGCACTGTCAAACTTGCTGCATTTTTAGACGTTTAGGTCCCGCTTTTAAAAACACAGTGCGTTTGTGTGTGCAAGAACTACAGGTAAGTAGCATGGTGCAAAAGCAGAATGGATTTCAAGGCAACTGTATTTTTAAAATGCTGAATGCACCTTTTTTCTGCAGGAAACGAAGGCATGGCAGCCCATTCAAATCAATGGGCTGCTGTGCCTGCACAAATGAAGGCCGCCAAAACACATACATGTGAACCAGCCAGGCCCAAAATAAGCTGGATGGGGGCCCAAAAAAAATGTTTGTCCAGGGCCCAAACCATATTACAGACGGCTCTGGCGCCGAAACATCACTTTCTTAATCAACATTAAATATTTATAATCCGTATGCTGCCTTAGACAGGGCCAAAATTATCTCATATATCCTATAAGTCTTCAGCAGAGGAGGGGAGGTAGAGTTTTCTCAGCTAAGCACATCGTCCTGCATGCATACCTGAGCTAAGGGCAGATGGATTCCAGGAAGTAAATGCTACATGAATCATTTGCCCTTACCCAAGATGAACTCACCCCCTAGCCAGAAATGCTTTTTTTAAAAGTGAATTCTCAGCAACATAAAGCATGGAGACATGGATGGATGAATTAATTAATTAGCATTTTTTTGGCTTGTGGTGCTCACACTGTAATTTTGCTTTAAAGTGATTTTAAAGTCAAATTTTTTTCCTATAAAAATAAAAAACGTGCTATACTTACCTGCTCAGTTGCAGTGGATTTGCGCAGAGCATCTTGAATCCTTCTCTTCTTGGGTCCCTCTTCTGTGTTCCTGGCCCCTCCCTCCTGTTGAGTGCCCCCACAGCAAGCAGCTTGCTATGGGGGCACCCGAGCCGAGTCACAGCTCCCTGTGTCCATTCAGATGAGGAACCCCACCCCTCTCTTCCATGATTGGCTAGCAACCTTTGATTGACAGCAGCAGCAGCCAATAATGCGGCTGCTGTGTCTCAGCCAATCAGGAGGGAGAATCTCGGACTGCTGAGACTCGTGGACATCCATGGACAGAAACGGACCCCAGGCAAGTGTTAGGATGGCAGAGGGGGGCTGCTGAACACAGAAGGCTTTTTATTATAATGCATAGAATGCATTAAGATAAAGAACCTTCTGTCTTTACAATCCCTTTAACCACTTAACGACCCGCCCATAGACAAAAGACGTCTACAGGGCGGTTCGTTAACTCTGGGAGGATGTTCATGGACGTCCTCCCAGAATCGCGCTACCGTGCGCCCCCTGGGGCGCGCACACAGGAGTGTTCGTGATAAATTGCCGCTGATAGTGGCCGTTTACCACGTGATCGCTCCGTCCAATGACGGAGCAATCACATGTAAACAAGCCAGCGTCATTTGATGAAGCCGGTTCCTCCCTCCCTTCTCTGTACCAATCGGTGCAGTGTGAGAGGAGAGAGCGGGTGTCAGCAGTGCTGTGGGCTGGATCTGTGACAATTGCAGTCACAGATCCAGCCATCCTTGCTCAGCCATCCCTGCAATACCCCCTGCAATATCCTGTGCAATACTCTTCCTTCCCTGCAATACTCTGCAATACCCCCTGACAATACTCTGCAATACCCCTGCAAATACTCTGCAATACCCCTGCAAATACTCTGCAATACCCCTGCAAGTACTCTGCAATACCCCTGCAAGTACTCTGCAATACCCCTGCAAGTACTCTGCAATACCCCTGCAAGTACTCTGCAATACCCCTGCAAGTACTCTGCAATACCCCGGCCAGTACTCAGTACTCTGCAATACCCCGGCCAGTACTCTGCAATACCCAGGCCAGTACTCTGCCATACCCCGACCAATGTTCTGAAATACCCAGCCAATATTCTGAAATACCCAGCCAATACCCGGAAAATACTCTGGAAAAAAAAATCAGTTTTAACCACTTCCCGCCCGCGGTCATATGACGTCCTTGACTTTGTGCAGGGATACCTGAATGATGCCTGCAGCTACAGGAATCATTCAGATATTATCTTTTTCAGCCAGCGATTCTCTACACCATAAAAATTATCATGGCGGCTGTTCCGCCTCTTGATCATTCTTATGGGAGGTGAAAGGGGACACCCCCCCTCCCGTCACCCTCCGGTGCTTCTTTCGACTCACCGCTACGATCAAAGCCAGGATTGTTTTTTTTTTTTTATTTCAGGCTTCCCAGCCTAGAGGTGAGATGTGGGGTCGTATTGACCCCATATCTCACTGTAAAGAGGACCTGTCATGCTATATTCCTATTACAAGGGATGTTTACATTCCTTGTAAAAGGAATAAAAGTGATCAAAACATTTATTTTTGGGGGAAAACGTGTCAAACTAAAATAAATAAAGTAAAATGAACAATAAAAAAAAAAACATTTTTAAAACGCCCCTGTTCTTGTGTGCTCGTATACAGAAGTGAACGCACACGTAAGTCCTGCCCACATATGAAAACGGTGTTCAAACCACACATGTGAGGTATCGCTGCGATAGACCTCTTCTCCAACTAAAAAGATGTAACCAGTAAAATTATTTAAAGCGTCACCTATGGGGATTTTGAAGTAGCTTTGGCTCCATTCCGCAAGCGTGTGCAATTTTGAAGGGTGACATGTTGGGTATCTATTTACTCGGCGTAACTTCATCTTTCATATTATGCAAAAACATTGGGCTTACTTTAATGTTTTTTTTTTTTTTTAAAAGCACAAAACAGTTTTATTTCCCAAAAAAATGTGTTCGGAAAATTGCTGTGCAAATACTGTGCACGATAAAAAGTTGCAATGACCGCCATTGTATTCTCTAGGGTCTTTGCTAAAAATGTATATATAATGTTTTGGGGTTCTATGTAATTTTCTAGCAAATAAATGATTATTTTTACATGTAGGAGAGAAATGTCAGAATTGGCCTGGGTGCTCCAGAACGCCTGATGGTGCTCCCTGAATGTTGGACCTCTGTATGTGGCCACACTGTGTAAAAGTCTCACACATGTGGTATCGCCATACTAGGGGGGAATAGCAGAATGTGTTTTGGGGTATAATTTGTGGTATGCATATGCTGTGTGTGAGAAAAAACCTGCTAATATGACAATTTTGTGAAAAAAAATCTTGATTTTGCAAAGAATTGTGGGAAAAAATTACAACTTCAAAAAACTCACCATACCTCTTTCTAAATACATTGGAACGTCTTATTTCCAAAAAGGGGTCATTTGGGGGGTATTTGTACTTTTCTGGAATGTTAGGGTCTCAAGAAATGAGATAGGCCGTCAGTACTTCAGGTGTGATCAATTTTCAGATATTGGCACCATACTATAGCTTGTGGACGCTATAACTTTCACAAAGACCAAATAATATCCATCAATTTGTACTTATTTTTACCAAATATATGTAGCAGTATAAATTTTGGCCAACATTTATGAGGAAAAATGACAAATTTGCTAAATTTTATAACAGAAACAAAGAAAAGTTCATTTTTTTTTAAACAGAATTTTCAGTCTTTTTTCTTTTGTAGTGCAAAAAATTAAAAAAACAACGGTGATTAAACACCACCAAAAGAAAGCTCTATTTGTGTTAAAAAAAGGACAAACAAATTCATTTGGGTACAGTGTTGTATGACTGAGTAATTGTCATTTAAAATGTGAGAGCACCAAAAGCTGAAAATTGGTCTGGTTATTAAGGGGGTGCCCAGTGCCCAGTGGTTAAGAAAGTCCATTGTTAGTATAGAAGGAACTGATAATAACCAGAGGAAATTAAGGCACAGGGAGACACAACTCTGTGCAGCTCTTATCCCAGGTGAAATACAAGCCCAGCATTAACAGCTAAAGACAAGATTGTGAATGACATGTACATCATACTAACTGCTCTTGGAGGTTTAAGTGAATTTTGCATTTTGAGTAAGGGCCATCTGGGATCCTGGCATTGGCGACAACTTACCAGTGACTAGATCACTAACGTATCACTTTTTCATGGACTTATTTCCTCACGAGGCAGATCAGTGAGATGTATTTCACTCAATGCTTCCTCAATTATGAGGGAGAGTCGATACTGTTCTACCTAAGGAACAATGACATAGTGGTAAGTGGAAGCCATCTGATTGTACTGTCAACAGCTACAGCAGCTGCTAATCCAGCCTTTGATGGCCTACTAAAAAAGCTCCAGGGTGAAGTTGAGGGCTCGTCTTTTGAAGTGACAATAGCACCGATCTTCCTTCCACTGCTGGATGCCATGACGCATATATTGGCGCACAAATAGAATTTGTTTTGGTTTATAGAATGATAACTAGTTAGAATCTTTTCATTTGCACCTTTTCAAACTGGGTAAATAAAGAGCACACTGACTACATCATTTGTTGTTAAAGTAATAAAAGAATGTGGAGTGCCTCTCTTACCAGGAAGAATAAAAAAACACATTTGCTTCTCCGCAACACTACACCTGTGCCCACTGCTAAGAGTATACACAAAGGCCCAGATTCTCGTAGGAGTTACGCCGGCGTATCTCCAGATACGCCATCGTAACTCTGAGTTTGAGGCGTTGTATCTATGCGCCTGATTCTTAGAATCAGTTACGCATAGATTTGTCTTAGATCCGACCGGCGTAAGTCTCTTACGTCGTCGTATCTAAGTTGCATATTTACGCTGGACGCTAGGTGACGCTTCCGTCGATTTACGCGTTGAATATGGTAATAAGCTAGATACGCCGATTCTCAAAACGTACGTGCGGCCGGCGCTTTTTTTTACGTCGTTTACGTTAGTCTTTTTTGGATGTAAAGTTACCCCTGCTCTATGAGGCGTAGATGAGGCGTACCAATGTTAGGTATGGACGTCGGAACAGCGTAACATTTTTCACGTTTTTCGACGTTTGCGTAAGTCATCCGTGAATGGGGCTGGACGTAAGTTACGTTCACGTCAACTAGGCATTGAACAGGTGCAATTTAATTTGATGTGATATTGAGCATGCACCGTTCGAAAAAAGCGTTGATTACGTGGGGTCACGATTAATTTCCATAAAACACGCCCACCACTACCACATTTAAATTAGGCGGGCGTATCTTAAAGCGCAAGTTATTTGAGAATACGGGACATGCCGCTCTAAATTACGGCGGCGTAGTGTATCTCAGATGCGCTACGCCCGCCTAAAGATAGGCGATTCTACGAGAATCTGGGCCAATGTTTTTATTCTATAGTATACCATGAAAAATCTTATTTTCTGCATATCTTTCCAAGCAGATGGGATCATATTAACTCATTCATTGGTAAAAATGTTTACAAAGGAAACAAAGCATGCTTCAGTACATAGCATTTAAAACATATATTCAGGTGCTCTGCTGCAACACATTACCTTGTCTTCCAGGTCTACTTGAACCATCAGTTTATATTGACAAGCTATTGTAAGTAAGTACAATTTTGTTTTAGGTCTGACAACTTTAGTGAAAGAGTGTTTTTCCTGTCTGTCTCAGAGTAGATCACTGCCTCTCCTCTAAGAGACAGCATTGGAAAAGCGCAGACTCTTCTGACAGCCATTGAAAAGGTTCTGGAAAAAGTAGTTTTTAGGCTGCATAACGGTTCATGCTAGCAGGAAGAAATGAAGGATGGGAAAAAGAGAGAGAGAGAGAGGGAGGAAAGGAAGGAAAGGAAGGAAAGGGTATGTAAATTCTATTTCACTCTCAGAGATGCTCAAAGCATGTCGGGCTATTTACATAATTATACATTGCACACCTTTTTAGACTCCTGTCTTGCTTTTGCTGCAAATCTCAAGACATTTAAAGTCTAAAACAACCTATTCATTTTGATCTTGAAAATGTGAGGGAGAAAGAACCAATGGACACCTTTGGCACAGTGTCTCTCTGTGATCTGAGAACATAAAAGATTAGCTCAGCACAAGACTTAGGTACAGAGCACGATTGCTTTGTTGAAGAAAATTGCTGTAATTTTCTCCTGAGCGAGTCAGGATGACAGCTTACCCACTCAGATTTCCACAACCCTTTAACTGCTGGCAAAAAAGTATAGATTTGGGCTTAAACCATCATCTTCGGTGATCATTGTTTAATTTTTAATAAAGTGAACCTCTAACTGGCGCACAGTAGTGCGTTAAATGGCCAAGGTAACACTAATGCCGCGTACATACGATTGGGTTTCTCGGCGGTGAAAACACTGCCGAGAAACCCGACGGGAAAACAGAGGACCGTCTTGGTCCCTTTTCCCCATGTACACATGCCTGCTTTTCCCGACATGTTTTCTCTTGGTCGAGAAAACCGGCCGTGTGTAGGCTCCACAGCAGTGTTTCCCTATTGGAAAACTGCAGAGGAAAAAAACGCAGCGATTCGACGAGAAAAATTAAAACATGTTCTAAATTTTCTCGTTGTGAATCTCGGCGGTTTTCTCGTTGGGAAAACTGCTGGAAAGCCTACACACGGTCGATTTTCTCATCCAAGAGAAAACATGGCAGTTTTTGCGACTAAAAAAATGATCTTGTGTACGTGACATAAGTCTCAGTGTAACACATCATACTGCTGTCCCTTTAAGACTCAACCCCACCCAGTCTAAGCTTCCCTTTCAGCTTCTTCTTCTACTACTTTACTATGATATTGTCTAAACCTGCACCATCATGGTCAAGTCTGATCTTGCCCCTAGGTATTCTCGCAACATGTAAAACAGATGCTGGGGATGGTTGCTGCAGCCGGTCATACATTGGGGCTGCGGACCAAAAAATTGTCTGAACGCATCGGTCAGATGGCCACCTTCTCCACTGCTCCTTCTGTGAATGACCAAAGCCTCAGCAACACGTTGACCAGGACCAGGATTTTGTAACCTCCCAGTATCTGGGAACGCGTTGCACAGACCTTTCTGCAAGGCCTTCCCGAAGATGTTTCATCTTCTGCTCCCTCTGTGCCGGCAAGATAAGGTCCGCAACCTTACTCTTGTAACGTGGATCAAAGAGGGTTGCCAGCCAGTAATGATCCCTCTCCTTGATAGCACGAATACGAGGATCCTTCTGCAGGCTTTGCAGGATCAGGGAGGCCATACAACATAGGTTTGCAGAGGCATTCGGTGCGGAGTCCTCTGGGTCACTGAGGACGACATGATCCGCAGCCACCTCGTCCCAGCCACGTACAAGTCCATGGGTTTCTTGGGACTGTAATTGGTCCCTTGAAGACTGCTGCTGATGCTGAGTGCTAGGCTCCACCTCCATGCTGACACAATCCTCCTCCTCGTCCTTGTCCTGTGTGATAGGCGGGCAAGCAGGAACACTGTCTGGATAAAGGGGGCCTTGAGAGGTAAGGAAGTCCTCCTCTTCCTCCCTCTGTTCTGCCTCAAGGGCCATGTCCATTATTCCACACAGCGTGTGCTCCAACAGGTAAAAAGGAGGGACAGTCTCACTGATGCATGCACTGTCACCATCCTCGTGGCCTCCTCAAATGGTGACAGGACAGTGCATGCATCCATGATCATGGCCCACTGGAGTGGGAAAAAAAACAAGCTCCCCTGACTCTGTCCTGCTGCCATATTGGCACAGATACTCATTGATGGCCCTCTGCTGCGTGTGCAGCCGCTGCAGCATGGCCAACGTAGAGTTCCACCTGGTGGGCATGTCACAGATTAGGCGGTTCTTGGGCAGGTTGTATTCCTTTTGGAGGTCTGCCAGCCGAGCACTGGCATTATATGACCGTCGGAAATGCACACAGAGTTTCCTGGCCTGCTTCAGGACATCCTGTAAGCCCGGGTACCTGCCCAAGAACCGCTGCACCACCAAGTTAAGGACATGAGCAAAACAGGGCACATGGGTCAGTTGTCGCTGTTGCAGGGCGGAGAGGAGGTTGGTGCCATTGTCGCAAACCACCATTCCTGGTTTAAGCTGGCATGGCGTCAACCACCTCTGAGCCTGCCCCTGCAGAGCTGACAGAACCTCTGGCCCAGTATGACTTCTGTCCCCCAAGCACACCAGCTCAAGCACCGCATGGCATCTCTTTGCCTGCGTAGCCCCTTGAACGCCTACGGAGTACCGCTGGTTCCGAGGAAACAAAAGCACAGGAAGAGGCCACAGAGGAAGAAGAAGAGGAGGGGGTGGAGGAGAGAGGTGTGTCACAACCAGTAATAGCATTTTGGAGGCGTGGTGGCGGAACAACCTCCAACACTACTGTACCTTGTCCTGCGTCCTTCCCAGCTGCCAGCAGAGTCACCCAATGCACCGTGAAAGATAGGTAACATCTCTGTCCATGCTGAACATTTATTTCAGGAACACCCTTCTCACTGGACTTTACTTACCTATCAACTTCTGGAGATCCTGTTTTCCCCTTTTATGTACAGTTTTACATAAGAAAGAGTAATCATATTAAGGACTTTAATGATTTCTAGCGCCGCTGTATGTTTTGATGAAATTACTAGTTGATTTTTTCAATTATACTATTTGTTACAACGTCCCTGTCCATGCCTGCTGGACCATGAGTCAGAGGTAATATGCACTTTACCGCTGAGCGCCCTGTCCAGCGAGGCATGGACATTGCCTTCCACATGCTGGTAGAGAGCCGCAATCGCGTTCTGTGAGAAAAGTGACGTTTGGAAACTTGCCACTGAGGTACCGCACATTCCACAAACTCATGGAAGGGGGGAGAAACTACCAACTGAAAAGGCAGCAGTTGAAGTGCTAGCAATTTAGCTAAGCTAGCATTCAACCGCTGGGCATGTGGATGGCTGGGAGAGAACTTCTTTCGGTGCTGCAGCAGCTGGGGCAGGGAAATTTGCCCGCAAGTACTTGGCTGTGATACACCTAATTCTACACCTTCAGTCTTATCAGTTCAGGCTTCAGAGAGGACTGAGGGTATAGTGGGGTTGGAGATCCCAGCGGATGAGGAGCAAGGAGAGGTCCGCTTTGTTCTTTGGTGTGGGTCTTTGAGGTACGCTTGCCAACGAACTGCATGGCAAGGTCGACATATGTCTGGTCAAGCATGTGGTGCCCAAGCGGGTGTTTGGCCACGCGAGATACGCTTGAGACATATGTTGCAAATAGCAGCGGTGCGATCTGATACACTCGTCTCAAAAAAGCCCCACACCAAAGAACTTTTGGAATAACACTGAGAGACTGCAGTGCCTTGCACTGCGTAGCTCTGCGTTGTGATGTAGTCGGTGTGCTGCCCTTAAGCTGGCCCCTGGAGAGCATCCTGTCTCGTTGGAGATGTGCATGTGCCTCCTCCTCCTCCTCTCTCCTATCAGGCACCCACGTAGAGTCAGTGACCTCATCATCCCTCCCTCCTCATCACTGTAGAAAACCTGGCAGTATGCTGCAGCTGGGGGAACATGACTGCCAGATTGCTGTCCTTCTTGGGCACCCCCTCTCTCTGGGCTCACGTTACTGCCTTCCTCTAGCTATGTACCATCATTGGAGCCTTCAAAATGCTATGCATCCTCCTGCAGCATGTACCCAACACTGTGGTCAAACAGTTTGGGGGACTCCTCAGGAGGACATGGTGGGACTAGAGAAGGAGTGACTGATGCCATTGAGCAGTGAGAAGAGGCCACGTTGGCAGCTGCTTTGCCAGACAAAGTACCCTGAGCCTGGGAGAGAGAGAATGAGGAGGATGAGGACGGCTTGGTCATCCACTCTACCAAGTCTTCGGCATGTTGCGGCTCAACATGGCCAGCTGCCAGAAAAAAGGACGAGCGTGTCCCACGGCCACGTGCTGATGAGAATGCACTGTGTCAACGACCAGCACTGTTGCCTCTAGACGCAGAGCCTGCTTGCCCTCTTTTATCGGCTCATGACTCTCTGCCTCTCCATGTTGTCCTTTCAGACATACTAATGGCCTGCAGAGGACACAGACAGTACAACACCACGTGAAAGTACTTGCAGTAATATACCATGCCTGTAGTATTAGTATGAGCAGATCCCTGCTTCTAGGAGTAAATATGAGAAACACCAGCTTTACGTTAGGCACACAATCTGCAGAGGACACAGACAGTACACACACCACATAGCTTTAGGTGCACACTGCAGAGCACACAGACAGTACACCACGTGAAAGTACTTGCAGCAATATACCCTGCCTTTAATATTAATATGAGAAGATCTCTGCTTCTAGGAGTAAATATAAGAAACACCAGCTTTACGTTAGGTGCACAATCTGCAGAGGACACAGACAGTACACACACCACGTAGCTTTAGGTACACACTGCAGAGGACACAGACAGTACACACACCACATAGCTTTAGGTACAAACTGTAGAGGACACAGACAGTACACTCACCACGTAGCTTTAGGTGCACACTGCAGAGGACACAGACAGTACACCACATGAGAATACTGCAGCTAGCACAATCACCTGCCTGCCTGTCAGTAAATTAGGAAGAGCGGATCTAGCTAAACTATACAGTGTATAAATATATATACACACACAACACCTGGGATGCATATATATCCTCTACACACTGTAACTTTAACTGACTAGCCTGCCTGCTCTATCTACCTACAAAAAATGACACTCTCTCTCTCTGTCTTCTCTTAACCACCGCAACACACTACACTAGGCCGACCTGCAGGTGGCCTTTTATAGTGTGGGGCGTGTACTAAACCCCCTGAGCCATAATTGGCCAAAGCCACCCTGACTTTGGCCAATTATGGCTCTCCGTTTTTTGCAAGCTGTGATTGGCCAAGCATGCAGGTCATAGTGCATGCTTGGCCAATCATGAGCCAGCAATGCACTGCGATGCCGCAGTGAATTATGGGCCGTGACACGCCACTCGAATTTGGCGCGAACGGCCCGTAATGTTCGTATTTCGACGAACTGACGAACATACGATGTTCGAGTCGAACGTGAGTTTGACTCGAACACAAAGCTCATCCCTAGTAGGAACCAATAGTCACTGCCTATTTACCATAGAACACTATCAGAGCACAGGGTCGGTCCGAGCGGCGTCTTTCCGTGGTTTAATTTCTTGCTATGGTTAGGCTGTTCTGCAAGATAACTATATTAAACAACTTCTTAATAGTTTATTCTTTTGAATTGAAAGCAGACAGAAGTCACCTCACATCACCAGCTGTGCACCACCATAAGAGCCCCAACAAAAGTCAGCAGAAATAAGTACCCTAAGACTGCCCCATTCTAATTTACAGCAATCTGTATAGATCCCACCACCCATAGTTCTCATTGAAACATGCTTAATTTGTTTTATATTAAAGTCCTGCAGGCAGGCTTGGACAGGTTTCTGGAAGGAGTATAGCCTCCAGGGGTTTATACTATCCTTCGTCCAATTGCCCTCTTGCATTCTTGGTGACCCTGTTTTAGTTTAAATTGGTTGGGTATATGGTTCAAACTGGGCACAGTAACCTCTGGTGTTACTTTCTGTAAGCAATTTTGGTATAGAATTATACTGGCTAGATTTACCAAAACCATATAACATGGGGTCAAATCTAAACACCTTTGAATTGTATGCTATCAGGTAGGCCCTACCACCTCATAGTTGAAGGTAAATCTAAAGGAATTTAAACAGGAAAGTTGTATAGTAATAATAATAGTTGTATACTCTGTATAGGAACAGTGTATTACTACATTTTGGTCATAGTTTGTATTGTCTTGTTTCTGTTTGACTATTCCATTATCTAATGTACATAGGGCCAGATTCACAAAAGAGATACAACGGCATATCTCCTGATACGCCGTCGTATCTCTGTTTCTAACTATGCGACTGATTCATAGAACCAGTTACGCATAGATAGGCAGAAGATCCGACAGGTGTAATTGTTTTACACTGTCGGATCTTAGGATGCATTACCTGGTGGGAGTTCGTGTCGTAAACCAGCGTCGGGTATGCAAATTAGGAGTTACGGCTGATCCACGACGGTTTTTCGCGTTTGCTACGTCGCCGCTAGTATATTTTCCCGTCGCATAGTTACACTTTTTTTTTGGTGCCTTAACTTTAGTCAGCAAGTGTATTGCTGTCTAAAGTATGGCCGTCGTTCCCGCGTCGAAATTTTAAAATCGACGTCGTTTGCGTAAGCCGTCCGTGATTACGGAAGTACGCTACGCGCGTCGCCGTTCAAAAAAATTACGTCACTGCGCGCAAAGCACGGCGGGAGTTAGGAAACGAAGCATGCGCAGTAGGTCCGGCGCGGGAGCGCGCCTAATTTAAATGGCACACGCCCATTTGAATTGGCCCGCCTTGTGCCGGAGGCCGTGGGCGTAGGTTTTCATCGCAAGTGCTTGGTGAATCAGGCACTTGCGATGAAAAATTGCGGCGGTGTAACTTATCTAGGATAAGTTACGCCGCCACGATTCTACGTGAATCTGGCCCATAGTGCCAAGTTACTCTGGTGTTGTTCAACTTTTTGAAGCAGTGTGTGTCAGAGTGGTTGAGGTAGCATTCCAATTAATTGGGAAAGAAACTGGTTTCAGAGGGGTTATTCGATTTAATGCATGGTATATGTGCATTCATTTTGAATGACACCCTAATCCACACATACAGTAAAAGAAATGGAGCTTCAATATAGAGCACCACAACATACAAATGTGAATACTCTGTGGGTTGTGGTGCACTGCTTTGTCAAAAATAGTGAAGGTAGATTTTTTCCATGCTCTAATGCCCCGTACACACGATCGGAATTTCTGATGGAAAAAGTCAGACGGATTTTTTTCAGCAGATATTCCAATCGTGTGTGGGCCACATCAGACTTTTTCCCGTCGGAGTTTAGAAATAGAACATGTTTTATTTTTTTTTCCAATGGAAAAAAATCCTATCGGAAATTCCGATCGTCTTTGTGGATCTCCGACGGAGAAAAAAACATGCATGCTCAGAATCAAGTCGACGCATGCTCAGAAGCCTTGAACTTAATTTTTCTCGGCTCGTCGTAGTGTTTTACGTCACCGCATTTTAGATGGTCGGAATTTGGTCTGGCACTGTGTATGCAAGACAGCTTGAATGGAATTCCATCGGATATTAACCCATTGGAAATTCCGATCATATGTACAGGGCATTAGGCTTGTTAATTGCCCATGGAAAGTGAATGGGATGGCTAAATTCAGCACATTAACGGATGTTAAAAGATGTGCTAACGCACGCGTTGATACATACAGAAACAGGTAAATGGGCCCTCAATTTTTTTCATTGTTAGTTTACAGTTTGATAAACAATATTGCCTTTTAGGTCTTTTTTTTTTTATTTAAAGAAATGCTATCTGCTTCTTACGACGAGGACATCTCCTAAACTTAATCTCTCTTCTCCTCTTCATCCTCATCATCAGCAATATGGCCATTGCAAGAAAACTATAAGCTGTAATTTTTCCAAATAAATTGAGGAAAAACACACAGATCTCTCCTCTCTCTGCAAAACTGCACCGCACACTGAGGCAGAGAACAAAGACACAGGTTTGCATGCAGAGGAGCGAAATGCATCATGGGTAGATCAAGGGACAAAAAGCTGTGGGAGTGACTATACATTTCTAACTGCCGTTAAACGCAAGTAATCGCGGTGTGCAAATGCAGCTGATCGCTGTGCCAGGAGTGTTGATTTTCAGATAAAATATTCATGCTTTTATCTGCGGCAAAACAGCCGCCCGTGTGAAAGGCGCCTTACTCTGACTCTTGCCTTCCCATTCCCCCTGATCCTTTTAATAACCATAGTGTTTATGGAAGCAACAAGAAATGATGCCACCAAGACTGAAAATGTTTCATTCCATGTCCCTCCCATTCCCCTTCCACTCTGTGAAAACACTTTGTACTAATTCCGTACACAACCTGGTACTTTACCCCTCTTAAAATAAAAGAGTTTGTGATGTGAGTGAGAAAGGGGATGGAAAACAGATTCAGAAATCAAACAGCGTACTGGAGTACAGAAAATGAAATACAGGCGAGAAAGTGGTAGTTTTCATTTTTTCCCCAAATAATTCAGGTTTTCGATTATTTCTTGCAGCTGCAGTTTCCATGGTAATACTTTAAAAAGGAATGGAAAACACTAGCAAAAATCTGGCCTTTTAATGATAATATTGCCTCATTTCTGTAGATGGACAACATACTGATTTTGGTGGGATATCTAGGAAGGTATGTGGGACTTTCAGGCAGCATAATTTTGGTTTTCAAAAAGAGGTTAAAATGTCGCTGGTATAGCATCAGTATGAGGTCTTTGCTACCCTTTTTATTACTTTTATTATTGTTATAGGGACATTTGCATCCACTAACTGGGCTAGATATATATTTCCTGTGCGTCTAGGCCAACTGTCTTTTGTCAACCCCCTTCTAATGTGGTTGACTGTAGGGAACGGTTTAAACTTTCTGTCATCTTTTTTTTTATTTGTTGTGTGTGCCCATTGGGAGATTTCCCCTTACTTCTTGTAACATAGAGACATCTGGATGGGAGAGGAAAACTTTCAAAAGTTACAAAATTCAAAACAAAATAAAAAAAGATATACTTCAAGTAATAAATTTTTCTGGTTAATGTACACAGGCTTTTGGTCTATATACACAGGGGCAGATTCAGACAGAGATACGACGGTGTATCTCCTGATACGCCGTCATATCTCTGAGTTCTGCCGGTCGTATCTATGCGACTGATTCAGAGAATCGGTTACGCATAGATATCCCTAAGATCCGCCAGGTTTAAGTGTCTTACACCGTCGGATCTTAGGCTGCAATTCCAGGCCGGCCGCTAGGTGGCTTTTCGTTTTTTTTACGCGACGAATATGCAAATGAGGATTTCCGCCGATTCAGAAACGAATGACCGCCCGGCGCATTTTTTTTACGTCGTTTGCGTTCGGCTTTTTTCGTAGTAAAGTTACCTCTGCTATGTGAGGGGTATCCTATGTTAAGTATGGCTGTCATTCCCGCGTCGAATTTTAACATTTTACGTCATTTGCGTAAGTCGATTCAGAAAAGGGCTGGACGTAAGTTACGCTCACGACAAAACCAATGACATCCTTGCGACGTCATTTGGAGCAATGCACGCTGGGAAATTTGACAGACGGCGCATGCGCAGTTCGTTCGGCGCGGGGACGGATTTAAATTTTACACGCCCCCTACCCGCGGAATTTTAATTCCGCCGGGGATTTACGATACGCCGCTGCAAGTTTACAGGCAAGTGCTTTCTGAATAAAGCACTTGCCTCAAAAACTTGCGGCGGCGTAACGTAAATGAGATTTAAAGATCCGCTCACCTATCTGAATCTGGCCCACAGGCTTTTGCTTGTGTCAGAACTGCTTTTCTCCCAACACAAGTCAATGGGAATGCAAAAACTCCTTAATGTGGCTAATGTTGCGTACACACTACCGTTTTTCATGACAAGAAAAATGCCATTTTTTAAATTGGTCATTAAAAACGATCGTGTTTAGGCTCCAGAGCATTTTTCTGCTCCATTTTTCTCGTCGTAAAAAATGGTCGTGTGTAGGCTTAAACGACGTGGAAAAAACGTGCATGCTCAGAAGCAAGTTATGAGAAGGGAAATTTGCATAATCAGCCCAAAGGGTGGCGCCATTCGAATGGAACTTTCCCTTTATAGTGCCGTCGTACGTCACCATGCTTTGCTCTAGCATTTTTTTTTCACGATCGTGTGTATGCAAGGCAGGCTTTACAAGAATCACGCAGAGAAAAACTTCGTTTTTTTCCATGACATGGAAAACGGTCGTGTGTACGTGGCATAAGATGAATGAATATTGTTAAAGATGCAAACTTTAGAAACACCAACAAAAAAAATATTTCCTGACCAAGAATCTACCTGTAAGGGCTTACCTTGGTTGGAGTCCATAATGCAGAGTTGTATGCTCACCCTTGCAAGTACACACAGCCCACGGTAACAAGGTAAGACGCTACCTGAGCTGTGAGTCTGTGCACGGGGGCTTGATAGGGATTTGCCAAAGGATAGTCGAAGTAAAGCCGTGGTCAGGGATTCCAAAATTCAGAATAAACGATCAACAATGCCAGGGTCAGAAGCCAGAGTCAGTCTTGCAGCTGTAGCTGTATCTGAAACAGAACACAGGAATACAGGAACCTTTGGCAATGACAGGACAGAACAATGAACTGACAAATCCCTCAGAGTGAGGCAGTGTTTTATACCCTAGTTGATTGGGTAACCTGCCTCAGCTGAACTAGGAGAGACAGGTGCAGATTGCAAGGAGATTCAGAGAAGGGCGATCAGCACATCATTCAGAACCAGGCTTAGATGGAAAGCAGGCAAAATACCAAACTGAGGAGTGGTTCAGAGGCAAAGACCCGAAGCAGCAACAGAGAGGTCCCAGATTCAATACCACCCAGGGCCACTTGGGGCACGACCACGCCTGGCCGCCTGCATGGCACGGTAGAACCGTGACACTACCATTCGAAGGAACTACATCATTCAAAGTTCTCATGTGTGTTTTTGGTCTGCAGACAACCAGGTTTAGGGTTCTGGAGAGCTTGACCCTACTCTGCAAATTGCTGTGAACATGAACAGGAAGCTGCGCACTGATGACGCCCCACTGACACGTTTCACCTGGGTGGGGCTTAATTGTAGAGATCCTCTATGATTAAGCCCAAACAGGGTGAAACACATCAGGGGGCATGGTCATAGATGGGAACTAGGCAGGAAACCAGTTTAGTTGAAAAAAAAAAAACTAACATGACAGAGAAAAGTGTAGCGCTAACAATGAAACAATTAGTGATAAACAATTGTAAAAGATAACGTGCAACACCACGTGAATTAATGGTATATTAAAGTCCATATATTAATGACTGAATCGGTGAATCCTTCTCAAATGAATGGAAAACGCACACATAATCCAATGCTTAAAAAATGTGAAGAGTCCACCACCACTTATGACAAGGGGCTTACCGGATCGATTGGACCCAGACAGGCATATACCTACTAGGCCAATCAAACTTTGTTAAAGATGATACGCTGAAGAGGGTACACCATACATGTCATGCGATTCGGTATCAATGAAGAAAACCTCAGGCAAATGGTATGAAAATGGTTTTCAGCAAGCAGCGACGTTCACACAGAGGGTATATCAGTAATCCAACCGATAAGTTTGAAAAAGAAAAAGCAGGGCGCACATAGCATAATTCCGTAAAAAAAACAATATTTATTTTTAAAGAGAGTAACTCACATTTTGCAATGTTCAATCGAGCTCATAAAAAAGGGTAGCAGGAACAACAGCAGTTCATCCAGACATGTTTCGTTACATAAAGAACATCATCTGGGGTGAACATGAACAGGAACAAACTATATACAGTAGGCAGAGAGAGAGAGAGAGAGAGAGAGAGAGACAGAGAGAGAGAGAGACTTGTAAAGCGCAACACATGCAAACTGAATCGCCTCTGGGCGCTGTATCCATTTCATGGGTAAGGAACCCCTTGACCTCAGAAGAGATGGGTTTTAATCTTTCTCCTGAAGGCCAAGTGGTCCGACTCCAGTCGGATGGTGGTTGGTAGTGCATTCCACAGGCGAGGTCCCTGGACTGCAAATCTTCGATCCCCGGTTATGACCACAGTTACTTGTCCCACAAAGACTTAGGCCACGTACACACGGTCGTATTAAACCGATGAGAATGGTCCGACGGGCCATTTCCATCGGTTCACCGCTGAAGTGGCCTGATGATCTGATGTGTGTACACACCATCATTCCAAAAAACGATCGGGTCAGAACACGGTGACGTCAAACACACAACGTGCTGAATAAAACAAAGTTCAATGCTTCCAAGCATGCGTCGACTTGATTCTGAGCATGCGTGGGTTTTGAACCGATGCTTTTTGTACTAACCATCGGTTTGGACCGATCGGGCAGCGGTCCATCGGTTCGATTTTAAAGCATGTTTTAAAATTTTGGACCGAAGGACAACAGACCGATGGGCTATACACACGGTCGGTTTGGACGGATGGAACTGAACCTCCGTCCATTCTCATCGTTTTTTTCCAACCGTGTGTACATGGCCTGAGTGTAATGGATCAGAACCACAATCGGGCTCAGATCGGATTTCTGCTACTCCTAATTATGAAGTGTGGAAATATGTGCACGTCGGGAGTAATCACACTGACGTCTACTCAGTTCAATTACTTCCTCATCTTTGTTTATTGCAGGGCGGTGCCCAACCTTTTATACACAAAGAACAATAGAGTATACGCCACTACTATGTAAATGTGGTCATAGTCTAAAAGGCACATCTTAATTGGCTGAAATACAGGAAGAATGCAGGAACTTGATGCTTGAAGCTTGATTGTAGCTTGTTCTCGCTTTACTTCCTCATACCTCCAGGGCGTAGTCGGCAGGGTGCAGACGTCATTTTAGCTCCAAAGCAAAGCTAAGCTGTATGCTATATAACAAGTAAGGAGTTACATAGAAACATGTATATACGTAAGAAAATAGGCATTTTCTCATTATCATTATGTTCATTACATTCCTTAACAGTCCCCCGTAAAATGGCTATTTTCTTCTGTCCCTCATACTAAAGGTCCTACTCACCTGGCTCCTCAGCAACTCTTTAGGCTGTATATCGAGATGGGCAGAAACTAGTTCACTAACTCCCTCGATACAGCTTAGAGAAGGGCAGTCAGGCGCTTCCTATCCCTATAATACTATAGGATTGTAAGATTATGGACAGGGAGTCACTGTCGAGGGGTGAAGGGTTTATCCTCTTCCATCACAAAGGGGTCCTCTTCTTCTTGGTGGAGAAATGTAGGTGCGCTGTTGTCTACAGCCTTGCTCATTAACTTCTTTACAAATGGTAGAATACAGCATACAATCGGGGCTAAAAGAACTAGGATTATTAATATCGTTACCCCTATCTGGGCGAGCACCTTTTGCCACCCACTCATCCAGCTAAAATATTGATTGCACGGGTCTGTGATACCTGAATTCTTCTTCCACACCAATGACAGATCTTATAATTTCCTTATAGCTAGAGTAACCTTACCATGTTGTCAGAAATGTAGGTGCAACAGGTTCCTGTTCTTTCTATTATTTTACAGACACCTCCTTTCTCAGCTAACACCATGTCTAAGGCCATCCAGTTCTAGAATGTTATATAGGAAGTGGGGGCTAACTGGTCAGCAATTCCCTGGAGGGCATCCCTGGTATAATTCACGAATCTCTGTTGGTTATAGTATATGTAGTTAATCCAATCTACATTCTTGTTAACAGTTATTATCAAAGACTCAAAACCAGCTTTTACCTGGTCCCTGGCTTTGAATTAATCAGGGACCCCCTTGGGACCCCTATGGCATCTATGTACACATTGGGGTCAAAGCTTCCAGAAGGAGCTGCCTGCTTCCTTCTGCAACTGGGTGCTGGGTCAGTGTATGTATCAGGGGTATCTTCTGTTAGGATACAGAGAGGCATAATAATGACCTTTGCAAGGGCACATTCATCAGTCCAGGTTACCTCTAATCTGCTCCTGATTTTTAGGTCCCTGTAGATACAGTATATGTCACCAAGGGACTGGATTTGGTTTTGTGTTAACTTCCCTTAGGTACTACCGTAGGTAGAGCAGTATCCTTCGGTGAAGTTACCCAGGAACTTTCCCTTACCCTGGTAATTAGAGTAACAGGTGTAGTTCCCTGGATATATGGCGATGCCCTCTCCAGGCTTCGGGATTTTGGTAACTATAGGATACTTCTCTTTTCACGTTTTGCACGCAGAGTGATTGGTGGATGCATTAGTGAACAGGCTGAGGACACATTCCTCACTGTCTTGTTGGATCTGGAGAGGGACTTTCCCTAAATGTGGCCTGTCAATACCACAGACATAGCAGTTGCTTCTGTTATGTTGGTTTGCACTGAATCTCATCCACTCAAGCCACAGATAAGTGTCCGAGAACCCGGTTTCAGCTGCCATTGTCTCTTCAAAGGTTGGGTTTGCCATTGCTATCATGTCTTTTATAGCAGTGGTGGAAGGTTTAAGGAGATTTGTTATTTTTTTATTTTTGATGTGGTATACATGTCTTTCAGGTGAAACCTTGCTAGAGGTACACCATACGATGGGTACCTGCCTAACCAGTAAAGTCCTGCATCACCAGAGAAAGATAAGTTTTTCTCTGTCATCACCGCACCCTGACTTCCAGATGGACATACTCTTAATGAGAGGCTTCCCCATGTTATCTTTCCTATCTAAGGCGCTCTGTGGTTAATACCCCCAGCCTGATCCGGTACGCCATCCCACTGATCCCCAATGGTCACAGTTCTGTCTCCAAACCTATTGAGTACCTGTTTTAGTGAGAACCACCTGCTGAGCTTTTATCAAACTTATTAGAAAAAGGATATACAACACAATCATTGTGGTGCAGGCAGGATCTTGTCTTCAGAAGATGGAGCTTTCTTGCAGTGGGAGGCGTGTATTCAGGTGCTTTTCCCTTTTATCTTGACTGATGTAGCTGTGGTCAACAGCACCTGGAATGGTCCTTCGAATCGGGGATCAAGTGAATTTGAGAATGGTCTGATGGACCGTTTTCATTGGTCCAAACCGATCGTGTGTGGGCGCCATCGGTTATTTAACCATCAGTTAAAAAAAGCCAACTTGTTTTAAATTTAACCGATAGATTCCTAACCGATGGTAAAAAAACGATCGCTAGTAGGCACAACCATCGGTTAAAAATCCATGCATGCTCAGAATCAAGTCGACGCATGCTCGGAAGCATTGAACTTCATTTTTCTCAGCAGGTCCTTGTGTTTTATGTCACCGCGTTGGACACGATCGGATTTTTAACCGATGGTGTGTAGGCGCGACGGACCATCAGTCAGCTTCATCGGTTAACCGATGAAAACGGTCCATCAA
Organism: Rana temporaria; assembly: GCF_905171775.1. Lineage (NCBI taxonomy): Eukaryota > Metazoa > Chordata > Amphibia > Anura > Ranidae > Rana > Rana temporaria. The sequence continues at coordinate 342,283,144 of NC_053491.1, forward strand.
ACCGTTCTCATCGGATGGACTGATCGTGTGTACGCGTCAATACACCCAGTCTCCTGGCTGAAGACTGTGGGTTCCCAAGTCTGTCTCTGGATCTGGAATGGAGGAAAACACTTGAGAATGGATATTGGTTAATTCTCTAGACAAACGTGTGATATAGCTAGTTAACACATCAGATTGTAACTGCAACTACTGTGGGAAGTAACAGCCAAGTCTGAGGGCTGAACTAAACAAAATTTCATAAGGGGACAGGGCATGTTCCCCCGGGGGGTTGTGTCTGACACTGAACAGGGCAATGGGCAAACTGGCTGGCAAACTCATGTTAGTCTCATGGGCCATCTTTAACATCCTGTCTTTTAGAGTCCCATTCATCCTTTCTACCTTCCCGCTGCTTTGAGGGTGGTATGGGGTGTGTAGAGCCAACTGAACCCCCAGTTCTGCCCAAATTTCTTTTGTAAGGGTTGCTGTGAAGGCTGGGCCCCGATTGCTCTCTATCACCTCTGGGGCCCCAAATCTACATACTATCTCACTCAGTAGTTTCTTAGCCGTGGTCCTGGCTGTCATGTTTGTAACGGCGTAGGCTTCCGGCCAGCCGGAGAACATGTCCACCACCACTAGGGCATATTCATATCAGCCACTTTTTGGCATCTGTATATGATCAAACTGTATCCTCTGGAACGGATAGAGGGGTTTCGCCAAATGCTTCTGCGGTGTCTTTTCTGTCCTCCCCGGATTGCATTTTGCACATACTGCACATGAGGCACAGTCATTTCTGGTTAAGGTAGTTATCCTTTGGGCCCAGTAATATTTGCTGATCAGTGAATTCATTAAGTTCTTAGAGAGATGTGCAGGTCCATATGCCCATTGGACAACTGCTGGATACATATATTTTGGTAAGCAAGTTTTCCCTTTTATCAAATACAGATCTCCATTGTAGTCTGCTCCTTTATTGATCCATTCCAACTTGTCTTTTGTATAAGCAGCCCCTTGCATAGAGGCTAGGTATTGCTTGTCGGATGGCACATGCACTGCCAAAAGCATCTGTGCTGAGTATTCACTCTCTTCTTCAGTCACTTTGGCATTTTTTCATTGTTTTTTTGCTGCTTCTTTGGCAGCTATATCCTCCAAGTGGACTCTTGAGAATTCAGTTTGCCATGTGCTTAAACCTTCAACCTTTAACCTTCAAGACAACCACTTTGTCAGGCAGGAGAAGTGCATCCATTAAATCCTTAATAGCTGGGCCGTGTTTCACCTGTGTTTTCCGGCCGCTGTCAGAAACCCTCTGGCCTTCCAGACGATACCGAAGTCATGAGCTACTCCAAGGGCGTACCTTGAGTCTGTGAATATGTTGGCTCTTTTACCTTCTGCTATCTTACACGCTGTAGTGAGGGCTTAGAGCTCTGAGCAGATACAGTTGGTGGTAATGCTCCTGCTTGTATAATTTAAAATTCAGAGGTCACAGTATAACCTGTGTGGCACTTGCCTCCGTTATCTGCATATCTGGAGCTGTCCACAAAAAGTGTGTAGTCAGGATTTTCCAGAGGAATTTCACTCACTGTAGGGAAATGTGTGGTTTCCATGCACATCATTTCAAGTCAGTCATGTGGAGTAGTACAGGGGTCTCCTTCTTCGACCTTCTCCTTCTTGTCCCCCCTCAGAAAATGGCAGAAGGGTGGCCAGGTTGAGAGTGAGACACCTTTGGAGGGTCACATTGTCAAGAAGGAGGAGGGAGATTTGCAACCGTAGGTGTCTGGCCATAGACAGGTGTTGGGGTTGCACCTGATTCAGGATGGCAGCCATGTCATGCAGTGCCAGAAGAAGCAGGGGGTGTGCTAAAACTAGGTCTGATGTTTTGTCCAGCAAAGACAGGTCTTAAACAGGAAGGGCCACCCCTAGCAACTGGGTCCAAGTGGCAAGAATAGTACCCAATGGGTCTAGTTCGTCCTCCATGTGCTTGAGCTAGGACCCCTGTGGCGTGGCCCTTCTTTTCTGACACAGACAGTTTGAAGGGTTTCCCATAATCTGGAAGGCCCAAAGCAGGAGCAGTGGATATTGCTTGCTTCAGCAGAATAAAATTGTTTAGGGCCTCGCTTGACAGGGTAAATGGCACAGACTTGAGAGCATCATAGAGTGGCTGCATGCGTCAGGGGGATGTAAAAGAGGGGGGTGGGTAGAACCCGTGCTACGGACCAATTATTTTCAAGTGCTGCAGTAGTGCTGGTACAGAATGTGTTATGTTAGTTAAATGGCTGCCCCTACGTGAAATTCCACCGAAATGGAACGTAAAGAGTAAATGGGGGTGAGGTAGTAGGTATTGGCACCTCTTAGTTTATGTGAAAACCAAAAAATAAATGAAAATAAAAATAAAACTTGAGATGAGGAATAAATCAATAACCTCCTATAAATCCGTGCATATATAGTTATGTGTGGTGTGTGGGTGAACCAGCCAATGCATACCTATGATACAATCCTCGTATGTCTTATATTAGGTATATATCAGACCCTTTCTAGATCATAGGCAAAAACCATAGTGCACAAAATGAACAAATAAACATTTAAAAAAGATCCATAAAGTTATAAAAATTAATTAAATAAAAAAATAGAAAATAATAGTATTAATGGATGAATTGAATTAAAAGTGCTCTGTGCTGTGAATATCCGCTGATATTAAATAAACAGTCCATGCAGAAAAAGTGCTTTGTGCTTCATATAATATGCAGATGACAGTGTGCTCAGTGATCCCTCTTCACATGCTCTGGTGGGTCCCTCACTCACCAGATCCAGGCACCCACAAGGGGTAAGACGCCTTCACAGAATTAGCCCTGTGTCGCTCTCTGGCAAGTATCCACTTGTTTGGACCCCTTAACTTTGATGTATATCTCAGAGGAGAGAGAGTACTCACATAGTACAGTATCGTTTTGGTAAAAAATTTATTTTATATAAAAGTCAGGTACTCACAATTGGCAAGAAGTAATCAAGCGTTTTGTGTCAGATATCCTTGGAGTGTTTGCGACTGGGTGCTCAGGGATCCATGCCCTGCATTAAGATATGAGTCCAAGAAAGGCATGCAGTTGTTTTGCTGCTTTTGGTTGGGAAATAGCCTGGATTGCAGCCACTCAGTCTGATGTGATATGTCTTGTGCCCTTGCAAATGCAGTGGCCCAAAAAGGTGACTGTCTTGGAACACCACTGTATTTTGTCTTTGGAGGCCTTACAGCCTTGTTCCGCAAGGTAGCATTGTAGACTTTCTGAATTTTCTTCTGAAGCGGGTTGGTCATCTGTGCAGAGGAGAAGATCGTCCACATATATGAGGAGAATCACTGCAGGGTGTTTTTTTCTGCCATGTATCAAGTATGGAGGCTATAGCAAACTCACTCTGAGAATTTTGCGCCCCTTGTGGCCAGGGGCGTACCTAGAGCATTTGGCACCCGGGGCGGATCCAATATCTGGCACCCCCCCACGTTAAAATGTAAAAACACCCCACTGTGCCCCCTGCATACCTCTGCATCCTTCAATATCTTTTTGTTACTACTGTGTACCCCTCTCCACAACTGCACCTCTGGACCACTTTACATTGCACAGCACCCCGCACCTCTGGACCACTTTACATTGCACAGCACCCCGCACCTCTGGACCCCTTTACATTACACAGCACCCTGCACCTCTGGACCTCTTTACATTACACAGCCCCCTGCATCACTGGACCCCTTTAAAATTACACAGTACCCTGCATCACTGGACCCCTTTAAAATTACACAGCACCCTGCATCACTGGACCCCTTTACATCTCACAGCCCCCTTCACCTCTGGACCCTTTTACATTACACAGCACCCTGCACCTCTGGGCCCCTTTACATTACACAACACCCTGCACCTCTTTACATTACACAGCCCCTGCACCACTGGACGCCTTTACATCACATAGCCCCCTGCACCTCTGGACCCCTTTACATTACACAGCACCCTGCACCTCTGGACCCCTTTACATTACACAGCACCCTGCATCACTGGACCCCTTTTCATTACACAGCACCCTGCATCACTGGACCCCTTTACATCTCATAGCACCCTGCATCTCTGGACCCTTTTACATTGCACAGCACCCTGCATCACTGCACCCCGTTTACATTACACAGCCGCCTGCACCTCTGCACCCCTTTACATCACATAGCCCCCTGCACCTCTGGACCCTTTTACACTACACAGCCCTCTGCGCCCCTTTATATTACACAGCACCCTGCATCACTGGACCCCTTTACATTACACAACACCCTGCATCACTAAACCCCTTTACATCTCATAGCACCCTGCATCTCTGGACCCTTTTACATTGCACAGCACCCTGCATCACTGCACCCCTTTTACATCACACAGCCGCCTGCACCTCTGCACCCCTTTACATCACATAGCCCCCTGCATCTCTGGACCCTTTTACACTACACAGCCCTCTGCACCCCTTTACATTACACAGCACCCTGCATCACTGCACCCCTTTTACATTACACAGCCATCTGCACCTCTGGACCCCTGCAGGTTACACAGACCCCCCTTCAGTGCAGACACCCCCTCAGTGCAGACACCCCCCCTCAGTGCAACCCCCCCTCAGTGCAAATCTCCCCCCCCTCAGTGCAACCCCCCTCAGTGCAAACCCCCTTGGTGCAACCCCCCCAGTGCAAACACCCCCCCTTAGTACAAACCCCCCTCAGTGAAAACCCCCTCAGTGCAAACACCCCCTTAGTACATCCCCACCCCTTCAGTGAAATCCCCCCAGGTGCAAACACCCCCCCTCCCCATTCAGTACCTCAGATCATCGCAGGCAGCGCCACGGCACATGGACAGAAGGTCCCCTCGTCCCCTCCCCCTCTGTACACACAAACAGAGAGGAGGGGGCTGTGCCTGTGTGCCGACTGCCGACCACCGCTAACAGCCCGTGGCTGTGAGAGGAGGGGATGGTGCTGCGGTGTCACCCCGCAACCCCCCTCCTCTTGTACCGCGGCACTCGGCGCTCCGATTCCGCGGCCCTCATCGCTGCAGTCGCGGGGGGAGCCGCCCCCCCCCCCACATGTCAGCTAAAAAAAAATATATATATATATTTTTTTTTTTTTAAATCGGGATGGTGTCACCCCTCTAGCGGGTGTCACCCGGGGCGGACCGCACCCCCTAGGAACGCCTCTGCTTGTGGCATAACTGCCCAGGAGTACTGCTGTCCTTCATGGGAGAAAGCGAAGAGGTACCTGCAGCAAGGATGCAGGGGAACACTGTAGAATGCATTTGCCAGGTCCACTACAGTGAAGTACTCAGCCGTTGGAGGAACACCTGATAATAAGGTATGTGGATTTGGCACAATTGGGGTGTCCATTCCAACACTGTGGCTTTGTAAAGGGCACCACAAATCTGGCAAGCAAATCAGGAAATGTCCCTACTTGGAGTGGCTCATGGGCTAACATGAGGAGCGTTGTTTTTTCCCTTTTTGATTTTCTATACCTCTGGCCACCAACAGTAATTCGGACATCTTCGTAGAGTGGTATTCAGGGCGGGCCACCATCAGGCCTTTTCTGATATCCTCTATGAGCCCTGAGACAAAAGCAATTGATAACATGTGTGTGTGTGCCTTTCCATAGAGAGAGAAGCCCAGATCATCAAAGGCCTGTATGAGTCTGCCATGATACTTCTCCACAGACTCCCCTTTATCTTGGTTAATATCTTGGATTGTGGTAGTCTGATCTGCCAATTTCTCCTTTGCCCAGTCGTGGAGATGGGCACAGAACTCCACACCTGAGGAATAGGAAGTGACACTTGTCAGGCAGGCATCATTGAAGACCACCTGCATGACTGGCCAAAAGACACGTCCTGCTTTAATTTGGCATAGGCTGATCAAGTCTCTCCAGGCAGCTGAGAAAGTTTCTTGTATCTGCACTATCCTGCTGTAGAATGGCATTGGCTGTTTCTCTGGGTCAGGCAGACTTGTCACTAAGTGTAAAAGGTGTAAACCGCGCTAACCCAAGGGTTGTATAATGCTGCTAGATACAGAGATCCAGCGCACACATCACAGGTGTAATGAATCAAGCACACAATCTAATGTGAAGCGTGAATTAGTGAAAGGATGGTGAAAAAAATTGAAATTTGAATTGAATGAGTGGTGCTGCAATTAAATAATAGTTCGAATAGAGAACTAAGTAAAACTGTGAATAAAATAAAAATTAACGCGCAACCTAAAGTCGCATCGCTAAGCGACTAATAAATGTGTGTATAATGTGTTAAACTATAATACACAAATATGAGTGATTAATATTGGTGAAGCAGTTAATCAAGCCAAAAACACCCAACATAGAATCTAGCCCTCAGAGATCATAAATCACATAAGTCCATGCGAATAGGCTCAGTAGAGGGAACACTAAAAGAAACAAAGTGGCAGTCCAACTTGTTTCTTTTAGTGTTCCCCCTACTAAGCCTATTCACATGTGATTTATGATCTCTGAGGGCTAGATTCTATGTTGGGTGTTTTTGGCTTGATTAACTGCTTCACCAATATTAATCACTCATATTTGTGTATTATAGTTTAACACATTATACACACATGTATTAGTCGCTTAGCGATGCGACTTTAGGTTGCGCATTCATTTTTATTTTATTCACAGACTTGTCACTAAGGCCGCTGCTTGTGATGGGGTAAAATCGACATACAGTAACTGCCCACGGGAATGTGTTTCCAGTGCGATCCCATCGCGCTGGTTCTCGCGACATGGTACTGTACATCTTGCGCTCGCTGCAATAGGAAAAACACATTACAGTAAGCGCGAGAAAGAGGCGTCGGGCACTATGTTTGGTATGAATCATGAGGGGGAACGCCACGCCAAATTTTAAATAAAAACCTGCATTGGTTCCCCTCCAGGAGCATACCAGGCCCTTAGGTCTGGTATGGATTTTAAGGGGAACCCCTAACGCCTAAAAACGGCATGGGGGTCCCCCCAAAATCCATACCAGACCCTTATCCGATCTCGCAGCAAGGCCGGTCAGGGAGGGGGGGATGAGCGAGTGCCCCACTCCTGAACCGTACCAAGCCGCATGCCCTCAACATGGGGGGTGGGTGCTTTGGGGCAGGGGGGCGCCCTGTGCCCCCCTACCCCAAAGCACCTTGTCCCCATGTTGATGAGGACAAGGGCCTCTTCCCGACAACCCTGGCCGTTGGTTGTTGGGGTCTGCCGGCGGGGAGCTTATCGGAATCCGGGAGCCCCCTTTAAAAAGGGGGCCCCCAGATCCTGGCCCCCCACCCTATGTGAATGAGTATGGCGTACATCGTACCCCTACCCATTCACCTGGAGGAAAAAGCGTTAAGAAAAAAACACTACATAGGTTTTTAAAGTCATTTATTAGGCAGCTCCGGGGGTCTTCTTCTGACTTTGGGGGGGGTCTTCTTCTGACTTCAGGGGTCTCCACCGAGTTCTCCGCTCTCTTAATCTGCTCTCCGGTGTCGTCTCCGTGCTCTCTGGTTCTTCCCGCTCTCCGGTGCCTTCTACATTCTGCCGGGCTCCTCTGCTATCTTCTTCCAGCTCTTTTAGTAGCGGTGGCCTGTCTTCTCCGTCATCTTCTCCCCTCTTCTCTCGATGTTGAAACAACGCTCTCTCCTGCTGTAATGCTGTGTGTGCAACGATTTATTTAGGCATGGGGTGTGGTCACAGGGTGATGTCACCTGGTGACCCCGCCCCTTATGATGTCACAGTCCTGGGGCATGATGGAATTTTGGGGGGACCCCCACGCCATTTTTAAGACATAGGGGGTTCCCCTTAAAATCCATACCAGACCTAAGGGCCTGGTATGCTCCTGGAGGGGAACGCATGCTGTTTTTTTATTTAAAATTTGGCATGGAGTCAGGGGCGTAACTAGAAATCACAGGGCCCCATAGCAAAATGTTGTATGGGGCCGCCCTAGTGTCAATGCAGCGTGACCGGTTCCCCATGCAGCGTGACCTGTGCCCCATACAGCGTTGCCCGTGCCCAATACAGCCTGGCCTGCCTGTGCCCAATACAGACTGGCCCCCCCCCATCAGACCCCACTCCACCACAGATCCATCCCCATTACAGACCCCACTCCACCACAGATCCATCCCCATTACAGACCCCACTCCACCACAGATCCATCCCCATTACAGACCCCACTCCACCACAGATCCATCCCCATTACAGACCCCACTCCACCACAGATCCATCCCCATTACAGACCCCACTCCACCACAGATCCATCCCCATTACAGACCCCACTCCATCACAGATCCATCCCCATTACAGACCCCACTCCACCACAGATCCATCCCCATTACAGACCCCACTCCATCACAGATTTCCCCCCCCCCCTCATCACAGATCCGCCCCCATTACAGACCCCACTTCACCACAGATCCCCCCTATCAGACCCCACTCCATCACAGATCCATCCCCATTACAGACCCCACTCCACCACAGATCCATCCCCATTACAGACCCCACTCCACCACAGATCCATCCCCATTACAGACCCCACTCCACCACAGATCCATCCCCATTACAGACCCCACTCCACCACAGATCCATCCCCATTACAGACCCCACTCCACCACAGATCCATCCCCATTACAGACCCCACTCCACCACAGATCCATCCCCATTACAGACCCCACTCCACCACAGATCCATCCCCATTACAGACCCCACTCCACCACAGATCCATCCCCATTACAGACCCCACTCCACCACAGACCCCCACTCCACCACAGATCCATCCCTATTACAGACCCCACTCCACCACAGATCCATCCCCATTACAGACCCCACTCCACCACAGATCCATCCCCATTACAGACCCCACTCCACCACAGATCCATCCCCATTACAGACCCCACACCATCACAGATCCATCCCCATTACAGACCCCACTCCACCACAGATCCATCCCCATTACAGACCCCACTCCATCACAGATTTCCCCCCCCCTCATCACAGATCCGCCCCCATTACAGACCCCACTTCACCACAGATCCCCCCTATCAGACCCCACTCCATCACAGATCCATCCCCATTACAGACCCCCACTCCACCACAGATCCATCCCCATTAAGACCCCACTCCACCACAGACCCCCACTCCACCACAGATCCATCCCCATTACAGACCCCACTCCACCACAGACCCCCCCCCATCAGACCCCACTCCACCACAGATCCATCCCCATTAAAGACCCCACTCCACCACAGATCCATCCCCATTACAGACCCCACTCCATCACAGATCCATCCCCATTACAGACCCCACTCCACCACAGATCCATCCCCATTACAGACCCCACTCCATCACAGATTCCCCCCCCCCCTCATCACAGATCCGCCCCCATTACAGACCCCACTTCACCACAGATCCCCCCTATCAGACCCCACTCCATCACAGATCCATCCCCATTACAGACCCCCACTCCACCACAGATCCATCCCCATTAAGACCCCACTCCACCACAGACCCCCACTCCACCACAGATCCATCCCCATTACAGACCCCACTCCACCACAGACCCCCACTCCACCACAGACCCCCCCCCCCATCAGACCCCACTCCACCACAGATCCATCCCCATTACAGACCCCACTCCACCACAGACCCCACTCCACCACAGATCCCCCCCCCATCAGACCCCACTCCACCACAGATCCATCCCCATTACAGACCCCACTCCACCACAGATCCATCCCCATTACAGACCCCACTCCACCACAGATCCATCCCCATTACAGACCCCACTCCACCACAGATCCCCCCCCCCCATCACAGATCCGCCCCCATTACAGACCCCACTTCACCACAGATCCCCCCTATCAGACCCCACTCCATCACAGATCCATCCCCATTACAGACCCCACTCCACCACAGATTCCCCCCATCAGACCCCACTCCATCACAGACCCCCACTCCACCACAGATCCCCCCCCCCCCCCATCAGACACTACTCCATCACAGATCCACCCCCATTACGGACCCCACTCGACCACAGATCCCCCCCATAAGACCCCACTCCATCAAATATCCACCCCATTACAGACCCCGCTTTACCACAGCTCCCTCCCATCAGACCCCCCTTCACCACAGATCTTCCCCATCAGACCCCCCTTCACCACAGATCTTCCCCATTAGACCCCACTCCATTACAGATCCCCCTATCAGACCCCACTCCACCACAGATCCCACTCCATCTCAGACATCCCCCCCCCCATTACAGACTCCATCCATCACAGTCCTTTGCGGAGTCAGCCTGTCCCTTTCATTAACGCAGCATTCCCCCCTTCCTTCCCCCCTTCCTCCCCCTCTCCACACTGTCCTACCTTATTCACAGCCAGGAAGCACCGCATGGCAGGTCCAGACAAAGGGCGTGACTTTTCAAGTTAAAGGTTGCTGGGACTGCCCCATTGTCTCTAGCAACCAATCACCTGCTTTGTAACTTGACAAGTCACAAACTTTGCCCGGACCTGCAGCGCTGACAGGCAGGCTTGTGTGAAGCTATGAATAAGGTGTGGGGAGGGGGAGGAAGGGGGGAGTGATGCGATTATGTAAACAGGAGACCGGCCGCCGGCGTGACGTCACACGCAGGGGAATGAACCAACTCTCCTCCATGATGGGGGGGGGGGGGGGGGCGCGCGAGGAAAAGCACAGGACACTGAGGACAGAGGAAAGGGAGCCAGGAGCGCACTCGGCAGCCAGTGAGTCGGCGCCGGCGGCCTGCATGCCGGTGATGCTCTTATCCTTACCGGGCCCCCCTGATCCTCACTCAGCTGCGGGCCCCATAGCGCCCGCGTGGGTCGCTATGGCGGTAGTTCCGCCACTGCATGGAGTTCCCCCTCATGATTCATACCAAACACAGTGCCTGGTATTGGCGGGGATCCAAGTCAGATCCCTGTTCATTGAAAGTCGAAGGTATGTCGGCTTCAACACATTTTTCCTATCCCCACTAGCCAGCTCGGCACTGGCTCCCACGATGGGGCTCATAGGTGGTCAATATGACACAATATCGAGGTCACCTACTGTACATCACTGGTGCCCCTTCTGGTAACCAGGACTGGTGTTGGGGCGAGGGCTGACGAGGGGCACTGTTCCTTACGGTTGCCAGCATACGCTCAAGATCCTCTTGGAGCTGTGAGTCCGGAGCCGTATTGGGGGTTAAATCAGTCGGTGGCCTTCTCGCCTGCTGTTGGTCTTCCCACTCGGACGCTTTGCAATCATTAATATATCTGACCTGTGAAGGTGGCGCTTTCCGTATTGGGGAAGACGGGAGTGTGGTAGGAACCATCCTGGTTTAGAACAGGGATAACTGGGTATAGGCTGTGGCTGGGAAGGAAGTGAAGGTATGGGTGCACTAACATGACTGCCACAGGAAATTGTCACAGTGGGTTGTGCTTGGGCTGGGGTGGTGAGAAGGAAGTGGGCGTTAGGAGGAGGGCAGGGTTGTCCCTCCCCTTCTTTGTTCCAGGCTTCATCATAGGGCGGTGGTTCAAAGACATTATCAACTTTGTGGTACACATACATTATACAATCGCCATCTTTCTTAGTTTCCTCTATCCAGCCTTCTTTGTGCAATGCTTTAGCAGTTTATACCAAGCCTCCGCCACATCCAGAATTCCTTTAGCAACGTACGCCACTTTTCTGGCTGCAGTCTGGCAGCACGGTCTTTCAATTCACAAACTTTTGCTACTTTGGACAACTTTTTAATTGCTTCACTACCTTCTCTCTCTCTACAATATCACATGCTAGCCTTCCCTTCTCTGGTTTAGTTATCTTTTGACCCATCTTTCCTTCCTTTCTCTGGGTCACCCAACTCGTATCCAAGCTCTCTCACTCTATTCTGTTCCTCTGCCGCAGTCTCAGCTGACGGCTTCAGGGGGAGTGCGGGCAACTAATGGATTGATATCCCTCCTCCACTGCTTTCTGTTCCATCTCCTCGAGGGTCTGCCCAAACCCCTGTTTCACCAGGTAATGTACATTTAATCTCAGAACATACACATCAGGGGTGGCCGGGAGCAGCGGCTTGTGGCCCAACTGATCCTTCGAGTAGCCACCTTCCCTCACTTTCACCACCCCCAACCCCTCTCGTGTATGGCAAACAGTAATCCACAAATACACTCAGAACAGGACATTACCCCTTGCACTGCAAAGCCTCAGCAGCTGAGCTAACCCTCAGGGGTCTCTCACACCTGAGGCAAATCAGTTTGCATGTGTCGCGATATACAAGTTTTTCACTCACTCACTCACACCGTCAACCCAGAGTCACCGTCCGTAGATGCTTGTTGCAAGGTTCCGTCTTCTCAGGGGCCAACAGCTTACCTGAGTCAGGACTCTCAACTGTAACTATACTTTCAGTCTGCTGAGTCGCAATCCTTCAGGAGGACAGACACTCTACAAATAATACACAGTCAGCAGAGATCCAGTGACAGGTTCGTTAAACAGCCCCAGGTGAGGAATAAGGATTACCTGCCTCTAGACAACCTCCGGAAGCCAACAAGACCGGCGGCCAGACCAGACAGAAACAAGTCGTGCAGTGGTAAGAGTAAATGTGCCTACCGTACTCTCAGGGTTGTGCAGGCCCTATTGGTCTGTCCCGGCCAGCCTCTCAGTCCCTCGGTTGCGTTCTCCCTTTCAGTCGGAACCTGGGACCCCACGATGGGCGCCAGCTGTAATGAATTGGGCTCAGGTTGGATGTCTGCTGCTGCTCCTAATTATGAAGTGTGGATGTATGTGCACATCGAGTAATCACACTGACGTCTGCTCAGTTCAATTACTTCCTCATCTCTGTTTAATGCAGGGTGGTGCCCAACCTTTTATACACAAAGAACAATAGAGTATACATCACTATTATGTAAATGATGTCATAGTCTAAAAGGCACATCTTAATTGGCTGAAATACAGGAAGAATGCAGGAACTTGATTCTTGAAACTTGATTGTCGATTGATCTCTCTTTACTACCTCATACCTCCAGGGCGTAGTCGGCAGGGTGCAGATGCCATTTTAGCTCCGAAGCAAAGCTAAGCTGTATGCTATATATGAACAGAGTTGGAGTATAGCCTCATGTAAAAATATTTAGAAAACTATAAAAACGTACCATCATCCAAATTAATTGTATAAAGGAGGAGGGGTGGGGGCAAAAGAATAGTTGCTGAAGCTAGACTTGATAGCATGCCTACCCAGATTTTGGTGGACTATTTCGGTACTGATAAAGAATAGTAAAAAGCAGTTACATAAAAATAATTTATTACAAATAAAAATTATACAGAACAATCACATAGATCAAAGATTGGACGATTTCTCTACTAGTTTCGCGGGTTTACCGCTTCCTCAGGAGAGCCAATCTATAGGATACATAATACAGTAAAATCATAAATTACAGTTCAGCAGCAGTAAAAAATTGCATAGGAAACAGTAGGGGTAGCTTACCCGGTGGGTAATAAAACAATTGCGGAGGCGAACCGCCCAATTGGTTTCCCCCCCGCGGCGGACTTGGGGGATAGCACGTGGATCTCTATAGATAAAGGACATATAATCGATTGGAATTATGTGGGATATAAGATATATAAATATGAAGCATGGTCGGGTTGATGGAGGGGGGGGGAAGGGGGGAAAAGGGGGAGGTGGAGATGGAAAGGGAGGGGAGGGGGGGGGGGGAAAGAGGGGGACAAGATCCGGCCATGAGAATAATTAAAGGTAAAGCTTACCAACATAATAGCATCTGTGGATGCATTCGAAGAAGGGGAGTCCTGGTAAGGTGCATACATGTGGACAGGATGGATTAAAGGATGCTGGCTGATGCAAGTGCCTGCGGGGTCATAGGGGGTGCTAAATAAGATCTCGCTGGTAAATGTCCAGTAAGGTGTCAGCCAGGGTGATAACCCTATTGGTGACATGGGAAGCATGGTAATGCATGGGCTCAGATAGGCACCTATGGATATCCCTGGGGCACTGCAACCTGCGTCGGTCCTCACATGGCTTCACTAGTCACCAGGACCAAGATCCACGCTGCTCATCCATGGACAGCAGCCCATTAAATGAGCTCCCCAACCAAGAGACGTTCAAAGCGCCGCCAGAACAGCGGCGTCTGACGTCACTAGGTCGGCTTCCCCGCACACAGCAGGTGTGCTGATCACAGCACTCCACCTGTGCGCTCGAGCCAGCCTGGGGGCGGGGTGCCCCGAGGTAGGGAGGAGCTAGCGGGGATGAATGGAAAGGACATCCCCACCAGGGGAAGCGCAAGTCCGCCGCTGTGGGGGGGGGGGCTCAAGCCGGAGACCGCACTGTATACCCAGGGGATGCTGGTAACAAGGCATACAAGGGAGATAAAAAAATAAAAACATTGTTAATACAATGGTGAAGTGTAGTGGGAGTGTAATCCCACCACATGATTACTATTAATGTGGCAATATATGACATAGACACCTGATAGCTGACAAGGGACAAGAGGAAACTCTAGGATAATGGGCATAGTTGGAAGCATCATAGAGAAATAATTGATGAAAAAGTGACCAAGTGAATGGAACCATAAAATATTAGAGGGGTGATGAAATAAGGAGCCATACGTGCTCAGTATGTATAAAATAATTAGGGTAGGGAAATCACATGCGTCCCTAATCCATGTAGAAAAAAAAGGAAATTTAAAAGAAGTGCTGGAAGTTGCTGCAATGTTTCTGCAGAAGAGTGGTTGGAGTGGAAAATAAATAATTAGGAGTAGAGGGGGTGCGTGCCAAGGGGAAACAAAATTAACAAGGTGAAAGTTTAAATATTTTGTTGCTAAATCACAGGGTTGTGGCGAGGAAGTGCACTAGATCAGGGGTCTCCAAACTTTTTACTTCGAGGGCCACATTCTATATTTTACACATATTCGCGGGCCGGAAACATAATTTATAAATAAATCCACAGTAGAAGAAGAATAGAATAGAATTTGACTTACTGCTGACAGCAGGATTGGATGGTGCTCCTATATTCTTTGCTGGCACCTAAACGCTGGAGCATCATGCAGCGGGGCTAAACTTCCAGCGTGCATGAGGCTTTACATCCGTGTCACCATCATCTGTGTCCCCATCAGTCTTCCCATTCATCTGTGTCCCCATTCATCTGTGTCCCCATCAGTCTCCCCATCCATCTGTGTCCCCATCCACCTGTGTCCCCATCAGTCTCCCCATCCTTCTGTGTCCCCATCCACCTGTGTCCCCATCAGTCTCCCCATCCTTCTGTGTCCCCATCCACCTGTGTCCCCATCAGTCTCCCCATCCTTCTGTGTCCCCATCCACCTGTGTCCCCATCAGTCTCCCCATTCATCTGTGTCCCCATCAGTGTCCCCATCCATCTGTGTCCCCATCAGTGTCCCCATCCACCTGTGTCCCCATCCACCTGTGTCCCCATCCACCTGTGTCACCATCAGTCTCCCCATCCATCTGTGTCCCCATCAGTGTCCCCATCAGTGTCCCCATCCACCTGTGTCCCCATCCACCTGTGTCCCCATCCACCTGTGTCACCATCAGTCTCCCCATCCATCTGTGTCCCCATCCATCTGTGTCCCCATCCATCTGTGTCCCCATCAGTCTCCCCATTCATCTGTGTCCCCATCAGTGTCCCCATCCATCTGTGTCCCCATCCATCTGTGTCCCCATCCACCTGTGTCCCCATCAGTCTCCCCATTCATCTGTGTCCCCATCAGTCTCCCCATCCATCTGTGTCCCCATCCACCTGTGTCCCCATCAGTCTCCCCATCCTTCTGTGTCCCCATCCACCTGTGTCCCCATCAGTCTCCCCATCCTTCTGTGTCCCCATCCACCTGTGTCCCCATCAGTCTCCCCATCCTTCTGTGTCCCCATCCACCTGTGTCCCCATCAGTCTCCCCATCCTTCTGTGTCCCCATCCACCTGTGTCCCCATCAGTCTCCCCATTCATCTGTGTCCCCATCAGTGTCCCCATCCATCTGTGTCCCCATCAGTGTCCCCATCCACCTGTGTCCCCATCCACCTGTGTCCCCATCCACCTGTGTCACCATCAGTCTCCCCATCCATCTGTGTCCCCATCAGTGTCCCCATCAGTGTCCCCATCCACCTGTGTCCCCATCCACCTGTGTCCCCATCCACCTGTGTCACCATCAGTCTCCCCATCCATCTGTGTCCCCATCCATCTGTGTCCCCATCCACCTGTGTCCCCATCAGTCTCCCCATTCATCTGTGTCCCCATCAGTGTCCCCATCAGTGTCCCCATCCATCTGTGTCCCCATCCATCTGTGTCCCCATCCATCTGTGTCCCCATCAGTCTCCCCATCCATCTGTGTCCCCATCCACCTGTGTCCCCATCAGTCTCCCCATTCATCTGTGTCCCCATCAGTGTCCCCATCCATCTGTGTCCCCATTCATCTGTGTCCCCATCAGTGTCCCCATTCATCAGTGTCCCCATTCATCAGTGTCCCCATCCACCTGTGTCCCCATCCACCTGTGTCCCCATCATCTGTGTCCCCATCAGTCTCCCCATCTATCTGTGTCACCATCACCTGTGTCCCCATCAGTCTCCCCATCCATCTGTGTCCCCATCCATCTGTGTCCCCATCCACCTGTGTCCCCATCAGTCTCCCCATTCATCTGTGTCCCCATCAGTCTCCCCATCCTTCTGTGTCCCCATCCACCTGTGTCCCCATCAGTCTCCCCATCCTTCTGTGTCCCCATCCACCTGTGTCCCCATCAGTCTCCCCATTCATCTGTGTCCCCATCCACCTGTGTCCCCATCAGTCTCCCCATCCTTCTGTGTCCCCATCCACCTGTGTCCCCATCAGTCTCCCCATTCATCTGTGTCCCCATCAGTGTCCCCATCCATCTGTGTCCCCATCCATCTGTGTCCCCATCAGTGTCCCCATCCACCTGTGTCCCCATCCACCTGTGTCACCATCAGTCTCCCCATCCATCTGTGTCCCCATCAGTGTCCCCATCAGTGTCCCCATCCACCTGTGTCCCCATCCACCTGTGTCCCCATCCACCTGTGTCACCATCAGTCTCCCCATCCATCTGTGTCCCCATCCATCTGTGTCCCCATCCACCTGTGTCCCCATCAGTCTCCCCATTCATCTGTGTCCCCATCAGTGTCCCCATCAGTGTCCCCATCCATCTGTGTCCCCATCCATCTGTGTCCCCATCCATCTGTGTCCCCATCCATCTGTGTCCCCATCAGTCTCCCCATCCATCTGTGTCCCCATCCACCTGTGTCCCCATCAGTCTCCCCATTCATCTGTGTCCCCATCAGTGTCCCCATCCATCTGTGTCCCCATCAGTGTCCCCATCCATCTGTGTCCCCATTCATCAGTGTCCCCATCCACCTGTGTCCCCATCCACCTGTGTCCCCATCCACCTGTGTCCCCATCATCTGTGTCCCCATCAGTCTCCCCATCTATCTGTGTCACCATCACCTGTGTCCCCATCAGTCTCCCCATCCATCTGTGTCCCCATCCATCTGTGTCCCCATCCACCTGTGTCCCCATCAGTCTCCCCATTCATCTGTGTCCCCATCAGTGTCCCCATCCATCTGTGTCCCCATTCATCTGTGTCCCCATCAGTGTCCCCATTCATCTGTGTCCCCATCCATCTGTGTCCCCATTCATCTGTGTCCCCATCAGTGTCCCCATCCACCTGTGTCCCCATCCACCTGTGTCCCCATCAGTCTCCCCATCTATCTGTGTCACCATCATCTGTGTCCCCATCAGTCTCCCCATTCATCTGTGTCCCCATCACTCATCAGGCTATCCCCACAAATTGGTGTCCCCATTAGAGCCCCCCCCATCATTTATCCGAGTCTCCCTGCACATTTGTGTCCCCATCACAGCCCACCCCCGCCTGCATATTTGTGTCACCATTAGAGCCATCAGCCCCCCTCCTCACATGTTTGTGTCCCCATAAGAGCCACCAGCACCCCCACATTTGTGTCCCCATCAAACCCCACAGATATTTGTGTCCCCATCAGAATCATCAGCCCCCCACATTTGTGTCCCCACAGATATTTGTGTCCCCATCAGAGTCATCACCCCCCCCCCATATTTATGTCCCATCAGTCATCAGCCCCCCCCCACATTTATGTCCCCATCAGTCATCAGCCCCCCCCCCACATGTATGTCCCCATCAGAGTCATAAGCCCCCCAAAATGTGTGTCCCCATCAGTCTACAACCCCCCCTCCACGTGTGTCCCCAGCAGAGTCATCAGCCCCCCAAAATTTGTGTCCAAATCGGTCTGAAAAACCCCCTCCACGTGTGTCCCCATCAGAGTCATCAGCCCCCAGATGTTTGTGCCCCATCAGCGCCATTCAACCCACCCCCACTCAAGTGTATCAGCCCCCCTCCTTGCATGTGTCCAGCGCGTCTCCACTCTCCGTCACTGGCTGTGCAGACCTGCTGCATCTCCCGACTCCCGCCCCGCTGGTATTGCACACTCGCTACTGGTTAACAGCGAGGCGGGAGGCGGGAGCAGGGAGGCGGCAACGAGTCTGCCCTAAACACCTTATTGGCTGCTGGGATGCTGTGGTCCCAGCAGCCAACACACACAGTGAGATGCCGGGAGGGATTGCGGGACCTGCGCTGCATATTGCCTGGGGCGAATATGCAGCGCAGATTCCTGAACTAACAGGTGGACTAAGGAGTCACGCTGCGGGCCGGAAGAAATGGCCTGGCGGGCCGGATGTGGCCCGCGGGCCGTAGTTTGGAGACCCCTGCACTAGATGATTAATAGATGCCCAGACAGATGAGAAGAACCTTGATATCAAGATGCATATAGGTGGCAAAATTAAAGACCAAGAGGGGGTGCAGCTGCATTAAGGGAGCTAAATGTGTGGTTAACATAAAAAGTTCCCATACGGTTGGAAATAAAGTCCAGACCGTTGAGACAGAAAAGCCTTGGGTAAAGGCTCATAGGTCTCGAGCTGAATCCGTCATACTGATAACAGGTGGTCAGATTAATGTGATTGTAAAGGTAACACAGATAAATATAACATAATACATGAAATCGATTACATATACATAAAACATGGAGCTGCCTGATCATTACCGAAATTATCCAAGACCAAACAGTAATAAGGGACATGTCAATAATATATGGCCATGTAATCACTAAGGTAATAAACAAAAGGGTAAAGAGTTATATTGTAGAGGCACTCAGAAGGGAGAAGCGGGTGTGTTATCCACCCAGTTATTATGAACACTCTGTTGGAGTATAGCCTCATGTAAAAATATTTAGAAAACTATAAAAACGTACAATCATCCAAATTAATTGTATAAAGGCGGAGGGGTGGCGGCAAAAGAATAGTTGCTGAAGCTAGACTTGATAGCATGCCTACCCAGATTTTGGTGGACTATTTCGGTACTGATAAAGAATAGTAAAAAGCAGTTACATAAAAATAATTTATTACAAATAAAAATTATACAGAACAATCATATAGATCAAAGATTGGACGATTTCTCTACTAGTTTCGCGGGTTTACCGCTTCCTCAGGAGAGCCAATCTATAGGATACATAATACAGTAAAATCATAAATTACAGTTCAGCAGCAGTAAAAAATTGCATAGGAAACAGTAGGGGTAGCTTACCCGGTGGGTAATAAAACAATTGCGGAGGCAAACCGCCCAATTGGTTTCCCCCCCGCAGCAGACTTGGGGGATAGCACGTGGATCTCTATAGATAAAGGACATATAATCGATTGGAATTATGTGGGATATAAGATATATAAATATGAAGCATGGTCGGGTTGATGGAGGGGGGGGGGAAGGGGGGAAAAGGGGGAGGTGGAGATGGAAAGGGAGGGGGGGGAGAAAAGAGGGGGACAAGATCCGACCATGAGAATAATTAAAGGTAAAGCTTACCAACATAATAGCATCTGTGGATGCATTCGAAGAAGGGGAGTCCTGGTAAGGTGCATACATGTGGACAGGATGGATTAAAGGACGCTGGCTGATGCAAGTGCCTGCGGGGTCATAGGGGGTGCTAAATAAGATCTCGCTGGTAAATGTCCAGTAAGGTGTTAGCCAGGGTGATAACCCTATTGGTGACATGGGAAGCATGGTAATGCATGGGCTCAGATAGGCACCTATGGGTATCCCTGGGGCACTGCAACCTGCGTCGGTCCTCACATGGCTTCACTAGTCACCAGGACCAAGATCCACGCTGCTCATCCATGGGCAGTAGCCCATTAAATGAGCTCCCCAACCAGGAGACGTTCAAAGCGCCGCCAGAACAGCGGCGTCTGACGTCACTAGGTCGGCTTCCCCGCACACAGCAGGTGTGCTGATCACAGCACTCCACCTGTGCGCTCGAGCCAGCCTGGGGGCGGGGTGCCCCGAGGTAGGGAGGAGCAAGTACTATAACAAGTAAGGGGTTGCATAGAAACATGTATACATGTAAGAAAATAGGCATTTTCTGATTATCATTATGTTCATTACATTCCTTTACACTTAAAATGCAAAAAAATATTGACTAAACCCACAGGTGCTTCTTTCATCACTTCTTTTCCTTCATACCATTTTATTAAAATAAGGCAATAATTTAGAGACTAGAAACAAAATATCATTAAAATAATAGGTCTATTATAGTGGTCTATACATCAGTCTACAAAAATAGACAACTTGAAAAGAAAGCAGGACAAAGGGATTTGGAGGATGAATTTATCCTGACAATAGAGTTTCTGTTGGGCAGAGTTGAGTGGTGCAGCCATGAATAGGCCTAATGTGTCATGTAAAAATACATACACATGTTAATTATGTTTATCTGATATTGGAATTAAGCTGGTTGTGGCCAGTTTTGAAGTTTATGTAAAGCTACAACTTTATTTTAAAGCAGTGTTCCAGCCTGGGAAAAAAAACTAATTAAAAGTTAGCAGCTACAAATACTATAGCTGCTGACTTTTAATATAAGGCACTAACCTGTCCAGAAGAGTCCGCAAAGTGTTTGCACCCCAGCTGATTTTCATGTTGGCTCTCGGGTGTTGCCATCGCCAGTTCAGCTTTACAGCCGGTTCCCTACTGTGTTGTGCTTTCTAACTGGCCTGATGGAGGAGAAAGAAGGAGGGGGGCCGAACTTCCGAAAGGTGCCAAATGTGGCACTGGAGGGGGGAGGAAGCAGATTAGCTTCCAGCTTTAGATTCTGAATAGAGTAGAAAAGGGTTGAAATGCAGCACAGTTTACTGTATTTTTTGTTTAAAACTCTAGTTCATTTTTTGAATTTTCTCTTTACTTCCTGTCCCAGAAACACAGCAGGAAATGAGAAGAAATCTCTCCAAGGTGAGGGGAAATCCACTCTAATATAGTAGTCACTAGAACATGTGTCCCCAGTGTAAGATATGCATTCACCTAGTGTTTATGTGTCAAGTGTAACATTTGGGGTTTCCAATCACTTTCTATCTCTCTGAAGAGGGTCACCTGGACAATTAAAAGGGGATAGAGATGGCAATAAAGACTTGACAAGGATTTCCATTTCAGTTTTAGTTTTACATTTAGTTTCAAGCTGACCTATTCTGTGGACCCTAAACAAATGCCTACTTAAGGGTGTCTACTCCAAGAGACAGTAAAAACAAGACTGTTGTCATTATGTCCGACGTTCTTCAAGGTACCTGGATTTAAATTTGTGCTCCTGGCAGCAGTATTTTAAAGCAAGCCTATGATTTGTCCATGCAGGGTTCTCTTTATTGGTCCCTTCTGAAGAGAGCTTCAAAGCAGCAAAGAGAGGGACTATACATATGCTACTAGCAGGACCACCATTGAAATAACTTTTATATTTTGCCCTGCGTGGGCAAAGTACAGGCTTGTGTTAAGGCAATTTTGAAAGCATGGATTTATGTGATGTTATACTCTCTTATGAAAATTATATGAATAAGAATATTTGAAACAAAATGTGTAGAAGATTAAAAGGTTTTCATGGCTGCAATGCATATTTTGTCAAGGCAGGATTAATGGTTTAATTGAATGACATAGATGAAAGCACATTGCAGTTTAGAACAGCCAATGCATTTTCTAAATGGAGAAACGCTAGGGTTAATGGCGTGACTTTACACAGCTGTGCCACTCGGCTAAAAACCAGGATGAAAAGCTATACAAAATGTTCCCTTTAATATTCATGTCACAATGAAGAAGCTGATTATTATTCTGTAGAACAAAGGGAATTTAGACAGCTCCGTAAGAGTTACAAAGAACAAGAACGGAAGCAAATTTGCCAGTGTCAGCAATCATTGGAGGCCAACAAATGACTGCATTGGGTGTGCAGATTGAGTGACACCTCCACTGAGAGGGGGCAGAAGTGCACGTGGCTCTGCCAAGGCAGCATGCATATCGATAGGTGTTTGTTTTGCCACATACATTTTTTTTTTTTATATAAAGCAAACCAAACATGGAGGTTTAAGCCCCTTTCACACGGGGTGGATCAGTAATGATCTGCCTCCGTTTGCTCCTTATGCTCCTTATGCTCAGAGGGGATCGCTCCGTTCATCCCCGCTGAGCTGGGACCGCCCTGTCTTTTCTCCGCTCTCCCCTACCCCTTTAACATATATTATTAAAGGGCCCAGAGGTCCCCAGGGCCCTGTCTTTTCTCCGCTCTCCCCTACCCCTTTAATATATATTATTAAAGGCCCCTGAGGTCCCCAGGGCCCCGGATGGCAAAATAATTTTTATTTATATTATTTTATTTCTTTTATTTCTTTTATATATATATAAATATATATATATACTTTTTTTTATTATTAAAGGGCTCAGAGGTCCCCAGGGCCCCATGTGGCAAATCCCCTTTTTTTATTTTTTATAAATGTTTATTTTTTTATTTTTGTTTATATATATTAATTTTTTATTTTTTTATTAAAGGGCCCAGAGGTCCCCAGGGCCCTGGATGGCAACCCTCCCCCCTTTTTTTTATAAGTGTTTATTTTATTTTTTTATTTATTTTTATTAAAGGGCCCAGAGGTTTATTTTTTTATTATTATTATTATTAAAGGGCCCAAAGGTCCCGGATGGCAACCCTCCTTTTTTGTAATTTTTTTTATAAAAAAAAAAATAACAATTTGTATATATATATATATATATATATATATATATATATATATATATATATATATATATATATATATATATATATATATATATATATTTATATATTTATTTATTTTTTATTAAAGGGCCCAGAGGTCCCCAGAGCCCCGGATGGCTAGCCTTTTCTTATATATATTTTTCTTTATTTCTTCTTTTTTTTCTGTATTTGTAAAGGGCCCCCCCCCGGTTATCTGCTCCAGGGGGCCCATGCCTGAAGCTGTGTAAGGGGCCCAATAATTCCTGATGGCTGCCCTGCCTTCACCTGTTTATGAGTTCTCCCTTTCCCTCAAAGGGACAGGCACCTGGCTCCTTTCTTCTACCTCCTTTACCTGCAGGATGTAGTTGTGGATAACGGACCGATGGGGCCCACACACGGTCGGTTTGGACCGATGAAACTGAACTTCAGTCCGTTTTCATCGTTTTTTTTTTTCCGATCGTGTGTACAGTGCCTTGTTCCGTGTTTGCCAATGAAGGGGAACTTACCCTTGAGGACCCTCAAGACTACAGAGAGGCTATTGGTTGTGAGTGTCACCGGCGCAAAAGAAAATAAATAAATAAATAAATGTGAACTGTGATCTGCTGCAGTACTGTGTGCCCTTAGTGGGGGTCAATAGTGCTCTAAGAAGAAAAATGTTACTGCGCTGATCTAATTATCCAGAGGTATTTAATCTCTGGGAATATGGACATAAGTGAAATATCAGGGCCACAATGTACCCAATCTTAAGTGTGAATAACCTGAATACAAACAATAAAAAATATAAGAAATATATGAGACATACAAATGTGACACAGTGATTTCAAACTTAAATCATATATCTAGATCAGTGTGTCAGCATACAATCCATATGCCACAGTGCTTCTATGAGAAAAATGGCTGTTGTTGCTGCTACTGACCAACCAAATAGTGAAAACAATACGAAAGATATTACAAAAAAATATATTATATATATATATATGTGTGTGTAAAAACCCAATATGCGGTACGCCAACTGCACCGTGAGTTGTCCAATAACCAATATTGGAACAAAATAAAATAAATATCAATAAAAGTGAAATAATTATCAAACAACCATACAA
Source organism: Rana temporaria (assembly GCF_905171775.1). Taxonomy (NCBI): domain Eukaryota; kingdom Metazoa; phylum Chordata; class Amphibia; order Anura; family Ranidae; genus Rana; species Rana temporaria. The sequence continues at coordinate 342,307,295 of NC_053491.1, forward strand.
ATGTGCAATGTGCTGGCTGCACTTAAAAATAGTCCAAATGACAGGCAATCTTGCTCTTATACAATAGGTTCCAGCAAACACAAGGTTCAATGTTGGTAATGCTGTATACAGGAAAGTGCCGCTATCTCTTCCACCCGACAAAGATGTGCCACCATCACCAATGGTTAAAATCAACACTCACCAGACCCCAGATATTATTAGGCTCCAAAGTGGTGTCTTTTCTTTGTCGGTCAGTGGGTGTTGCCTCCTTTTCCCTTTTACAAGGTGTCATCAATTCCTCAAAAACAAGGGGCTCATCATGGTGTAGTATATTAAAATATGTATTTATTTAAAAAAGGCAAAAAAATATAACACTTACAATATAAAGTGCCTCTGACCGGCACTGAGTGTCTTTGGCAGTGTCAACCGTTAAAAGCTGCTGACCAGCATTTAAGTGGCGTCCTAAGAGGTGTGCTTGCCCTGCTGTGCTCCACATGTATTGCTACAAGGGGTCCGTGCGCGCTGGTGTGCTGCACCCTCAATGTGTGTGTCCAAACAGCCTCTACGCGTTTCGCTAGTTGCGTCGTCAGGAGAGCTGTGGACACTACTATTTAGGCTGTATTTATACCCCTGTGGATTCCCTGAAATGCTGCAAGGTAGTCACAGGAAACAGGAAGTCTTCCGGCCACCATCTTAGCTGGTGGTGCAGGAAGTTCCTGTTCCACCATTTTGGTTCCTGGATACCTGGCTTTTTGCCAGTCCTGGCCATTCACAGGAAACAGGAAGTCTTCCGGCCGCCATCTTAGCTGATGGTGCCGGAAGTTCCTGTTCCACCATTTTGGTTACTGGATACCTGGCTATTTGCCAGTCCTGGCTGTTGTTACTGGGTGTCAGCAATAAAAATATAAATATAAATATGCCCAGCAGCCAGGGTGGCTGTATGTGTGGGGTGCTATGTGCGCTGCTACCTGCGTTCGTTTGTGCACCTCCCCCCACCCCCGTGTGCGGGCGCTTGTCGCCCTGTGTGTTATTCCCTGTATTATCGCCGCAACCGGAAGTGCTTGTGCGGCCACCTTGCCTCCGTTACCGGAAGTGTCCGTTCCGCCATTTTGGTTACTGGCATCCTGTGTTAGTCTATGCCTATTTTAGGTAATGGCTAATTCCCCACACAGGATGTAATATTGGTTATTTTAGCTACTGGCAATAGTCCCTGTGTAGCAGTCACCGTCTCTGGTTGACGCTGCCAGGGACACTTTACAAAAAACAACATTTTGTCACCTATATTACTGTAAGTGGTCAAAAACTGTGTTTACTAAAAGTTTTATTTACTAAAAATTAATCAAACACCATGAGGCCATAAAAAGCAGGAAACAAATACAGTTTTCATTTTTCTGCTGCTATATTTTAACTTTTCTATATAAACCCTTCTCAGTGTATATCATTACTGATATTTTAACCCTATATAATTAATACGCATACTCGTTGGTTTCTGATACTTGATGGTAGGTGATCCATCATCAAGTGATCTAGTGCTGTTTCTTAGATGCTGTTTCTTAAAGGGGAACTGCTCTAATTGCATACATACTAGAAATATTGATGTTATCAACTTATTAATGGAATGCTTAGGGGGAATGAAATGCGGAATACTTAAAACATCAAAAATCTTCCAAAAAACAATTTATATCTAATTCCACATTCATTCCCTTAGGCTTTAATGTGTCCAATCTAAAAATCCACTCAGTTTCGTTCCTCGATACTTCCCTTCTTAAATTTATGTTCCTCCAATTCTGTTCAATTTTATCTATGGCATAAAACTTCATTTTACTGGGGTCTCTGTTATGTTTATTTCTGAAGTGTAATGACACACTATGATGTATATACCCTTTTTTGATATTTCTAATGTGTTCTCCCATTCGCACCGAGAGTTTCCTTGTGGTTCTGCCCACGTATTGCAGCCCACACTCGCACTCTATTACGTACGTTACGTGTGTGCTGCTGCACGTGATCAGTTTACCCACTTTAAATTGTTCATTATTGGCGTGAGATTGAAACTGGTCAACCTTTCTTGATCCTTTTGTGGTGCGACAAAAGGATCAAGAAAGGTTGACCAGTTTCAATCTCACGCCAATAATGAACAATTTAAAGTGGGTAAACTGATCACGTGCAGCAGCACACACGTAACGTACGTAATAGAGTGCGAGTGTGGGCTGCAATACGTGGGCAGAAACAGAAGGAAACTCTCGGTGCGAATGGGAGAACACATTAGAAATATCAAAAAAGGGTATATACATCATAGTGTGTCATTACACTTCAGAAATAAACATAACAGAGACCCCAGTAAAATGAAGTTTTATGCCATAGATAAAATTGAACAGAATTGGAGGAACATAAATTTAAGAAGGGAAGTATCGAGGAACGAAACTGAGTGGATTTTTAGATTGGACACATTAAAGCCTAAGGGAATGAATGTGGAATTAGATATAAATTGTTTTTTGGAAGATTTTTGATGTTTTAAGTATTCCGCATTTCATTCCCCCTAAGCATTCCATTAATAAGTTGATAACATCAATATTTCTAGTATGTATGCAATTAGAGCAGTTCCCCTTTAAGAAACAGCATCTAAGAAACAGCACTAGATCACTTGATGATGGATCACCTACCATCAAGTATCAGAAACCAACGAGTATGCGTATTAATTATATAGGGTTAAAATATCAGTAATGATATACACTGAGAAGGGTTTATATAGAAAAGTTAAAATATAGCAGCAGAAAAATGAAAACTGTATTTGTTTCCTGCTTTTTATGGCCTCATGGTGTTTGATTAATTTTTAGTAAATAAAACTTTTAGTAAACACAGTTTTTGACCACTTACAGTAATATAGGTGATAAAATGTTGTTTTTTGTAAAGTGTCCCTGGCAGCGTCAACCAGAGACGGTGACTGCTACACAGGGACTATTGCCAGTAGCTAAAATAACCAATATTACATCCTGTGTGGGGAATTAGCCATTACCTAAAATAGGCATAGACTAACACAGGATGCCAGTAACCAAAATGGCGGAACGGACACTTCCGGTAACGGAGGCAAGGTGGCCGCACAAGCACTTCCGGTTGCGGCGATAATACAGGGAATAACACACAGGGCGACAAGCGCCCGCACACGGGGGTGGGGGGAGGTGCACAAACGAACGCAGGTAGCAGCGCACATAGCACCCCACACATACAGCCACCCTGGCTGCTGGGCATATTTATATTTATATTTTTATTGCTGACACCCAGTAACAACAGCCAGGACTGGCAAATAGCCAGGTATCCAGTAACCAAAATGGTGGAACAGGAACTTCCGGCACCATCAGCTAAGATGGCGTCCGGAAGACTTCCTGTTTCCTGTGAATGGCCAGGACTGGCAAAAAGCCAGGTATCCAGGAACCAAAATGGTGGAACAGGAACTTCCTGCACCACCAGCTAAGATGGTGGCCGGAAGACTTCCTGTTTCCTGTGACTACCTTGCAGCATTTCAGGGAATCCACAGGGGTATAAATACAGCCTAAATAGTAGTGTCCACAGCTCTCCTGACGACGCAACTAGCGAAACGCGTAGAGGCTGTTTGGACACACACATTGAGGGTGCAGCACACCAGCGCGCACGGACCCCTTGTAGCAATACATGTGGAGCACAGCAGGGCAAGCACACCTCTTAGGACGCCACTTAAATGCCGGTCAGCGGCTTTTAACGGTTGACACTCCCAAAGACACTCAGTGCCGGTCAGAGGCACTTTATATTGTAAGTGTTATATTTTTTTACCTTTTTTAAATAAATACATATTTTAATATACTACACCATGATGAGCCCCTTGTTTTTGAGGAATTGATGACACCTTGTAAAAGGGAAAAGGAGGCAACACCCACTGACCGACAAAGAAAAGACACCACTTTGGAGCCTAATAATATCTGGGGTCTGGTGAGTGTTGATTTTAACCATTGGTGATGGTGGCACATCTTTGTCGGGTGGAAGAGATAGCGGCACTTTCCTGTATACAGCATTACCAACATTGAACCTTGTGTTTGCTGGAACCTATTGTATAAGAGCAAGATTGCCTGTCATTTGGACTATTTTTAAGTGCAGCCAGCACATTGCACATTTGTATGGTTGTTTGATAATTATTTCACTTTTATTGATATTTATTTTATTTTGTTCCAATATTGGTTATTGGACAACTCACGGTGCAGTTGGCGTACCGCATATTGGGTTTTTACACACACATATATATATATATAATATATTTTTTTGTAATATCTTTCGTATTGTTTTCACTATTTGGTTGGTCAGTAGCAGCAACAACAGCCATTTTTCTCATAGAAGCACTGTGGCATATGGATTGTATGCTGACACACTGATCTAGATATATGATTTAAGTTTGAAATCACTGTGTCACATTTGTATGTCTCATATATTTCTTATATTTTTTATTGTTTGTATTCAGGTTATTCACACTTAAGATTGGGTACATTGTGGCCCTGATATTTCACTTATGTCCATATTCCCAGAGATTAAATACCTCTGGATAATTAGATCAGCGCAGTAACATTTTTCTTCTTACAGAGAGGCTATGCTTAGTCTTGCAGGGGTCTCAGAGCTTAAACCTTTCTTCCACAATACTGACAGAGACATGGGATTTTCTGCCAGTAGCATCTGTGGAGTTACCAGAAACGTTTTCAGCTGAAGCACTGACAATTGTACAGAGGGTCCAAGACCTCTGCTCCACACCTGTGGCAGTTCCGGAGGCCCAGGGTGAGAAGGAGATGGGCACTTCCCAGCAGCAGATTAAGATCCAGGGGGAGAAGGGGGAGGAGGTGTTCATCCTCCCTTTCGAACAGTTAGCCATTGTGGAAGAAGCGATTTTTCCTCCCCAGCAAAGATCAGTGCACCTGGGAGACAGTACCAGAGACATGTTGTCCCAGCAGACAGATAAGGGTAAGAGAGATGAAGCAGCTGGCTTCACTTCCCAGCAGCAGATGGCACCCCAGAATGATGCCAGCAACCCAGCACAAGGGCTGGCAACAGGTCAGAGTTCTACTGGACTCTGCCCTCAACTAACAGAACATGGAATTCCTGTATATATATATAATGTTTGGGGGTTCTTAGTAATTTTCCAGCAAAAAAAAAAAAAAAATATATATATATATATATATTAAACACCCTAGAGAAAACATATATACAAATATATATATATTAAACACCCTAGAGAAAGATAATGTTACATAGATTAAATTGATACCCATCATGTCACGCTTTAAAATTGCTTCCGCTCATGGAATGGCGATACACTTTGACCCATAAAAATCTCCATAGGCGACGTTTAAACATTTCTACAGGTTACCAGTTTTGAGTTACAGAGAAGGTCTAGTGCTAGAATTATTGCTCTCTCTCTAATGACCGCAGCGATACCTCACATGTGTGGTTTGAAAACCGTTCTCATATGCGGGTGCAACTTATGTATGCGTTTACTTCTGCATGCGAACTCAGTGGGATGGAGCACTTTAAAAAATATATATATTATTATTTAGTTTACTTTTTATTTAATTTTTTTACACTGTCTTTTTAAAAAAAAAATTGGGTCACTTTTATTCCTATTACAAGGAATGTAAACATTCCTTGTAATAGGAAAAAAGCACAACAGGACCTCTTAAATTTGAGATCTGGGGTAAAAAAAAGGCAAAATTCCAAGAGCAACACCCGACACATTTCGTCCTATTGGACATCATCTGGGGTATGATGTCCAATAGGACGAAACGTGTCTGGTAATGCTCTTGGAATCATTGCTTATACTCCATTTTATTTACAAGCTTGTTTTATCATATTTGCTTCAAATGTAAACTCCCTTTTCACTATTAAACTTCAAATAGTATCACACTATGTGCGGATCTTTTGTTTTTCAGGCACACCATTTAATGTGATTCATCTCATGTTTTAGAGTCCATCATGAATACCTTATAGTCTTCATTCAACATTGGGTGGAACCCTTCTTACCATTATTCCAGTGGTGGGAGTTACTGTTTGAGGTCATTCCCTCAAGACTTGCTCTCAGCATTCATCACGTTGTTTTCCATCATTAGAGAATGATCTGCTCTCTCCATGGGATCAGAGGCTGAACTGAGCTCTTTTCCATACTCTGAATGGGAGAAGCAAACAAAATTCTCAGTCTCCTCCATGGGCCAAAATCAGTGTATAGATAGCTAGCCCCTAGTCCCCTCCAAATGCCACAGTCACAGTGGTGATATCCCCTTTTAATTTTTAGCAAATAGTCACTATTTCTGTATGCCTGTCAGAAGGAGTACTTACCGAGGCCGAGATCCCGAGAGCGGTTCACTCTTGCGACTAATCGCACTCCAGCCCCTGGAGATGGTACAGAAGGGGTATGGCACAAAGAGGCACCAGCTACCAGCAGGCAGTTCAGAACTTGAGTGAAGGTCTCTGTAAGGCTTGGTGGCGGTGCAGTAACTGGCAGGTACTAGGACCCACTTGGAGGAACCAGACAGCAAGTCCAGGGTAGGCCGAGGGCCACAGGCAGAGGCTCAAGGCAAGGAGACTGAAGGCAAATACAGGTCACAGGCAGAGGGACAAACACAGGAGATAAGGGTCAAGTTCTTTAGGTCAGGTCCAGGAGAAGATCAGAGTAGTTGGGGTCAATTTCGGGTCACAACAAGTAATCAGAGGCAGGAAACAGGAACTAATTCACAGGAAGCTGAAGACAAACCAGTGATTTGTTTGGGTGCTTGAGCAGCTTTTATAGGCAGCCAGGAAGTCACGTTGTGTGTGCACTAGTGCGCATGTGCACGTGCTGTTCCGGCGCTCATGCGTGCAGGAACACGGCTAAGTCCGCCGGATTAAGACTAATTACTTCTCTGACAATGTCATTTTCTTTCTGGTTCTTTAACATTGTTACTTCTGTATTTATTTTTATGCTCTACCTACCAATGGATATTAAATATAAAAAATACCAATCTACAGTGAATCATGTGTCTTGTGTGTATGTGTGTGTGGGCAGTGGATCATGTGAATTGTGCTAGAAATCTATTTTACAGGACAGCTTGGAGAATCGCAGAAACATGTTGGAATCACCCAGCTGCTACACAACTCTAATGCCGCGTACACACCATCGCTTTCTGCGATGTAAAAATGCGACGCTTTATGTGCTTTAAAAAAACGTAATTTTTCAAACTTCAATTTGAACAACAACGTAGCATACACACCATCGCTTTTTCACAACGCTCTAGCACAGCGCAGTTCCGTCAATCACGCACGACGTCACTATAAAGGGTCGTTTCCATGCGGAAGACGGCCTCTTTTGCTGATATCGTGTTGCTGCGTGTTAGTAAAAGTTTGGTGAGATACGATTCGTGATTTTCAGTGACTGTGCTTTAAATTTCGTTTTCTGTCGTACAGTTTGTCTATTTGTTGTCGGATCTGTGATACAGTGCTTGTACTAAGGACGTATTTGTTTTGGCATTACGTTTTGTGTGCACGGTGCTGTTTAGCAGGTCGTTCTTCAAAGGCCATTCTTTACTTCAGGGCGTAATTTTTAGTCTGATCTGATTTGACGACCGTTTTCTAGCCATGTTGCGGGTACGAACTCGTCGCCGAGATCGTGCTGTGCTTGTTGTTAGGATGTGTGCTGCATCCCAGCGACGGTCCATGAACAGGGTGAGGAGGAGGTTGTGGACCAAGAACTGGTTGCTACGCAGGGACCAGTTCTCTCATATGCCTCTGCTGCGGGAGATCCGAGAAAATAACCCTGATGATTTCAGGAATTTTCTTAGGATGTCTGACCCCGTATTTCAGCAGCTTTTGGCTTTGGTGTCGCCATATATCACCAGGCAGGACACCGTTATGCGGGAAGCCATCACTGCTGAGCAGAGGCTAGTTGCTACGTTGCGCTACCTTGCAACAGGGAGAAGTCTGCAGGACTTGAAGTTCTCGACGGGCATCTCCCCCCAGGCTCTGGGCCTCATAATCCCGGAGACCTGTTCGGCCATCATTCAGGTTCTTCAGGAGGACTATGTTAAGGTAAGTGGTGTTCTTTCAATGGTCAAACTATGTCCCAAAAAAAGTAAAAAAAAAATGTTTCTAATATGCTCAGAATGCTCACTTTGTCTCTATGTATGCTGTTCTACACAATTTGTAAAGCCCTACATGTTTATTTAATTTAGCCAACCTGTCCATCATTCTATGTTGTGGCCAAACCCACCTAGCATAGTCCCTATATCCCCGTTTATTTGTGGCCTCCATTGTAGTGCTGCATTTTGTGTGTCCCTATATCCCCGTTTATTTGTGGCCTCCATTGTAGTGCTGCATTTTGTGTGTCCCTATATCCCCGTTTATTTGTGGCCTCCATTGTCCAAACCCCCCCCCCCCCCCCCCTAGATTTTTGAACTACATAATAATAATTATTTTTCTTATTTTTTTTTCTTTTTTGTGGGGTTGTTTCTCATGTGAGAAACTCATCTTGGGCCCCACTCCCCCTAAATATATTTTTTGAACATCAGAGGGGGTGATTAATATGCTTAGTGTTCACATGTTATTTTTTAATACTAACCTTTTTTGTGGAATTGTTGGTGGGATCCCTTGTAATTTTAGCTATATTCTGTTCAAAATGTTTGTTTGAATGTATTTTTTATTTTCTTTCTATCCAGTTCCCCACCACGCCACAGGAATGGCAGACTGTGGCAGCGGACTTCTCCCAGCGTTGGAACTTTCCGAACTGCGGAGGAGCCATTGATGGCAAGCACATCCGCATTGTGCCCCCACCCCATAGTGGATCCCATTTCTTCAATTACAAGGGGTTCCACAGCGTTGTTTTGATGGCGGTGGTCTCTGCCAATTACGAGTTCTTGTACGTGGATGTTGGGAAAAATGGCCGGATGTCGGACGGCGGTGTCTTTGCGGAGACGGAGTTCGCCCAACGGCTTCGGTCGGAGGACCTAGGATTGCCACCTGCGGAGGAGAACGAAGAGGGTCTGCCCTGAGTGTTTGTTGCAGATGAGGCTTTTGGTTTGGGTCCCCACCTCATGAGGCCATTTCCCGTACGCACCCTCACCCATGAGAGGAGGGTTTTTAATTATCGGCTGGCCAGAGCAAGACGTGTGGTAGAGAATGCCTTTGGAATCATGGCCAGCCGATTCCGATTGTTTTTAACAGCAATAAACCTTGCGGAATACAAATGGAATTACATCATCCTATGTTGTTGCATTTTACACAATTTTTTAAAGAGAAATTCACAAACTTATCTGACGGTATTGCCTGATGAGGCTGATGTTGTGGCTCCGGAGCCGGGACATCAGGCTAGCCATAGAGGCTTGGCCCCCCAAACCGCACGTGCAGTGCGTCAATCATATGTGGACTATTTTATGGGGAGGGGGGCCATTGAAATGCCCGATCTTGACTAAAGAATAAAATTTACTTTTTGTTTGATTAAACAGTGTTTATTTTTTGGATTTTCTTTATTTGTAAGTTTTGGGGGGTAATGTTTCTTTTTCCTAGGTTCTCATCCAGCCATGTGTTTGGGATGTCATAAATTCACATGAGTGTTAAATCTTAATAACTCTACAAATATGCCTGAGTAATTGAATGAGTCTGCATTGATACCAATAACTACACACAAATTGTTTGGAGTCCAAAATTTTATTTATTTTTTACTTTTTTATTTTTGATTATTACAAAATAGAATCATTTTTTATTTTTTTTGTCTTTTTTTTGATTAGTACAAAATAATCTTTTTTTCTTTTTTTTGTCTTTTTTTTGATTATTACAAAATATTCTTTTTTTATTTTTTTTGTCTTTTTTTTGATTAGTACAAAATAATCTTTTTTTATTTTTTTTGTCTTTTTTTTGATTATTACAAAATATTCTTTTTTTATTTTTTTTGTCTTTTTTTGATTAGTACAAAATAATCTTTTTTTATTTTTTTTGTCTTTTTTTTGATTATTACAAAATATTCTTTTTTTATTTTTTTTGTCTTTTTTTTGATTAGTACAAAATAGAATCATTTTTTATTTTTTTTGTCTTTTTTTTGATTAGTACAAATTTATTATTTTTTTTTTTTTTTTGGGTGTTTTTAAAATTCAAGGGAAATAAAAATGACACAAACAATTAAACCCTCCCCAAAACATTAATAACATTTTTAAGCTGCCGTTCCAGCGTCTTCGCTTTGTGGCGTATTTCACGGCAGGCCAGACGTATGTCCTCGACTTGGGCCCTGCAGGTGAGAACCTCGCCGATGAGGAGCTGGGCACTATACGTGTCCAGTCCCTGACCAGCCCGATTTCCTCCTGAAATGTGGAACCAAAACATGTGTTAAAAAATTGTATGCCTATATCTATATTCACTGAAAATGTGGTATATGTTACTTTACCGGATGTTGAGGCAGGTTCCTCTTCATCTACATCCCTCGGGGGTGTGGCTTGATTGGCTTGTGCCTCCTGCCTTTCTGCTTCATTGTGCCCTACAAGATTGAAGAAAGGGAAAACATGAGGTTAAAACATTACGAGCGGCCTGAAATGACCCAAAAATATTCCTAAATTATAAACAAAAGGGCAATATTGTTGATTTTTAAACAATTATCAAGAAAATAGACCAGTATTTAATCCATTCACAAAGTAATGTCAAATCTGTTGACCAAATTTTTTTTATTATATATGTAAGCTAACCAAGTCTCCCCTGGATCTGCTCACCCCTGTGTGTGACCCAACATAGGTTGTGATTGTGACAAACAATTGTGCTACTGAGTACACATGTTCAATAAAAAAAGGAGTAGCAAACGCTCCTTTTTGGGAATCTCAAGGTATTTACGTTTCTTCTAAAATAAGCTGAAACACATTTACATCAATACCAGAATTGAATACACCTTTTTTTTAAGCCCCAAAAATGTCACAACTTTCATATTTGTGTCGACTAATTGGTCATAGGAGTCGTCGCTCATTCGCCCACAATTCCTAAATTTACGATTTTTGTTCAGATACAGTGCTTCAACTCCCCTTTGCACATGCAAACTAGGCATGATGCCATTTCTCATTAATATGGTATTGGATTATTGAAAGTCAGCGAATGAACGACGACTACGACGACTGCATCATGCGTCCACATTCATAATATTCATTATGGTCAACCTGCAAAAATAAAAAACATGGCACAAAGAACACACCAAAATAATTAATACACATGGAAAAAACTTACTTCTTCTTCGAATCACCCTATTAATTTTGGCAAGTTGGTGGGGTTCCCTTTTTTTAAAATCCGACCACCTTTTGCGCAGGTGCTCTCTGCTCCTGGTTTTCCCAAACTTCCGCTGGAGCCTACGGATGACCTTCTCCATAATTTGTGCTTTTACTTTATTGGGATGCATGTAGGGGCCATGCTTGGCATCATAGTCCTCCCTCCTCAATATGGTGACCATCTCCACCATTTCATTAAAACTCATGTTGGAGGCTCTGCAGCGGAATCTGTGGCGTGGTTGGGCCTGGCCTGCCTCCTGGCTTGAGCTAGAATACACCTCCATGTTGTCCATCTTTTCTCACTCACCAAACGACAGAGAAGGGGCGTGGAAAGGACGATACCGAACGTCAGGGGCGGGGTGTCGTGCGGAGCGTCACGCGTGCGTAGTGTAAAAGGGATGGGACGTGTTTGTAAACGGCGTGCATAGTCTGTGGAAGAAGGCGTAAATCACGATCTTTCATAACGACGATACGTAAGTTTTTTATTCCGACTTTATTATAGTGAATAGGGAATGAGTTTGTGGGCTAGTTAGGGGAAGTAAGCTAGTGGCTTTAATTACATTATGTTTTGGCTTCTGTTTCATGTGCAGAAAGAATGGATCCCTTCAAGGATGCTGATTTCCTCACAGAATTCATACAAAAATGGAAGGAACATCCTGTTCTGTGGCAAACCAAAAGCACAATAAATAAAAACAAAGATGCCAGGGAAAAAGCTAGACAGAGCATGCTTGTTTTTCTGAAAACAAGGGTCCCCAACGCCACAACAGACACAGTGAAAAGCAAACTAAATTCCATCAGGGGCACCTACAGGGCCCAACGGGTCCAAGTCCTGGCCTCAATGAGGTCTGGGGCTGCAGCTGACTCCATATACAAACCAACCCTGTGGTACTACAGTCAGCTGCAGTTCCTGGACGACCACATTGAGACCAGGGCATCCATGTCTACCCTTCCCCCAAGAGGTAGCTCCCAGCTTCCCAGCAGCCAATCCTCCAGTGTTCCCTGCAGACAAGAGCAGGCAAGCTCGGAGGAAGAGGAAGAGTTCCTGGAGGACCCCAATTGTGAGCCATGGAGAATGGTATGTGTTTTTTGTATGAATTTAGTTAGTATATGACAAGTATAGTAATAATGTTAAATGTATGTTACTATTGTTCTAAATTCTATGTGAATCTCCTAAGTTTAGGGATAGGATCAATAGTCAGTAGTGGCAAAACATGATGGGGTCAAAATTGGCAAATTAATAATGTTTATGAAGGAGTGGGTGGCATTTTCAGATAGGCCAGTAGGGGGGAGTAACGCAATACACCTGCAAGGGGTCCCAGATGGAAGACACCCTTTTTGAGTACTATCTAGTTGACACTAAATTTAATATAAATTTTTTTGGTGAAAAGGCCACTTATTTGCTAAATTAGGCATGCAACAACCCACATAATTCCAGGGGGACCATGTCTGAAGGTGTTTAAGGGGCCACATAATTAGGGATGGCGACCCTGTGTGTAATATATATTGACATTCAATTTGCATCACTCATGATTGTAAAAATGTGTGTGATTAATGACAAACACAAATAACATATGTTCCTTTTTTTGATACACAGGCAGACCCAAGCCAGGAAGAGCCAGGGCCCACAGGGAGCCAGGAAGAGCCAGGGCCCACAGGGAGCCAGGAAGAGACAGGGCCCACAGGGAGCCAGGAGGAGCCAGGGCCAACTGCAAGGCAGGAGGTGGCAGAGCCCACTGGGAGCCAGGAGGTGGCAGGCCCCAGTGGGACCCAGGAGGCACGCCGGCGGGATACCATCTCCCGGATCCCTCCATTCCGCAATCCCAATAAACGGCTCAGGAGTATGCGACAAATGGAGGAGGAGACCCAGGGCCTGCTTCGCCAAGCTACTGCAGCCATCCGAGAGCCACCCAGTGAAGTTGAGGGGTTCGCAGCGCTCATTGCAGCCAAGCTCTACAATCTGGAGCAGAGCCAGCGTGTGCGCTGCGAACTCCTCATCTTCCAAGCCATAACCATGGCATCCCTGGGGCAGCTCGATGACGACACCCACATTGTGCGGATTGCTCCTCCTGTCCTTGCTGCTCCTCCTGCTCCTGCTCCTGCTCCTGCACCTGCTCCTGCTCCTCCACTTCATGAGGCTGCTCTGGCTCCTGCCACCTCATCTCCTCCAGGAACCCAGCCCCCAAGGACTCGGGCTACAGGGAAGGCTGCAGGGAAGACTGCAGGGAAGGCTGCTGGGAAGAAAAAGCCCAAGAAATAATACGGTGCCCCTGATGGAATTTTAATGTGGACTCACAGGCTGTATTTGTGGCTTCGGGGACCCTTGTTTTCAGAAAAAATCAAGCATGCTCTAAAGTGCTGCCTTCCTTGGCATCTTTGTTTTTATTATGTTGTGTTTTTGGGTTGCCACCTTTTTTTTTTGAAATTTTTATGAAGACTAAAATAAATGTTAATTTTTCAGCCAAATTTCACCATGTTTCTTTATTGTAGATTTGAGAGATCATTATTGAGTGGGCAGACCCATTACAAAATAAATATTGCAAACATTAACAAGGTAAAAAAACATGCTTGTGGGTGAGTTAACTAAAAAATTAGGTTGTTGCAGACACTTCACACACTCCTAAATAAACACAAAATAGAGATTACAAATAAAATTGGTGACAAAAATATAAAAAAAAATAACAAAGGTGGACCAATATATATATTTAAAATGTTTAAGATGGAAGATACAACTAAATAACAGAACACAAACATAAACATTATCAAACAAGAAAGAAACTAATTAAAAGCTTGTCATAACTATGTAACAAGATCAGCCGCAACAAACGTCCATTTCTGGGTAGCAGTTAAAAGCAGGGGTTAAAGAAGCGCTTTCTTTTCTTGTCTATAAGCTGAAAAACACCTTAACGAATGTGCTGATTCCATTCTGAACAGTCGTTTTACATGAATGAGCGCTGCCGTCTCCTAACTTGCTTCTGAGCATGCGCGGGCTTAAATCGACGTTTTTACGTACACACGGTCAATGTTTAGAACACAGAAAACGACGTCGGCCAAAAACGACACATAAAATTGAAGCATGCTTCAATTTTTTTCTGTCGTTTTTTAGAAGACATAAAATGACGTTTTTGCCCACACACAGTCAATTAAATTGACGTTTTTGAAAATGACGTTTTTTTCCATCGCAGAAAGCGATGGTGTGTACGCGGCATTAGATTGCACCAGATTGTATGCAAGGTTTGTATCTGTATGTGTCCTTCAAGCTAGATTTTGGGCGAGTCTCCCTCTAGTGCCGGCTGCCGATACTGCCGATACTGCAGGCTTTGATAGCTGTTTCACATCCTTGTTTTAAATTGCGAAGGAAGCGCTCTCCCTCTCATCCATCGTCCCCACACAAGGATCTTGCTCCTGTTAGCGAGTTGCTGTAGGCATGCTCTCTTGACAAGGGCGTAAAGGAATCATTTTTAAATGAGGAATAATTCCCTTGAGTTTGAGATGGAACTAGACATGTAAATAAATACCTTTGCTTCAACAAAGTCTTTGCTGTGCTTTGTGCATACCAATTCTTTTGTTCAAACCTACATACAGTACGTACATTTTATGATATAGAACTTGCGAAATTTAGCTCCATAAGAAGTTAATATATGCACATAAAAAAAATACATGGAAAAGAGAGCAGTTAATGTAAAATGCAGTGTAGTTTGTGTATGCTTAGATTTACATGGTTGTGAAGGCATCTGCTGGTGTTAAAAGCAAAAATGATCACAAACTTCTCAGTTGTGACACTCACATACATCAAATGCTCTGTGTATTTGAGAAAACATCACTAGCATTACAAACAGGTATGCAACTCTGTACCAGTGCTCTACTGGATTCTCTATCAATCCTAGAGGTGGCTGATCAGCCTCAACCCTTCTGCCTTTAGCATTTGTGTAAACTTGAGATTAGCATCTTTAGTTGTTTTGCTGGCTTTCAGTTTTTGAGTGTTTGTACAGGTATTTTGTGGGTGTCTGGGGCCTAAGCATGTTATTGTAGCCAATAAAAAGCAATGTGCAGCACTTCCGCCAGAGGAGCCCTGATTTGTTTTGAGGCGGCTCTGCAACTCTAATGCCGCATACACACGATCGGATTTTCCAATGAAAAAAGTCAGATGGACTTGTTTCATCGGAAATTCCGATTGTGTGTGGGAACATCGTACTTTTTTCCATCAGAGTAAAAAAATAGAACATGTTTTAAATTCTTGCAATGGAAAAAAATCCGATGGGAAATTGCGATCGTCTGTGTGGAATTCCGTCTGAGAAAAATCCACAGATGCTCAAAATCAAGCTCGAAAGCATTGAACCTAATTTTTCTCGGCTCATCATAGTGTTTTACGTCACCGTGTTTTGGACGGTCGGAATTTAGTCTGACAGTGTTTATGCAAGACAGCTTGAACTGAATTCTGATGAAAATATACAATGGATTTTAGACCATAGTATAGTTGCTTACTCAGCACTTACCGACATACCTTGAGGTTTTATTCCAATGCCCAGTGAATGATGAAAAAAAAATATTGCCTGCAAAGTTGTGTTCCCAGCAGACAACAGATGAACTTGTACAATGTTAGTCTTCCATCACACCCAGGATGCAAGGGGTATGAGTTGCTGTGATGTTTCTCTTTCCATCCTGCTTAGTCCCCTTTCACACTTACACGACTTGTCCCACGATTTTGGACTGCAAAATCGTATGACAAGTCATTCTCTATTATTTTCAATGAACACCATTCATACTGGCATGACTTTAAGTAGTGCCGACTTCAAAGTAGTCCTTGCACTACTTTGGTCCGATTTTGATGCCACTTACACAGGCATTCATTGAAATCGCGGCCGTGAATCGCGGCAAAATCACGGTAAAATCGCGGCCGCGAAATCGCGGTAAAATTGAGCGACTTTGAAGTGGTACATGTGTGAAAGGGACCTAAGACAGTCCCTCCATACCTCCCAACTTTTTGAGATGGGAATGAAAGACACCTATCAGCAAAAGTATGCAGGCATAGGACACACCCCTTGTCAAGCCCCCTTAAAGGAGAATTGTACAACAAACAAGATTGGCTAAACCCACAAGTGCTTTTATTAATCCTTTATGTTGGCTTTTGGAATTTACAAATGCAGCAATTTAGAAATCAGATGAAAAGTTTAGCACTGGAAAACACTTTTTGATAGATAAAAAGTGCATTTTATATACATCTATACAAATCAGACCACAATGAGGGACAAATGAGGAGGAATGAGGGACAGAGGGACATTGCTCTAAGAATCTAACAGTTTATTGCCCTCTGCAATAGGTGAAGCCTGGGCCGCTAATTGTTCCAGAATCGTGTATAAGGTAGGGCAGGGTTTCTTGGTGTATGTATACTGGATCCTTCCCTTTTCTGACACATTGCACATTACGTAGTACATTATGCAGTTTTACAGGCAGAAGATTTAGGCCTCATACACACAACCGTTTTCCTCGATAAAATCCATCAAGAAACTTGGTGGCAGAGCTTTTTTGCAGAGGAAAACGGTCGTGTGTATGTTTTTCGTTGAGAAAACTGTTGTGGTTCTCGACGAGAAAAAAAGAGAGGAGTCGGAAGTCTCAATTTCCTCGTCGTGTTTCTCGTCGGGCTGGTTTACAACGAGAAACACGTTCATGTGTATGCTTAGAAACCCGCGCATTCTCAGAATAAAGTATGAGACAGGAGCGCACCTTCGGTAAAAGTAGCATTTGTAATGGAGATAGCACATTCGTCACGCTGTAACAGACTGAAAAGCGCGAATCGTCTCTCACCAAACTTTTACTTACCACGCAGTAACATGAGATTAGCAAAACAAACCCCAAGGGTGGCGCCAGTGGAATCAAACTTCCCCTTTATAGTGCCGTCGTACGTGTTGTACGTCACCGCGTTTGAGAACGACGAGATTTTGTCTTGACAGTGTATACGGAAAGAAAGCTTGTCAAGATTCTCGACAAGCCTAACAAGGAACTCGTCGAGGAAAACGATGTTTCATTTACGACGAGTTCCTCGGTCGTGTGTACAAGGCCTTAGAAGAATAAGGTAACTGCATTGCACCTCCTGGATGATGCTTTCCCACTTTTCGACCAAGAACACATAGAGCACATTGCTGCATTCCTGTTGATATCATCTATAATGATACAGCCACAGAAACATAGTCAGAAACCAGGTTATAGTAAACTAGTGCGGCTTCAGTAAAACATACCCCCCCTTTTTTAAGGGGAACTCCACACATACTCAGCTCAGCTATGAGGATAGATTAGAGGAACTAAATGTATTCTCTCCTGAGATGAGGGGATTAAGAGGGGATGTGATCAACATGTATAAATACATAAGGGTCCATATAGCAAACTTGATGTTGGGTTATTCACTTTTAGGTCATGACAGAGGACAAGGCAGGGGACACTCTTTGGGCCAGATCCACAAAGAAATTACGCCGGCGTATCTATTGATACGCCGTGTAATTTCAAGGTTCCTGCATCGTATCTTTGTTTTGTATCCACAAAACAAGATACGACGAATGAGGGATCGATCCAACAGGCGTACGTCTTAGTACGCCGTCGGATCGAAGGTGTATATGTACGCTAGGTGGCGTTTCCGTCGAATTCCGCGTCGAGTATGCAAATTAGCTAGATACGACGATCCACGAACGTACGTCCGGGCGGCGAATTTTTTTACGTCGTTTACGTTCGGCTTTTTCCGGCGTATAGTTAAAGCTGCTATATGGTGGCGTACTCAATGTTAAGTATGGCCGTCGTTCCCGCGTCGAAATTTAAATTTTTTACATCATTTGCGTAAGTCGTTCGTGAATAGGGATTTGCGTAGAATGACGTCACCGTCGTAAGCATTGGCTTGTTCCGGTTTAATTTCGAGCATGCGCACTGGGATACCCCCACGGACGGCGCATGCGCCGTTAAAAAAAACGTTGTTTACCTTGGGTCACAACGTATTTACATAAAACACGCCCCATCACATCGATTTGAATTGTGTGCCCTTACGCCGCCAAAGATACACTACGTCGCCGTAACTTACGGCGTGCATTCTTTGAGGATTCGAAAAAAAAAAGTAAGTTACGGCGGTGTAGTGTATCTTAGGTACGCTACGCCCGGCGGAAATATGCGCTGATGTACGTGGATCTGCCCCTTTAAGTCCAGAGGAAAAGAGATTTAATCTCTAAATACTGAAAGGTTTCTTCACAGTATGAGCTGTTAAAATTGTATGATTTTTTCCCCCCTTTATTGGTTGAACTAGATAGACTTGTGTCTTTTTTCAACCTGACTTTTTTCAACCTGACTAACTATGTAACTATTTAACACACCAAACAATATATAAGAAAAAATGCATTGGATGGGTTTGTTGGCGTCACTTCCACTTTCGTAATTCCAGCTAATTCCAGCTAATGGAACGCAGATGGATAATACTCTAGAGCCCTCTTGGTTTGTGTAATGAGAGCATTGATTCATTGTGAGTAATGTTTTAAGTGTTTAAAAAAAATAAAACTGAATTACGCTATTGGAGGCTGCCTTGGCTTTTATCTCCCCATACATGCACGCATGACGAAGAATAACAGTGGAGTACCCTTCCACACAAAATGGGAATAGAGGGACAGAAACAGGCACACTGAGTGTGCCGTTAGTGAAGGCATCATGCAATCACTGCCGACTTCCATGCGCATGCGCGGGAGTGACGTCATCCCTGCTCCGGCCAGTCACATCGCCGGAGCAGCGGTACCCAGAAGTCACTCCAGGAGAGATGGCGGCGTCAGAGGAGTTGAACGAGGAGGTGCTTCGATCATAAGTAAGCACTACATAATGAGCTAGTATGCTTTGCATACTAGCTCATTATGCCTTTGTCTTGCAGGCTCTTTTTTTTTTCTAGAGGAGAGTTTACTTCCTCTTTAAAGCGGGGGTTCACCTGGAAAAAAAAAGCCAGCAGCTACAAATACACCAGCTGCTGACTTTTAAAAAATTAACACTTTCCTGTCCAAGTCGCCAGCGACGTCGGCAGCTGAAGCTGAGCAGTAGCTCGGCTCTCGGTTTCCCCCACCGCCATCCTCGGTAAGGGAATCGAGAAGTGAAGCACTGCGGCTTCACTGCCCGGTTCCCTACTGCGCATGCGTGAGTCGCGCTGTGCAGTTCCCAATGGTCCCCGTTGTGTTCTGGGAGCCATGTGTTTCCCAGAACACAACGAGGGGGGGGGGGGTTGGTGCCACGGAGGGGTCGGACTCTATACCCGGAAGTGGTGCAAATCCCTGTTTTATACAGGTATCTGCACCCCCTGAAAGGTGTCAAATGTGACATCGGAGGGGGGGAGGGTTCCGAAAAGCGGAGGTTCACTTTTGGGTGAACCTCCGCTTTAAGTAGATGGGTTTACAGGTTTTGTATGAGATTCCCTTTAGAGTTTTAAGGCACAGTGCACTTTATGAGTATATTCAGTAGTGTATTTAGGTTTTGTGCTGCCCTATGCCTGACTAAACTCATGCACCCCCTAATTTAAATATGACCAACCCCTTTGTGTAAAAGCGACACTCCTTGCTTTTTAAGACCCGCCCTAAAATTTTCGAGTTGGGCATATATTTCCTCTAACTTCCTGTTTGGCTATGGGGCATGGCGGCTGCCCACATACCAGAAGCATTGCGGTCGCTTTATGGGGACGTTAGACTAATTTCCCTCTCAGCCCAGTCCGCCCCATAAGATAGGGACATTTTCCGTGCTGCCACCTGCAAAGTGCTGCCCTAGGCCTGGGCCTTGTTGGCTAGGCCAGGATACAGAGTTGAGTATATTAGTAAGCATTATTAAGATTGATTTACAAGGTTTGTATGAAATTCAGGCTGAGGTTATCCCCTTGATTTAAGAGGTACGCACCTAGGTGTATACCACACCATAGCTCAGCGTTCACACACATTTTTACTTGGATTATAGTGTCTCTTGTATCTGGAAAAGCACAAGCCCACCCAAACTGTGCTTGGCAATGGCAGATCACAGATGCAAGGGAGCTAGGACAAAAGGGGCAAACAATGTTCTGAAAATGGCCTACAGGAAACTCTAATCATGGCTCAGGGTATAAGCTGTTTCCTTGTCCCAGGGCAATATCTTATCATGGCACTCAGTGCCGATCCTGACCTCCCTGGGGCCCTAAGCAAAATTACATGGCACATTAAAAATGAGAAGCGGGGGGCACTGACGACAGTGACATGTCACATTAAAGAAAATTGAGAAGCGGGGGGAGGGGGTGTTCTGCTGTTGGAAATGACTCAGCCAGCGAGTTTAGAAGTGGGGTGAGGGGGCGAAAATGACTTCTCATCAGGCGGGGCATCTAGTAATTTGGGGGGCCCTTCGCAGATTTGCGGGGCCCTAAGCGGCTTGCATAGTGAGCCTATAGGGAGCACCGGCCCTGATGGCACTGTTCCCATTGTCTGACTCTGGCTCCTACTCTGGCATGCAACATGTGGGGAAGTGCAGCGTGGTGCAGCAGCAACTAAACACTCATAGCTGGATTCAGGATGGCGGCGCATAGTTGCGGCGGCGTAGCGTATGGCATTTACACTACGCCGCCGTAAGTTTGCAAGGCAAGTACTGTATTCACAAAGTACTTGCCTGCAAAGTTACGGCGGCGTAGCGTAAATGGGGCCGGCGTAAGCGCGCCTAATTCAAATGAGGATGTGGGGGGCGTGTTTTATGTATATGAAGTGTGACCTGACGTGATTGACGTTTTTTAAGAACGGAGCATTAGCGGTCCCTGTACATATCACAGTGTGCATTGCGGCTAAGTACGCCGCATGGACGTATTGGTTTCGACGTGGACGTAAATTACGTCCAACCCTATTCACGGACGACTTACGACGTAAAATTTTCAAATTTCGACGCGGGAACGACGGCCATACTTAACATTGGCTACGCCACCTAGGGGGCATGTTTATTTTTAGGTGGCCTATCTCTTACGGAAACGGCGTATCTTTACTGCGACGGGCGGACGTACGTTCGTGAATAGGCGTATCTAGTGATTTACATATTCTACGCCGAACACAATGGGAGCGCCACCTAGCGGCCCGCCTAAATATTGCACCCTAAGATAGGACGGCGCAAGCCGTCGTATCTTAGAAAGGTTTAAGTGTATCTCTGTTTGAGAATACACTTAAACTTAGGACAGCGCAAATTCCGAGTTAGGTCGGCGTATCTACTGATACGCCGGCCTAACTCTTACTGAATCCAGCTATCAGAGTCTATTTACAGGATCTGAACAGTATTGAATTTAAAGTTCTGCAAAGCACAACTAATCCAAAAGGGAGACAACCCAACCTGGCACACTCAAAGCATGTAACAGTGAGGAATAAAACAGTAGGTCTCCAGTACACCGACAGGATCTGTCTCGAGGGGCAGAATGCGACCAGGCCGGTCCATACTCAAGTGGGAAAAGCGTCCAGGAAGGATGGTGTTTCCCCTGTCTTTCCCTAATTTTCTGAAGCCTCTACCTACTGCTAAACTCTTCCTGACAGATGGGTGCCAAGCCTGGGAGCCAGGGTCCTAAATAGACTCTAATGGTAGAAAGGCGCATGATCTAATTTAGGATATACCTGTGGCACCTAATAGGCAAAAAGGCATAAGATAGGTTTGAGCTATAAAGGGGAATAAATGAACTAGTCCCCAGATTAATGAATTAGTCCATATGATAGATATAGCAAAATAAAGAGTCCTATGCAGTATAAAATCCATCCACAAATGGCAGCCTCCAAACAGGGATCTAAGGCAAATTACAGCTGAAGCTTTGAGAAATAGAAGGAGGGAGGCACATTATTGTGCAATACATTTAAACATTAATTATCACAAAATTACCTCATTACATCAATTCAGTAGTTCTTTTTCATTTTCATGTTGTGTTTTTTCCTTTTTACATGTTTTTACTATATAGTTCTTCATATTATTTTGGTTTCTTTCTTTACAATAACACACTAGATGCACCTTAAATATTATGCCAAAACTAATGTTAAATCATTGTATTTCATGTATTTACATCATATATTTAGTATTTTATGAACTAGTATAAAATAGTCCAGTCTTTTCAAAATTTCTATTAGCATATTGTATTGTATATTTTTAGGAGATGTTCCTTTATATTTCTTACCCCAATTTTGTTTTGTAATTGAACTATTGGTACTCTCAATACTATATAGCTTTAAGAGATGTTCCCCATTGTACCCCTATTAAGTATTGGCACACCCACTGTGGCTATATATAGTTCTATTAACCTCTAAGACAGATAGCTTGAAGAAGGAGCACGACTGCCGCTACACCCACAGTGTGCATGCTGTGTCATACGGTCCAGTGACGTCATTATGCCCTATACTGCGCTCCACAAGCGCCACAAGCCTCGTTCCGGGAATGCTTTATCTTAAGGCATACTTCCTGGTTGCCAGTGGAGGATTACAACAGCGGGAGCTAGCGCTATGGAGGGCAATCACTGCTGACAGCTTTTCCTGGATGCTTTTATCTTTGATGTGCCTGTTTTAACTACAAACCATGTGAATTGCCATTTGTCTTACCTTTATTAAGATAGTTTTATACTCCTACACTTAGAGGCACCTCTCTCCTTCCATTTCCTAAATAGACTCTGCCTGGCCCAAGATGGCTACCAGAGTCACATGGGCCACTTGCATCCAATCAAAAGGTTGCCCCAGTGACCCAGGAAACCATACAAGAACCAATTCCTCTCGACTTCCTCTCCCTCTGCAATGCCACGTTAAGCGCCACCTGCAGTAGAGAAAGCAAACTGCATCTGCCTACAAACATGGACCAATTGGACCAACCCTCAGGAATGGTTCTGACCCAAGGTTGCCACCTGATCAGTGAAAATGTAATTACTTGGCCTTTTTTTAATATCAAAACATAATTATTTTTAAAATAATTTAAACATAAGTATTTTTTCATAGAAAAGGAATCCATCTTACCCAGTAGTAATTTAGAATTATTTTATTTTTATTATTAATATGTTTTTATTTTAGAAATCACCATATTATTTAAGTGTTGGTAGAAAGCACTACCAGAATCTGGAGCACATGTCGGTACTGGTACTGGTACAGAAACTGGCACACAGCTTTAATGAATTAGGTGCAGGCTATGTTAAAGAGGAGATTCAGTAATGTTTTTATATTTTTCTAAAGAACACACCCACAATGGTTCAGTTTACATATTCCATTCCGACATATGAATGAATGAATGAATGAAAAACGTATAAAGCGCGGCGCATGCGAACTGAATCGCTTCTGGGCGCTAGTTGTTCGTGTCTCATGACATCAAAAGAGCAGAGTTTTGATCTGTCTTCTGAAAATCAGGTGGTTTTCCTCCAACTGAATGCTGGTTGGTAAAGCGTTCCATAGTCTAGGACCCTGAAAAGC
This sequence comes from Rana temporaria, assembly GCF_905171775.1. Lineage (NCBI taxonomy): Eukaryota > Metazoa > Chordata > Amphibia > Anura > Ranidae > Rana > Rana temporaria. Next base: position 342,330,963 of record NC_053491.1, read on the forward strand.
AAACCTTCTTTCTCCTTTGGACTTGTATTTGGTTTTTGGTACCCTGACCAGATTTTGGTCGGTGGATCGCAGAACGCGATTCGAATTGTGAGGTTCTATCTTGTCGCAAAGATATTGCGGAGCCTTCCCATGGATGCACTTATGTGTCAGGCAGAGTGCTTTAAATGCAATTCTGTCTTTTACTGGCAGCCAGTGAAGGGTTCTCAACGAAGGTGAGATTGATTCCCATTTTTTTTTCCCAGTCACCAGTCTGGCGGCCGTATTCTGAACGACTTGCAGACGGGAGATTTGGTACTTTGGGAGTCCGAGGTACAGGGCGTTAGCATAGTCCAGTCTGGAATTCACGATTGTTCCCACCACAACTGCTACGTCCTCTTTGGGGATAAATGGAATAAGTCTGCGTAGTAGGCGCAACAAATGGTGCGATCCGCTGACTACTGACCCTATTTGTGCGTCCATTGTCATGAAGGTGTCGAAGATGACCCCGAGACTTTTGACTTTGGAGCTAGGAGTGATGATTTGGCCCAGAATGGGCGGGGGTGTCCAGGTTGTTGCCAGTTGACTCTTTCGGCTGGCGTGAAACATAAGGAGTTCTGTTTTTGAACTGTTGAGTTTAAGATAACTCTTTGTCATCCAGTTTTCTATCAAAGAGAGACATTTCTCTAAACTGGGATGATGATCCTTTTTGTTGCAGATGCGAAAATACAGTTGCGTATCGTCTGCATAAGAGTGATAGAGTAGTTCTTGGCTACTGATAATATCAAAGAGAGGGCGAAGATAGATGTTGAAAAGCACCGGTGACAGGGGGGATCCTTGGGGGACTCCACATGACACCGTGCGCTTTTCCGACGTGAAAGAACCCAATTTAACTGTTTGTGATCGGTTTTCAAGAAAGGAAGAAAACCATGGTAAATCACCTTCTGCGACTTCTGCTACCTTGGCTAGTCGCATCAGTAACAGTTTGTGGTCTACCGTGTCAAAGGCTGCGCTTAGGTCCAGCAGAACCAGGAGACAAGATTCTCCTTCGTCTGTGGCCTTGAGGGCATCGTCCCATATTTTGAGTAAGGCCGTTTCTGTCCCGTGTCCGGGACGGAAGCCTGATTGTAATGGATCCAGTAGATTGTGGGTATCTAGATGCTGTTGCAGCTGTTGTACCACTACTTTCTCCATTATCTTGGAGAGAACATTTAGGCCTGTTATGGGACGGCGGTGAGTTGGGTCCTTGGGATCCAGGTTAGGTTTTTTCAAGATGGGCTGGATTGTGTCCTCTTTCAACAGGGATGGCACTGTGCCTTCCTTAAATGACTGGATTATAAGCTGTGTGATGGGTGGTGCCAGGATGTCGGCACATTCCTTCAGCAGTTTGGTGGGGATGATATCATTGGGCGATGTGCTGTTCCGCAAAGCACCAATGATATTTTTTGTGGTATCGATGGAGATCGGTTCCAGAGTGAACTTTGTTGATTGTAGAGCGTTTCTGTGGGTGTTTTGTGGTTGATTGACGGTGGGATTGAGGGGGGTATTGTTTTGCAAGATGCTTTCCCGGATTCTTTCAATTTTGTTGATGAAGAAATCCGATAGTTCATTACAGAACTCTTGGGTGTTTGAGTTGGGGACTTCAAGACATCCTGGATTCATGGTCTGGGTGACCATCTTGAAGAGTTCGCGGGGGCGGTTTAGGGCGCTGTTAATCGCCATAGAAAAATGATGTTTCTTGGCTTTGAAGATTTCTTTATGATATCGTGTTGTTATTGCCTTGTAGATGATGAGGTTATCCTCTGCAGGGCTTCTTTTCCAGGCGGCTTCCGCCCTTCTGCGCTCTTGCTTCAGAAGCGACAGCTGGTTGTTGAACCAGCCAGACTTTCTTTTTCGGATGCAGGCTTTGCGTTTCGGTGCTACTAAATCGGCTGACTGTAGCAGGGCTGCGTTTATGGCATCCAGTGTATCTGCGGCTGTTTGATGTGGATGGATTGTTTTGATTCTGTTTCCCAAGGTAGATTTAAAGAGTTCCGAATGGAGCTTCTTCTGAGATCTAGCCCAGTGTATTGTCACCGGCTTGGGTGCTTTTATCACTGGAGGAATTTTGGAGATTATGAAATTGATTGCATGGTGGTCTGTCCATGGCAATGGTTCATTTTCTAAAATGCTTATTTTCAGATTTTGTCTGAAAATGAGGTCGAGTGTGTGACCTGAAGCATGTGTTGGCCCGCATATAAGTTGCTGTAGCCCTAATCCCTCCAGGTGATCGATGCAGGCGTCCGCAATGGGATCCTGTGCAGAGTTGGCCCACAGATTAAAGTCCCCGAGCAGCAAAAGGTGTTTGCTGTTACGGGTATAAGTGGATATAAACTCTGTTAAAGATGGCAAAAACTGCGATTTTGGCCCAGGTGGCCTATAGCAGAGGAGAATGTGAACAGTCTCCTGGGGGGAAGTTTGAAGTTGAAGAGTAAGGGTTTCCATAGTAAATGTAGTATTTTTTGGTATATAACTATGCAATTTACTTACAGTATTTTATCTAACCACCACGGCCCCATCTTCAGTAGGGGCATCTGAAGCCTGCTCGTGGCTTCTTCTGGGATACGTTGCTGCTGGCTACCCAGCATGCATCTCCCGATCTCGTGCATGCGCAGTCCGTACAAAGTGTGGCTCACTCATTGAAATATCATGATGCTAGGCTGCCAATTGAGACTGCTCCTGGGATTTATGACAAATCCCAGGAGCCAACAATTGGTGGCATATGACATACCTCACTGCGGCAAAGTACAAAAAAGGTAATATGCTTTGGAAAAAATATATAAAAGTCTGATCATTAATGTCACTGTGATCAGCAACGCAGAAGGCCGAACTTCAAAAATTGTGTGGAACTCTGCTTTAAATGGGCCATACCGACAGAAAAATGTCCTTATTGAATCTCCAACTATATCTGTTCTCTAGGTGTACAACAATTTAAATAAATAAAATAAGACGATTGGTGCGTTTTACCTTCCCTTGTCCATCTGAAATAAAATAAAATGTTTCAGCAGAACTTGGGCTTTAATATGTTTCGATTCTTTCAATTAAAAAAAAAAAAAAAAACGTACGCTGCAAATCACTTGGGCCCTGGGAAGAAATAATTGTTATAATAACCTTGCACATATAAAAAAAATAATAAGACCCAGCATTATTATTAGTGAGTAGCAGAACTCCTGACTAAGGGCAGGTGTAATTAACGCAATCTGTCTCAATGTATGTAACATAACACCTCTGCTGCACACTTTTATCATTAAAATGATAATGAAGTGTCCAGCTGAGAGAAATTAGCTTTGATTAAGAAAATCTGGGCTCAGCAAGTTATCTAGTTTGAAAAGAGATGTTTACCGATGCAATGTACTGCAAGAAAAGAAAAATACTCAACAAATTTTGTTTTAATGGACTGTTGAGTACATACAAAGTCATCGCCTTTAAAATATTGGGTTACTTTATAGATACAGTAAAATTATAGCAGACAGACAGTTCAATTCAGTTGTATATTATTTTCTGGACAATTGCAGGCAGGAACTATGGTGGATATTTTGCTTTATCTTATGCATACAAATAGCTAATCTCTGAATGGAACCAAGCCAGAAATAACAACATACAATGAATAGCCCCTTAAAAGATTGTTTTTTAATGTTTTGCTGCAGTATTCAGCTTCCATCTAGAGATTTCCCCAGGTCTTTATTTTTTCTGCCAGTAGATGTCCTCAGTCTGACGGCCATTTTCATTCAAGCCATTTTCTCTGAGCCCAGGTTGTCACGCACTCACCCTAACCTGTCACTGGACAGTGAAAGGAGAAGCAGCATACCACCCCCTGTCTCTATCTTGTCCAGTCAAAGAATTCTTTGCATGCATTCCGAATTCTGAATAGAGCTTGTACTGAGTGGCAGACCTCCTGAGAATTTAACAGGCAACATGGAACTCAGAAGACAGTGGAGATCACTGGAGTAACTGTGCTACTTCACTAATTTACAGCTTCCAGAAGTATTGGCCAGGCGTGGTATACATATATAAATAAAGTAATAATGCGCAACCCACAAACTTATAAGTGAAGAAAAAAAGTGTACATTTGTGAAAATAAACCAGCATAAAGTCTGTAGTTAAATTTCCTGTGAAAAAAATATATAAAATAAAATAGTCCAAAAAATATATAAACTGTTGGGATCAGGTGCATAAAATCACATATAGTCCAAGAAGAGGGGGGGAGGAAAGAAACTTCCTAATCTCTGACACCAACGATCAGCTTGCTTCAGTATAGACAAAACTCTACATCCATGCAGTATGGGTGAAAACAATGGAAGGTGCAGATAAATGAGCCTCTTACCAGAGAGACGGTTTCATAGGCATGTCATCCCCGACCTGGGAGCTGTGGTTCATGCAAGCCGACAGGATCTGGCGTTCTGAACTTCAGGTGCAGCAGTGCTTGTAAATCACTCCTCAGCGGTGAGATGACCAACTCTTCAGCAGTGGGATGATTATTTCACAAATGTACACTTTTTTTCTTCACTTATAAGTTTGTGGGTTGCGCATTATTACTTTATTTATATATCCTTAGCTTGCTGAATATTCCAGCGAATTTCACTATTGCAGCACCTAATTGAAAACTTTTTTTCATCTCAAACTTTCACCGATTTTATTCTATTGGAATCCTATGGTATCCCAATTAGAACCCGAATTTTTGTTTAACACTCACTCATTTATTTGTCAACACTTTTTTCTTCATTTATTTTTTAATATCTGATACCAATAAGGAGATGCGCAAATCTACCTTGCTTTACATAGTGGTATACATATAGTTACATTGGTCCAAGCTGGACCAGTGTAACTATGTATAAAATATCCATACCTGGAATTATTTTTAAACATAGCCAGTAGAAGTAGATATTGACCACTTATTGGAGTTACAGTAAAACATTTTAATGTTTCTATGTTCAGAGTCAGAAGTTTTCTTAGTTGCTCCCTTTCTGGCCTCCATAGCACAGTGCTTCAGACTTAGAAAGTCTTATGAAATCGCCAGAGTATCTAATAGAACACATGGTAGGTTGAAACATGGCATTTAACAGCTCTACGTGTTTCATGGATGGATCCAATCTTCAGGAGCATGCATTTGACTTCAGATATGTAATATATTATAGTAGAAATGTCTATAAGGTTGGACCCTGCCAAGGAAAATGGATGATAATGAAAAATTGGACCCATAGAAGCCCCTACGCTCTAAAATACTTACAGACATAACTGTATGATGAGAGTGTGGCACTAAGGATCGGAAACCCCCTAAGGGCATCGCCACTGAGAGCTGAGGTGGCATGTGGTGTCTAGGCATGTGCATTTCGTTTCGTTCCGAATCAAAATTCGGACAAATTTTTCATTATTCGGACATTCGGATGCATACGAATTCCCGAATTGCAATATTAATGAATTTACCGAATCCGAACGAACGTTTTCGATTCCGAATCGAAAACCCGCGGACGAAATTCGATCGGAATTCGATTTTTTTTTCCGAATTCCGATCAAATTTTTGTCCGCGGGTTTTCGATTTGGAATTCAAAAAAATTTTTTTTTTTTTTTTTTTTAATTCCGATCGAATTTCGTCCGCGGGTTTTCGATTTGGAATTCCAATTTTTTTTTTTTCGAATTCCGATCGAATTTCTAAATTATATTCGAAAAGAGACTATTTGTTGTCGAATCTGGTCGAAATACTTTCGAATTCGACCGGATTTTTCGAAATTCGGTCGAAAACGAACAAATTCCGAAAACGGTCAAAATATTTTCGAATTCGACCCGATTTTTTGAAATTCGGTCGAAAACGAACGAGTTCCGAAAACGAATTTAACACATGTAACGAACCTAACTTAACGAAATTAATTAAATAACGAATTAAAACGAAGCGAAACTAAACAAAATTTTCCCTTTTGCACATGCCTAGTGGTGTCCCAAGGCCCGGCAAGGACAACATCCAAGGAGGGTAGATTTCCAGGAAGTGAAAAATAATTATGGGTGACCATGAGTGCTGAAACCAAACAAGGACTGCTGTGAGAATAAGAATTTATATGGTGTACAAAGTGTCCTGTACTTGGTAAAGGGCAGGACAGATATTATTGTTAGTATTATTATTATTGTAAGAAGTCCAAGCAAGTGCAGATAAAAACTACAGAAATAGTGGAAGTTGGAAAATAGAATCTTCAAAGAGGTTTAGTACAGACCGTACCGTAAAGTACCAATTAAAAGTAGTGGTGAATGAAAAGTGAAATAAATTACCTGAAACTGAATCATAAAAACTTGAAATCCAAAGTGATATATGAGTGAGCCATTGAAAGCACATAGAACCACCAAGGTGATTTAACCTCTCATGAATGGAGCCTATCATGCTGCGTACACACGATCAGGCTTTTGCCTGGCCAAATCACATCGGAATTCCATTGGAAAAATATAGAACATGTTCTATATGTAAAGTCCGATGGAATTCATCGGAATTTCCGATGAAAAAACGCAGATGGGGCTACACATGACTTTAAGAAACATGTTCATATAGGTGTTCCTTATTTGCATAAGAACCTTTTTGGTGGTGGATACTCCAGGAAAAATATTTAATACCCAACATAATTTGCATTTTATTTGTAAAATCTAAATTTGATTATTTGTGGTTGATCAATTATATTATTCCGGTTGATTTACTAAAGGCAAGTGCACATTTGCTCAAGAGCTTAGTAAATTATGTGAAGCATCAAAAAAAAAATACCCAATCACATGCAGGGAAAAAAAACAGCATCTTTGCTTGCACAGAGCTTCCCCTCATTTACTAATGACCTTGCGGAGTGCAACTGGACTTATAAAGTGCACAGTTTATTTGCCTTTAGTAAATCAACCCCATTGCTACTACATAGATTACATACAGGGCCGTGCATCAGGCATGTTTTTATTGGTTTTAAAAAAAATGTGCTTTGATACTAAAAAATAAAGATGTATTTGTAAATAAGAATTTCGGATATGTTATACGCTTTGATATATTTCTTACATAGGAGGTGTTTGTAGGTGTTTTCATACTAAGCATTATATTTCAATTAAACTTTTTGTGCCGGAAATTCAGTTTTAACACCCCGGTCAAATTTCTTTTTTTCTGTCCATGTCTCATTGGAGAGCTTTGCCTTAATTTTCTGTTATATAGATACAGCAAGAAATGAGAGAACATTTTTCCAACGTGAGCAGAAATCTCCTATGACGATATTATCACTGAAATAGGTAGCCCCACTGGAACATTTTTCCTCACCTGCTGTTGCGGTGAGAATTGTAAAATTCTATATATCCCATTATTTTTCATACTATTGACAATGATCACCAGGGCAATTAGAGAGAGTGAATCTCACCAGCAGGGTTACAGACAACAACAAGAAAAAGGACTGACACAGGTTCAAATCCTTTACCACTCTATCCAAAACAAACAAAAAAAAAGACTATAAATGAACTTATGTATTAGGCTTGTTCTCATCTTGTGATTAGGGATTGCAGCAATTCTGCCCTCGATCCCAAATTGCATAACAAAGTGCTGCTACACATTTGGGTGCCATTGTCATTCAATGGCAACCCAAATGCAATGCGATGCTGCCTCGATTGTCACGTGTCAGAATCACACGGCAATTGTGGCAAACCGCCCACAATTTGCATGAAGCTTATTGTCAGAATAACGCACATAGGGCAAGTGAATCACTTGCATATCTCAATGTCAAAATAGTGTAATGGGAACGCGCCCAAAAAAAATGGCACTTCATATTTTTGGATTAAAAAGGATATGTAAATGTAGTTGATGGAAAAATTGCATATTTCATATTTACTTATTATTGGCTCACAATATCTTAAAATTAATTCTAAACCTGGCTAATGGGCCATACAAGACATAGGAAAGCCTCTAATAGCCTGTTTTTCCTGTTTTATTGGAGATCCTGGTGTGCTGGTGACACTTCCTTCTCATGATTGCAGTTGGTTCCAGCCGTTGGTCATTTCAGCACCTACAGTAATCTAAGATACAGCCGTTTGTGCGGGAACCTGTGCGTTGGGAGTATTGTATTGGTGGTTAATTGTAGCTGACTCATACCAAAGGAATGTCACTACAAAGACTATATGGACAAGCCAGCCCACTCGCCTTTCAGGAATGTACCATTTTACTTGGAATGTCATTTTCAGTGGGGGTACCATTTCCTTACATTCAAGTCCTATATCACCACAGCCAAAACTTGTGAGATTTCTGACTCACCTTGGAGCAACCATCAGGCATGTGTTTGATCCTGATCAACAGCACTATGCCATATAATGGGAAGAATCCATGGCAGAAACAGCATCTTTAGTTAAGTATAATTGTTATATTTTCTTTATTTGTATCTGTCAGTACTTTTAATAAATGTTATATTTATAAGTATTTGTGTGATCTCTCTTTGCACATATAAAAAACAACACCAAAAACGTAAACTATCACATGTCCATGACAAACTAGTAGTAAAATAAGTTTTGTTGTACGAACATATAACCTTTTAAATACAGTGCCCCTTTAAAGCTGGGTTCACACCATTGCAAATTAGATGCGGGTTTTCCGCATCCAATTTGCAATAGCAGGAGGTTTTGACCGGCACTCTATGGAGCCGGTTCACATACCTCCGGAGCAGGTCCAGTGCGTTTTGCACAACAACGATGTGTGTCTTTTGGTTAGTTTCAGATCAAAATTCTGCCCAAAATTTGGCCTGAAATCTGACCTGAAACAGTGAACCAGGATGCACCGGACCCCTTTTGTGAGCTGCATGCGGCTCATATGTGAACCCAGCCTAAAGCTGACTTACCAACAACAAGAATGCAGCTCTGTATTCATGAATACATTCTTACATTTTTTTTAAAGGTAAGCAATGAAAGTACCTGAATTTTTTTGTTTTTGTTTTCAAAAGAGTTTTATTGTAAAATAGAAAAAGGCAATACAAAGTCATGTAAAGGCAAGCATACGGTTAAAAGGCATCTGTGTACATTTTTAGGAACTGGTTACAACAGAAGCATCTACGAACAGTGCACTTCATAGAAAAATGCAAATAAACCGATACATGATCTAACTGGAATAACTCTAAACCTGAGACATAATCCTTCGTTGCCAATATTGTAGTCCAACGGGAGACCGAAGAGGCGGCCATCCTGAGTAGTCGAAAATTAGAGAGAGAGAAAGAGAAAAGAAGCAAGAATAAAAATAAAAAAAAGAAGTAAAAAAGGAAGATCAGTCTTGGAGTCTGAATAAGAACCATGGGTTCCATTTGGCATCAAACTTGGGCAGCGAGTCATACAGGGCGTGAAATATTTTCTCAGACAGCATCATTTGGTCAACTCTATTCAATATCAACGAGAAAGGGACTGAATCCCTCTTCCAGCAAAGGGCTATGGCCCATAACATGGCCAGACAGACTGAGTGGATGAGCCTAGCCATGGGCATCTGTACCTCCATGAATTTTGTCGAAAAGAAGACAGTGAGTAAGCTTAAGGTCCACATGTTCTCCCGCAAGGGTGTCAATCAATTTCAATACTTCTGTCCAGGTGGGTTTAATATTAGGACAGTCCCAGAACAAATGGGCATAAGAGCCCGGTGTCCCACAGCCCCTAAAACATAGATGGGAGACCTGCGGGAACATACTGCGGAGGCATATAGGGGTATAATTCCAGCGGGTCAGTAACTTCACCGCTGTTTCCCTAATAGAGAGAGAAAGAGTGCATTTCCGCATATTGATCCAGCAGGACTGCCAGTCCACATCTTTGGTGGCCAACTGTAACTCCTGTTCCCACTGGGTTCTATATTTCAACCCAGTGGACAAAGTACCTGAATTTAACCTGTTATTAGCTTCTTGCAATCCCATGTACAGCAAAGCTCAGAGAGGGGGAGGGAGCCATTGAGGTGTGCTGAAGTGCATAGAGCAGGGATCCTCAAACTACGGCCCTCCAGCTGTTGTAGAACTACACATCCCATGAGGCCTTGTAATGCACTGACATTCACAGACATGACTAGGCATGATGGGAATTGTAGTTCCTGAACAACTGGAGGGCCGTAGTTTGAAGACCCATGGCATAGAGCATGCTAATTTGAGAAGAGACCTGAGTGACAGAGAGATGAGCTTGTCAGTCTGCTGCTTCTCTTTTCACTGTCCAGTCACAGTCTGCGGGAGGTATAAGACCTGAAAGTGTTACTAAACTGGAGCAAAGAAACATCAGGTCTGCTGTCCTGCCAGAAAGGGTGTTTTCTGGTAGGGAACACAGCTCCCTTATATGTATTTAATTTCTGTATTTAGTGGTTTGCCTGGATTTTAGCTTTAGGTTAATAGATTATCTGATTCTTGTCTGCCTCCACTATATCGAAGTATCAGGAATTTTAATACAAAATGGATAATAGCGCTCGGTAATGAACAAAGAGATAAAGTAATAAATAAATAACTAAAACATTTAATTACAAAAATATGCTCCAACTGCAGTCCAAGAACTACAACTGACGAGCCATAAGAACCAGAAAGGATGTTTCACTCCTAATATCACCCACCAGCGATCCACGGGATGATGATGGGGGTAAATAAAGTGATATTTTTTGAACCAATTAGTAGTACAACAGGTACCACCAACTCATAATGCAAAAAATATTAATATATAATATATAATAAGACACTAATAGGAATATTAAATAGTTAATAGGATAAAGAACTAAAAATATATATATAATATATATATATATATATATATATATATAATATATATATATATATATATATATATATATATATATATATATATAATATATATATATATATATATAATATATATATATATATATATATATATATATATATATATATATATATATATATATATATATATATATATAATAAAAAGTGTGTGATACATCGAGTGATAACCAAGATCCACTAACCAAAATAAATGTATAAGGTGGTGCAGTATATTATGTATTCAAATAACAAAACATGCATGATAAAATGATGAACAACTGGAAAAAAATATGTGAGTCTCTGTGCAACCTCCACACTTCAAAAATTAGTGCAAGAAATACGATAATTCAAGTGTCCAAATAAGTACAATGTTATATCAACAAGGTGCTTCAATCAACAATAGTTCCCAAAGTGCATATGTGCTCCAATACAAACAGCAGGATGCTTAAATCCACAATGGTTCCCACGGTGCATAAGTGCAAAACAGTGCTCCGTTTCCCCAAGCCTCTCACCTCAGAAAGGCTTTGAAACAGCCTATAAAGATCTCCAATACTGCTGGCTTGATAGCACAGCAGATCCCGCTGGTGATGAACGACTCCCGGCCAGCCTGTTAGTCCACGTCACTCAGATCCCCCAGGTTAGTGATCCCCAGGTTCTAGCAATAGGATCGCAAGGATGGTTGGCTTTCACTGTCCAAGTATCTGGTGCAGCAGTCCGGGATTATTATTATTTATTACTTTATCTCTTTGTTCATTAGTGAGCACCATTACCCTTTTTGTATTAATATTTTATCAGTGTGTGAGCACTTTACAGTTGTGGCTGCTGCTTAGCTTAGTTTAGTTTATTTTATTCTATTAGGACCTATTGCTCTAGTTAGTGTGGTTGCGCATTAGTTCCCCCCATTATTCATATAAGTATCAGGAAGCCATCCAATCAATCACTCTGCGGTCAGGAACAGTTAAATGTATTTCAAATTTCAGCAAAGTTAATTGAAAACATTGCATATTGGTTATTACCATCATGTACGTTTAAAAGAACGGTAGCTTTCTCTGTCATTGTTATAGGAAAGAATGTACATTATGTAATATGGACGTTTAATGATTGATGTATTCTGAAGAGTACATATTATTTTTAGCACTATTCTTTTCCAACGTACAGTACAGTTTAATTAATATAGTTTAAGTTACACAAAAGGACTGGCAGAACAATGTCCTTGATTAGGTTTTCACAACAGTTGAGAACTAAATAAAATGTAAAGTGCTGAAGTTCAATGAATCAGAGTACACTTTTTTTTTTATATAGTGCCGACAATTTATGCAGTGCTTTAGGTTTTGTACATTCACATCAGTCCCTGCACTCAACGAGGTTACAATCTAAGGTCCCTATCTCATACAGAGGAGCCAATTAACCTACCAGCATGTCTTTGGATTGTGGGAGGAAACCAGAGCACATACAAGCTCCATGCAAGTAGATTTGTGGTTGAGATTCAAACCCATGACCCGGTGCTAACCGCTAAACCACTGCTTTTATCCCTTTTTTTGTTTTAATTAAACTGAATATGGATTGGTTGTTCTGAATTACTACATGTAGCACAAATGAAAAAAAACATGTTGTGCTAACTCAATAAATAAGGGTGCTATATAAAATGTTATTTATTTTATATAAAATAACCACTAGGTACCACTTAGCAAAATTGAGAGTTTAGATTATCTGACATTTTACTGAAATGTATTGGAGTCAATAGGGAAGGTGTAAACAAGTTATTTTTCATGGTTTTTGGGAGATTAATGACCTTGAGGCATTGAAGACATTGGGTATATAATGTAGTGCCAAAAAACTTCACTGAAGTACACAGGCCATGTTGGGTAACCATCCGCCAATTCCCAGCTGTCAAAATGACAGCCAGGTCTTATTTGCTAACACAGAAGAAGCTGCAGCCACTGCTATGTAAATACGGAGCGTATGAAGAAATGCTGTTCAAGAGCCGTTACATTGTATTGCCTTTGTTCCATTTAAATGCAGATAAAATGCCTAAATTGTATGATGGAATTTGATTTTTTTTTTATTCTTATTTATTGGATATGTTTCATAGTAAAAAGTAATATTTTTTTATTTAACCACTTAAGACCCGAACCATTATGCAGGTAAAGGACCTGGCCAGTTTTTGCGATTCGGCACTGTGTGGCTTTAACTGACAATTGCTCGGGCGTGCAACGTGGCTCCCAAACAAAACTGACGTCCTTTTTTTCCTACAAATAGAGCTTTCTTTTGGTGGTATTTGATCACCTCTGTGGTTTTTATTTTTTGCGCTATAAACAAAAATAGAGTGTCAATTTTGAAAAAAATTCAATATGTTTTACTTTTTGCTATAATAAATATCCCCAAAAAATATATAAAAAAACATATTTTTTCCTTAGTTTAGGCCGATACGTATTCTTTTACATATTTTTGGTAAAAAAAAATCGAAATAAGCGTTTATTGATTGGTTTGCGCAAAAGTTATAGCATTTACAAAATAGGGAATAGTTTTATGGCATTTTTATTAATATTTATTTTTTACTAGTAATGGCGGCGATCAGCGATATTTCCATGACTGCGACATTATGGTGGACACATCGGACACTTTTGACACATTTTTGGGACCATTGTCATTTTACACAGCGAAAAGTGCTATCAAAATACACTGATTACTGTGAAAATGACAATGGCAGTGAAGGAGTTAACCACTAGGGGGCGCTAAGGGGTTAAGTGTGCCATAAGGGAGTTAGTCTTACTGTAGGAGGCATGGCTGTAGGTGTTACGTTACTGATCGTCGTTCCCTATATCAGGGAACAGACGATCAGTCACACTGCCACAATGTTTACACACACCTCTCCCCGTTCTTCAGCTCCTGTGACCCGATCGCGGGACACCGGCGGCGATCGAGTCCGCGGGTCCCGCTTGCACGACCCACGGCTGGGCTCTTAAAGGCGATGTACCTGTACGTGCCTGTGTCCAGCCGTGCCCTTCTGCCGACGTAAGTGGTTAACCCTCCTGGCGGTATTCCCGAGCGTGACTCGGGGTGGATTTTTTGTGCTGAAATCGGTATCCCCGAGTCATGCTCGGGGTAGCTATGCAGAGCCTGCAGCGCGCGCTGGCTTACCTTGTTCCTGGATCCAGCGATGCCACCGTGCTGTGTGAGCGAGCGGGACCTCCCTGTGTGCCGTCGATCTCCATTCCCTGCGACGTTACGACGCACGGGGGCGGAGATCGGCACCAAATTCAAAAAGGTAAACAAACACTATACATACAGTATACTGTAATCTTATAGATTACAGTACTCTATGTAAAAAATACACACCCCCCTTGTCCCTAGTGGTCTGTTCAGTGCCCTACATGTTCTTTTATATAATAAAAACGGTTCTTTCTCCCTGCAAACTGTATATTGTCCATAGCAACCAAAAGTGTCCCTTTATGTCAAAAATGGCTTTAGATCAGCTAGAAAACAGCGATAATAAATTATATTCACTTGCAGAATTGTGCGATAGCGATTTGTGGGGAAATTCGTCATAAGAAAAGAAAAATAATGACAGCAACAATTCTGCAACTGAGCAAATTTCAGTGATTTTGAGTTGATTACATTATTGAATAATTTTTATTAGAATTATATTATTATTTGTTATAATTATTTATAATTATTTATTATATTATAATTTATAATTTTGTTTTTAAAAAAATGTCATACCCGGGATGCCTATTAGTCTCTTGTTTGGTCAGATTTAAGTGAGTTATTCCTAAGAATTACAGGCCTACAGTATAAAACGCCAAATTTCCTTGCAAATAATGGTACCGCTTTCAGCACCTTTTTTCTGAAATAATCATACCGCCAGGGAGGTTAAGGTCCTTAAGTGGTTAAGGCACAAAAAATAAAAAACTCAGAGATGATCAACTACCACCAAAAAAAAAAGCTCTACAGTATTTGTGTGAAAAAAAAAATTCTATATCTTTTGGGTGCAGTGTTGCCTGACCGCACATTTACCAGTTAGGCCCCATACTCACGACCAAACATGTTTGCTGAAACTGGCCCGCGGACCAGTTTCAGCATACATGTTTGGTCGTGTGTAGTTACGAGCGTACAGAATTTCACCGTACATTTGCCCGCCGGGCCGTTTTCCAGCAGACATTTATTTCCAAACTTGTTTTAAAACCGTCCGCTCAAATCCTGTCCGAACGTACATGTTTGGTGGTGAGTACACAAAACCAACGTACAAAAACCCCGCGCATGCTCAGACTAAATGAGGCCACGGGAGCGCTCGTTCAGGTAAAACTCACGTTTCTTTGGGATATGGCACATTCGTCAATAGAAAGATTAATTCTAGCAATAGAACACTGAAGCAAAACACACAATAACCAATGCTTGATGCCGTCGTTTTATTCATTCTTCTCTTGCTATAACTAATCAGTTATTTAGCTCATGTTATTTCAACTGAGTTGTTCCATACTGAAAAGTGACATTTGTTAGCTGTGATGTAGTAAGATTTTTGCAAACTTTTATTGGCCCGACGTATCATATTTTTAGTGGTCCTCCACATTTCAAATTTTTTGCTTTTAATGTTTAATGGTTATCTTTCCCACTTTCTTTAGGTGTTTATAGTTATGTCACCATTTAGAATATTTTAATAGGAAATATTTTTGATTTAGCTTTTGTTTGTATATTTAACATGATTTTGTTGAAGGTTGTTTAAATTGTCTACCATGTTGGCACACCAAATGACCCCCCCCCCCCCCCCACATGAGTTAGTGAATATTTTAGATTAATCATTTTATTTGTTTGTAATGTTTGATGCCTAAAATAATACCCACAGTATTACAAACAATAGGCAAGTTTTTCAAATCAACAAAAAGGCTTTTATTTGAGCAAATTATAAAAAGGATCAAAAACAGAATGGCAGCACTTGAACAGCTAGCAACATACATGCAAACTTGCATTTGAAACATGGTGAAGGATAAACTAGCCAACCTCAGGAAGCACACTAAATAAAATCTGAAGCAGCAGCACATAACCAAAGGAACCCAAGCTGTGGTAGTCCAAACAAGATGCCATTTGTGGGGGATCAAATGGAAGGCAGGGCATCAACGTCTCCTCTTCCTTGAAACCTTCCTTCCAGGCTGCCTTCCAGCGGGTCTTCCCTGGGCCCTTGCAGGTGGGGATGATGTGGCAGCAGGAGAATGGTGTTCAGCAAGCCGGGCCGGGTCACATAGCCCAGTGTCTGGGGTCAGCAGCTCCCTCTGCATCCACCAAAGGGCCTGGTTGATCACGCCCTTTGCCAGTTGCCTCTGCTCCTCCGTGCCTTGATTCAGGTCATGTGCCACGGAGGCACTGTAGGCCTCAGTGGGGTTGAGGGGGGCCCTCATGATGGCACTCGCCTCCCTAATCATTTGGAGGCTGGCTTCCTCCACTGCCCCCAATTTCTTCTTACGGCCTGGTGGCCTAATATAAAGGGGAGGAGCCTGGCTGGTGGTGCTTGTCCTGGGGAGCTGCTGAACGCCACTGGGCCCGGCCTCCTCCTGGCTGCCACTGACCCCTGCGGCCTGGCTGTCAGTGAGGAGAGGATCTGCCACCTCCTGGCTGGTCTCTTCTTCCTGTGTAAAAAAAAGGGACATGTTGTAATATATTTAGGAATATACTCACTCACATTTTCATGCTTGAATCTTATTTTTTGCCTTGAATTTAAACTTGAAAACAGACTCACCCTCTGACCCCTGCAGTTGTCATCCCTGACACCTATTTGTTTGCCCACGATTTTAGATTTTTACTTCCCAGCTTGTATTTTATTAACCAATATCAAGTCAAGAATCAAACAATAATTAATATTATTACATAAATAGTTATGAAACTACTATACCTCATCATCGTAGAGGCGCAGATCTGCCTCTCTGTCAGCCAGGCCCTCTTCATCTG
Organism: Rana temporaria; assembly: GCF_905171775.1. NCBI lineage: Eukaryota > Metazoa > Chordata > Amphibia > Anura > Ranidae > Rana > Rana temporaria. The sequence goes on from NC_053491.1 coordinate 342,347,648, forward strand.
ACTCTGCAGGGCTGTGGTGATCTTGGGAAGTCCCGCTGGGAGGTAGCGTGGAGGAAAGGTTGGGATTCAGACTCGACATTGATGGCCTGCCTTCCAGTTGATCCCGCAAAAATGACATCTGGTTGTAATACCACAGCTTGGGTTCCTTTGGTGGTCTTGCTGCTGCTCCAGATCTTAGCTGTTTTTGGTGAGCTTTGTACGCTCTCCTATATGTGCCCCTGAGGTTGGCAAGTTTATCCTTCACCATGTTGGCACTGCATTCTGGCACCCATGTCCTCATGTATGCTGCTAGCTGTTCAAGTGCTGCCGCTCGTACGTCCTTATTGTGGTAATGGTCCTGCTTTGAATCCCACAGGATGGGCATTTCCCGAAATTTATCCAGCAAATGCTGGATAATGTCTTGGCTCTGCAGGAGATCCATTGTGAAATAAATTTTTTTTTTTTTTTATTCTAGATTGAAAAAATGAAAAGAAACCAAAAACACAATTAAAAAAAGCCTCAGCATTTACATTGATAGAATATGTTGTTAAAAAAGTAGTACCTATATAGAAATACAAACACAGTGTCTCTTGTTTAGAAAATGCTGGCCAGCTCTGCCCCATTGGTTGGTTTTAGCTAACATTTTTTTTTAACATGCCGCCCCTTTGGTTACATTGCAGGAAATAATATAAATCTACAACCATACACAATTATTACAAATGACAGCATTCATCAAGGCACTATTGCATGTGTAGATATCCTGCCCCTCAGCATTGATTACATGAAAGAAACTTCCTAATGACCTCTGTCCAACCAACACAGAACAATACTTGGCCTGATCTGAATACACCCTACATAATTACTAATGAGTCACAGCATTTTTGATCTCTCTATTTTGTGATGTCTACAAAAGCATTTGGGTACGAAAATCACATTCTGGTATCCAAGAGACATAATAGCTTAATAAAACTGTGCAACCAACAGACCAAACCCCCATCCCATTGCTCTACATTTTAGAGCCCGCTGCTGATCCCATGTTTAAATTTCTTACCTGCCTCTCTCACAATCCTCGTTTCTTCCGCTCGCTGAATTAACACGTAACCTACGTAATCACGTCAAGCGCCTTTTATACACTCCGCGTATGTATGAAACGCCGCCCTCGTCACCTTTGCCATGCCCCTAATCAATTGAAAAAGTAAATGTGGCGTTAACTGTGTAGGTTCTGGAATCGCGCGAATATTCTCCGCGTAACCTACGTCAATACGTTGTTGGCATTCGCGACACTCCGCATATGCAATAATCCCCGCCCTCATCTCCGCCCCTGACGGGACATTTCCTCGTTTCCACGCCCCTAATCTCTGTGGGAAGGAAAGATGGCGATGTCACACGAGCGGGCACGGAGCTCTCATGGCGCAAGTGAAGGGACAGAGGCTGGACCGTCCCGATCCAGGCCTAAAAGATATAAAGCCACTAATATGGCGTTCGAAGAAATGGTGGAGTTGGTTTACATCATGAGGAGGAAGGATTATGATGGTGAATGTGGGCCCTACAAAACACCGAACCGTAGGAAGTCACACATAATGGACAAGGTGGCAAGGAGAATGAGGAGAATGTTTGGTGTCACCAGGTCAAAGGAGCAACTACGGAAGCGTTGGTCCGATTTAAAATTGAGGGAGCCACATCACATGAAGAAGATCCTCAAAATTCTGCGTAAAAGTAAGTCCATATTATTTAAGGGGGGGGGGGAATGTCTGCAATAATGTGTTGACATGTATTTTTTCACATCTGCCTCCTTGGCCTGCTTTTACTTTTGAACATGTGTAGATACTGTATTGTGTTTATGTCAAATAACAACCTTAAACAAATTTGGTTAAATAGTAAACACGCGTAATATGACATTGTTTCGCAAAAATGTGACGTTACTCCAGGAACAACACACCTGGACATGGCTGACTGGCCCCAAACTTGGTTTTCCAACATTGTTGACTAGCAAAATCACAGAAATTAAATTGAGTGAATGTGACAGGCAAACAAGATTCATTCTCCAAAATGCAAATAAAGCTGATGTTTTAACATCTTGAAATGCAAAGCACCTGTGTCTCAAAAATCAAAGTATATTTATTTGGAGGGTCGACGAGAATTAATGTTTTGGGGGGACATCCATGTGTGTCACTTCTTTGCAAAAAAGGGGCAGGATCTGAGCTTGGCCTAGAACTACGCCAAAAATGGAGGATTGCTGAAAGAAAAAACAACCAAAAATCATCATAAATGTATCGTCTATGCAATGTGTGCGATTTATGATATCCAATATCTGTGTGCTGATGAGTATCCCTTTTGTTTTTTAATATTTCTTATAGGGGAAAGAAGACGCCAGCAATTGGAGGAGGCAGAGAGGGCCAGACACCCGGAAAATCAAACACCTCCACATGTTGAGCAGGAGGAGGCTGGGGAAGGAAGAGAGGAGGATGTGGAAGGAGAAGAGGATGTGGAAGGAGAAGAGGATGTGGAAGGAGAAGAGGATGTGGAAGGAGAAGAGGAAGGAAGAAAGGAGGAAGGAAGAGAGGAGGAAGAAGTTATTTTGGACTTAGAATTTATATCAGATGAAGGGCAAGTGGCGGAAGAACAATTTGGCGAATTGCAAGAAGGTGGATTGATGGATGAAGGAGGAGTCGAAGATGATGGGGAGGTGGTGGAAGAAGGAGGAGTGATAGAAGATGATGGGGAGGTGGTGGAAGAAGGAGGAGTGATAGAAGATGAAGAAATTGGGGATGTGGAAATTATCAGGCCATCAGGTCAGTGTCACCCCTATATTAATAGGGCCAAACATATGCAGATAGGCTGGAAATTATTTACATATTTTGAATGCCAATTTGTTTCTTTTTAGGGGATCAAGATGGAGTAGCACATTTTTCACGTGCAAGTGCTTCTATCATTGTACAGCAACTAATGGAGTGCAGCACGGAAATGGACATTATGCAGGAAAGGATGCTAGTCATGGAGCAGAATGTGCGAAATGTCATTTCTGAGTGTAGCACGGAAATGGAGAACATGCGACAAAGGATGCTAGTCATCAACCAAAATTACAAAAATATCATGGACATGATGGGCCGTGTCAAAGACTGAACCACAGAAGCCCATCCCCCGCCCATCCCCCGCCCACAAAACCCTTTTTAATTTTTGTACTTTATAATACGCCAAAATTTCTAAATGCACACACAGTGTGCCAATATGTGCTATCTGCCATCACAGACTATCTATTGTCTGTGCTTTGTGGGTACAAACCCCTCCTCGATCCTCAACTAGTTGAGAGGAAGGGTTTGCTCCCACAAAACACAGACATTGATCACCCATGATGTCAGATAGCACATGTGGCCATTTGTCTGTTTAACCAATGACATTTGGCGAGTTTTCACTGAATGTGTGCATTTAGAAATTTTGGCGTGTTCCAGTGTGAAAGCACACCATCCATATGACTGACTGCTGTTCTTTTTTTAAATTTTTGTTTGGTGTTGATCTTTTTTGGTTTGTAAATGTTTCCAGTTTCAGATCACAAAACGAACAATAAATCTCACCTAAAGAAAGAAGTTAACTAATTTTAGAAAAAAACAAAAAAATTTTTGTGTTGTGTTAAAATCTTGTTTAAAAAATTAGACACAAACAAATGACAAGCCCAAAAATTCTTGCGTATAGTTTCAGTGAAATTATTGTTACATTGTGTTTCGATCATTATTATTGATAATCACTGTCAATAAAGACAAAAAAATAAATAATTAAAAGCCAATATTTTGTCTCCAGAATTTGCAGGAAATGTGTTCTGCCTAAAAATACACATTTCTTGTTAAAAAATGACTAAAATAAAAAAAATAAATGAGACATCAAAAGCAGAAAAAAGAGTGGCTTCTTATTTATAGACTGAATACCCAGTTTGTAGATGAGTGAATAATGTGCAAATGTGGTTAGTTAATACATCTGAGTAAGTAAATGTGGCACTAGAAGTGCACTATTTTTGGAGATAACCTGGAAGACAGAAAAATAGAGAAAAAGCAGTAATGACAAACAACTGTATAAAGTCCAATGGTCTAATTATTTATTAGTTGTGAGAATATTCCTTTCTTTTGGGGGCCGAATTAGAAAGAAATATGATCTGGCATAGCAATGGCCCCCCGACCCATGAAGTACTCAACATATTTGTCGCGTACCTCACGAGCAGATTGGGGGGCCAAGCCAGCGCGACCAGTGTCCAGGCCAGGAATGTTCTCTGAGGGTAGTCCTGCCTCAGAGCCCATGGGGGCTAGGTACGTCTGGGAGTGCCTGCGTAGAAAATTGTGCAAAATGCAGCAGGCAAATATAACGGTGTTCAATTTATATTCCGCCAAATGTATCGATGTCAGGAACAGGCGGAACCGGTTGCTGAGGATCCCAAAGGCATTCTCGACTACCCTCCGAGCCCTGGACAACCGAAAATTAAACACACTCCTCTCTGAGGTGAGGGTCCTCTGGGGAAAAGGCCGCATTAGGTGAGGTCCAAGGCCAAAAGCCTCGTCCGCTAGGAACACAAACGGAAGTCCTTCCACATTATCTTCATCTGGTGGCAATGCCAGACCACCAGTTTGGAGACGATCATAGAAATCAGTCCGTGCGAACACTCCCCCATCTGACATCCGGCCGTTCTTCCCCACGTCCACATAGAGAAACTCATACTGTGCCGACACCACCGCCATCAACACTATACTATGATAACCCTTGTAATTATAATAGTAGGACCCCGAGTGGGGTGGGGGCACAATGCGGACGTGTTTCCCATCTATTGCTCCACCGCAGTTAGGAAAATCCCACCGCTCGGCAAATTGGGAAGCCACAGACTGCCATTCCTGTGGTGTGGAGGGTAGCTGTGGGGACAAACAAAAAAAGAGATTTAGTACTTTGGCACATAAACATTGCAAACATAATCCTACAAGCATCCTTGTGCAACTTTACAATTTTTAAATAGCATTTGCAAATTTTGAAGGGAGAATTTCGGGGCACAAATATATAGGGCCACTTAATTAATAACAGACTCCACAGCCCTCTGATGGGGACAAAAACACTTTGAAGGGGGGGTGGGGGGTGTTTAAACTGTTTTTAGAAAACCAAAAAAATTAAAATAAAGTGGCATGGTGGGGGTTGGCCCGAAGATAGCATGCTGGACAGGTTAATATTGGGTAAGATCAAAATATGCAGGTAGGCCAAAATAAAAAGAACATGTAAAAGCTGATATCAACATGCATAGTGAGAAAAGGGAACGTTAGTTAAACACACAGCATATCTGGGAAATAAAATCAAAAGTTAGTTTGCCACATTATTAAAGACACATTGTGAGGTTAAAATGAGGAAACTTACCTTCATATACTCCTCGTGCATAACTTTAATGATGGCAGCACACGTGTCCGGTATGATGACCCCAAGCGCCTGCGGAGAGATGCCTGTCGAGAACTTGAGGTCCTGCAGGCTCCTCCCAGTCGCCAGGTACCGCAACGTGGCAATAAGCCTCTGCTCGGCCGTGATGGCTTGGCGCATCACAGTGTCCTGCCTCGTGATATAGGGGGACAGAAGATCCAGCAGACTGTTGAATACGGGGTCCGTCATGCGGAGAAAATTCCTATAGTCATTAGGATTATTCTCCTGGATTTCCCTAAGCAGAGGCATATGTGAGAACTGGTCACGCTGGCGCAACCAATTCTTGGTCCAGAAACGCCTCCGCCCCCTGTTTCTGGCCAAAGTACTGGAATAATGAACATATCCAGCAGCCATCCCATAAACAGCACCAACTCGCGAAAATTGACGCTGCTGCTCCATCATGGCTTCAAACCGGCCGGCTGGTCAGTCAAGAACACACTCCAACAGAAAGCACAATCAAATCCAGCGGTACCTGCAAAGAACACACGACACACAGATACGAACGCACAGTACGAATCTGCTAAGCAGAACGAACTGCACGCCTGTACCCGAATGCCAACTACGTACCCACAAGCACACGCACTGAACGAGAAAATACTACCTGCTAAAGCCTGGAGACCGAGAAGCGCGAATCAGCTCTAACCAAACCTTCACTAACACGAGCAAAGCCGTAACTAGCAAAAGCGGAACAGAGGGCGTCGCCATTGACTTTGGCCTTTCCCTTTATAGTGACGTCAAACGTGGATTACGTGCACGCGTTCAGGTCCGCAGGGAAATATCGTCCGCTGGTGTGTACAAGCCAGCGGGCCAAATGAAAAAACAGCCTTGTACGCCGGAAACAGCCCGTCGGACATTTCGAACGGACATGTTTGCTCGTGAGTACTCGGCCTTAAAGTAGCGCAGTGCTAAATACTAAAAAATGGCCTGGTCATAAAGGAGGTAAAGTCTTCCAAAGCTGAGGTGGTTATTCATGCAAACCTTTATCTGAAAAGGAAAAAAAATGTTTTCTGTAACTCATTATAAAGCGTGAGCTTGAGTTTGGCTTTAATAGTGGTTCTAAATCTGCTAATACATTTCACATTATTAGCCCCCCCCCCCCCCCACACCAGACTGACAGTGCTGCTGTTTGCTGTGCCTCCCATTCTCATTCCTCCAGAATTGTGTCTCACTAATGCCGAAGGTGTATTATTGGCCAGATCATTAGGTGAAAACAGAGGGGCAAAGCCAAGGAAAAGAATACGAATGCAGCCACCACATCTAATGATGGGTATGCTGCAATATAATACAGTTTTGACTTTGGGTTTCATACCACTTTAATTGTCATAAACCTTTCCATAAGACAAAATTCCTTCATTTGCAACACATTAAAAAAGCTGAAACATTATACACACCAGATGTTATACTATGCAAACAGTTTACAAAGTGCTGTGACTGTCCTACAGTCGACTCATTCTACCTGCCGCCAGCTCTAGAAGTCGGTTAATAAATATTAAAACCCAGGAACCGTGCACATCAAAAAGGACGATGACAGGAGATTCTACTCTCTTTTTTGGGGGATAATTAACTTATTTTCAAGGGTAAAAATTCTCCTTTGATATATATGTGCATACATAAAATAAATGTTATGATTTAATCAAATGCCAAATGTTTCCTTACATCAGAACACTACAGAAGCTTATAGGAACAGAATGGAGTACAGTAAAAGTGCCAAATCACCGAGCTGTGTATCTTTTTTATAGCTGTTAGACTAAGCGCTACATTATGTTACATTTTTTTTAGAGGTAGGCTTACCACTAAAATTGCATTATCCTTTACCAGTCTTGAAAAATTCTGTACCAATACGGATAACTTTATCTACCTTGCCTATGCCACCTATGGGCACAACATTATTATGTCCAATGGTAAATCTTTCCTGTTCTTTGCTGTTCTCAAAGTAATTTAAAGTACAATTTAAAGTACAAGTCTCACCTTTATAGTCCCATACTGCCATATGTCATACTATGTAAAGATGAACTCCAGGCAGATATAAAGATAGTCCTCCCCATACATAAAGGCTTCTTTAAAGTAAGAGCTGTGAAAATGTGAACTAAAGTCTCTTGAGCTCTGGTTCTGACCTGCTCCAGGGGGCAGAGTGAAATGCATTGGGGGCGTGGCCTGTTTGGAGTCCAGGTTGAGGTCGCCACTCCGACTTCCAGGGCTCACCCTTCCTTTCTGGCCAGTGCAGTAGTTTGTTTTAAAAAAGGGTTGGATGCATTTCTAAATGTACAAAATACAACTGGTTTATAACATTTATAGGTTGTACCACCAGAGATTGTTGATCCAGGAAATACTCATGACTGAGTAATTGGCATTCAAATTGCGGAAAGCACTGAAAGCTGAAAATTTGTCTGGGCAGGAAGGGTGTATAAGTGCTTTGTATTCAAGTGGTTAAAGAACCACCATGGGTGGACAGGAAGGGGTTAAAGATGTGATTATTAATACAGAATTGTGTTAGTTTGAGTTTTTCTATAGTTACATAGTTAGGTTAAAAAAAGATGCAAGACTAGTTAAACCAATGGAAAACAATTGAGTAAATAAATGGAAAGCTACTAATCCTATACCCACAGCTGATCTAGAGGAAGGCAAAAAATTTCCTTTGGCTGATGTCAGCCCACGAGATTCCACGATACTCCCCCGCTGGGAAGCTGATCCTAACCCCATGTGACTCGCTACACAGGGGTTGGAGCGCAGAGCCGAGGACAGACACTGTCTGTCTGAAACGAAAACGAGGCTTGGCTTCAGGAACGAATGCGCACGTACGGGATTATGGCCACAGAAGAAGAGTGAGGGCAGAAAAAAAATACAACTGAAACGTGGAAGACAGGAGTTATAATGGCAGCGGCTGAGTACAAGCAGAGGTGATCATAAACAGTTAATTTTTTCAAGTAAGAACGTTCTATTTGCATAATGTGTGGCGCATAGCTACTAAACAGCAACATGAAATTGCATATTGCTGATTTGGGGTAACATTATATGAGTTTACTACCGCTATAAGTGACAACTCACATAAATGGCTGGTGAGCCTTGGACAATCCGTGGGCTGGTGACAATTTATTTTTACTGCATCATACCACTTTAGAAACTACTATCTACAAAACAAAGGAATATGCAATAGTTTGCCAAGCCAGTGAAATGCATTCTTTCCTATGCCTAGGAGATTAAAATGAACCTGTCATCATGAATACAGTGCTAATGTTTTCCATCTTCCTCACAACAGGCCCTTCAAGGTGCTTTCTCATACCTGTCTTCCATTACAAAACACATCTTGTGAGCAGATAGAAGGTTTTTGTGTGTGCAGAAGAAGAGTAAATTAAATATAAGGGGCTTTCCCAGTTTAATTATTTTACTCTGTTCTATAACATTGTAATGTCAGCACTTACCATTACTTGCCCATGAGGAACTTCCTGTATTCCTTTTATTAATACGAACCCTCACACTACCCTTCCCAGTAACACTAACCTTCCCTGTAGTCCTATCACTATCTTTCCCTGTAGCACCAACACTAACCTTCCCTGTAATCCTAACACCAACATCCCTGTAACCCTTATGCTGCGTACACACGACCGTTTTTCGGGTTCTAAAAAATGAAGTTTTTAAGGGTCTAGAAAAAACAGTTTTTTTCAACCGATCATTAAAACGGCCTTGCCTACACACGATCGTGAAAAAAAATGCTCTAGCAAAGTGCGGTGACGTACAACACGTACGACGGCATTATAAAGGGGAAGTTCCATGCGGATGGCGCCACCATTTGGGCTGCTTTAGCTGATTTTGTGTTAATAAAAGACGATTCACGCTGTTCAGTCTGTTACAGCGTGATGAATGTGCTTACTCCATTACGAACGCTAGTTTTACCAGAACGAGCGCTCCCGTCTCATAACTTGGTTCTGAGCATGCACATTTTTTTCCCGTCGTTAAAAGCCACGCACGACCATTTTTTACGATGTAAAAAACGACAACGTTAAAAACGACGTGAAAAATTTGAGCATGTTCAAAATTTTTAATGCCCATTTTTTACATTGTTTTTAATGACATAAATTTTTTTTTATTTTTTAGAACCCGAAAAAACGGTCGTGTGTGCGCGGCATCACACTCAGGCCTGGTACACATGTAAAATAAACGTTGTTTTCCTCAACAAGGTTCTTGTCAGGCTTGACGAGAATCTTGTCAAGCTTTCCTTGCATACACACTGTCAAGACAAAATCTCGTCGGTCTCAACACGTACGACGGCACTATAAAGGGGAAGTTCGATTCAACTGACGCCACCCTTGGGGCTGCTTTTGCTAATCACATGTTACCGTGTGTTAAGTAAAAGTTAGGTGAGAGACGATTTGCGTATTTCAGTCTGTTACAGCATGACGAATCTCCATTACGAACGTTACTTTTACCGAAGGTGCGCTCCCGTCTCATACTTTATTCTGTGCATGCGCAGGTTTCTAAGCATACACACGAACGTGTTTCTCGTCGTAAACCAGCCCGACGAGAAACAAGATGAGGAAATTGAGACTCCCGACGAGAAAAAAGAGAGCATGTTCTCTTTTTTTCTCGTCGAGATCCACGACAGTTTTCTCGACGAAAAACATACACACAACCGTTTTTCTCGGCAAAAATGCTCTGCCAGCATTTTTCTTGATGGATTTTTCCGGGGAAAATGGTTGTGTGTATGAGGCTTAACACTCCTGTATTTCTGACACTAACTCTCCTAGTAATTCAAAGACTAACCCTTTCTGTAACTCTAGCACTAACCTTCACTATTACCCTACCTCTAAAGCCCTATACACACGATCGGTTTGTCCGTTGAAAACAGACCGATGGACTGTTTTCATTGGACAAACCGATCTTGTATGGGCCCAATCGGTCTTTTTTCCATCGGTGTAAAAAAATAGAACATGTTTTTAAATTTTTCCTATGGATAAAAAACAATCATCTGTGTGGAAGTCCATCGAGAATGGAGGAGATCCTATACATTTGTTTTCTGTATTCTGCAAAAATCCTGGTTAATTCTGCTTTTCTTTATCCCCTCCTTCATTCCATGTCCCCACTGCAGTTGGGGATTTTGCAGAGCAGTGTTGGCAGCTAGTGCGCATGATCAGTTTTTAGTGAGTATCGTTGCTGATCATTCCCTCCCTATCATATTTGAGCAGACCATGTGACTATAGAGTCACACATGTGGGTGTCTACACTGTGGTAAATGACAGCCCACTCCTTCCTTACTCCTCCATGCCCACAAACCAGCTAAACACAATTGGGGCAGGATATAACATGTAAATTGATGGAGGCTTCACCTACCTATTCTAAGACACAGGCTGGAGGGGCGGGACACAGTCTGTGACTGACAGAAATCTGCCCACACCATGTTATTGGCAAAACATTTATAAAAATGTGATTTCAAATATATGTTTGTATGACAATTTTTAAACAGTTTATTGATATTATTTATTTTTACTTTGTATTCCAAAGGCTGTTTTTTATTTTATTTCAACTATGTGACCAGCAGCAGAGGACTAGAAGCTCCTCCTACTTATGTCTCCCTGCAGACAGGCTGGGAAAGATCTGGGTCATGTGACAGCTGTATATCAATTAGGAAAAAGATACTTAGGATGTTTTTTATTAAAATAATTACAGTGCAATCATTCACATACAGAAATATAAGGGACAATGTATATTTATTATCACTTTAAGAAAACTCTTCCCCTGTAAACATCAAAACGTAATAATTAAAAATCCACGCATACTCAGAATCAAGTTGACGCATGCTCGTAATCATTGAACTTAATTTTTCTCAGCACATCATAGTGTTTTACGTCACTGCGTTTTGGCGAACATAACTGAACCAGAACTTGCAGAATGCTTGCAAAGAAAGTTGATCGGGAGTCATGCAATACGAACAAACTTGTGAAGCCTGGCAAGTCTAGCAATAGCTTAGCAAGTCATTTTCAAGCTTGCAGCACAATTACTTGCTATATGGGACACTTCCCATGACTCTAACACACTAACCCTTCTTATACCTGTTACACTAACCCTACCTTTAACCTTAAGGCTAACCCTCCCTGTAACACTAATGCTAAACCTCCCAATAACTCTAGCACTAACCCTCCAAGTAATTCTCAGACTAACCCCCCATAACTCTAACATTAACCCTCTCTGTAACAATAATGCAATGTCTCCCTGTAAACCTAAAACTAACATTCCTTGTAACTGTAACACTAACCCTCCTTGGAACTTTAACAATAACCATTCTTGTAATTCTAACTCTACCCTCCCAGTAACCCTAACACTGATTATTTATAATAACCCCTACACTGGCACCAACCCCTTTTGTTAAAAGTGTCCCTTTATAAGGACTTGTTCCTAGTGTTATGTTGTAATCAACATAAGTAGGAACGCTCTTCAGCTGTAATGTATTGCCAGATTTAGGACTTTATTTCCCAGTATTCCATCAATATATTGTGGAAATGTTGACATGCACAAGCACTTGACATAGGCCCGGATTCACAAAGCACTTACGCCAACGTATCTCGAGATACGCCGCGTAAGTGCAAATATTCACCGTCGTATCTGTGCGCCGTGCCCACAAAACTAGATACGCCTGAAAATAGGCTTCATCCGACCGACGTAACTTGCCTACGTCGTCGTATCGTAGGCGCCTATTTACGATGGGCGCATTTGCCACTCTCATTGATTTTCTATTCACATATGCAAATGAGGGAGATACGCCGATTCACGAACGTACGTCCGTCTGATGCAGTGCGCGTAAAGTAATACGTCTGGTGTAAAGTTATGCCCCATAATAGAGGTGTAACTCAGCAGCATCCATGCAAAGGTCTGCACCAGGGAACTCAAGCCGTCGTGTTTTACGTCATTTACTTTGGACGTGAATATGGCTGGGCGTAGGTTACGTTCACCTCGTAGGCAGTGATCCGTCGTATCTTAGGGAGCCGTTCTGATGTGATTCTGAGCATGTGCACTGGATGCGTCCTTGGGACGGCGCATGCGCCGTTCGTTATTTGTATCTTTATGGTGCTCGGCCCATCATTTGCATGGGGTCATGCCTCATTTGCATGGCTCACGCCCACTTCCACTTACGACGACTTACGCCTAGGAAACCCAGCGCAGATTTGGCAGCACTGGCTTTGTGAATCCAGTGCTTGCCTCTCTGCGCTACGTCGGTGTAGCGTATATGAGATATGCTACGGCGGCATAAATATGCGCCAATGTATGTGAATCCAGGCCATAGTCTTTTCACACACAAATGGTAAAGTACATACTTTTAGAAAGTGTTCTAATTTCCCCAGAGGTGTTTTCCTGCAGTGTATGCCAAGACACAGCTCATATTCTCCAGGTGATGTGGGGACACTGAAAACTCAAAATGACTGCCATGTTTTTCAGGTGTCACCCACTTGCTGCCCAACCTCTGTTGACCAGGTAGAACACAGAGACAAAATTGATATTTCAAACTACTATTGCCAAACTCTGATGCCCTGTACACATGATCGGTTCGTCTGATGAAAACTGACTGATGGACCGTTTTTATCGGACGAACCGATCGTGTGTACAGGGCATAAGACCTCGTATAGGAATTTTGTGATAACCTGGCAATCAGCACAGAATTTTTGTCATAAAGTGCTTTAATCTGAAGATGTAATATATTCTTTTCCATATAGTTACTGCTGCCTATGACTGAAGATGTCATTAGAACTTCCCTAAAATTATTCAGTTTTACTTTGACAGCCTAATTGTTCTAAGATTTTACAGTCAGTTAGAATAGTTGGCAGTGCAATTGTGTGATTCGTGTTTTTATTATGAAGTATTAATAGCATTGCAATTATTCTTTTTAATTTGCATGCATAAATTTCCTCTCTGTTTTGGCATGTCAGGAAAAAAAGGGTCTTTATGAGTTATTGAACAAGATATGCATTACAAGATGTGGCAGAGACATTTCTGAATGTATTTCAAGGCTTCAGGTCTATGCCCTATAGATCTATTCAAACATGTGTAAGGTTTGCAGAAATTGCAAGTAAGGATATGGAAATAGCATGGTGTAAGAAATTTTTGAAATTAGCATATAACAATAAGGTAGCATTTGAAGCGGAGTTCCACCCATTTAAAAGTCAGCATCTACAAAAAGTGTAGCTGCTGACTTTTAATATTCAGACACTGACCTGTACCATGGTCTAGTGATGCGGGTGCACGAAGCCCCCACTCCTCTCCCCCTTCTCTCTGCGGCACCGGCATTCTAACTGTGGGCGCCCGGCTGTGGCTTCACATGTGCCCAGATGTGGGCATGTGCGAACCGCGCTGCGCGCTGTGAATGGCCGGGCAATCTTCTGGGACCTGTGACGTGTCAGAGAAGATTGCATGGAGGGAGGGGGAGAGGTGATCTTCTTTCTAACACCGCAGTGCCAGGGGAGGAAGTGGGAGCTGGGTGCCTGTAAAAACAGGGTACCCGCTTCTCAGTCAAAAAAATGACATGCCAAAGAGGCATGTCAGGGGGTCACCAGTACTTAAAGCGGAAGTAACATTTTAGCTTCATCTTGTACCCAAAACTAACGGATGTGGATTTTTCTAATCAGTCTGACAAACCTTCTTCATGTTGGCATAGGTTTTCCTTACAGCTGTAGAATTGTGTTCAAAAATTGTTGCTTTTGAAACGTTAGTTTGATTATCTAAGAGTAAAGAGAACAATTTGTCAATCTGTTATGACCAGAGTGAGCAAAACATTCAAATGACAAGGATGGAAAAGTTTTGTTGAATCTAATGGGAATGAACATATTCCCAATTGTTGAATGGTCTCCCAGCCGAGAAAAAATCTTAACTAGTCCTATGCACATCTTTCTGTTAAAATCGAGACATTGACATGGTAACCAAATGAAAAGTTTTTGGACATTTGTGGAGTCTGTGAAAGCACCATCAGAGGGTCAGACAAGGAATTTTTATTCTTTCTTATTGAATGGGATTTCTACAGCTTTAAGGCCGGCATTGAACTATTCGATGCTGAAAACATAAAAGATATGTGCTGTCTCATGTGAATCAATAAAGTTAAGTATTGTGAACAAACACAAAAATTACCAGCATGTGATTAAACGAACATAATAACATAACATGAAACCAAATTCATTCGAAAAATATTCATCAAAACAATAAAAAATATTCATCAAAAAATGTAAAATTCATCAAAAAGAATTGTAATTATATTTTTTCATCAAAAAATACATATAAAGTGTCCTAGTGTTTTAATTTCAATCCATGTTCAAATCTTTCTATAAAATCAAGTGAACCACTTCCACTGAAAAAAATATTTGCAATCCGTTTTTGCAAATATAATTAAAAGTGTTGTTTATCAGATCTCAACAATCAACAAGTTATAAGAGATCATATCGCATGAGGTGAACAGATGTGTGGATTCCTCCTGTATGTAACCCGACCTCCTCGATGGATCAATCCAGCAGTCTACTTGTTAGCTTCCCCTGCACACTCCAGCCTGGACTCGCTGGCTGCTTTCAACTCGGTGTATGGAGTTTAAACTTAGGGAAGACCCATCGCATAATACATTTACAGAAAGGTTTATTAAAGCTAAAATAATGCACTTACAGCAACTAGGATACATTTAGGCAATAGAGAAGGTAATCCAATTGAGAGATCATCAACAAGTATGTATCATCACATTACAGCTCCAATCTCCTTCTGACATGTTTCCCCTTAATAGGCTACTTCTGAGAATAGAGTTGATCCTATAAATTTGTTTTCTGTATTCTGAAAAAATCCTGGTTAATTCTGCTTTTCTTTATCCTCTCCTTCAGTCCATGTCCCCATTGCAGTTGGGGGTTTTGAAGAGCAGTGTTGGCAGCTAGTGTGCATGCTCAGTTTTTAGTGAGTTTCTTTGCTGAGCATTTCTTCCCTATCATATCTGAGCAGCCCATGTGACTATAGAGTCACACATGTGGGTGTCTACACAGTGGTAAATGACAGCCCACTCCCTCCTTCCTCCTCCATGCCCACGAATCAGCTAAACACAATGGGGGGCAGGATATAACTTGTAAATTGATGGAGATTTCACCTACCTATTTTAAGACACAGGCTGGAAGGGGCGGGACACAGTCTGTGACTGGCAGAAATCTGCCCACACCATGTTATTGTTAAACAAAATATAAAAATGTGATTTCAAATATATGTTTGTATGACAATTTTTAAACAGTTTATTGATATTATTTATTTTTACTTTGTATTCCAAAGGCTGTTTTTTTTTTATTTTGACTATGTGACCAGCAGCAGAGGACTAGAAGCTCCTCCTACTTATGTTTCCCTGCAGACAGGCTGGGAAAGATCTGGGTCATGTGACAGCTGTATATCGATTAGGAAAAAGATACTTAGAGTTTTTTTTTTATTATTAAAATAATTAGAGTGCCATCATTCACATACAGAAATGTAAGGAACAATGTATGTTTATTATCACTTTAAGAAAATTTTTCCCCCAAAAACATCACAACTTAATAATTTGGGAAGGTGTCCACATATTGATGACTATATTGTGCATATTGTGATTGCATCAAAACCCACTTTGTGTGAGCCTGGATTATTATACTTACATAAAAATTGGTTTGTTGCAAAAGATTATAGAGATTCTTGATAAATTGCTAGCACCCAAAAATTGTCCAAAACATTTGGGCTAAATTAGGCTTTAGGTAAGATGGAATTTAAAAGAATATCATCAGCAAAAATGTTCCAATGGTTTATCACTTGATTATACCAAGATGGATTGAGTATTTGATTTAAACATTTTTATGTCTGAGAGCTAGCAGGTATACTGTACATACAGATAGCTGCAGAAAACTGGATGAAAGGTATGGCAGGCAATATCATACAACATATTCGATAAAATACAAATTGCAGCAAAGATGTACAAAATACAGTTACCCAGAGAAAACAGCATTACCAGCTGCAATGACTCTATGAATTATATGTTACCCTATATCTAGCATTTCCCATTAAATCTTCCATAGTAATGGTGTTCAGTTGTTCACCCATTAAATTTACAATGTCCTACGCCTGCTGATTAAAATTTGATGACAGCTTTTCCAATTAGGTTTCATCTGTCTTTCACTTATCTGAAAGTAATGTGAAACCTGATTGTTTTCAAGTTGGTCACTTTAGTTACCACAATCCTCATCGCTCAATATGTAATGTTTTATAGAACTTTAGTTGTATGGCAAAAGAGGAGAGCGGAAAGAATGATGTCACAGAATGTGTTTCATTTTGGGAACATATGCCCTATTAAGAAGAAGACGCCAAACCTACTTACCATCTGTAGTGAATAAGATACCTCTTTTATGACTGACAGCTTTCTACAAAATGAATACGTCAATGCCGCTTGCAGTCTGGGATAATGGATACAAATTCTGTGATGCTCTGGGTTGTTAGAAGTGTGGCTGTGACTTTAAATAGTAACTGGAGGAATTATTACATACCACTCTGATTGCTGAGAAGAAGATGTCTGCATAAAAATTACCACTGCTTAAAGTGGAGCTAAACTCATAGATTTAATTGTTTCCTAAAACAGTTACATTCAAGCGTTCTCTGAATGATAGCTGTGTCACATTTTGTGTTCTCAACTGAACTGTCAAGCTTTCAAATGGTTGGTGTCATAACCGATCACATGTGCAGCACCATGGCAACTTTAGATAAAAAAGAGGCTGAGATAACTGTAATGCCTTGTACACAAGATCATGCTTTTGCCCGGCCAAATCACATTGGAAATTCAGACGGAATTCCATCGCAGTAAAATAGAACATGTTCTATATCTAAACTCTGACAGAATTCATCGGAATATCCAATGAAAAAACTATGATGGGGCTACACACGATCGAAATATCCAAAGGAAAAAGTCGGTCTGACTTTTTCCATCGGAAATTCCGATCATGTGTACAAGGCATAAAGGATAGGAGGGTTTTGTTCCTCTTGAACTGGTGGCATAGGCGTGCGCACAGGGTGTGCCGGGTGTGCCTGGGCACACCCTAATCAACCATGTACATCAGCATTATACAGAGGCGGCACCAGATGGGTGGTTGGGGGTGCCAGTGGCCAGTGTAAATGCCCCCATTATATTAAAAGCTAGGTTCAACCCTAGGACCACATTACACTCGTATTTAGGTTGTAATATAATATGGTCTCAAGCAACTGTCTCCCACCACCAGAGCCTCCTCCCTGTGGACTGCAGGTGGCATTCGTGTGTGTGTACATTTTGGGGTGCACACCCTAATGCAATCGGCTGCGCACACCTATGACTGGTGGCCATATGGAGCCTTGCCATGCTTTCCAAACAAATATCCCGAAGCATGTAATCAAAGTCCAGCAATCCTCCAGTAGTTTCAAACCCTTCTAAATAGAAAATTGTGGCTTGGTGGGCATTATTCCAGTATGTTTAAATTCTGACCCATTTTTGTAACCTATATGGTCTAGTTTATACCACGTTTATAAATAAAAAAACATGTTGAAAAAAAAAATTATACATATACTGTATACATGTATATATTGTACAGGATGCCAGGCATGTGTCCTGGATGGGAGATATGTGCCCCCAAGGGTGTAACTGCAGGAGTCACAATTGCGACCTGGCCCCATGCTCCAGTGGGTTCATGCAGCTCCCCTGTCATGTTCAACTCTACACCTGGATATGAGTGTCTGGGGTGGCATACAGAGGAACTGATCCCCTCCATTTCCCTACTGCAGCCGCTGAAAGCCTGCTTCTCCTCCTCTCCCTTCTGCAGGTTTTTAATGGCTGCAGGAGGAAAATGACGAGGATCGGTTCCTCTATATAACACCACTGCCTGCCTTGCTATCAAGGTGCTGCTGCTCCAGGGCCCCTGTGTGCTCTTCTGGCCCCCCCTCATCAACCCGCAGCTCTGTCAGCTTCCCCCCTCCCCTTTCCCACTGGCTGTTGGAGGGAATGTACCAGGATGAAGAGCAAGGGGCGTGCCAGCAAATATGTCATTTGCCATCCCCTTTCTTTTCTGAATGTTCACTATGCTTCAGTTTCTGAATGAATGGCAAGCTTTGAGCTATTCCTGTCCATTTATTCTGTGCAGCTGAGACTGCAGAGACAGAGATTGGAGGCTGTGATCTCAATCTCCTTTCTCTGTCTCAAAGGTAAAACATCAGAGGTGTATTCAGGGGTTCATACCCATGCAAGGTGAGGGGCTCCCGGGTACTCCGGTTGGAGAAGAGAGGACTAATTTAAAGTGCTCTTGTGTTTGTTAAGTCCTTATTTGGGAGCCAGAATTTGGAGGCTCAGAAACTTTGGGTGGGAAAGAGCCTTCAACCCTGCCTACAGGGACTTTGGACTTTAAATGGCTAACCTGTCTGCAGGGGAGTCCAGAAATGGAAACAGTCAGCAGATGTCTGTGAGGTAGATTGGAGCTGGTGTGAACTGTCTGGCAACTGAGTTTCAGTATCTATCTATCTATCTATCTATCTATATATTTATCTATATATCTCTCTCTATATATAGAGATATAGAGATACTGTATATAGATAGATAGATAAATAGATATCTATCTATCTGTAGCACTATCCCGAAGGAGCTGCTGGTTTAGATTTGGGCCTGCCATTACCTTACTGTTCCATATGCTCGTTTCAGGGGTTCTCCTTGAAGAGATGTCCACAAAAATGTCTGCACCAAACACAAAGTCTCTTTCAAGGTTTTTATTGAACAAAGTTCTCCAACAGAGGGGAAGAGGGATGGGGAAAGACTCAGGTACCTTTGCTTTGCAGATCACGGTTACAACTTAGATCCAGAGGATTAATTCAGTTCCACACTGCATTTCAGCAACCACCAAATAGACCTACTCTCACTGGCCTAGCAGCTGGTGCGAAGCTCATCAAAGTCTCTGCCACAGACTTGATAAGTGTTGTCTGGCTGTCCCACGATCTTCTGCCACAAGATCGTGTAACCACTCGCACACTTTGTATAGTTCCAAAGTACACAACTCATGGTGCCAAGAATCTTTTAGCCGGGCGGCAGCACTGTGAGGTAACTTTGTCAGGATACATCCTTCAATTGAATCCCACTGGTTCAGCTTCCTCCCGTAGGTAAGGGAGCAAAGGACCATCCCTGGATTACTAGGCCCCAGCAACTCCTGGGCCTACTCTCAGTTGCAAAACCTCGGATCAGCTAGCCCGAGGCTACGAAACAGCTCACACCTCCCTGAGACCAGGAGGGCCATCAGGTCAGGACACTGCCAAAATGGCGTCGGTCCCTTAAGTACCCCTCCCCAGAGTGCACAGCGGGTTGACCATGCCACCTGAGCTGCTTCTGGGAAAGAGATACCCAATGCATCCAGCCTGCTGCCTTTCCAACCTTGACCCGTGGTAACAGCGACACCCATTGTCAAGGGAAAAATTGTGCAACCCATCTGAACTGGAACAGAACCATCAATTTAGCATAATCCTTCTGAGCTAAACTACAGCTCAGGCAGCTAGAATTTAAAACATAGCGCCTACTCAATGGGAGCATGGCACTACATATCTATATATCTATATAGATATATCTGTCTATATATATATATATATATATATGTATTATAATTTTTTTATATAAATTATACTGTAACAAGGTTTAACTTGGGTTTGAGTCCATGCTGACCAGCCCCACCTTATGTGATCTCTTTGCTTTGGATGTTCTGGAGCATAGAAGGCATCATTTTCAGTATTTTGGTTACCATAGTGAGTTCTCTTGACTTATTGAAGTGAATGTGAACCCCAACAATGATCTTGAGGACAGAGGGGGAAAAACAATAATTGGCAAATAGCAGCTCGGTAGAGCAGACACCACTCAGTCCACAGCAAGTATTTTTCTGTACTTGCAGGGACTTTAAAGGGATATCACAGAGATTTTTTTTTTTTACCCAGAGATACCCTTTACCATCAATCTTTTCTGCCAAATGCTTGCATTGTTATAGTAACCTAAAACATGTTTTCATGTATGTTCTGATTGTCCTCATTCCTTATAGTTCATAAATAAAGCATAAAAAAACGATGTTTACAGGAGTTGTATAATTCTTGGGACTGATTTTGCTTTGATCATTTCTTCAGATCTGTAAAATGTTATGCAAGTAATCTGTGTCTTTAAAACATCTAAAAAAAAGGACAGTTTTTCAAAGCTCCTGACTTTAGGCAAATCCTTCAAAGGGATTCATTGACTATGCCAGTGATTTGAACTGGAAAGGTAGACGTTTAGGAGAACAGTGTTTAGTACCTTGCAGCAGATATTCTCCAATTGTTCCACTGATGCCCCCCCCCCCCCAGCCTCTGCCCCGTCAATAACTGAAATCTCATGTACTTTCCTTTTTTGTAATCTACATCTTCCATAAAAAATATTTTGGGCTCTTAAAGAACTTAAAGCTATGTAACAAATAAAATATATTTTCTTTTTACTTTCCCTTAACGTTTTTTTTTTTTTTTTGCTGTATGTTCCCCCACTGATGAAAAAAATCCTTCACTTCCTGTATTGTTGTAAGGAGATACAGAGGCAGGGAGTAATGGTTCATCTTTCCAAAAAAAAGATGTGAGTGTTGCGATGCACGGGGACGGAGCCCGGCCCCAAATGTTAAAAGTGCAAAAAACAAAACACATACAGTACACTGTAATCTTACAGATTACATTACTGTATCAAATCATTTCACATCCCTTTTGTCCCCAATGCTTTGTCCAGTGCCCTGCATGCATTTTTATATTATACAGTATATACTGTTCTTTCTGCCTGAAAATTTGAAAATGCAACCAAAAAGTGTCCATTTACGTCAAAAGCAGCTTTAGACAGCTAGAAAACAGTGATAGTAAATTAGAATCACCAGAATTGAGCAATAGTGAAATTCGCAATCAAACACTGAGGCCCCATACACACAAGAGGATTTATCCGCAGATACGGTCCAGCGGACCGTATCCGCGGATAAATCCTCTCGAGGATTTCAGAAGATTTCTATGCGATGGCGTGTACACACCATCGCATTGAAATCCGCGCTGAAATCCTCTGCCGATGACGTGTCGCGCCGCTTAGAAGAATTCAAAACTAAACTGCTAAACTGCTTTTTTTAAATATTATATTTTTTAAATATTAATATATTATAGCAAAAAGTACAAAATATTGTTTTTTTTTTCCAAAATGTTCGTAAAAAAAAGTGTAAAGATGACCAAATACCACCAAAAGAAAGCTCAATTTGTGGGAAAAAAAGGATGTCAATTTCGTATGGGTAGCATTGCACGACCGTGCAATTGTCAGTTAAAGCGATGCAGTGCTGTATCGCAAAAAATGGCCTGGTCATTGAGCATCCAAATCTTCCGGGGCAGAAGTGGTTAAAGGGGATCTGGGGGAAAAAAAATGCAGCTATAACTTGTAGATGCTTTCAGAGGTCTTCAAGATCATCCTGTCACGGCTGAATGGCAGTCTTTGCAGGCAAAGCATTAAAACTTCCTCCCTCCTCCAAATTTCTATTGGCCAATAAGGCTGTTCCTCAATAAAGCGGTTCTCCACCCTAAAGTGGAGTCCCGCTGATCGGAACCCTCCCCCCCTCCGGTGTCACATTTGACACCTTTCAGGGGGGAGGGGGGTGCAGATACCTGTCTAAAGACAGGTATTTGCACCCACTTCCGGCCCGGCATTCACGGGCAAAAGACGGGCATTCCGTCACATCCCGTCGCCCCCCCCCCCCGTTGTGTGCTGGGAACACTCGGCTCCCAGCACACAGCGGGAGCCAATCGGCGGGCGCGGCGCGACTCGCGCATGCGCCGTAGGGAACCGGGCAGTGAAGCCGCAGCGCTTCACTTCCTGGTTCCCTCAGCGTCGATGGCGGGGGGAACAGCAGAGAGACGAGCGATCGCTCGTCCTCTGCTGCGATCGGCGCTGGACTCCAGGACAGGTAAGTGTCCTAATATTAAAAGTCAGCAGCTGCAGTATTTGTAGCTGCTGGCTTTTAATATTATTTTCCCGTGGCACATCCGCTTTAAGATTAGCCAGTAGGAATGTGTGAAGATGGGGCTTAGAAGAAAATTGGACTACTACCCTGCATTTAATCCCCTATGGGTCGGTTTGTAATAATTGTGTACATGTTTTTCTGCAGTTTTTCCTATAGCTCAGCAGTTCCTTTGGTGGAAAGCCAAATATCCAGTTAAATTAGCAGCATTTCACAATGTGTCAGCTTTCATATCATTTGAAAAACTCTGCCAATCCATGGACATTCCTCAACAGGAACGTCTGCAATACCTTCAAATTAGACATTTTTATGCTTCTAGTCATGCCCTTACTTTTACCTCTCCTAAATCATTTTATGAATGTATCTGTAGTTGCTGTTTCAGAGAAAAAGGTTTAATTTCTGACATTTACAGTTTCTTACTTAGCGCTTTCTTCGCCTTTCATATAAGCACAAATATGAAGAGGATTGTAACCCACAATGCACTCCACAAGATTGGGATGAAATGATTGGCAATCTCAGAGCATGCACTAGATCCCGCACTGTTAGGGAGATGGCATTTAAACTTTTAACTAGATGGTATTATACACCTGTCTGCATCAATGCTATCTTCCCTAATTCATCAATTCTATGCTTTTGGGGCTGCCCCGCTTAGGATAAACTATATAATACAGTATGTTGCACACCCCATGTAGGAACTGCATATTAAAGAGATCCCCCACTCCTACACAGCCAGGGACACTAAGGGCCGGATTTACATACATTGGCGCATATTTATACGGGCGTAGCGTATCTAAGATACACTACGCCGACGCAGTGCACAGAGGCAAGCACTGGATTCACAAAGCACTCGCTCCTAAAGATACGCTGGGTTTCCTTGGCGTAAGCCAGCATAGGTAGAAATGGGCATGAGCCATGCTAATGAGGCGTGACCCCATGCAAATGATAGGTCAAGTGCCATAGAAGTACTTAAAACGAACGGCACAAGCGCCGTCCCGTGGACCCATCCCAGTGCGCATGCTCAGAATCACGTCGGAACTACTTCCTCTGTTGAGCCGAGCTGAGAGTTGAGCAAGATGTAGATTCTTTGTCTGATCTATATATCGCACCTTATTAACCACTTGAGACCCGCGCTATTGACAAAAGACGTCAACAGCGCGGCTCTCAGGTGCCAACTGGACGTCTTTTTAAAAGCATTACCCGCGCGCCTCTGGGGGGCGTGAAGTGGGTAAACACTGTGCCGCCGCATCGCTGGGGAGCCAATGCGTGTACCTGGCGGTCGCGATGTCCGCCGGGTACACGCGATCGTCGGTGACACAGCCGGTAACAGCAGGGACGTGGAGCTCTGTGTGTAAACAGAGGAGAGGAGACCGATCTGTGTCTCTTGTACATAGAGACACAGCATCGATCACCTCCTCCAGGTCACCCCCCTCCTCCCACACAGTTAGAACACACCCAGGCTACACATTTAACCCCTTCCTCACCCCCTAGTGTTAACCCCTTCCCTGCCAGTCACATTTATAAAGTAATTAGTGCATTTTATAGCACTGATCGCTGTATAAATGTGAATGGTCCCAAATTTGTGTCGAAAGTGTCCGATACGTCCGCTGCAATATCGCAGTCCCAATAAAAATCGCAGATCGCCGCCATTACTAGTAAAAAAAAATAATAAAAAAAAAATCATAATTCTGTTCCCCATTTTGTAGGCGCTATAACTTTTGCGCAAACCAGTCGGACCTGAGAAGAGGAGGATCTAGGCTGCTCTGTGAAAAACCACTGCACAGAGCAGGAGAATATAACTTGTTTGTAATTTTTGGAAAAAATAACTTTAGTATCACTTTAATTTATGATACAGGGGTGTAACTACAATTCATGGGGCCTCATAGCAAAATTTTGATGAGCCCCCCAGCAACCTCTCTGTATGGCAGTGTTAATTGGACCAATAGTGTAAATGATTCTAAAGTCTATAGCCAGCCAAAAAACATTTTTTGTGGGGATGAAGTGGGGTGGAAAAATGATAAAGTACTGTCTAAAATACAGTACAAAATACACCCCAGACGAAGTGTTGTGACACCAAACGCGTCGACACTGCCGCCTCACTTGTATATACAAAAACGTGTGATACTTCAGCCTACGTGTAAGTATAACAGCTGTAATAAATCTTTTTATTGATTTAACCACTTCCATACAGGGCACTTATACACCTTCCCGCCCAGACCAATTTTTAGCTTTCAGCGCTGTTGCACTTTGAATGACAAATGCACTTTGTACCCACAAATAGAGCTTTCTTTTGGTGGTATTTGATCATCTCTGGGATATTTATTTTCTGCAAAAAAAAAAAAAAAAAAAAGACCGAAAATTTAGAAAAAAAAAACGTTTTTTTTTTTTTATTATAAAACATTGTAAATAAGTATGTTTTCTCCTTCACTGATGGGCACTGATGGTACTGCACTGACGGGCACTGATAAGGTGGCACTGATGGGCACCGATGAGGTGGCACTGATGTGGTGGCATTGATGGGCACTAATATGCGGCACTGATGGGCGGCACGGATGGGCACTGATAGGCGGCACGGATAGGCGGCATGGATGGGCTTGGATAGGCGGCACGGATGGGCACGGATAGGTGGCACAGATAGGCGGCACGGCTGGGCACGGATAGGCGGCACGGCTGGGCACGGATAGGCGGCACGGCTGGGCATGAATAGGCGGCACGGATGGGCACTGATAGGCGGCATGGATGGGCACTGATAGGCGGCATGGATGGGCACTCATAGGTGGCACGGATGGGCATAGATGGGCACTGTTGTATGTGTTTTACTAATGGATGCCAATCAGTGCCAAACAATGACTGCCAATCAGTGATGCCCATTGTGGGCACTGATTGGCATCCATTGCGGCACTGATTGGCATCCATTTTTTGTGTCCTCATCCCTGGTGGTCCAGGGTGGCATACCTTTATTTTTATAATCCCTGGTGGTCCAGTGGGCATCCCTGGTGGTCCAGTGGGCATCCCTGGTGGTTCAGTGGGCATCCTCGGGGGGCTGTGCTGATAATCGATCAGCACAAACCCCCCCTGTCACAAGAGCAGCCGATTCGGCTCACCTCTACTTGTGTCTGACAGACGCGAGTGAGGAAAAGCCAATTACCGGCTTTTCCTGTTTACATCCTGATCAGCTGTGATTGGACACGGCTGATCACGTGGTAAAGAGTCTCTGTGAGAGACTCTTTACCTTGATCGGTGTTGCGGGGTGTCAGACTGACACCCTGCAACAACGATCGCCGCGATGCGCGCCCCCGGGGGCGCGCAGCGGCTCAGAATCCTGAGGACGTCATATGACGTCCAGTCAGGATTCTACAACCACTTTGCCGACGTCAATGTGTCATTGGCGGGCGGCAAGTGGTTAAACAAGATTACGCTACGTGGCCACTTTTCTCTCCTATCTCTTTATATTATTGACATTATTTGAGAGACAAGCTCTGGGATTTCATTTTCCATCGCATGCCTTGTTGCATTTGAATCACCATTCATCAGAGGTCACGATGTGCATAATAGCATGATCCTTCCATCTACCATTGGCAACCATACTTCATATAAGCTCGTTTTGACTTTTGGAGGCATATGGCCCTCTAAGTCCATTTGTTCCGGTAAGCCTTCATTTCTACTGGTGGCGGGCCATCACCATACACGGAAGAAGTCACTAATTTATGTTTTGACAACCCTTCACTCATTCACTTGGTGGAATCTCATCACATATGGACTTTGATTTATTTTATTTTTCATATTTTTGTTACCCAACTTCTAGTTGTTGTACATTTCAACTTTTTAATATAATCATATGCTATATTTAATTATCACATTGCATTTTCAGTGTTTATTGTTATGATTCACATTGTATAAGCGCTACACTTATTTTTCCACTTTGTCTCAGCTTTTTTCAAAATAGCCGTGTTAGCAGCTTCACCTCACATTGGCAGCGCAGGGTTAGCTACACTTTTCTTTCCGTTTTTCCGTTCAACCCAATCTTGATTCAGAGCTGTGCCCGAGAGCAGGATCAATGCTCTCTTTCTCTCTCCTCACTGGTTCAAATACAGCAGCGGGAGGCATTGGTTCCTAGTGCTGTCAATCACAACCAGTGAGCAGAGAGTGGCGAACTGGGACAAACTGCACTCTATGTGTCAATATACACACAGGGGTTGAGTTACTAAGTTGGGAAAGTACAAAATCTGGTGTAGCTCTGCATAGAAATCAATCAGCTTCCAGGTTTGTTTGTCAAATCTTAATTGAACAAAGCTGAAGTTAAAGTGGTTGTAAGGGTACAAGGTTTTTTACCTTCATGCATTCTATGCATGAAGGTAAAAAACCTTCTCTGTGCAGCAGGCCCCCTCCCCAATACTTACCTGAGCCTCCACTTGATCCAGAGATGTCCACAAGAGCCTTGCCAACCAAGGGACTCGCACTCATGATTAGCTTTTGCTAGGAGCCGTAGCCATTGGCTGCTGCCAGTCACAGCAAGTGAGCCAATCAGAAGATGGAGGGGGTCAAGGCCGAGCTGCGGTTTCCTGTCTGAATGGAAACACGGAGTAGTGGCTCGGGTGCCCCCATAGCAATCTGGTTGCTGTGGGGGCACTCAACAGGAGGGAGGGGCCAGTAGTGCAGATGAGGGACCTGAGAAGAGAAGAATCTGGGCTGCTCTGTACAAAACCACTGCTTGGAGCAGGTAAGTATAACATGTTTTTTTTTTTTTTTTTTTTTTAATACAAGACTTTATTGTCACTTTAAAAGCTGATTGGCTACCATGCACACCTGCACCAGATTTTGCACTCTCCAGTTTTAGTAAATTCAACGTGAGCGAGCCCACATAAGTGTCCCTATAGCATGTGGCCTACTATGGGAGAGCTCAGTATTGTACAGAGCAGGTAAGAAAAAAAAATGTTCCCAATACAATCACCAGGGCTCAAAATTTCAAGTCCTGAGCTACTAGCCAGGCCTCAAGAGTTACTCGCCACCAGTTGCCCCACCTAATTCATACACTGCCCTGTGCCTAATTGCACCCGTAAACACTCCCTCGTATATTTTCTCATGGCATGACAATGTTTTATGCAGAATCAAGTTACAAAATTCAATATTACCAACAACAACTTTAACAAAATGGGACAGGGCACTGGGGGCAGACCAGAGGGACAGGGCACTGGGGGCAGACCAGAGGGACAGGGCACTGGGGGCAGACCAGAGGGACAGGGCACTAGAACTGGATCTCTTCCCCATTCTCTTGCTGTCTCCTCTGCAACTCCCATCCATCCTCCCTCTCTCTCTCCCATTCGTCTCATCATCAGGAGCCTGTGTGTGCGGCTCCATGCTTGCATGTCCCCACTTCCCCCTTTTATTCAGGCTGGCAGAGAGGAGAGGAGCTGCAGCACAGCGGGAGGGAGTACAATCCAGCACTGAGATCCACACAACTGCACAGCCATTGACACCATAGCACAGCGCACACTGACAGCGCACAGCACACATTGAGACCAGTCTGTTCACAGTGCTCAGGCTAAACTGTTGGACACTTACATAGAGCACAAGGAGAAGAAAACTGCACAAACTAGAAGGCTGCCGCTCTCATGTCAGGGCAACTTTCAGTGAGCGCTGCACCGGAGTGGTAATTTTTGCAATCCTCCACTTCACTCATTACTTTCTGCTTTCCAGCTACATTGGTCGGGGGAGGGGGGGCAGGCTCAGAGAGGTCATACTGTTAGGTCCCATGGCTTAATGAGAATTGTAAGGAGAGCACCTGTGTACTGCTCTGCCTGTGCGCGGCTCAACAGACTACTTTTTCCGAGCATGCACCTTTCCTCTTCGGCCGCCAATCTCATCGGGACTCTAAGTGTAGGCACAGATTGGAGGAAGATTGGTCATGCAGCCCTGTCATCACTCGCCCCCAGCTTAAATCCACTCGCCAAATGCTAGTAGGCGAGTGGAAATTTTGAGGGCAATCACTTTAACTTTAGTTTTATATATTTTAGGCAAGAGTATATCCCAGGTCAAAAGATTATCAGTACTGCATCATGAAAGTATTGGGGCAACAATTGATCCAGAAAGCATTCAATTTACCTACACATTTAAATCATTTTCATAGTCCTACGTTTTACGTATGTAAAATAAACAGATTTACAACAGATTGAAATTGCCTGTCACAAAGTATCTTAAGGCTGCAAACAACACTGCCATCTATTTTTGTATGTTAAAAAAAAAATGCTTTGATGTAACTATCAATGGACCTACCTCATGCAGCGTTGATATAAAAGTATTAGTCATCATTCTTGTACACAGGAGACAAACAAATATTTGTAAAATACTGTATGTTTGTCATTGACATGACAATATAGAAATAGCATTGAACTACAATTACTTATTTTGAATATTATCACAGTATTGAACTTCCTTCTTTGTGCATAGTCAACGCAGCACACAAAGAGAGAGAAAAAGCAATATGTTCTTGATGATGAGGAGACATGTAGGACGCTGTCAAAAAAGTGTTGAGATAAGCACTGGATTATGACAGTCTATCAATGTGTTCAGACAGTGCTATTTGGCAAATCTATACGTTCATACATTACACAAAAGCCTAAAAATGCATTTAAATTTCTGTTTTAAATTTGAATTTCCTTGTATTTCTACACATATGGCCAAAAATGTGGGGACACCAGAACATCTCACCCAAATGGTCTTGGCCAACCAACCCATTTTCCTCTCCATTTGAAGCTATAACATCCTCCACTTATCTGGGAAGACTGTGCCTGTGGGAATTTGTGCTAATTTAGTAAAAAGTGCATATGTTAAGTAATGATGTCGGACAATAAGACCTGTCTCGCAGACAATTTCCTGTCTTCCCAAAGGTGTTCAGTAGGGTTGAATTTAGGACTTTTGCATTTCTTACACCTTGGCATTTCTCATGCCTCGTACACACGACAATTTTTCTCGGCAGGAAAAAAAACAAGGTTTTTCCAGACGTGACACTTCTCCAGCCTGACTTGCATACACACGTTCATGCAAAAAAAAACGCCCGACCAAAGCGCGGTGACGTACAACACGTACGACGGGACTATAAATGGGAAGTTCCTTTCAAATGGCGCCACCCTTTGGGCCGCTTTTGGGCTGCATACTTGATTCTGAGCATGCACGATTTTTTCCCCCTCGGAAAAGCATAAACATGACCATTTTTCGCGACGAGAAAAAGACTGACGGGAAACACGACGAGAAAAAAGAGAGCTGGTTTCAATTTTTTTAGGGGAAGTTTTTTCGTTGAGAAAACTGCTAGGTAGCATACACACGACCAATATAAGAAATGCCAGTTTTCTCGTCGTGAAAACTGGTTGTGTGTACAGGGCATCGGGATGGTTTCCAGATTGTGGACCATGCAACTTGCAATCTCCGACGGACTTAGAAAGAGAACATGTTGGGCCGGATTCACATACCAGAGCGCATCTTTATGCCGGTGTAGCGCATTTCATATGCGCTACGCCAATGTAACACAGAGCGGCAAGCACGGTATTCACAAAGCACTTGCTCCCAACGTTGCGCTGGCGTAACGTAAATTCCTCGACGTAAGCCGGCCTAATTCAAAGTAGGTGGAAGTGGGCGTGATCCATTTAAATGAACCGTGACCCCATGCAAATGATGGGCCGAACGAACACGCATGCGCGGTCCCGTGGACGCATCCCAGTGCGTCCACGTCGAAACTACTCCCTAAGACACAACGGATCACTGCCTACGACGTGAACGTAACCTACGCCCAGCCCTATTCACGTACTACTACGTAAACGACGTAAAATACGACAGCAGTTCCCACGTCCATACCTTTGCTTGAGTTGCGCCTCATAGATGGGGAATAACTATACGCCGGACGTAAGCCTTACGCAAACCGCGTATATTATGCGCCGGGCGCAACTACGTTCTTGAATCGGCGTATCTCATTCATTTGCATATTCAAATCGTAAATCAATGAGAGCGCCACTTGTGGCCAGCATAAATATGCGCCCAAGATACGACGGTGTAGGAAACTTATGTCGGTCAGATGAAGCCTAATTTCAGGCATATCTAGTTCTGTGGGCACGGCGCACAGATGACGGCGCACATTTACACTTACGCGGCGTATCTCAAGATACGTCGGCATAAGTGCTACGTCAATCCGGGCCGTTCTCTTTTTTTCCGATGGAAAAAAATTCTATCCGAAATTCCGTTTGTCTGTATGGAATTCCGACGGAGGAAAAAACATGCATGCTCGGAAACAATTTGACTTTATTATTCTAGGCTCGTCGTACTGTTGTACGCCACCAAGTTTTCGAAGGTCGGAATTTGGTGTGTCCGTGTGTATGCAAGAAAAACCCGGAAAAACCTGTCAGAGCTTATTCCGACAGGAAATCTGATCGTGTATACGGGGCATTACAAGTTGTACCTAGGGAGCACCAAAACAAGTACCTTCATGGTAGGTATTATATAAAAAAAAATCAGGTTTTATAGATACTGTAGAAATCCTGTAGGTTTTAAAGATTTATGAAATTGCATCAACATGTTACAGATGGTATTTTATTGGGCTTATACACAGTATAGTATAGTAGCAACGCATAATAATAAAACAATAATAATAATATAATAATAAGCCTTGTTAATTGTTATTTATTTTTTATTTGCTGAAGAATAAAGTCCTTTACATATTATATATTATGTATTCTGTCTCACAAGGCTTTAACAGTGAGAGATCAGGCTCTGTAAATTCTTTCTGGCAAAGGAGGTGTTACTTAATCTCTCATCCAATCCCTGTGACAACCATTTATCTCACCACTGCTGGTCTAATGATAATTATATATTTTATAATGAATGATCACGGTGATTCACTTTGTAGTTTTCTGTTTAAACATGGCTCTTCTTCCAATCATCCATTCATTTCTCTATTCATTTATTCAAATAATCATGATACTGCTCGTGTTATTTGTCATATGGGATCTGGCTTTCTCTGTTTGACTTTTTGTATTATTACTTTTGTGGAAAAACCTGCCCTTTGTACATTCTCATTCATTTTCCTGTAGCTTTTCTTCTGGTGGCTAGTGGAAGCAACAGAAGAAAAAAGAGAATATGAGCTAATTAGCAGCAGAAAATAATATGCAGTTGTGAGAAATAGAATGCCAACCCTTATGCCGCGTACACACGATCATTTTTCGGCTTGTAAAAAAAATGACGTTTTTTCAGCCTCTAGAAAAAGTTTTTTCCAACTTCATCATTAAAACGACATTGCCCACACACGATCGTTAAAAAAAAATTCTCTAGCAAAGGGTGGTGACGTACAACATGTACAACGGCACTATAAAGGGGAAGTTCCATTCGGATGACACCACCCTTTGGGCTGCTTTAGCTGATTTTGTGTTAGTAAAAGACGATTCGCGCTTTTCTGTCTGTTACAGCGTGATGAATGTGCTTACTTCATTACGAACGGTAGTTTTACCAGAACGAGCGCTCCCGTCTCATAACTGAGCATGCGTGGGTTTTTAACATTGTTTTAGCCCACACACGATCATTTTTTACGACCCTAAAAACGACATTGTTTAAAACGTTGTTAAAAAATGCAGCATGTTCGAATATTTTTTTTGTCATTTTTCAGAACCCGAAAAATGATGTGAAGCCCACACACGATCATTTTAAAATGTCATTTTTTTAAAAAAGTCGTTTTTTACATGCCGAAAAATGATCGTGTGTACGCGGCATTAGGAATTTATGCAAATTTCTGTATGAATGACTCCTGATAGGTGATTTGATCTTCATTTAACTACTTCAAGACTGGACACTTGCATTCTCTTAGGCCGCGTACACACGATAGGATCGCCAGAGGACAACGGTCTGAAGGACCGTTTTTATCAGTCCAAACCGATCGTGTGTAGGTCCTATAGTTTTTTTAACCGTCGTTTAAAAAAATTAGAACTTTCTTTAAAATTGGACCGATGGACACCTAACCGATAGGTCAAAACCGATCGTGAGTATGCAAAAGCATTGGTTTAAAACCCGCGCATGCTCAGAATCAAGTCTACGCATGCTTGGAAGCATTGAACATTGTTTTTTTCAGCACGTTGTTGTGTTTTACGTCACCATGTTCTGACACGATCGTTTTTTTAACTAATGGTGTGTAGGCACGACTGACCATCAGTTAGCTTCATCGGTCATTAGTCAGCTTCATCGGTTAACCGATGACAGCGGTCCTTCGGACCGTTCTCATCGGATGAACTGATCGTGTGTACGAGGCCTAACAGTCCACACCATTTTTCAGCGCTACCACACTTTGTATGACAATCATGTAACACTGTACCCAAATTAAAATTTTATGATTTTATGTAGACAGATAGAGCTTTCTTTTGGTGGTATTTAATCACCACTGTTTTTAGTTTTCTTGCTATATAAACAGATAAAGTAGAATTGTTTTTTCTTCTTTCTGTTATAAAACTTTGCATCTAAATAAGCTTTTTTTCCATGAATTTAGGCCAACATGTATTCTGCTACACTTTGGTAAAAATAGCCCAAATCAGTGGCTATTATTTAATCTACAAACTATGGTATATACAGTCATGCTCAAAAGTTTGCAATCCCTGGCAAAAATAGATTTAGGAAATAAAGATGCCTATACACACTGTCTGTTAAATTGGGCAATCCCCCATTCACTACACTGTAACAGAAGACAAGGATGACTCTGATGAGGATGATGATGACTCTGATGAGGATAATGATGACTCTGGTGAGGATGATGATGACCCCTCAACTGTATGGCTCAAGGGACGACCTCTGGCCTCCATGGCTCACACTGACCTGAACACTATGCGGGGTGGATTGGACAGGAACGATCTCCAGGCTTTTTTTCATGAATTTAGGCCAACATGTATTCTGCTACACTTTGGTAAAAATAGCCCAAATCAGTGGCTATTATTTAATCGACAAACTATGGTATATACAGTCATGCTCAAAAGTTTGCAATCCCTGGCAAAAATAGATTTAGGAAATAAAGATGCCTATACACACTGTCTTTTAAATTGGGCAATCCCCCATTCACTACACTGGAACAGAAGACAAGGATGACTCTGATGAGGATGATGATGACTCTGATGAGGATAATGATGACTCTGGTGAGGATGATGATGACCCCTCAACTGTATGGCTCAAGGGACGACCTCTGGCCTCCATGGCTCACACTGACCTGAACACTATGCGGGGTGGATTGGACAGGAACGATCTCCAGGCTGCCACTGAACAGTACAAAGAGACTGGCCACAGATATCTGCTGGATAAATCTTTTAAAGTATGGTGCAGCAGCTACAGCTCCTCTCAGTAGTATATTACCTGCACACAGATCCACGGTCCTGAGAGACTGTGCCATATAATTATATTTATAAATTATTATTACTAGTCAACCAACATTCAAATTCTTCTATAGCCCATGGGCCGAGCATTTGACTGGAAATGTGCGATTGCGGCGTCATACAGTTTCGCTGCTTGTCGAATTTTCTTAGAACTTTCGACAGACACCATAAGCCTTCAATGACAGATTCAACGTTGTATGTTTTTCGCTGCGGTCTACCCCAACACTGTCTCTATAATGTCGAATCTTTCCTCTCTATGTCGAATCTTTCCACTCTATGTAGAATAATCTTGGACCAATAGAGTTAAGGTTAGGCACATTCGACCGCAGATTTGATAGCCACAAATTTCTATTGTCAACGTCATGTCGAATCTCCTATCTTCATCGAAACGGTTGTAGCAATGGAAATGAAAATAAAGCATTTTTTTATGTTGGATCTCGGATTCTGTGTGTTTTTTTTTTTTCGTTTGTTAAAACGATAACGAAAATACCCCAAATTTGGACGAAAATGCATTCGGACGAAAACGAATGCACATGTCTAGTAGTCATTCCTTTGCTCTCCTGTAGTCCTTGCACATAGACATTATATACACTTATTTGGTATATAGGGTGCATTGTCTAATATTTGAACTATAAGGTGATAGTCATTGTTGCTAATAATAATACTTTATATAAAATAAATTCTCTTGGAATTGAGCTTGTGTTTATCCTTTGGTTCTTTCATCATTTCTCCTATTGAGTAAACTTTTATTGATTTAACTCATTCTGGTGTATATCATCCCTTAAAAATACAAAAAAAGTACAGCGCTAAAAGTATATGTGATCACCAAAAAAATATTAAAAAATTAGTGAAAAATAAATGAATAGTGAAAAGAGAACAATAGTTCAATAAAAGTCCAAAAAAAACTCGAACTCAAATAAATCATATTTTGAATAGTGATGTTGAAAGTAGAAATCCTCCACCATAAAGGACACCCGATAAATAAAGATGTAGTCTCCTTACCAGATGATAAGACCGGTATTGCAGCAGTCTTATAGGGCCCAGGGATATTTAAAAGTCCTCCCAAAAGACTAACTCAGATGCTGGAATGAATCTCATAGGCTAAGTGCGTGCCACCAAGTATAGTCCCTTCAAGCTCCCATGTAATGAAAGACAATAAAGAGCCACATAGTGTAAATCCGTAAACTATGCAGGGTTTAATAAGATGAAAAAGGCGCACTTACAGTGAGTAGAACACAAAACAGCGTGTAGACTAAATGGCTTTCGGAGTGGCGTCTCCTCTGTGTTTTCCTCCGTCTGCTCACACTCCGTCGCCGCGTGTCTCCGGGTAGTGCGTGCTGACGTCACAAGCTTTTTTTTTTTTTCGGTCTCCTGTCTTGGGGAAGGAAGGGGTGGGGGAGTCCTACAGTTTAGGGGGCTGGAGGACAGCAGTTGCATTCAAAGGCAAGCTTAGCGAGCTCCACTTTCCCCCATTCATTCCATGCTGCGCTCCAGTGTGTCAGAATGAGCATCCAGCTCTTGTCTGGGCAAGGGGGACTGGGAAAGATGTGTGAGACAGAAGAAGCCAGGATCCAATCCCCTCTCCTGTTCTCCCCTGCTGGAGACTCGGGGAATGCACAAGGAAAGGAGCAAGATGTTAGACTTGCTTACTGCTCACTGAGCTGGGCTGGAGGAGGCCACTGAATCCAGGATTCATCTTGCTCCTTTCCTTGTGCATTCCCCGAGTCTCCAGCAGGGGAGAACAGGAGAGGGGATTGGATCCTGGCTTCTTCTGTCTCACACATCTTTCCCAGTCCCCTTTGCCCAGACAAGAGCTGGATGCTCATTCTGACACACTGGAGCGCAGCATGGAATGAATGGGGGAAAGTGGAGCTCGCTAAGCTTGCCTTTGAATGCAACTGCTGTCCTCCAGCCCCCTAAACTGTAGGACTCCCCCACCCCTTCCTTCCCCAAGACAGGAGACCGAAAAAAAAAAAAAAGCTTGTGATGTCATCACGCACTACCCGGAGACACACGGCGACGGAGTGTGAGCAGATGGAGGAAAACACAGAGGAGACGCCACTCCGAAAACCATTTAGTCTACACACTGTTTTGTGTTCTACTCACTGTAAATGCGCCTTTTTCATCTTATTAAACCCTGCATAGTTTACGGATTTACACTATGTGGCTCTTTATTGTCTTTCATTACATGGGAGCTTGAAGGGACTATACTTGGTGGCACGCACTTAGCCTATGAGATTCATTCCAGCATCTGAGTTAGTCTTTTGGGAGGACTTTTAAATATCCCTGGGCCCTATAAGACTGCTGCAATACCGGTCTTATCATCTGGTAAGGAGACTACATCTTTATTTATCGGGTGTCCTTTATGGTGGAGGATTTCTACTTTCAACATCACTATTCAATATATGATTCATTTGAGTTCGAGTTTTTTTTGGACTTTTATTGAACTATTGTTCTCTTTTCACTATTCATTTATTTTTCACTAATTTTTTTATATTTTTTTGGTGATCACATATACTTTTAGCGCTGTACTTTTTTTGTATTTTTAGTGTTTTAGGTATTAAGTACTACCAGCTATTTACACTCACATGTTTCACAATAATTTACATGTTAGCGCAGTGTTTTTTTCTCTACCACTAGTGGTCGAAAAAAAATTTCTTTCCTTTTATATCATCCCTTATTATTATGATTGTCTAAAGGGAAAAATGTTTGAACCCAGGGTGTCAGAGGTGACAGAGGACTCTCAGGGTCAGGGTAGCCAGAGGGGTGTTGATCTATCTTCCAAACCTCAAGAGGGCAGCGCTACAGTAATAACAAAAGAAGATAATTTTGTTTAAAGTAAAACTGTACCTGAATTCAAAAATACAGCATAATATTGTGTTCTGGCGGGAAGTAAGGAGAAATCTTTGCAAAAGGAACACACACATTGTCAGGCAATAAAAGCCTGACAATTGCCTAGATTCACATACATTGCCGCAACTTTGCAGCGGCGTAGCTTAAGGCATTTAAGCTACGCCGCCGTAAGTTAGCGAGGCAAGTACATGATTCACAATGTACTTGCCTACTAAGTTACGGCGGCGTAGCCTAAAGCGGGCGGGCGTAAGGGCGTCTAATTCAAATGTGTGTAAGGGGGTGTGTTTTATGTTAATGGGGCTTGACCTTACGTTTTTGATGTTTTCTTTTAACTGCGCATGCGCCTACATTTTCCAGTGTGCATTGCGGCTAAGTACGCCGCACGGGCCTATTGATTTCGACGTGGACGTAAACTACGTAAATCCCGATTCACGGACGACTTACGCAAACGGCGTAACAAATTTGAATTTCGACGCGGGAACGGCGGCCATACTTAACATTACTATTCCAACTAGGGCCTAGCTCTAACTTTACGCTGCCGATCTCTAACGTAAACGGCGTAAAAGTACTACGTCGGCCGGGCGTACGTTCGTGAATCGGCGTATCTACTAATTTACATATTCTACGGCGATCGCAATGGAAGCACCACCTAGCGGCCAGCAAAAGCATTGCAACCTAAGATAGGACGGCGCAAGCCGTCGTATCTTAGATATGTTTAAGTGTATCTCTGATTGAGAATACACTTAAACATAAGTCGGCGTAGATTCTGAGTTAGGTCGGCTTATCTACTGATAAGCCGGCCTAACTCTTTCTGAATCTACCTAAATGGCTTTAACATATACCCATTCTGTTCAAACAAAATACATTATGAATGGAGTTTGGCTTTAGTGACACACCCAGCATTTTACTTTGTTGTTTTTTCTTTGAATTTTTTTTTTTTCAATAGTCAAGGTGATTAAATGGAAAAATGCTATGAAACAAATGGTATCTTTAAAAAAAATAGCTTGAGTATGTCAATTAATGAGCTGGGTGTGCAAGCTCATTCAGGTTGGGGGTTAACCTGGCCCATGGTACAAAACAAAAGCAAAACTTATGGCCCTTTCGCATGGGTGGCCCGATCAGGTCCATCTGTCATTTTTTCAGGTGGACCTAATCGGAAGGTCCATGCATTCCTATGGACAGGAAGGTTAAACGGAATTGTGTCCATTTACACACACCTACCTCCAGGTCTGATCAGGCCTGCAAGAAAAAAACATAATAGATGAGTCCATTTACTTGCGGGCCACCCATAGAGTTGAGCAGCGTCTGTCCATGTCAGCTCTGCCTAAACTATGCAGACACAGACCTGAAATTCACCCACTGTACTCCGATCAGCAGGGTATCACCTTACAGAAGGCGCCTGTGTGAAACACTATCTTGGTTACTAGCTCTTCAGGTTTAAATGCTGGTTACTAGCTCTTCAGGTTTAAATGCTGGTGAAGTGCAATATGTCATTATTTAAAGAGATTTCAGAAGATGAAGGAAAAGTTGTTAAAGATTATTACAAAATATGTTGTCCCCTCTTAGCTTGGAAATAGATGAAATTTCACGCAAGGATCTATGCAGTACATTGCCAGGCTTACTATAAGCAAAGGTTACCTGATAAGTGCCAACTTATTTTGCCAACCCAATTCACTTATTCATCAGGTACAGTGGTCCTAATAACGAATCGCCAGTTCTTGCTCAACATTGCAGTTTCAGTGGTTCTTTACAAACATAAATCCAGTGCTCGCACATCACTGGATGACTTCGGGTCACCTAAAGGCAGGGCCGGACTGGGAATGAAAACCAGCCCTGGAAATAATTTCATACCAGCCCCACAGCATTAATATACCAGCCCAAAAAAAGAGAGAAATCCATGAGAGAGCCAGAGAGGGGCCAGGCTGCAATGGTGAGAGAGGGTGCAACGGCGTGAGAGAGGGTGCAACGGCGTGAGAGAGAGGGTGCAACGGCGATAGCAGAGGCATTTCTTGTGAAAATGGCGCCTATGGCAAGCACTGAAACTGTGCCCCTGTCAAAACATTTGAAACCCATCTTTCAGATAACCATAACAAAAAAAAACACCCAAGATTGCAGTAATATCAGCACCCATAAATACAGTAATAGCAGCACCCATAATTGCAGTAATATCTGAACCCATAATTGCAGCAACATCAGCACCCATAATTGCGGCCTTACCATTACCCATAAATATGGCCTTACCAGCACCCTTAAATTCAGCAATATCAGCCATAAATGCAGTAATGTCAGCACCCATAAATGCAGCAATATCAGCACCCTTAAATGCAGTAATATCAGCACCCATAAATGTGGTAACAGCACCCATAAATGTGGCAATATCAGCACCCATAAATGCAGAGGAATCGTGCGGTGTATCATGGGCACAGCACTGGGTAGAAAGGCAGAGTGGAATGGAACATCAGACAGCGGTACACAGACAGGTCACACTCACTGGCACTGTGATGGTCAGGGACACGCAGCAGTGCAGGGGGTGTTTCCTTGTAATGGATACAGTCCTCTGCCAATGCTGCGCCAGTGCCTCTGACACTGTACAGGGGGAGAGAGGGAGTAGGAGTGTCTGCTTAGCACACACGCACAATCGCACATGATAATGACTTTAAGGCCTCTTTCACACTGGGGCGGTGGGGGCATCGGCAGTAAAGCGCCGCTATTTTTAGTGGCACTATTCAGCCGCTAGCGGGGTGCTTTTAACGGCCGCAAAGTGTTACTTTGATTCCAATGGGCAGGGGCGCTTTAGGAGCCGCTCCTATTGCGCCTCAAAGATGCTGCTTGCAGGAACATTTTTAATGTCCTGCCAGCGCACCGCTCCAGTGTAAAAGCACTTGGGCTTTCACACTGGAGTGAGTGGAACCAC
Source organism: Rana temporaria (assembly GCF_905171775.1). Taxonomy (NCBI): domain Eukaryota; kingdom Metazoa; phylum Chordata; class Amphibia; order Anura; family Ranidae; genus Rana; species Rana temporaria. The sequence continues at coordinate 342,387,214 of NC_053491.1, forward strand.
TCTTTAAGGGCGCTCTGCAGACGCTATTTTTTGCGTTATAGCGCCCGCAAAGCGCCTCAGTGTGAAAGGGGTCTTAGACTACTTTCACACTGAGGTGCTTTGCAGGCGCTACAAAATAGCGCCTGCAAAATGCCCTGAAAGAGCCTCTCTTCTCACTCCAATGCGAAAGCTTTCACACTGGAGCGGTGCGCTGGCAGGATGCTCAAAAAAGTCCTGCTAGCCGCATCTTTGAGGCCCTGTAGGAACGGTGTACACACTGCTTCTAAAGCGCCCCTGCCCATTGAAATCAATGGGCAGCGGTGCTGAACCGCCAGCAAAGCGCTGCTGCAGTGGCGCTTTGCGGCCGTTTTTTTTATCCTTTTGGGCCGCTAGCATTGTGCTGGCAGGACGCTCAAAGTCTATGAGGCGCCCCGCTAGCAGGCTGAATAGCGCCGCAAAAATGACAGTAAAGCGCTGCTAAAATACTGATACTTTAGGTGGAACCTCCTCCAGTCAAACAAATGACAATCTGGCTGAGTGGCCGGTCACACTCGTAAATGAGCATGGGGAGTGCCTGTCACACTCCTCCATACTGCCAACAGTTAAAGTGGAGGTTCCCCCTAAAAAAAAATTCTAACAATACATTGAGAAGACTGCTTACACTGCGGGTAGGCTGTTTTTTTTTTTTTTTTTTTCTCGTACATACCTCGTTATCGCCGATTCATCCCTCGGCTTCCGGGTATGATTCTTGCTGGACCTAGTTGATTGACGTTCCTCCGACCCGGAAGCCGAGGGATGAAACGGCGATAACGAGGTATGTACAAGAAAAAAAAAAAAACAGCCTACCCGCAGTGTAATCAGTCTTCTCAATGTATTGTTAGAATTTTTTTAGGGGGAACCTCCACTTTAAGTAACCACATTTTTCAGGTAAAGTGCCGTACCGCCGGGGCTACAGTGCGGGAGGCAGCCACAGGAGGACAGGTGGGAATTTTTTGGCCGTTTTTTTTTAATTACAATTTGCAGGGGCAGCAAAGGTGACAGAGAGGAGGGGGGGGGGGTGCAAATTGTAACCTAAACCTGTATAATAATCTCTCTCACGAGGCATTGCACAGTGCACCCCCCCCCTCCCCTCCTCTCTGAGCTTATTATACAGATTTTAATCTTATTGCAGGGGCAGCAAAGGTAGGTGACAGAGAGAGAAGGGGGGGGCGGGGGGGTGCAGATATGGTAAGAGAGAGAATCATTTTTATTGCATTAAGATGTATTTGTTCACCTTGTGCTCCAAGGCAGGGTGGCGACGCCGTTCACTTCTCCCCTCACTCGTGACCGTGCAGACACTGCAGAGGCATTGTATTAGGCGGTGTTGGCACCGCACGGGACGATGGAACTAGTCCTAAAAGTTTTTTTTCTCCTGCTCGGCTCCTCCCCGTAGACACATGATCAGTGATGCTTCTCACTGATTAGCTAGGTAAGTTCTTACCTAGCTAATCAGTGAGCAGCATCACTGATTATGTGTCTACGGGGAGGAGCCGAGCAGGAGAAAAAAAACGTCAGGACTAGTTCAAGGGAAGTGAGGCGGCGAGTATGGCGGCGAGTATGGCGTCCGCAACCTGCTGGCCCGTGGCTGCTTTTAACTACCGCAGTCTGCAGGTATGAAAAAGCAGCCCCAGGAAACTTAGTGCAGCCGTCACCCCTGCACAATTGAAAACAGCGGCGGCCGCGGCGATCGCGGCTGCGGCCCGCCGCTGATTATATTTGACTGACAGGCAGTGACAGCAGGCGGCCTACCGGGAATTTTCCCGGTATCCCGGTTGGCCAGTCCGGCCCTGCCTAAAGGTCCTATTTTAAGGCTCCTGGGGATGTTAGCAACCAAATAAGGAAACATTGCACTTCTTTATTACATGTTATGCTAATGCAGAGGTTTAGTTGCATAGAACTTGAGGTCACTGCTTGGTGTGAGCAACACACAGAAGATTCTTTTGGATAATAACTGCATTTAATAGCAGGATTTTGGTTGGTGAATAGTGAAGATTTATGACAGGCTTGCTTTAAATAAAAGGCCCAATCACAAAGCAGGTTGTTTCTCTACAATAAGGACTTGCTTTTAATCTTTAAATAAGACGAGGCGGCGTCATAGCTCATCATAGGTTAAAATGCAATGCCAATGTGCTGGGATCAGATCATGCAAATTGGCAATGCCGTTATTGTAAAAAAATAAAATAAAAAACATTTAATGGAATATGCATAATGAGGATGTGCTCACAGCATGAGCCTATTAGATGAGACCTGTTCAAAGGTATTAGCAGAGATGTACAGTCTACATGGACAGAGGGGTCAAGTATTTTATCCTGTCAATTGGTATGCATTTATTTGTCATAATCCAGATCCTCATTTAATAGCTCATAACTCCCATACCAAGCAGTCCAGTCATAATAATTTATTAAAAATATTGCGAGAACAGATTAAAAAAAGAGTGTAAATGTACCCTAGAAACTTTAGGATGTGAAAGAATTAACGAGGAACAGGTCTTGTGGGGCAAAAGGCAGACAGGAGTCAAAGGAATATTCACGAGTATTTATTTTCTCCATCAGCTCATCCCCCATAGTTAATACCTTTTGTATCACTTGACCCTCCCCTTTACATTGTAAGCTCTAACAAGCAGGGCCCTCTGATTCCTCCTGTATTGAATTGTATTGTAACTGTACTGTTTGAATAGTATAGAAAAACCTTGCTCTAAATATAGGTAAGATTGCTGCACTTTTACTACTCATTGAATATAAAAGATATGCGCTGTCTTATGTGAATCAATAAAGTGAAGTATTGTGAACAAACACAACAATTACCACCATGCAATTAAATTAAAATAATAACATGATATGAAACCAAACTCATCAGAAAATTATTCATCAAAAAATAATATTCATCCAAAAAAAGTTTTTATTTCAATTCATGTTAAAATCTTTATATAAATCAAGTGAACCACTTCCAGTGAAAGAATATTTTCAATCCATTTTTCCAAATATAATTAAATGTGCAGCTTACCAGATCCCAATGATCTCCAAGTTATAAGAGATCATATATCGCACAAGGTGAACAGATATGTGTATTCCTCCTGTATGTAACCTGACCAATCTCGATGGATCAATCCAACAGCCTCCTAGTTAGCTTCCCCACCCTGCAGACTCCAACCTGCACTCCCTTGATGCTCTCCACTCGGTGTATGTATGGGGTTTAAACATAGATAAGGCTGATTGCATAAAACGTTTACAAAAAGGTTTATTAAAGCTAAAATAATGCATTTACAGCAACTAGGATACATTTAGGCAATAGAGAGGGTAATTAAAACCAAGAGATCATCAACAAGTATAGATCATCACATCACAGCTCCCATCTTCTTCCAACATGTTTCCCCTTAATAGACTACTTCTGGGAATGGAGGCTGCTGGATCGATCCATCGAGGAGGCCAGGTTACATACAGGAAAAATCCACCTATCTGTTCACCTCATATGTTATACGATTTCTTATAACTTGGAGATCATTGGGATCTGGTAAGAGGCACATTTAATTATAAATGAAAAACGCATTGAAAATGTTCTTTCCCTGTAAGTAGTTCACTTGATTTTTTAGTAAGATTTTAACATAGACTGAAATGAAAACACCAGGACACTTTATATATTTCTTTTTGATGGAAAAATATATTTTTCATTTTTAATATATATATTTTTTTATTAACCTTTATTTTTTGATGAATCATTTTCTGATTAATTTGGTTTCATATTATGTTAATTTAATCACATGGTGGTAATTTTTGTGTTTGTTCACAATACTTCACTTTATTGATTCACAGGAGAATTTATATTTTGAGCACCGTAATTGTACTGTTTGCCCTAACGTTGTAAAGCACTGTGCAAACTGTTGACGTTATATAAATCCTGTATAATAATAATAAACACTCCAATTGCTATTACAAGATCGCCGACCATTGGCTCTAAAAAATTCTACCAGCTGCAGACATTATCCCGGTACAACCATTTGAAGTCAAATTACGGACCAGTTATATGATTATGTGGTAAGTGGTTAATGAAAAAAAAAAACTTTACAGCCACTTTAATTCAGAAGTTGCACCGCCTCCCATGTTAAGGTGGTAATTAACTGTTTTGTTTATATGTATATCATTTGTACCCAATTGTTAATTTTGTTCATATGCACTGCCCACATTTTTGGGATATCAAATATAAAAGTACACTTTTCATTACATTACTAAGTCGGATAAAATCCAAAGAAACAGTGTGAGCCTGTAGGTAGAACTGACTGATTTAGCAAATTTTTTACCTGCTAAAGTAGCATGTAAGTTTGAAAGAACCTGTGTACTAACCTGTTGTCTGCTTGAGAGATGAGTTTCCTGACTGAAAGTGTCCACAGTGTGTGTCTGTCACAAACCTATGAGTCTTGGCCGTGTCCCAGATATCAGGGACAACTTGCCACAAATTTGTGGCAGTGTTGAATTATAAGTCTTGTTAACTTTCTGCACATTTTCATTGGCAGATCACTTGAAGCACAAGTTCTAGTTGACACCTTTCCAATTTGTAGAAAATTTGCATGGCAAGTCTCTATCAAGTGCAAAGTGGTGAGTCTACAGAAAAGGCACTACAAGTCTACAGCATGAAAATTCAGCCACAGTGACCCCTGTGGTGGGATGACTATACAACAACATAACTGAACCAGAACTTGCAGCAGACTTGCAGAATGTTTGCAAAGAAAGTTGATCTGGAGTCATGCAATATGGACTTGCTGCAATTGCGCAACACACTTATGAAGCCTGACAAGTCTAGCAATAGCTTAACAAGCCATTTTCAAACTTGGAGCTCAATTGCTTGCTATCTGGGGTGTGTTTTCACATGTCCAGACCAGTGGACTTATCTTCTTGCAGTCATTAGCTAATGTTCTGCTACCTTCTAGGAATCTACAACTTTCCTTTTTCTATTTTAGGATTAGTGTCAGGCTATAAGGCCATTCTGTCTCCTGCTTGAGCTCAGTGCTGATAAGGGATTATCAAAAATTGGCAGTTAACCAAGGTGCTGTCAGGATTATGTGAATGAAAATTAAAGGCTTTGTTTACAATTTGATTTCCTCCAGCAGCTTGGACAAAGTGGGCCAAATCTTCAAAGGAGATACGCAGGCGGAACTGCTGTTCAGCCTGCGTATCCCTGTGGCTATCTTTGGAAACGATCATCAGAAGGATTTTTCCAAAGCTAGGCATAAGATCCGACATCTGTAATAGACTTACACTGTCGGATCTTAGGATGCAGTACCGCATCCGCCGCTGGGGGCATTTCGAGTCGAAATGCCGCTTTGCGTATGCAAATGAGTACTTAGGCAGATCCACAAAGCTTTTTAGCTTTGTGTTTTCTGCGTAAGTTACGTTTTGCATGCGTAAAATTAGGGATGCTTTTACAAGGCCTAAACTGTTTAGACCTTGTAAAAACAAACCTTTTTTTCGATCGCCGCGTTTTTTTTTTAATTTCGATTTTTTTTTTTCGGCGCATATTTTTTTTTTTACCCGACGCAACTTTATTGTCCCGTCGCGATCCACAAAGCCCGGCGTAAAGTACGTTTGCGCGATGCACGTCGGGAAAAATTACGTCACACGCATGTGCCGAACGTCCGGCGCGGGAGCGCACCTCATTTAAATAGGAATCGCCCCCTCGATCAGACGACCGCCTTGTGACGGAGGCACTTAGGTTACACAGCGTGTAATTTCTAGGTAAGTGCTTTGTGGATCGGGCACTTAGGTAGAAATTTAACGCCTGTGTAACTTAACTGCTGAAAGTTAAGTTAGGCAGGTTTTTTGAGAATTTGGCCCAGTGCTTTTATAGGAGACACGTCATATTACCATATTTATCAGTGTATAACACGCACCCAAACTTTAAGGGAAGTTTCAGGGGGAAAAAAAAATCCACAGTCCCCTGCGTATAACACGCAGGCACAGTTTATCCTCTATTTTTAGGGTAAAAAAGTGAGTGTTATGCGCCAATAAATACAGTAAATACCTTCACCATTTTCCTATGTCCCCTCACCATTTTTGTACTTTCTTTCCTTTTTTTTTTCTTTTACAATGACTATTAGGATGCTTTACGTACAGTTCTACTATATTCCATGTGGACAGACACTCTACTTTCAGCATGATATAGCCAGTGAATATTACTACAACCAAAATACATACACACACCATTATATGTTATCTGAGGTAAGCTGACATTCATAACATCTGATTTTTTTGAGGCTCCATAGACTCCATAAGCTAGAAATAAAATGCCAGAAAAATGCTAGATGAAAAGCGCTGATAAAATAATTTTTGAGACAGCTTTTAGCTGCAGTTAGGAGTTTTCAGCTTTTTTTTCTGCTGGCAAATCACTCCCAAAAATGCTTCTAGAAGCTGAAGCTTCAAAAACACTTCTAGACTAAAATTGTGTGCATGGAATGGTGTGCAATGGTTTTGCACAGAGTAGCCCGATTCTTCTCTTCTCGGGTCCCCCGCCGATGCTCTGGGCCCCTCCTTACTGCTGAGTGCCCCCATAGCAAACCGCTTGATGGGGAAATTGCACACTGAAGGTTTTTTACCTTCATGCATAGAATCCATGATGGTAAAAAAACCTCAGCCTTTAGAATCACTTTTTTTTTCTAATTTTAAATTAGAGAGCATGCTGTAAAGCTTAAACTCAGTTATTTAATTAGGAAGAGAGGTTAAGGTCTGAGTAATAGAGAATAATAAATTATCATTACTTGAGAGAAGTATACAGGTGTTTCTGTGGTGCGTGCTTAATGCATAGTATTAATGGCATTGTTAGTTATATCCTCTGCCTCTCTTTGTTGTACAAAACTGACTTGGTCTGGATGGATACTTTTTTGGATCAAGGACAACAATCTGGTTGCTAGGATTTTAGTGAACAATATTATATCAATGTTTAGCAGGGAAATGTAACCTTAATTACTGAACTGTGTTGGGTCCTTCCCATCTATAGGTATTACTGTGAAAATGGCTTGAAGGGTATCTGTCAAAACAGAGCCCCCTTTCAATATAGTGCAAATACGTAAGGGAGAAACCATCTGGACAGGGGGCTTTGTTGGGTTTAGTTTATTTTATTGCCTAATGCCATTCTTCTACTGTAATTGGAAATTGGAGGGAAACTATCTTCTTCCAAAAGGCTTGATAACCATTATTTTACTAGGAATTGGTTAATTTTGTTTTGAGCAGAGAGGCGGGAAGTGGAGTTATACTGTTATGCCGTGTACACACAATCGGAATTTCCAGCAAGATAAGTTTGATGTGTGCTTTTGGTCAAAAAAAATTCTGACCGCGTGTAGGCCCCATCGGACATTTTCTGTTGGAATTTCCGACAGCAAAAATTTGAGAGCTGGTTCTCAAATTTTTTCCGACGTGAAAAGTTCTTGTCGGAAATTCTGATCGTCTGTATGCAATTCCGACGCACAAAAATCCTACGCGTGCTCAGAATCATTGAAATTTATTTTTCTTAGCTCGTCATAGTGTTGTACGTCACCACGTTCTTGACGTTCGGAATTTCCGACAACATTTGTGTGACCGTGTGTATGCAACACAAGTTTGAGCCAACATTCTGTCTGAAAAAAATTCACGGTTTTCTTGTCAGAAATTCTGATCGTGTGTACGTGGCATAAAAGTCTCTGTAAAAGTCTCTGAAACTGACCACAATAACACCTGTAGTGTGTAGCCCCCCTCTGCTGGAATCGATACATGGGATATAAAGTCGAGCTCTCATGTCCTCTAGGGCAGCCGCCATCAACCCCCGGGCCGCGGCCCACAACCGGGCCGTGGCCCTTCTGCAGCCGGGCCGCGGGTGTGGGCGGCATGAGAGAGCCCGGCGGCCGCCTGTATAATGTGAAGTTCCTCGGAGTGGATGAACAATGTCAGGGAAGGTGAGAGTAAAGCGCACATTCCATTGCTCAGTGCGCTCACGTGCTCTCCCTCACCTCCTGTACACAGCCGCTCAGTGTTGTCTATTGCTGAGTGCTGGGTGTTGTTAATTATGCACCGTGGCCCCTCCCACCGTCTCTCACACGGACACTGCGTACCACCGTACAGAGTGAATGGACGTGCCCTCACAGTAACAGGGAAGCCACCTGTGTCTCTTGGTAACGGTGCTGGGGGTGGATAGAGCTGAGAGGAGACAAGTCCACACCACCCCCTACCCTCTGATCCTCCATATACTTACTAATCCTCAGTCCTCATCACCGAACACATACCAACATGACTGAGCTCCAGAGGAGAGCCCCGAGTACGACAACACTACCAGTGACAGGGTGAGTGTGAGTGGGGACTGACTGGGACACCTGTGTGTATGAAGTGTACAGGACCTAGTGGGAGCACTACCTTCATCTGTGGGGGGGCACTACCTTCATCTGTGGGGGGGCACTACCTTCATCTGTGGGGGGGCACTGCCTTCATCTGTGGGGAGCGCTGCCTTTATCTATGGGGGAGAACTGCCTAAATCTGTGGAGGGGGGCTACCTTCATCTGTGGGGGACGACCGCCTTCATCTGTGGGGGGGACTAACTTTATCTGTTGGGACCTTACCACATCAGGTGGCAGGCAGAGTGGCAAGTGACCTTCTGCATCTGGTGGCAGGCGAAATGGTAGCCATGATTAAGCACTAGTCCAGTGCGAAACGCGTCGGCTGTCCCCCTGTTCCTTTGCTGTAACCTTGTGAAGTGATGTACTTGCTGTTCGTTTGAATAAAAGACAACCTTTTTGGTCATCAGAGTGCGGCTATCCATTTCCTTTCTTCGTATCCTATGCATGGTCAGTGCATTGCCAGCACCCACGGTATCCTGAGTCAGTCTATTTCTACATAGTGACCCACCTGGAGCGGTGATCCTTTTTCTTCAGGTGAAATGGTAAGTGACACGCTCAGAGCTCCTACTGATTCTGCATTATGGTGGGTTGAACTTTTTAATTTATTACTACAATGTAATAATAGAAATAATGCGCTGACAAATTGCCCTCGAAAAATTGCTTACCCCCCCCGCGTTCCATCCTCAACTTCCCCCCAACCGGGCCTTGCACAATTTTCTTACACGCAGCCGGTCCCCGGTGCCAAAAAGGTTGGGGACCACTGCTCTTGGGCATTCATCAGGAGCTCACCCAGCTTGTTACCCCATTTGTGGAACCTTTGCTGCATTTTAGAGGCGTGCACTGTAATTTTGTGAAGGAGTAGTTTATTAATTCTGTCATGGAGAACAAGGAATTCAGGAAGAACTGGAGAAGCTAGGGATCTCTTATGCATGGTTTCTAGGACAAAAATGTGTCAATCTGTTTTAAGTGTTCCTTTTTAAGTCAGGCACCCTGTGAGATAAGTAGTCCTCTATGACACATTTGTGTGTTTCCCACATTGTCATCGGGGAGGTGTTTGTGATACCCAAGAAAGACTTGGAGCACTTTTTCCACTAGAGATTTAATTTTAGAGTCAGGGACACTCTCAGCCTCCACTGCCACAATTTGGAGGTGTCAGCACTTAGCATTAGGTCTAGACTTATAGATTGTGGTCTGAAATAGTATATATAACAATCGATGTTGCTTGTACTTTGAGTATATTCATTCACATTTTCCAAGTGTATTTACCCAATGCCTTTACTAGTAAAAAAATCAAAGTGTAGAAAGACAGCTCTGAGCCCCTTATACTTCTGGACCGCATAACAGTTACATAGTCTGCGATAGATATGATTTTGCCTTTGCTTACTGTACATACGATACTGTAGCTCACAGCATCACTCGGCCAATCAAAATAGTCTGATACTCTTTGTATATTTGTAGAACAGTATATCTGCCTTATAAAAGTTATAGAATAGTTCTATAACTAACTCTACATAAAATATTACTAAACTCTACCAGGAATATGTTTCTATCTTATTAACCCCAACTCTGTCTGAGCTTAATCTATTACAATATGATGTTCTAAAGGCACAAATGAAACAATTAATGCTCGATAAAGAAAGACATTTTTGCAAAATAGCAGTAAATGTGATGAAGATTGCAACAATTTTAAAAGACTGCAACATTTCTAAACATTTCAAAAGATTTAAAGAGATTGGGATAAAATATAAATTCTCTAATTCTGAAGCCATTGTACAAAAAGATACCGTGAAACAATGTTCACATTATATCTCTCTACTTAGAAAGTTACAGACTGAGAAAAGTCTTGCTTATTTTAAGCCTTCATTATACACACATAAATATAGAAAGTGCACTCCAAATGTGAAAGTGTTTCATGTAACCCCTTCATGACGATGGGTATTTTGTGCCATCTTGATTCTGGTCAGAAGGCTTAAAAAGATAAATTAATGAGGTTCTCCATTACTGCTCCCCCCCATCCATTTCCATGGCCGGTGCCAAACTCTTGGCAGACCAAGCCATCCAGAGGAGTATTGCCATAACCCTAGGGCTAAATAGCGTGTCTGTACTACATTGTGATGCATTTAGGCCTTGTTCACAGCTATGCATGTTGCAGTTTGCATTTTCCAGGTGCATTTTGCATTTTTTAATGCACATGTTTGATCCATTGAAGTCTATGGAACCAAAAACCAGAAAAAAGTCCCTGGCTTTTTCCATAAAATGCACAGTTGTGAACGTGACCCATAGGAAACCATGTTAAATAGACTGTAGTGTGTTTCTGCAAAACTGAAAACGCACTAAAAAAATGCATAGGTGTGGTCAAAAGGAGCATGCAGGCTATCGCACAAGAAGATTTCTGATTCTGAGGTGGCAGTCTACATGGGCTTTGCTTGTGAGCTGAACAGATGATCTCAGTGTTTATTGTAACATACCAAACAGCACAAAAAAAGAACAGTTTTATTTAAATTGGTTTTCTGCTATGCCCTATTGTGTTTTATGAGTTTCCTTTCAGGCACTTCAAAATGCATAGGTGTGAACTATGCCTTAGATCACACATTCATGAATTACAACATGGGTAAAAATGTAAATCAATAATGGCTGGCTGATGATTGGCCAAGCATGCACTATGACCCGCATGCTTGGCCAATCACAGCGCGCAAAAAACGGAGAGCCATAATTGGCCAAAGCCAGGGTGGCTTTGGCCAATTATGGCTCAGGGTGTTTAGTACACGCCCCACACTATAAAAGGCCACCTGCAGGGCGGCCTTGTGTAGTGTGTTGCGGCAGTTAACAGAGAACAGAGAGAGACAGAGAGAGTGTCATTTTTTGCAGGTAGATAGAGCAGGCAGGCAGGCAGGCTAGTCAGTTAATATTACAGTGTGTAGAGGATGTATATACATCCCAGGTTTTGTACATATATTTATACACTGTATAGTTTAGCTAGATCAGTTCTTCCTAATTTACTGGCAGGCAGTAGAGCTGCATGATTAATCGCGGAGAGAATCACGATCTCGATTCTCCCCACCCGTGATCTCCCTGCGGGATGACCCGCAATTCTTTTGTTTCACGGCCGGTTCCACTTAACCAGCGTGGAACACAAATGGTGCCGATATCGGAACCAACGTCAGCAGCCTGCGCTGCTGGATGGATGCCTGGGCTTCTCTTGCAGATCTGTAAAACTGTAGTGTGTATCCATGCGCCACCCAGTGGTTGCCGGCGGTACTGCTTCTGATGTATAAAAAAGAGACCAGTGATATGTCTATAATGTTAAAGACCATATAACTCCTATTAAAAAAGCAGAATCAAAGATTCTGATTCTGCTTTTTTCATAGGAGTTTTATGGTCTTTAACATTATAGACATATCACTGGTCTGTTTTTTATATATTCATATTTTCAGATAAATCACAGGTTTATTTATTTGGGGAGGGGGGATGCAGGAGCAGTGATTTTAATGATGATTAACCCCCTTGGCGGTAAACCCGAGCGTGACTCGGGGTTGGTTTTCAATGATAGGATCGGTATCCCCGAGTCACGCTCGGGGTGGACGTGCAGAGTGTGCAGCGGCGCGGCTTACCTTCTCACTGGATCCACAGGCAAGTTACTCACCTTGTCCCTGGATCCTGCGATGCCACCCCGCTGTGTGAGCGAGCGGGACCTCCTCGCTCGATTCACAGTCCCCGTGTGCCGCCGATCTCCGTTCCCTGCGACGTTACGACGCACGGGGGCGGAGAACGGCGCCAAATTCAAAAAAGTAAACAAACACTATACATACAGTATACTGTAATCTTATAGATTACAGTACTGTATGTAAAAAATACACACCCCCCTTGTCCCTAGTGGTCTGCCCAGTGCCCTGCATGTACTTTTATATAATAAAAAAATGTCTTTCTGCCTAAAAACTGTAGATTGTCCAAAAGTGTCCCTTTATGTCAAAAATGGTTTTAGATCAGCTAGAAAACAGCGATAATAAATTATAATCACTTGCAGAAATGTGTGATAGCGATTTGTGGGGAAATTCGTCATAAAAAAAAAAAAAAATAATGACAGCCACAATTCTGCAACTGAGCAAATTTCAGTGATTTTGAGTTGATTACATTATTGAATAATTTTTATTATAATTATATTATTATTTGTTATAATTATTTATAATTATTTATTATATTATAATTTATAATTTTGTTTTAAAAAAAAAATCATACCTGGGATGCCTACAAGACTCTTGCTTGGACAGATTTAAGTGAGTTATTTCTAAAAATTACAGGCCTACAGTATAAAACGCCAAATTTCCTTGCAAAATAATTGTACCGCTTTTGGTACGTAATTCCAGACAGAATCATACCGCCAGGGAGGTTAAATGAAAAAAACATTTAAATGAAAAATTCCTTTAAATATTGTACCTGCTGAGTGTCTATAGTATGCCTGTGAAAACATCTTTGAGAACCCGGGTCTTGCCCGAGGGAACATGTATCAATGGAAAAAAGGTTTAAAAACTGACGTTTTTTCAGGAGTCCTGAAAAAAACTACCATTTTTTAAAGAAAATTCCATTGATAAATGTTCCCTGGGGCAAGACCCGGTTTCTCAAAGATGTTTTCACAGGCATACTATAGACACCCAGCAGGTACAATATTTAAAGGAATTATTCTTTTTTTTAATTTAATTTTTTAATTTAAGCATCATTAAAATCACTGCTCCTGAAAAAACTACTGTTTTTAAAAACTTTTTTCCCATTGATACATGTTCCCTGGGGCATGACCCGGGTTCTCAAAGACGTTTTACGTAAATAACTTGCATATTAGGCTTTAAAATGAGCACTTTTTAATTCGAACGTTCGAGTCCCATAGACATCAATGGGGTTTTAAATGTTTGCGCGAACGTTCGGTCCGTTCGAAGGTTCTGGTGCGAACCGAACGGGGGGTGTTTGGCTCATCCCTAGTAGCCATATATTGTGGTGCACTGCAGTGTGGGTTTGTTGTAGAAGGGCACTGGGGTGGCACCACTCTAGGCACAGCCTTCTATTTTGTCTATAGGACACACTTGATAACCCTTCACTACTCTACCAAAAACTGAAAAAAAAATCTGACTTTAGATATACTTTATGGTAGTAGAAATTTGCATTTTCTTTTAAGTCATCTCTGTGTACAGCTCTGTATTAATGATTAAAGATCAGAGGACAGATGACCTCAGCATGAAGTGCCTTATGTTACCTTTTAACACCTGTAATGTCAAAAGGAGCATGCAGGCTATCGCACAAGAGGATTTCTGGTTCTGAGGTGGCAGTCTACATAAGCTTTCTTTGTGAGCTGAACAGATGGTTTCAGTGTTTATTGTAACATACCCAACAGCAGAAAAAAGAACACCATTTTATTTAAATTGGTTTTCTGCTATGCCCTATTGTGTTTTATGAGTTTACTTTCATTAAATATGTGCATAGAGCAATGCCAAATTGCTTTTCGCTCAACTTGTTTATTTTAAAGTTTCAGACAAGATTTACCTTTATTACTTAATGTTTGTACAGGTCTGAGAATGATGTTTATAGCTCACTTTCTGGGAGTTTTTGTAAGTGGATGTAAACCTGAAATGTTTTATTTATTTTTTCGATGTCACATTGTACAGTATAAGATTTCCTATCATCTGTGCCCAGTCTTGCCACACAGAGTTAATCCAGCTCTGAGAAATCCTCTTTCATTCTTCAGTGAAATAAAACGTACTTACAGAGAAAAACCTTAGTCAGTTCCGCCCCCTTGCTGTGAGTGACAGGTTATTTACATACATTAGCCTGGAGACAGGAATTATTTTTTAATTCCCGCCCCCACTCCTTTTCTGAAGTCATGTGGTTATTTTTCTGGATTTTGACTGGATGTTAGTGATCATAGCAGAATTAAGTGTAAGGCCCCATACTCACGACCAAACATGTCTGCTGAAACTGGCCCGCGGACCAGTTTCAGCAGACATGTTTGGTCGTGTGTAGTTACGAGCGTACAGAATTTCACCGTACATTTGCCCGCCGGGCCGTTTTTCAGCAGACATTTATTTGCAAACTTGTTTTAAAACCGTCCGCTCAAATCCTGTCCGAACGGACATGTTTGGTGGTGAGTACACAAAACCAACGTACAAAAACCCCGCGCATGCTCAGACTAAATGAGGCCACGGGAGCGCTCGTTCAGGTAAAACTCACGTTTGTTTGGGATATGGCACATTCGTCAATAGAAAGATTAATTCTAGCAATAGAACACTGAAGCAAACCACACAATAAACAACGCTTGATGCCGTCGTTTTATTCATTCTTCTCTTGCTATAAATAATCAGTTATTTAGCTCATGTTATTTCAACTGAGTTGTTCCATACTGAAAAGTGACATTTGTTAGCTGTGATGTAGTAAGATTTTAGCAATCTTTTATTGGCCCGACGTATCATATTTTTAGTGGTCCTCCACATGTCTAATTCTTTGCTTTTAATGTTTAATGTTTATCTTTCCCACTTTATTTATGTGTTTATAGTTATGTCACCATTTAGAATATTTTAATAGGAAATAGTTTTGATTTTGCTTTTGTTTGTATATTTAACTGGATTATTTTGAAGGTTGTTTAAATTGTCTACCATGTTGGCACACCAAATGCCCCCCCCCCCCCCATGAGTTAGTGAATATTTTAGATTAAACATTTTATTTGTTTGTAATGTTTGATGCCTAAAATAATACCCACAGTATTACAAACAATAGGCACGTTTTTCAAATCAACAAAAAGTCTTTTATTTTAGCAAATGATAAAAAGGAACAAAAACAGAATGGCAGCACTTGAACAGCTAGCAAAATACATGCAAACTTGCATTTCAAACATGGTGAAGGCTAAACTAGCCAACCTCAGGAGGCACACAAACTAAAATCTGAAGCAGCAGCACATAACCAAAGGAACCCAAGCTGTGGTAGTCCAAACAAGATGCCATTTGTGGGGGATCAAATGGAAGGCAGGGCATCAACGTCTCCTCTTCCTTGCAACCTTCCTTCCAGGCTGCCTTACAGCGGGTCTTCCCTGGGCCCTTGCAGGTGGGGATGATGTGGCAGCAGGAGTATGGTGTTGAGCAAGCCGGGCCGGGTCACATAGCCCAGTGTCTGGGGTCAGCAGCTCCCTCTGCATCCACCAAAGGGCCTCGTTGATCACACCCTTTGCCAGTTGCCTCTGCTCCTCCGTGCCTTTATTTAGATCATGTGCCAGGGAGGCACTGTAGGCCTCAGTGGGGTTGAGGGGGGCCCTCATGATGGCACTCGCCTCCTTAATCATTTGGAGGCTGGCTTCCTCCACTGCCCCCAATTTCTTCTTACGGCCTGGTGGCCTAATATAAAGGGGAGGAGCCTGGCTGGTGGTGGTTGTCCTGGGGAGCTGCTGAACGCCACTGGGCCCGGCCTCCTCCTGGCTGCCACTGACCCCTTCGGCCTGGCTGTCAGTGAGGAGAGGATCTGCCACCTCCTGGCTGGTCTCTTCTTCCTGTGTAAAAAAAAGGGACATGTTGTAATATATTTCGGAATATAATCACTCACATTTTCATGCTTGAATCTTATTTTTTGCCTTGAATTTAAACTTGAAAACAGACTCACCCTCTGACCCCTGCAGTTGTCATCCCTGACACCTATTTGTTTGCCCACCACTTTAGATTTTTACTTCCCAGCTTGTATTTTATTAACCAATATCAAGTCAAGAATCAAACAATAATTAATATTCTTCCATAAATAGTTATGAAACTACTATACCTCATCATCGTAGAGGCGCAGATCTGCCTCTCTGTCAGCCAGGCCCTCTTCATCCGACTCTGCAGGGCTGTGGTGATCTGGGGAAGTCCCGCTGGGAGGTAGCGTAGAGGGAAGGTTGGGATTCAGACTTGACATTGATGGCCTGCCTTCCAGTTGATCCCGCAAAAATGACATCTGGTTGTAATACCACAGCTTTGGTTCCTTTGGTGGTCTTGCTGCTGCTCCAGATCTTAGCTGCTTTTGGTGAGCTTTGTACGCTCTCCTATATGTGCCCCTGAGGTTGGCAAGTTTATCCTTCACCATGTTGGCACTGCATTCTGGCACCCATGTCCTCATGTATGCTGCTAGCTGTTCAAGTGCTGCCGCTCGTACGTCCTTGTTGTGGTAGGTGGGCTGCTTTGAATCCCACAGGATGGGCATTTCCCTAAATTTATCCAGCAAGTGCTGGATAATCTCTTGGGTCTGCAGGAGATCCATTGGGAAATGATGATTTATTGATTTTTAGTCTAGATTTAAAAAATAAAAAGAAACCAAAAACACAATTAAAAAAAGCCTCAGCATTTACATTGATAGAATATGTTGTTTAAAAAGTATTACCTATATAGAAATACAAACACAGTGTCTCTTGTTTAGAAAATGCTGGCCAGCTCGGCCCCATTGGTTGGTTGTAGCTAACATTATTTTTATACATGCCGCCCCTTTGGTTACATTGCAGTAAATAATTGAAATCTAGAACCATACACAATTATTACAAATGACAGCATTCATCAAGGCACTATTGCATGTGTAGATATCCTGCCCCTCAGCATTGATTACATGAAAGAAACTTCCTAATGACCTCTGTCCAACCAACACAGAACAATACTTGGCCTGATCTGAATACACCCTACATAATTGATAATGAGTCACAGCATTTTTGACCTCTCTATTTTGTGATGTCTACAAAAGCATTTGGGTATGAAAATCACATTCTGGTATCCAAGAGACATAATAGCTTAATAAAACTGTGCAACCAACAGACCAAACCCCCATCCCATGGCTCTACATTTTAGAGCCCGCTGCTGATCCCATGTTTAAATTTCTTACCTGCCTCTCTCAAAATCCTCGTTTGTTACGTTCGCTGAATTAACACGTAACCTACGTAATCACGTCAAGCGCCTTTTATCCACTCCGCGTATGTATGAAACGCCGCCCTCGTCACCTTTGCCATGCCCCTAATCAATTGAAAAAGTAAATATGGCGTTAACTGTGTAGGTTCTGGAATCGCGCGAATATTCTCCGCGTAACCTACGTCAATACGTTGTTGGCATTCGCGACACTCCGCATATGCAAGAATCCCCGCCCTCATCTCCGCCCCTGACGGGACATTTCCTCGTTTCCACGCCCCTAATCTCTGTGGGAAGGAAAGATGGCGATGTCACACGAGCGGGCACGGAGCTCTCATGGCGCAAGTGAAGGGACAGAGGCAGGACCGTCCAGATCCAGGCCTAAAAGATATAAAGCCACTAATATGGCGTTTGAAGAAATAGTGGAGTTGGTTTACATCATGAGGAGGAAGGATTATGATGGTGAATGTGGGCCCTACAAAACACCGAACCGTAGAAAGTCACACATAATGGACAAGGTGGCAAGGAGAATGAGGAGAATGTTTGGTGTCACCAGGTCAAAGGAGCAACTCCGGAAGCGTTGGTCCGATTTAAAATTGAGGGAGCCACATCACATGAAGAAGATACTCAAAATTATGCGTAAAAGTAAGTCCATATTATTTAAGGGGGGGGGGAATGTCTGCAATAATGTGTTGACATGTATTTTTTCACATCTGCCTCCTTGGCCTGCTTGTACTTTTGAACACGTGTAGATACTGTATTGTGTTTATGTCAAATAACAACCCTTACCAAATTTCGTGAAATAGTAAACACGCGTAATATGACATTGTTTTGCAAAAATGCGACGTTACTCCAGGAACAACACACCTGGACATGGCTGACTGGCCCCAAACTTGGTTTTCCAACATTGTTGAATAGCAAAATCACAGAAATTAAATTGAGTGCATGTGACAGGCAAACAAGATTCATTCTCCAAAATGCAAATAAAGCTGATGTTTTAACATCTGGAAATGCAAAGCACCTGTGTCTCAATAATCAAAGTATATTTATTTGGAGGGTCGACGAGAATTAATGTTTTGGGGGGACATCCATGTGTGTCACTTCTTTGCAAAAAAGGGGCAGGATCAGAGCTTGGCCTAGAACTACGCCAAAAATGGAGGATTGCTGAAAGAATAAACAAACAAAAATCATCATAAATGTATCGTCTATGCAATGTGTGCGATTTATGATATCCAATATCTGTGTGCTGATGAGTATACCTTTTGTTTTTCCTTATTTCTTATAGGGGAAAGAAGACGCCAGCAATTGGAGGAGGCAGAGAGGGCCAGACACCCCCAAAATCAAACACCTCCTGACACCTATTTGTTTGCCCACCACTTTAGATTTTTACTTCCCAGCTTGTATTTTATTAACCAATATCAAGTCAAGAATCAAACAATAATTAATATTCTTCCATAAATAGTTATGAAACTACTATACCTCATCATCGTAGAGGCGCAGATCTGCAATGGAGTGCAGCACGGAAATGGACAATATGCGGGAAAGGATGCTAGTCATGGAGCAGAATGTGCGAAATGTCATTTCAGAGTGTAGCACGGAAATGGACAACATGCGCCAAAGGATGCTAGTCATCGAACAGAATTACAAAAATATCATTGACATGATGGGCCGTGTCAAAGACTGAAACACAGAAGCCCATCCCCCGCCCATCCCCCGCCCACAAAACCCTTTTTAATTTTTGTACTTTATAATACGCCAAAATTTCTAAATGCACACACAGTGTGCCAATATGTGCTATCTGCCATCACAGACTATCTATTGTCTGTGCTTTGTGGGTACAAACCCCTCCTCGATCCTCAAGTAGTTGAGAGGAAGAAGGGTTTGCTCCCACAAAACACAGACATTGATCACCCATGATGTCAGATAGCACATGTGGCCATTTGTCTGTGTAACCAATGACATTTGGCGATTTTTCACTGAATGTGTGCATTTAGAAATTTTGGCGTGTTCCAGTGTGAAAGCACACCATCCATGACTGACTGCTGTTCTTTTTTTAAATTTTTGTTTGGTGTTGATCTTTTTTGGTTTGTAAATGTTTACAGTTTCAGATCACAAAACGAACAAGAAATCTCACCTAAAGAAATAAGTTAACGAATTTTCTTTAAAAAATAAAAAATCTTTTTGTTGTGTTAAAATCTTTTAGAAAAAATTATACACAAACAAATACAAAGCCAAAAAAGGTTTTGTATAAAAACAATACCCAAACATTTCTAAATGTAAATAAATGTCTTCTAAAAAAATACAAAAAAAAAAAAAATACATTAAAAAATAACCTAAAAAAATTCTACATAAATTATTCTGGGTTATTGAAAACCAAACTAAATAATAACTTTAATTTTGAACCAAAGTATAAAAAAATTATGTTTAGTAGTGTGTATATATATATATATATATATATATATATATATATATATATATATATATATATATATATATATATATATATATATATATCTATATATATATATCTATATCTATCTCTAGAGATAGATATATAGGAGACAAGCCCAAAAATTCTGGCGTATAGTTTCAGTGAAATTATTCTTACATTGTGTTTCGATCAGTATTCTTGCTAATCACTGTCAATAAAGACAAAAAAGTAAATAATTCAAAGCCAATATGTTGTACCAAAAATTTGCAGGAAATGTTTTCAGCCAAAAAATAGACATTTCTTGTTGAAAAATGACTAAAATAAAAAAAATTATTATTTTTTTTTTTTTTTTTTTTTTTTTCCACGTCAGACATAACCACAGCAAGAGACCTGCTCATGATTTTATTCATAATTCCGTCTCTATTTCAGGTATAGCATCATTTGTGGTAGTTTATTTTTTTTTTTTTATTTTTTTTTTTTTCTTGATTCTATATTTGTTATTCTGCTATTTGCATATTGTTTGATTTTTTTTTTTTTTTTAAGCATATCTTCTTTCAGCCCTTTAACAATTTAAACGGGCTAGAGCGTTCCTCATATATACGAGATCCAACATGCTATCATTACGTGATAACGTGACACATCACCCCATCCCAGTCCCTTCCCTCCCCTCCCTCCCCCCCACTACCCTTCCCACCCCTCCCAGACCATCTCCCGACTCCACCTAGTATTTTTATTTCCTATATTGGTGCATTCTTATTCCTCTCTCATGTTTTCTGCGTATTTCCGAGACTTTTTAAAATCAATCCATGTTTCCCAGATATCCTTATTTCCTGCCTTGTTCTTTTCGCAACCGTATTTTACTTTTTCCCTCCTATAAGTACCCTCTACAGAGTCGATCCACTCCCATATTTGCGGGCTTACCGGGTTTCTCCATTTTAGGGGTATCAATCGTTTCGCAGAGTTCAACAAATGCGGAATTAGTGATCCCCTATAATCGTTCACTGGCGTTTCTCCCCCATGAAAGAGGACTATCCAAGGATTATTTTCCAATTCTTTTTTAGTTATCTCTTTTATCAAGGCCAAAACTTTTCCCCAGAACGTTTTGATTTTTACACAGTCCCACCACAGGTGGGCCATCGTTCCTCTTGCCTCACATCCTCTCCAACATTCCTCTGACTCCCCTACTCCGAATTTGGCCATTTTATCTGGGGTAATGTACCATCCTGTCAGACACTTGAAGTTCATCTCGGCGGTTTTTACATCAACCGCCGAAGTATGAGTCAAATTGAGGATTCTCCCTATGGTCGTCTTCCCCCTTGGAACTCCTAGGTCTCTCTCCCATTTCTGTATGTAGTTTAGCGTATCCGACTCGTCTATTTTCTGTAAATATTTATATACTTTGGAGATATTTCCTTTTGAGCTTTCGGTACTACACATCTGTTCCAATGTAGTGTACTCCTCTCGTGACCTCAATGGGTGTGGGAGGCACTTAACGAATGACACCAACTGAAGATATCTCCACTCGCTGAGTGCCTCCATTTCAATCCTAATTTCGTGAAGGGTCATAATTTTGCCCTCTAGTGTTATGTCTTTTAACTGTGTTCTATTTTTAATCCACTTACCACCTACCTCTTTAGTCCCAGGTGCAAAATATTCGTTTTCTTTCAAATCTATAAGGGGTGAGTTGAATTTAGTTTTTAATTGTTTGTGTAATCGATCCCATATCCTTAAAGCGTTATGTGTAATTGCGTGTGTTGACGTGTGTAGGGTTCTATAGTGTGGGGGGTTCCAGATTAATCTCCCTAACTGTGCCCTCGCTAAGGTGCATTCAATACTTATCCACCTTTTATCCTGTGACTCTTTAGCCCATTCTATGACCCGTGTGAGGACCGAAGCGTTGTAGTATAATCTAATGTCAGGTACAGCCAGGCCGCCTTTTTTCTTGGTTCGTTTTAGAATTTGGGCAGAGACTCTATGTTTTTTATTGTTCCATATGTATTTCATTAGAAGGGAGTTAATTATTTTAATATATGACGGAGGCAAATAAATTGGGACCATTTGGAATTTATACAAAATTTTGGGGATAAGTACCATTTTTACCACATTTATCCTCCCAAACCACGATATTGGTCTATTGTATATAGTTTTAATTTCTCTTTTAATTTCGTCGAGAAGGGGGATAAAGTTTATTCTATATATTTTTTTCAAAGTATTTGCCATTTTTATACCCAAATACTTTATCTCACTTTGCCAGGAGAAATTAAATTTCTTCCGCAAATATAATTCTTCGTCTTTGTGGATATTAATATTCAAAATCTCCGTTTTTGTTGTATTCATTTTAAAGTTTGAGACCTCGCCATATTGTTTTAAGGTATCTATTAACTTCGGGAGGGTGACTCTTGGGCTGCTTATGTAGAATAATAAATCATCAGCAAAGGCTGACAGTTTATGCTCATCTTCGCCTACTTCTACCCCATAGATTTCTGGGTTTTGTCGGACCATTGCCAGGAGGGGTTCCAATGCTAAGACAAAGAGGAGGGGGGATAGGGGACATCCTTGCCTAGTCCCATTTTTCATCTCAAAAGGGGCAGATAAGGATCCGTTAATTTTGATCCTTGCACACGGGTGGAAATATAGGGTTTTTATTCTCCTTATCATCCCTGGACCTATTCCTATGAATTCTAGGGTTTGTATCAGGAATCCCCAGTCTACCCTGTCGAAAGCTTTCTCAGCATCAACCGACAGGAATAGACCAGGGGGTCCCACTTTCTTTGATCTGCTCCAGGAGAAGGAGCGCCCTCACACCATTATCCTTTCCCTCCCTCCCAGGTATAAAATCTACCTGGTCTGGGTGGATGATGGCTGTCATCGCTCCCTTCATTCTTTCCGCTAAAATTTTTGCATACAGTTTCGTATCTGCGTTTAGGAGTGAGATCGGTCGATAACCCGAACAAGTCGTATTATCCTTTCCCTCTTTTTTGATCACTGTAATCGTTGCTGTTAAAGCCTCTCTACTCATTTCATAGTCAGTTCCAAGGCCATTAAAGTATTGGCAGAGTCTGGGGATTAAGATGGTACTGAACTTTTGTAGGTAGGCAGATGTAAAGCCATCTGGCCCGGGACTTTTCCCCTTAGGAGTGTTTTTTAAGGCCTCCCTTATTTCCTGTTCCGTTATTAAACCTTCCATCTCTTCCACCTCCTCTTCTTCTAATTTGGGGAGATTGGCTAACTGTAGTATTTCCCTACCCTTGTCCATTTTTTCGCGTGGGCACCTGATCTTTTGTTGGATATCGTAAAGTTCTTCATAGTAGCTCCGGAATACTTCTGCTATTTTATTTGTCGCATATACTAAGTCACCATTCCTGTCTCTGATTTTTTCTATAAAATTCCTAGTTTTTTTTTTTCTTACCATTCTGGCCAAATTTTTACTAGGTTTGTTTCCCCAGACGTATCTTTCTCTCTCTGTCCGGTCTATATGTTTCTTAGTTTCTTGTTCCGCCAGAGCTCTATATTCATCCCTTCTTATACTCAACTTATGAAATATTTCCCTCTTTTGCCCCTGCGACTTATGTTCCTGTTCTAGCCGATATATCTCCTCCCTTAGTGTTTTTAATTTACTCGTTCTTATTTTGTTTTTCCTTGCCCCTTCTACAATAAAGATTCCCCTTATATACGCTTTATGGGCCTCCCAAAGGGATGCTCTTGAGATACCCTCCTTGTCGTTCTCCTGAAAATAACATTCCAACTCTTTCTGTATCCTCTCCGCTACCTCCTCGTCCCCCAACAGACTCTCATCCAATCTCCATTCTGGTGGTGTGTCTTTTTGTATAGAAGTTTTTATTTTTAAGGTTATAGGGGCGTGGTCTGATAACGTCATGATCTCACACCTTGCTTCTATCACACTCTCCAGAAGTCTGTGGTCGACGAGGGCATAGTCGATCCTCGAGTACGTCCCATGCACAGGTGAGAAAAACGTGTAGTCGCGGGCCCTCGGATTGAGGATCCGCCATACATCCACCATTTGATTTTGTGTCATTTGTTTTATCAGTATTTTTAGTTGCTCACGATTTGTCCCCTGTGCACAGGACGTACTATCGAGGCTTGGACTCATACAGAAATTGAAATCTCCCATCAAGACTACATGGCCCTCTTCAAATTCTTTTAGTTTTCTCATGATTTTACTAATATATTTAACCGAGTTTACATTGGGGGCGTATACATTAGCTAGGGTATAGATCTCTCCTCCCAGTTTTATTTTCAGGAACAGAAATCTCCCCTCCGGGTCTGTTTGTCTATCCACCAATGTGAATCGGATTCTACGAGCGAATCCAATAGCAACCCCCCGGGATCGCGATGAGATTGTATCCCCATAATACCATATCGGGTATTCTGTTGAGTAGAGCTTTATATTGGATTCCAAGGTAATATGGGTCTCTTGAAGATAGGCAATATCTGTTTTATACTGTGTTAATTCACAGAGAATTTTGTGTCTTTTAATATGGGAATTTAGTCCCTTTACATTATATGAGAGAAACTTGACATCTGTCATATATCTTTTTTTTTTTTTTTTTTTTTTAAGTGTTTGGAATATTTTCTTGTGAAGTCGGTCAGATGGTCTCCCTGCCTCCCCCCACCCCCCCCACTCTTCCCATTCCCTCCCCCTCCCTCCTCCATCCCATCTCCCCTCTCTCCCCCCTCCCCCCTCCCTCCCCATCCCATCCCCCCTCCCTCCTCCCCCCTGGCCTATTCTTGGCCTATGAGCCTTGGAAGGGCAATTCCTCGCCTTCACCCTCAACTCCTCTAATTGTGGTGGTGCTCGGGCACTCCCTTGGCTCCCCCCCCTCCCCCTCCCCCCCCCCCTGGTCCACGATCCCGGAGATCCAGACAATTCAGAGCCCCACTAATCCACCCAAGTCGACAAGTCGGGGGGTTCTAGCTGCATTTTAGAGCAGAAATCATTCAGTTCTTCTGGAAATCTTAGTCGAGCCGATTTACCTCCCTTAATGCCTATTAGGCATGCCGGGAAGCCCCATTGGTACTTTATATGTTGTGCCCGCATCAGCTCTAAGAGTGGTTTCAATTGTCTTCTCCTTGCCAGCGTTTCCTTAGATAGGTCAGAGAATATTTGTAAGTCAGTCTCTCTGTATCTCAGGGGGGGTTTCCCCCTAAGTCTTCTCCAGATTTCTGCTTTATCAACATAATTCTTGAACCTGACAACAACATCTCTTGGCCCGTATCTATCTTTCATCTGGGGAATCCCCACTCGATGCACTCTTTCAATTTTGAGGGGCTTCATTTCTGCTGGTCTCTCAAGTAAAGGACAAAAAATTGTGTTCATGATCTCCATGAGGTCTTCCTCCTTTTCCTCTACTATCGCTCTGACTCTAAGATTCTGTCGCCTGTTGCGATTCTCCTGGTCCTCTATCCTGTAGGCCGCCATTCTCTGGCTCTCAGTCAGGGCCCTAACCTGCCCTTTCAGGGTGTTTATTTCTTGATCCTGTTCCTCTAATCTCCTTTCTGTCTCTACTACTCTTTCTCTGAGTCCTCCAAGGTCCACTCTCACCTTATTGATCTCTGTCTTTATGACATTTTCCATCCTTAATAGCATAGCGTTCATTTCTGCCTTTGTGGGGGGCTGTGTGTCCTGTAAGTCCGAGGCCAACACTTCCGTGTTATTATGATCTTGCTCGCTTTCTATTGTAATTTCACTTTTAGAGCTCTCCGCACTACTTGCTCCCTTTTTTAATTCATTCTTCTTCTTTTCAGTCTTTTTTTGCAAGACCCGGGCTTTTAAGGCTCCCCTCTTGTGTCATATATTGCTGTATGGAGCTATTCCCCGAGTTGTTCTTAGTGGGTTTTAAGGTGACCCCTCTCGTCGATCTATTCATTTTGTTGGAGGGTCTAATTCTCTTCCCCAGTTTGAATAAAGACTTTTTACAGTCTACGATGTATTTTTACTTAGCCTTGCCTGAGCTCCTCTGTGTGGGAATATCTATTCCCCTCTCGCTATTCTCTCTACTCCCTTCAAGGGGGGAGATAGGGCGCAACGGGGAAAAAGGAGATAAGATAGACGGAGGGGACAGCCGGGAGCACCCAAAAGGAGAAGGAATACAGTAGAGGGGTCCCCTGAAGGAAACACAGAGTGGAGGAAACAGACAAAATGACCCGAAGTGGGGGTACCCAGCTCTATTACCACCGTGGTCCAGCCAGCTGTAGCTTTATCTTTCTATGTGAGGGCTGTCCACCGTGTATTTTTAGAGCTTAAGCTGCAGTGTTTTCTCTGGTGTGTCCTCCTTACCCAGGGTAGCCTTTCTCAGGGTTGGATTTCCCAAGCATCCAGTGAGGTTTTGTATGTGTGTCTGTGCTTTGAATGGAAGCAACTCTTTAAACTATTGAAACTTGTCTTCACTGGGTTGTGCACTGCGCATAATTCTGTGTGTTATAATTTATGCGATCACCTTGCGGCAAGGAGTTACCCAGGGGCTTAATCTGATAAGATGTGGTATCTCTTATAGGTACCTGGTAATATATCTCAATTCAGAGTCTCTTGACGCACTGGTACCTTAGCGCACGGTACATTGCCGCGCTAGTCTCTCTGTGTGTCCCGCATTAGTTGATCACTGCGACGCTTTTACATACAAGGAGAGTCCTCAAATGTGACTCTGTCCAGTATAACTTCCCTTATTGGACTACTACTCAGGTCACAGGTAATTTAAATATACCCACATTTCTGGTGAGATAGGCAAAAAAAAAAAAAAAGAAAAGAAAAAAAAAAGGGGGTCCAGCCCGCTCCACTACATATAAAATTTCTGCCACAAGTCTCTACCCTGGAATCGTTGTAACTTAAGTCCCATATCTTTAGGTAGACTTGTCGACTTAACGCATATCAGTAGGTCATACATATAATTTCTTCAGCATGCTTTTCAGGCTTATTTATCAGAGCTCCCAATTTCTAGGCGATTATTACATTATATCACAGCCCCTACTTTTTCATCAGTACTGACAGGATGCACCTATTGCCTTATATCACCGTCCAGCTTACTTTTATCAGTGATCCCACCATCAAGATAAGTATTATATTAATCACAGTCCATCAGTGTTCCCATAGTCAAGGCAAGTAGTGTCACAACCCAGACTTACTCATCAGTTTTCCCTAAATCACAGCAGGTAATATGTATATTTTTTATAAAAGGAAACAACAAAAAAAAAATCTTTCCTTCCTTCCCTTTTTCTTTCCCTTTCTTCTCCTTTGAGATCACAGAACCTTCAGGGGGGGGGGGGATTCCGGGGGGGGGGGGGGGGGGCCGGGACGGCGTCCTGTCCTGCTCGGCTCAGATGAGCGTCTCACCCAACCTATGGACCTTTCGCAGCCGCTGCTCCACCTCTTCACTGACGGATGTCTGTTGAGTCCCGGGTCCCGTCGGAGAGTTTAGGTCCCGCCGAGCGGGGCTGAGCAGGTCTCCGACTCCGGTCTCCGAGGTGTCAGCCTCCCACGCTGACTTCCACCGGACCGGTGCTGGCTCCGTCGGATCTCCGCCACTCGCTGCCTCGGGCCATGGAGCGCTCCGGCACCTCCCACCCTCACGCACGTCACGTCCTCATCACGCTCCCATATATAATAAAAATTATTTATGACATCAAAAGCAGAAAAATGAGTGGCTTCTTATTTCTAGACTGAATACCCAGTTTGTAGATGAGTGAATAATGTGCAAATGTGGTTAGTTAATACATCTGAGTAAGTAAATTTGGCACTAGAAGTGCACTATTTTTGGAGAGAACCTGGAAGACAGAAAAATAGAGAAAAAGCAGTAATGACAAACAACTGTATAAAGTCCAATGGTCTAATTATTTATTAGTTGTGAGAATATTCCTTTCTTTGGGGGGCCGAATTAGAAAGAAATATGATCTGGCATAGCAATGGCCCCCCGACCCATGAAGTACTCAACATATTTGTCGCGTACCTCACGAGCAGATTGGGGTGCCAAGCCAGCGCGACCAGTGTCCAGGCCAGGAATGTTCTCTGAGGGTAGTCCTGCCTCAGAGCCCATGGAGGCTAGGTACGTCTGGGAGTGCCTGCGTAGAAAATTGTGCAAAATGCAGCAGGCAAATATAATGGTGTTCAATTTATATTCCGCCAAATGTATCGATGTCAGGAACAGGCGGAACCGGTTGCTGAGGATCCCAAAGGCATTCTCGACTACCCTCCGAGCCCTGGACAACCGAAAATTGAACACCTTCCTCTCTAAGGTGAGGGTCCTCTGGGGAAAAGGCCACATTAGGTGAGGTCCAAGGCCGAAAGCCTCGTCCGCTAGGAACACAAACGGAAGTCCTTCCACATTATCTTCATCTGGTGGCAATGCCAGACCACCAGCTTGGAGACGATCATAGAAATCAGTCCGTGCGAACACTCCCCCATCTGACATCCGGCCGTTCTTCCCCACGTCCACATATAGAAACTCATACTGTGCCGACACCACCGCCATCAACACAATACTATGATAACCCTTGTAGTTATAATAGAAGGACCCCGAGTGGGGTGGGGGCACAATGCGGACGTGTTTCCCATCTATTGCTCCACCGCAGTTAGGAAAATCCCACCGCTCGGCAAATTGGGAAGCCACAGACTGCCATTCCTGTGGTGTGGAGGGTAGCTGTGGGGACAAACAAAAAAAGAGATTTAGTACTTTGGCACATAAACATTGCAAACATAATCCTACAAGCATCCTTGTGCAACTTTACATTTTTAAAATAGCATTTTCAAATTATGAAGGGAGAATTTCGGGGCACAAATAGATAGGCCCACTTAATTAATAAGAGACTCCACAGCCCTCTGATGGGGACAAAAACACTTTGAAGGGGGGTTGGGGTTTGTTTAAACTGTTTTTAGAAAACAAAAAAAAAAAAAAAAAAGTGGCAAGGTGGGGGTTGGCCCGAAGATAGCATGCTGGACAGGTTAATATTGGGTAAGATCCAAATATGCAGGTAGGCCAAAATAAAAAGAACATGTAAAAGCTGATATCAACATGCATAGGGAGAAAAGGGAACGTTAGTTAAACACACAGCATATCTGGGAAATAAAATAAAAAGTTAGTTTGCCACATTATTAAAGACACATTGTGAGGTTAAAATGAGGAAACTTACCTTCATATACTCCTCGTGCATAACTTTAATGATGGCAGCACACGTGTCCGGTATGATGACCCCAAGCGCCTGCGGAGAGATGCCTGTCGAGAACTTGAGGTCCTGCAGGCTCCTCCCAGTCGCCAGGTACCGCAACGTGGCAATAAGCCTCTGCTCGGCCGTGATGGCTTGGCGCATCACAGTGTCCTGCCTCGTGATATAGGGGGACAGAAGATCCAGCAGACTGTTGAATACGGGGTCCGTCATGCGGAGAAAATTCCTATAGTCATTAGGATTATTCTCCTGGATTTCCCTAAGCAGAGGCATATGTGAGAACTGGTCACGCTGGCGCAACCAATTCTTGGTCCAGAAACGCCTCCGCCCCCTGTTTCTGGCCAAAGTACTGGAATAATGAACATATCCAGCAGCCATCCCATAAACAGCACCAACTCGCGAAAATTGACGCTGCTGCTCCATCATGGCTTCAAACCGGCCGGCTGGTCAGTCAAGAACACACTCCAACAGAAAGCACAATCAAATCCAGCGGGACCTGCAAAGAACGCACGACACACAGATACGAACGCACAGTACGAATCTGCAAAGCAGAACGAACTGCACGCCTGTACCCGAATGCCAACTACGTACCCACAAGCACACGCACTGAACGAGAAAATACTACCTGCTAAAGCCTGGAGACCGAGAAGCGCGAATCAGCTCTAACCAAACCTTCACTAACACGAGCAAAGCCGTAACTAGCAAAAGCGGAACAGAGGGCGTCGCCATTGACTTTGGCCTTTCCCTTTATAGTGACGTCAAACGTGGATTACGTGCACGCGTTCAGGTCCGCAGGGAAATATGGTCCGCTGGTGTGTACAAGCCAGCGGGCCAAATGAAAAAACAGCCTTGTACGCCGGAAACAGCCCGTCGGACATTTCGAGCGAACATGTTTGGTCGTGAGTACTCGGCCTAAGGAATACATAGGAAAAAAAATGCATGTTGACAAGGGGAATGTAGAGGAGGGCGGAGAGTCTACTGACATCACGACTCCACCCACAGAGCTCCAGACAACAGATCCACCCACAGAATCTGCAGTTTTTTAGGTCTCATAACAGACATAGGGGAGACATTTGACAGGTAAGGATACATGCAGGAGACATATATATCCTCATAGATCAGCACTATGGCAGTAGTTTAGAAATTATGAGAGTGGGTTTACATCCACTTTAAGGTTTGCCTTTTGGCCATTTCTAATTTATGGGTACAGGAAGGTGGATAGACTGGCTTATTCACTCATGTAAAGTGTACATGCACAAACTGCTTATACACATAAGTTTTCAAATTGCTAGTTAACTTTGTGATTGGTGAATTGTGATTGGTTGCAGTGAACTACTATTAAATTTGAGTGAACCGATTCACTGGATTGCAGTGCTGATTCTCACATCTAAAAAAAAATCCAACTCTAACCGGCCACTCGACTGGGCACTTTAGAAAACCTGCCCAATCACTATTGTTCTTTAAAATTGCAGCTACAGTAGACCATGCAACTGCAAAGGGGCCAATAGCAAAATGGGAACAGAGTTGTCAGGCAACTAAAAACCTCTGTAAGATAGCTAATGTTCTGTACCGTTAGACCAACTGCCTTTAAGATGGAGATTGGAGAAATAAGTTGAGCATTTAAAGTACATCCTAACCATTAAATTGACCAAGAACCAAAGAAATTATGGGAAATTTCAAGTGCTGCCTAAAAAATATATGGCATGCAAATCCAATGATTTTGATAAAACATAAATTTTATTATCAGATCATTTTCATTAACCACTTAAGACCCGGACCATTTTGCAGCTAAAAGACCAGGCCCCTTTTTGGGATTCGGAACTGCGTCGCTTTAACTGACAATTGCGCAGTCGTGCGCCGTGGCTCCCAAACAAAATTGGCGTGCTTTTTTTCCTACAAATAGAGCTTTCTTTTGGTGGTATTTGATCACCTCTGCAGTTTTTATTTTTTGCACTATAAACAAAAGTAAAGCGATAATTTTGAAGAAAAATTCAATATTGTTTACTTTTTGCTATAATAAATATCCCCCAAAAATATATAAAAATATTTTTTCTTCCTCAGTTTAGGCCAATACGTATTCTTCCACATATTTTTGGTAAAAAAGTCCGCAATAAGCGTTTCTTGATTGGTTTGCACAAAAGTTATAGCGTCTACAAAATAGGGGATAGTTTTATGGCATTTTTATTAAACATTTTTTTTACTAGTAATGGTGGCGATCAGCGATTTTTATTATAACTGCGACATTATGGCGGACACATCGGACACTTTTGACACTATTTGGGGACGATTGTCATTTTTACAGCGATCAGTGCTATAAAAATGCACTGTTACTATGAAAATGACACTGGTAGTGAATGGGTTATCCTCTAGGGGGCACTGTAAGGGTTAAGTGTGCCCTAGTGTGTGATTCTTACTGTAGGGGGCGTGGCTGGGTGTGTGACATCACTGATCGTCGTTCCCTATGACATGGAACAAACGATCAGTGTCAGTCTTACTAGGAAGCACAGAGAGAGGTTTGTTTACACTTACCTCTCCCCGTTCTTCAGCTCTGTGACCCGATATATATATATATATATATATATATATATATATATATATATATATAAACATTTTTGGAGTTGCAAAACAGCTCAGCATGAATATTCAACCTATACTACACAGTATTTAAAAAATGTACCTTTGGAATCTGTGTTACTCTGCTGGTAAATATGTATTTGTTTATTTCTTTGTGGGTCAACCATCAAGACACAACAATGAATTCATGAACTTTATAATTTAATTATTGGCGCAACTTATTTTGTTGCACTATATGTTTACAATAATTGTTACAATTTTTTTTTGCACTTTATGCACATGCTCACTTTATTCTATGACATATGGTCATTCAACAGTGTATACAGTAGACACATTTAGTGACCCATATTAATATGTTTTAACCTGCTGGTAAATAACAAGATAATTGTCCATGGAGGGGATAACTTTGGTTTGTCAAGGATATCACATATTCAATATATATTTGTGAATGCTGACTATGCTTAGCTTCCATGGCGTATCATGTGTTATTTAATTACCAATGAAGGTGTTTTCTCCTATTTGAAATCTGTATACATTTGTATAAATCTGACTCTGAAATCAGGACGATGATGTAACATCTAAGGATTTTCATGATTGTCTGTAACGCTCTCAGTTACGTGACTTTAATAAAATGTGGATTTCTTTTTGATCAGTTTTAGCATGTCCATCTTTGACCTTCATTTACCAGTGTAATCTCTCCTTAACAGTTAGAGGCAGGAACAGCAAGTACACACAGAAGGATTGTGACAAAGTGGATTGTAAGCAATAAAAACACTGAGCAGGCAGGAAAGGAGTCCAACAGAAGAGAAAATAATGTGATTCTTAAAGGCAGAGATATGAAGAGCTAGAGATCAAAAATCAAGGTCATACTAACTAACATCAGAAACAAATGTCCAAGGATGGGAAGACAACATAGTAAAGCTCCTCCTATGGTGGAGATGAACAGACAAACCTAAAGTTGAATTTATGTAAGAAAATTATGACCTGGAGCACAATCTTTAGCCATGTGCCTCCATCCCTAAATCTGTACATACAAGTTTTCCCCTATCCCTAGATCTGTACATGCACGTTTGCCTCCATCCCTAAATCTGTACATACAAGTTTTCCCCTATCCCTAGATCTGTACATACACGTTTGCCTCCATCCCTAAATCTGTACATACAAGTTTGCTGGAAGTTTAAATGATGCACATGACATCAAAGTAGTAAAAATCAATACACATGATTACAAATGTATTAGTCCAATTATAAAACAGATCTGATAGCAACACAATACATACAGTATACTGTATGTGGGTTACTGTAGCCACACTCTGAATTATAGCCCCAGGATATAGGACTACAAATATGAGGTATTAACTGTTATACTCTGTAAAAACTTCCCTTCGCTGGGTACCTGTTATTTTTGGTTCTATTTTACCTATTATATCATTACATTGTATCATATTTTTCTCTTTTTTTAAATTAAGTGGGTTGTGAGCCATACTAACACACTATTTATTACACACCTTGTTTTGCATTTTTAACTCACGCAGCAGCAACCTGGCTATACCTAATTTACAATTTTTTCTTTTTTTTTTACTATTTCCTTTTTCACATACACAAATGTGGGTTGTGAGCCCCACCAACACGCTATCTATCGCACACCTTGCTTTCTTTTTTCAACTCACTCAGCAGCCATCCAGCTACACATGATTCACTTCTATGATCATATATAGGGATGGACCAAACAGACCCCTGTTCGGTTTGCACCAGAACTTTCGTAAACCGACCCGAATAATGAACCCCATTAAAGTCAATGGGACCCGGACGTCAAAAATCAAAAGTGCCCATTTTGAAAACGTATATACAAGTAATTGGTGATACAATGGGTATAGGGGTCCGGGTCCTGCTCTGGGGGACATGTATCAATAAAAAAAGTTTGGGAAAAACGTCATTTTTAAATGAGCAGTGATATTTTTATTTTTAAAGTGAACGCATAAAAATAAAAAAAATCCTTCCATTATAGTGTCCGGGGGGTCCCCTTAGTCTACCTGTAAAGTGGAAGATCGTTACCATGTCGAGAATCTGCTGCAGCAATAATTGCATTTATAAAGAAAAGCTGCCTTTATTTTGCTCAGCAACAGCTAGGGAGCCAGTGTGTATTATAAGACCACAATGTAGTGCACTGGGAACAAGATTAGAGATTTTTGTTGGTACATTCTGGTGTCACTTTGACTTTGGATAGAAGTAACGAGTGCATAAAAATTGGTCTTTGGGAGTCGGTGGCGCCTTCCCACTGTAACCCTACAGAGGTAATCTTGATAAAAGCTAGAATTGGCCTTTGCTGTAAAAAACTGCAATGATATGCACCTGTCAAACAGGTGCAGAAAAATTGGTCTTTGGGTGTGGGTGGCGTTGTTCCACCGTAACCCTATAAAGGTACTCTTGATGAAAGCAATAATTGGCCTTGCTGTAAAAAAACTGCAATGATATGCACCTGTCAAACAGGTGCAGAAAAATTACTCTTTGGGTGTCGGGGGTGCCTTCCCACTGTAACCCTATATAGGTGCACTTGATGAAGGCAAAATAAATTGCAATGATCTGCACCTGTCAAACAGGTGCTGAAAAACTGGTCTTTTAGTGTTAACCACTTGACCACTGGGCACTTAAACCCCCTTAATAACCAGACCAATTTTCAGCTTTCGGTGCTCTCACATTTTGAATGACAATTACTCAGTCATACAACACTGTACCCAAATGAAATTTTTATTTTTTGCGCTATAAGAGAAAAAAAGACTGAAAATTCTGTAAAAAAAAAAAATTTTCTTCGTTTCTGTTATAAAATGTAGCAAATTTGTATTCTTTCTTCATAAATTTTGGCCAAAATTTATACTGCTACATATCTTTGGTAAAAATAAGTACAAATTTGTGTATATTATTTGGTCTCTGTGAACGTTATATAGTCCACAAGCTATGGTGTCAATATCTGAAAATTGATCACACCTTAAGTACTGACGGCCTATCTCATTTCTTGAGTCCCTAACATGCCAGAAAAGTACAAATACCCCCCAAATTACACCTTTTTGGAAATAAGACATTCCAAGGTATTTAGAAAGAGGCATAGTGAGTTTTTTGAAGTTGTAATTTTTTCCCACAATTCTTTGCAAAATCAATATTTTTTTCTTTCATTTTTTTCCACAAAATGTTCAGATTAGCAGGTTATTAGCAGGTTATTTCTCACACACACTCACATTCTGCTACTCTCCCCGAGTATGGTGACACCACATGTGTGAGACTTTTACACAGCGTGGCCTCATACAGAGGCCCAACATGCAGGGAGCACCATCAGGCATTCTGGAGCACCCGGGCCAATTCTGACATTTCTCTCCTACATGTAAAAATCATCATTTATTTGCTAGAAAATTACATGGAACCCTAAAACATTATATATGTTTTTTTAGCAAAGACCTTAGAGAATACAATGGTGGTCGTTGCACTTTATTTGCGCAGCAATTTTTCTAACATATTTTTTTATGCTTAAAAAAAAAAAATCAGTAAAGTTAGCCCAATGTTTTTGCATAATGTGAAAGATAAAGTTACACCGAGTAAATAGATACCTAACATGTCACCCTTCAAAATTGCACACACTCGTGGAATGGCGCCAAACTTCGCTACTTAAAAATCCCCATAGGCAAAGCTTAAAATATTTTTACTGGTTATATGTTTTTAGTTACAGAGAAGGTCTAGGGCCAAAATTTTTGCTCTCGCTCTAACGTTCGCAGAGATACCTCACATGTGTGGTTTGAACACCATTTTCATATGTGGGCGGGACTTGCATATGCGTTTGCTTCTGCGTGCAAGCACACGGGGACAGGGGCGCTTTAAAAAATATATATATTTTATTGTTCATTTTACTTTTATTTATTTTAGTTTGACACATTTTTCCACAAAAAATAAAACATTTTGATCACTGTGATGCAATTGCCTATATGCTTCAGTCTAATGCTCTCCCTGCTAACTTAATGCTGTGGGTTACAGGTAACAGGTGTTTTCATGTGTGATTCATCTCTCTCTGTGAACACTGTTCATATGTTAAATAAGGCTAGCTTTTGAAAGGCCTTTAATTGTGTGATAACCCTGTCTACAACCTAGTGATTCTCAGAGGTGTTAATAGGTGTCAAACTGGAAGCAGACGAAACGTCTGCTTAGGAAACTCAGTGTGTGAAGGTGGTTTGTTGTTTAAGGAATGTGCAGTGATTAGACATGATAATTGTCGGTCGGTGCCGACCTGTCTGGAATGTTTTAGTAATTAGCCTTAGTGTGTGATTAGGGGGGGTGGAGATTTCATTGTTGCTTCAATGTCTTGGACTGTATAAAAAGCTGAGAAGAAAAACCATTAAAGTCTGTGTTGTTCCAGCAGTAAGCTTGGCATGTGTGGCTTTCTGGGCGACTCCAGGGATATTCCTTCTCGTGGAATATTGGGGTGATTTTCGTTATGGGAAGAAGGGAACATTGACGGGGATATCATACCAATACCGTCACAATCACCTTTATTCCAATTACGAGGAATGTAAACATCCCTTGTAATAGGAATATAGCATGACAGGTCCTCTTTACAGTGAGATATGGGGTCAATAAGACCCCACATCTCATCTCTAGGCTGGGAAGCCTGAAATAAAAAAAATAAAAAACAATCCTGGCTTCGATCGTAGCGTTGAGTTGGTAGAAGCAGGGGGGGGGGGCATATTGCAGAGTATTGCGGGGTATTGCAGAGTATTCCGGAGTATTGCAGATTATTGCAGAGTACTGCAGAGAACTGTGGAGTACTGCAGAGTATTGCGGTGTATTGCAGAGTATTGGCAGGGTATTGCAGAGTATTGCACAGGGGTATTGCACAAGGGTATTGCACAGGGGTATTGCACAGGGGGTATTGCAGAGTATTGCACAGGGGGTATTGCAGAGTATTGCACAGGGGGTATTGCAGAGTATTTCACAGGGGGTATTGCAGAGTATTGCACAGGGGTATTGCAGAGTATTGCATAGGGGTATTGCAGAGTATTGCACAGGGATGGATGGCTGGATCTGTGACTGCAATTGTCACAGATCCAGCCCACAGCACTGCTGCTGCCTCCGCTCTCTCCCCTCTCCTCTCACACTGTACTGATCGCTATAGAGAGGGGAGGGAGGAACCGGCGTTATCACATGACGCCGGTTTGTTTACAAGTGAACGCTCCGTCATTGGACGGAGCGATCACATGGTAAACCGCCGCTATCAGCGGCGATTTACCATGATCCATGATGCGCCGGGTCCTCTGACACTCCCATGTGCGCTCCCCCAGAGTTAAGCAACCGCCCTGTAGCCGTACTTTGGCTATGGGGCGGTTGTTAAGTGGTTAATTGTGCCCATGAAACCTGTAACAAAACAATTTTTGCAGATGAAAGGATTGAACACCCTCGAAGCTAGGCAGCCTCAAAGTCCTGTAGAGATTCCATATCCCAAAAAGACTTAATCAGTGACATCATGGGTATCATAGCTGGTAATCCAGGACTGATTTGTTTTTGTAAAAGTCAAACGGTCCACAGAGACTGTGGACAAACGCGTTCTATGATCAGTAACGAAACTTCCTAACGAAACTTCCTGCAGCACAGAATGCCCATTCTGAAAGCACGTTGGATGCAGGGAAGCCCAGCAACTCAATAGCATACTGGGAAAGTTCTGGCCAGTGGTCTATTCTCATGACCCAGTAAGTTAGTGGATTGTCAGCTGGAAAGCTTTCCATCTCTGTTTTGGCCCCAAGGTAATCGTCCACCATGAGATGCAGATGCTGCTGATGGGATGTGAAAGCTGACAGCCCTGGGCGGCGAGGACTATAAAAATTCCAAAATGCCTCATTTAGGCGGACGCCTTCTCCAACGCTCCTCTCTCAACCAACTGAAGACTCAAAACAACGTTTTCCGTGACACTGTAACCTATTGGAGTAAGGAAAAATGTTCAAAAAAATCCTCTTTAACGTGTCCTCAAGAGATTTTACCTTCTGCACTCTCTGTGGGGACGGAATGAGTTCTGAGACCTTTCCCTTATAACGATGGTCAAGGAAAGTTGGCAACCAGTAATTATCCTTCGACTTTATGCCATGTATTCTTGGGTCCTTTGGCAGGCTTTGAAGCATGAGGTTGCCCATGCACCTTAAATATGCAGAGGCTTAGGAAGCAAACTCATTGAAGTCACTCAGGACAGCACTTGCAATGTTGCAGTAAAATTGAACCTGTAGTCTGATGTGCCGGCCGGTGCACAGACCGACAACCCTTCCTTCTTGGTATGCGAATGGAGCAAGAGGTGACGTCCCTCTAGGAACATGGAAGTCAACCCAGATGATAGCAAAAGACAAATCCGGAGTAAATCACGAAGAGGGAAGAATTCCCTAAAGTTCAGTTCCAGAGAGAGCTGAGCAGGACAGTATTTTCCTCAGTCTGGGTATCTGCATCATGGAGGTTAAAAGTCCGTTGACCTTTTTGATTGTTTTTTCTGCCAAACAGGAGTTAGGGGGCTAGGCCTTTTTGTAGATGATGAGCCTCTGTTAGTAGATGGGTGATCAGACCCATGTGTAAAAGCAAATTTTCGAAGAGGATGAGAAGTCATAAACCTTGTTACAGTGAGAGAAATTCAGGCGAAATAGAAATGGCCATCTGTATGTCATTTTTTTTGTGTCAGAACATGAAGCAGAGGTTTCAAAGAGTGACGGTTTTGAACAGTATAAGGAGAAAGGTCAGTGAAGACCTGAATTTGATACAAAAAAACACTAGCGCTCTATGGGAAAAAACTATTGTCCAACAGCATACATATAAAAACCCTCGTGTGGGCTGTGAACAACCAGTGCTGCGGAATTAGAGGTACCCGGAAGTACCAAACATGCACATACACACCAAAAATAACTCTGCGCTCATGGGAGTTCACCAACTAAAATCAGCTCAAAATTAATAGAGAAAAGAACATACAATAAAGTCTCTATTTGGGAAGAACCAATCCTTTTAATTTGATGCAACTTCAAAATTTCCACAGTGCAGTCCAAAATGTATGAAACAACAGTATACTTCCAAATGCATATGCAATATTGGACTGACACTCTCTCAGTGCTTCAGGGGGTTAAACCTTGCGGCTTCAGTTTAGCCTGTCATCCGTGGAACAGTTAATGGAAATGATAACAACAATAGTACCTTGCCAGACGGATGCGAGCACAGGGCATTAATGAGGGGAAGGAGATTACCCCCCTGGGCGGAACGGGACGGTCCTGGGGCCCGGTCACCTTCTCATATGAGACAATACAATATTTCATATCTTCCCAAATAGAGACTTTGTTGTATGTTCTTTTCTCTATTAATTTTAAGCTGATTTTAGTTGGTGAACTCCCATGAGCGCAGAGTTATTTTTGGTGTGTATGAAGACCTGAATTTGATGACCCTGAATTGCGAGTCTATCCAAATTGCGAGACACTTTCATCACCTTTTCTTTTACAGGGTGAAAATAGTGCTTGACTATAATGTCCCGTGGAAGGCCATCCAAGCACATTGGTTGCAGGGCTCTGTGTGCCCTGTCTAGCTCCAAATGGTGGTCTGGGATATCAAGGATTAAATCCTTAATAAAAGAGCAGACTGCTGGATAGACTTCTTTCACTCAATCAGGAAGGCCACTTATTCTGAAAATGTAGCATCTGGATCTGTTTTCCAGGTCATCAATTTTGGACAGGGCAGTCTCTATGTGGTCCTGGATGTCCTTTATTCTAGAAGAGTTCTGGTTAATTGTGGCAAAGGATTGGTCAGCTTTCTTTTCTATGACCTAAATCCGTGCCCCTATTTGCTGACGATCAGCATGAATAGAAGAGGTGATCTGATCAGCTGTTTGGGTTAGGACCCTGGATAACATTTTGGAAAACGCTGCCATCATAGAAGGGTAGTCAGTAGGGGTGAGAGTGTAATTTTGGGCCCCAAACATGTAGCCAGGCTCGCCTGAAAGTCACTCATGGGTGTAAGATTTAGGCCTTCCAATGTTCTCCCATTTAATGATTCAGTGGATGCAAAGGAAGGTGCAGCCTGCTGTTGGGTACTAACTGTGGCATTCATATGCAAGAAGGCTGTGGCGGGGATCAGAGGACCGGAGCGGAGCTCCAAGGCTATGCGGCCATCTTGGACGCCTCCACGCATTTGCCTCTTCAGGTACAATTTTCATACATTTGAACATAAATATCAAGTTCAAATTTTAGGAACTGCAACCATTTTTATACACAGTCCCTCCATTTTAAGGGGCTCAAATGTAAATTGGACAAATGAATATAATCATAAATAAAATGTTAATTTATAATCCTTTACTGGCAATGACTGTCTAAAGTCTGGAACCCATAGACATTACCAAAGACTGGGTTTCCTCCCGTCTGATGCTTTGCCAGGCTTTAACTGCAGCTGTGCTCAGTTGTTATTTGTTTGTGGGTCTTTCAGCTTTTAGTGAAATGCATGCTCAATTGGGTTGAGATCAGGTGATTGATCCAGCCATTGCAGAATATTCCAATTCTTTTCCTTCAAAAGCTCCTGCGTTGCTTTTGCAGTGTGTTTAGGATCATTGCTCATCTTTACTGTGAAGGGCCGTCCAATCAACTTTGCTGCAATTGGCTGAATCTGGGCTGGCAATATATCTCTAAACACTTCAGAATTCATCTGGCTGCTTCTGTCTTCTGTCACATCATCAATAAACACCAATGACCCAGTGCCACTGGAATCCATGCATGCCCACGCCATCACACTTCCCCCACCATGTTTTACAGATGACGTTTTGTGCTTTTGATAATGAGCTGTTCCAAACCTTCTGCACACTTTTTTTCTTTCCGTCATTCTGGTACAGATTAATCTTAGTTTCATCCGTCCAAAGAATGTTTTTCCAGAACTGGACTGGCTTTTTTAGATGTTTTTTGGCAAAGTCTAATCATTTTTTTCTATGCTTTAGGCTTATGAATGGTTTGCACCTTATGGTGAACCCTCTGTATTTGCTCGTGAAGCCTTCTCTTGATTGAGTGTCCTTCACTTGTCTGGATGTTGTGAATGGGTTTTTCCATACCAGAGAGCGGATCCTGCGATCATCCACCACTGTTGACTTCCGTGGACAAGCAGGCCATCCTGGCCCTTTAAATGTTGCGGAGCTCACCAGTGCATTCTTCTTTCCTCAGAATGTTCCTTCCTCAGAATGTACTGTGGATTTGGCCACTCCTAATGTTACTGCTATCTCTCTGATGGATTTGTTTAGTTTTTGAAGCCTTATGCCCTGTACACACGATCTGTTCATCTGATGAAAACGGTCTGATGGATTTTTCCATCAGTTATCCGATGAAGCTGACTGATGATCAGTCGTGCCTATACACCATCGGTTAAAAAAACGATTGTGTCAGAACGCGGTCACGTAAACCACGTACGACGGCACTATAAAGTGGAAGTTCAAATCCAATGGCGCCACCCTTAGGGCTGCTTTTGCTGATTCCGTGTTACCGTGTGTTAGTAAAAGTTTGGTTAGAGCCGATTCACGCTTTTCAGTCTCCGTGCTTTGCAGATCGTTTTCTGGTGTTCAGTTCGTGCTTGTGGGTTCGTATCTGTCTTTCAGTGCTTGCAGTCAGGTCGTATCTGTTTTGCAGTGCGTTCCTGTCTGCTTGATTTCTGTTTTTCAGGTCGTTCTTTATAGGCCTTGCTGTTCCTGGGTGCGTTCTGTTTTAAGTGCGTTCTGACCAGCCGACCGGTTTGAAGCCATGTTGGAAGTGCGTTCTCATTCTCGAGTTTGTGCTGCATATGGGCTGTCTTCTGCAGTTTATAATGTTACCCGATCTGTGGCCGTGAACAGGGCGAGGAGGAGTTCATGGGCCAAGAATTGGTTGCGCCAGCGTGACCAATTTTCTCATATGCCTCTGCTTAGGGAAAACCAGGAGAATAACCCTGATGATTTCAGGAACTTTCTCTGTATGACGGACCCCGTTTTTCACCGTCTTTTGGATATTCTGTCCCCCTATATCACGAGGCAGGACACTGTGATGC
Organism: Rana temporaria; assembly: GCF_905171775.1. NCBI lineage: Eukaryota > Metazoa > Chordata > Amphibia > Anura > Ranidae > Rana > Rana temporaria. The sequence goes on from NC_053491.1 coordinate 342,428,695, forward strand.
GCCAAGCCATCACGGCCGAGCAGAGGCTCATTGCCACGTTGAGGTACCTGGCGACTGGGAGGAGCCTGCAGGACCTCAAGTTCTGGACAGGCATCTCCCCCCCAGGCGCTGGGGATCATCATACCAGAGACGTGTTCTGCCATTATACAAGTGATGCAGAAGGACTAAATGAAGGTAAGTTTTCTCCTTTCACATCACAATCTATGTCTTTAATGCATGCTAATGTCTTGTATTTCTTGCATCATTCCCTAATTACCATGATTGTAATATGCTGTCAATGTCCCCTTTGTCCCCATGCACGTTGTAAGCTTTCATTGCTCCTTTTTTGGCCTACATGCATATTTCCCTTCACTAACCTGTCCAGCATGCTATCCTAGGCCCAAACACACCTAGCCTAGTCTGTTTCAAACTTGTTTTTTGTCTGCTCCATTGTAGTTCTGCCCCCCCCTTAAAATGTGTCCCATTTTTTTTTTCACATTCAATTTAGGCCGAGTGCTAGAGGGATTTTTTTTCTGGGCCCAAACTCAGCTTGAACCCCCCCTCCTTAAAATGTTTAATGGGCCATCAGAGGGGTGAGGAGTCTGATAAGTGGGCCTATTTTTTTTGGGCTTGAAATACTCCCTCAAATAAATGTTATACTGATGTTGGACAAGGATGTCTTTTGTATTGTGATTGCAATGTTTAAGTGCCAAAGAACTAATTTTTTTTTGTTTGACTCCACAGTTTCCTTCCACGCCACAGCAATGGCAGACTGTGGCATCCCAATTTGCCCAGCGGTGGGACTTCCCTAACTGCGGAGGGGCAATAGATGGGAAACACGTCCGCATAGTGCCACCACCCCGTTCGGGGTCATACTATTTTAACTATAAAGGTTTTCATAGTATAGTGTTGATGGCGGTGGTGTCGGCACATTACAAGTTTTTGTATGTGGTCGTGGGGAAGAACGGCCGGATGTCCGACGGCGGAGTATTCGTACAAACTGAGTTTTCCCAACGTCTCCAGACTGGTGGCCTGGCACTGCCACCGGATGAAGATAATGTGGAGGGACTCCGTTTTCGGGCTTGGACCACACCTCATGAGGCCGTTTCCCCAGAGGACCCTTACCCCAGAGAGGAGGGTTTTTAATTACCGGCTGGCCAGAGCCCGGAGGGTTGTCGAGAATGCCTTCGGGATAATGGCCAGCTGGCTCCGCCTGTTCCTGACAGCCATCCACATGGCGGAAAACAAACTGAACACTGTCATCTTATCCTGCTGCATACTACATCATTTTTTGCGCAGGCATTCTGAGACCTACCTTACAAACCTTGGCCAGACAATCAGAAAACCTTACTGGCCTGGACACTGGCCGTACTGGCTTGGCCCCCCGAACTGATCGAGATGCCCAAGAAAGATACGTGGAGTACTTCACGGGTAGGGGAGCCATCGCTATGCCAGAGCATACAGTATTTATTTAAAAATAAACAACAATTTTGATCATTGAAAATCCAGTTTTGTTATTCTTGCTTTGTTTCCCTGGTTCTCCTAGTGCACTTGTAGTGCCAAATGTATTTATCTGTTTTAGTAAATAACCACAATTGTCACAGTAATCACTCAGGCCCGGATTCACGTAGAAGCGCGCATCTTTGTGCGGGCGTAACGTATCCTATTTACGTTACACCTCCGTAACTTTGACAGGCAAGTGCAGTATTCTCAAACCAAAGTTGTGGCGGCGTAGCGTAAATAGGCCGGCGTAAGCCCGCCTAATTCAAATGTGGAAGATGTGGGCGTGTGTTATGTTAATTTAATGTGACCCCACGTAAATGACGCTTTTTACGAACGGCGCATGCGCCGTCCATGAAAGTATCCCAGTGCGCATGCTCCAAATTAACCCGCAAGAAGCCAATGCTATCGACGTGAGCGTAAATGACGCCCGGCCCTATTCGCGAACGACTTACGCAAACTACATAAAACGTGAAAAATTTGACACTGTTCCGATGTCCATACTTAACATTGGTATGCCTCATCTACGCCTCATATAGCAGGGGTAACTTTATCTGTAATGCGACGGCCGGGCGTACGTTCGTGAATTGGCGTATCTAGCTGATTTACATATTTCTAGGCGTAAATCAGCGTACACGCCCCTAGCGGCCAGCGTAAATATGCAGTTAAGATACGACGGCGTAGGAGACTTAAGCTGGTCGTATCTTATACAAATTCAGGCGTATCTGATTCTTTGAATCAGGCGCCAAGATACGATGGCTCAGACTCAGAGATACGACGGCGTATCTGGAGATACGCTGTCGTATCTCCTACGAGAATCTGGGCCTCACTTTTTAAATGTACAAACTGCTATTGAACATAGAAAGAAGAAGCCAAACAAATTTTTCTTTTTTTTTCGGTTTTATTCTGTGCACAACTTGTGCGATCTTAACATTTTCAGGTCGCAAACTCCCTTTTTTTGGGGGGGGGGGGTTTATTCTGTGCACAACAAGCAAATATCTACAAACAACGGAACTTACAAAGTTCAACCTTATTAGAAACACATGTGATGGGGTGATGTCACCCCGTAACAAGCCAAAATTTGAAGATGCACACATTTTGTGCGGCAAAATGGGGATTTCTATCCTGATCTTATGCCAAATGTCAACATGTGCTATCTGCCATCATGGAGGATCAATGGATGTGTTTTGGGGGTGCAAACTCTTCCTCTCACCTACTTGAGTAGCGAGGAAGGGGTAGCACCCACAAAGCACAGACATAGATATCCTGTGATGGCAGATAGCACATGTTGACACACTGTGTGCATCTTCAAATTTTGTCAGTCTACTATACGCCCCAATGTCAATGATGTTTTTATATTTTTGTTCAATGACATTCATCCTATTCCTCATAATGTCCATTTCACTACTGAATTCCATTATTTCTTGTATCACGATTTTTGCACTAGCACTGGAGAAAGGAGTACTACTCCAAAGACATGCTGGTAGGTAAATTGGATCCTGTCCAAAAAAAAAAAAAATTAAAAAAAATTGGCCCAGTATATATATGTATATCTGTTGTATGACTGTGTGTCCCAAGCGTGTCAAGATCCTACGGGGTAAAAATGACCGCACCAGCCAAGCATACACTGGCTGGAAAAAGCGCCCAGAGGCGATTCAGTTCGCATGTGCAGCGCTATACAAGTCATTCATTCATTCATTCAGTAGATGCTGTGACACCACCATGTTCATCCCCTATAAAAAAGGGGGGGTTTATTAGAAATATGCAGGCCTACATCTCTTTACCTGAAGCTGTGGTGACAGACACTGACCTGTTGTGCTGATAATCTCCACCTCCCCTTTTTCCACCTCTCCTTCTTCCACACCTCCTTCTTCCACACCTCCTTCTTCCACATCTCCTTCTTCCACCTCTCCTTCTTGCACCTCTCCTTCTTCCACATCTACCTCCTCCACATGCTGAGGTTGGTGGTGTTTTACATGTCTGTGCTTCCTTGCCACCTCCGAATGGTGTCCTCCCATTCTTCTATCCCCTAATAAAATGAATCCAAACGTATACTCAGCACACATATATTGTAGGGAAGAAATAGAAAACATTGCTTGGAAGTGGGGTACAATTGTCTGTTTGGAATCATTCCTAAAATCATCACTTTTTTTTCGGAGTTTCCCCAAGCTGGAATACTGATGCTTTATGTCAAAGTGACACACATGTAGGCACCCCAAAGTATCCTTTGTGTGAGACCCTAATAAAAAGCTTATTTTTGGGGGACACACAGGTGCTCCTGAGTCCAGTTGTGTAACCAGCTGCTTATTATCCTCTCCTTTACACTGTGAATGAATCCGGATTGCATTTTACATTCTAGTAAGTTCAAACAAACACATCATCTTGACAACAACGTTTATAAACGTTGGTTTACGCCAAATAGGCATGACCACGTGTGGTTTTCCTGGATCTGCGGAAAACATCGGATTTTGGAGGAACGATGTTTACTACGAACGTCAAAATACTACACTTTGGCCACTAACCTGAAAGTTGCCATGTTCAAAAGTACAACCAGGCCAAACAAGCACATGGATAAAAACAGGCAAATATATAATAAAGATAATTGCAACAAACACATGAACAATACATACTTTTGTCAATTATTTTCTTGATCTTCCTATACTGCTCTGGCTCCTGCAATTTCAGGTCAGACCACCTTTTACAAAGCTGCTCCTTGGACCTCCTGACCCCAAATTTATCGTAAAGACTCCTCGCCACTTTGTCCATTATTTGGGTCTTCCTCCGATTAGGGGTATGGTATGGGCCATGATCGCCATTGTAATCTTTCCTTCGCAGTATGTCCACCGTCTCCACCATCTCTTCAAGTGACATATTCGTGGCTTTGTATCGTCTGGGCCTGGATCGGGACGTTCCCGCCTCCGGGCTTTCCTCGTCGGTATGGGATATACCACGCTCATATGACACCGCCATATTGTCGTTTCACACTGAGAAGGGGCGTGGAATAGAGGAAATGGTCCATCATGGGTGGGCGAAGAGGACAGCATTTCACGTCTGCTGCCTCGAGAGCGTCATCCCATATTTTAAGCAGTGCTGTTTCTGTCCCGTGACCAGGACGGAAACTGGACTGTTATGGGTCAAGTAATTTGCTCCAGCTCCAGCGTTCCTTCCACGGTTCCACCCACCCCTGCAGAGGGTGACGAGGAGCAGGCTGAGCTTGAAGAGCCAGATCTGAACATCTTCAGTCAGGTATAGTAGTTTACAACATATTTATTGGCCTCAAATTATTGTTGGTTTAACGAGATGTTTTGGGAAACAAAATGAAAGCTTGAAACAAAAAAAAAAAGTCGTGGGCAGAAATTAGTGTCACAGGGATGCCAACTGCAGGGGTCAGAATGAGAGTCTGTTCAATTTACAAAACAAAATTCTAATTGCAACAGTCATGAGCTTTAAAATGTGTGTGATTGATGAAGCAAAAATAAAACCATATCTCTTTTTTATACACAGGAAGAGCTCAGCCAAGATGAGGAGGCTCCGGAATGTGGCAGCCAGGAGGAGGAAGGGGTGAGTGGCAGCCAGGAGGAGGCTGGGCCAAGTGGCAGTGAGCAGGTGCCCAGGCCCAGTGGCAGCACTGAATCACAGGTGCCTCCTATCCAGATGCGACCAAAAAGACCGAAACGCATGTCACAGCTGGAGGAGGAGTCTCTGCAGGTCATTAGGGAGGCAGCTGCAATATAGAAAGCACCCCTTAACCTTGCAGAGGGCTACAGCTGCTACCTCGCAGACCAGCTGAAAAGAATGGAGGAGGGACAACGGGCACTGGCAGAAGATTTATTTGCCACTGTGTTTCAGAGGGGAAAAAGGGGCCTGCTGACTGAGACCACACACCGCAGTGACCTGGCCCAGCCTTCTCCTCCTCCTCCTGCTGCCACATTCTCACCACCAGCGCCTGCAAGGGGCCATGGAGGGAGCCGTGGAAGGAACGCTGCAGGGAGCCGTGGAAGTAGGGCTTCAAGGAAGACCAGAAAGTGATTCCCTGGCTTCAAGCTAAAATGGAGATTGTTGTTGGAGTACCACAGCTTGGGGACATGTATGGTACTCCTGATTTCTGTGATTTGGGGACCAGATTGTAATCCCAATTAGGGGGACTCCTCATGTTATTTATTTTGTTGTTTATCATGGTGAAATCTGCCTTTTGGATCCAAAGTCTGCATATATTTGGCTGATTGCTCAATTGTTGCCCTTCATCTTTAATTTTTTGGTCCAGAATAAATGGAGATTTAATTTAAGTTAAATACTTGTCTATGTGTTTTTCTGGTGAATAGTCATAACACATTTCAGAAATACAATGTGTAATTAACAAAGGATACAACCTTCTTGAGGGGGGGGGGACAAAAAAAAAGTGTTGTTGTGATAACTTGATAAAAAAAAAAAAAAAAAACCTGACAAAAAAAAAAGAGATGTGGAGTAAAGAAAATTATTTGGGAGATCTGGCTTTTTAAAAAATAAAACATTTTTCATGAGATCACTAACAAAAAGTACAATAAGTCAGTATGTGAGAACTCTGTCTAAATACCATCAGCAAAACAACGTCTTTATTCTAGCAATAGAACAAAGAAAAAAATGCGCTGCAATAAACGAGGCACTAATTTAAAAAATTTAGAATGTGCCATCTCCATAACGAACGCTAGTTTTACCAGAATGAGCGCTCCCCTCCCCTAATTTAGTCTAAGCATGCGTGGATTTTTAACCGATGGACGTGCCTACAGACAATCGTTTTTTTTTCTATCGGTTAGTTAACCATTAGATCATTTTAAAACAAGTTCCTATTTTTTTAACCGATGGTTAAAAAACCAATGGGGCCCACACACGATCGGTTAGTCTGATGAAAACGGTCCATCAGACCGGTTTCCATCAGACAAACCGATCGTGTGTACACGGCATTAAAATGGCCTGTTTCACTTACATGGACAGCTCCTTTGAACGCATGATGTAGGTTCACAGCAATAGATTCCAAATGCAAATACCACACTTAGAATCAACTTCAGACTTGTACCTGCTTAATTGATGAAGAGATAATGAAGGAGTATCCCACACCTGGCCATGAAACCGCTTTTGTTTATATTGTCCAATCACTTTGGTCCCTTGGAAAAGGGGGGTGGCTATTCTTAACTGTAATTCCTACAGCCTTCCTTCAATTTGCATGTTCATACCCTTAAATTAAATGTGAGAGTGTGAAATTTCACCCATTATATAACTATAGCTTAAATATGTTTTGGTAAATTCCTGAAAAATCTAAAATTGTGCCTGTGTCCAAATATACAGTGCCTTGAAAAAGTATTCATATCCTTTGAAATTTTCCACATATTGTCATGTTACAACCAAAAACATAAATGTATTTTATGTTATAGACCAACACAAAGTGGCACATAATTGTGAAGTGGAAGGAAAATGATGAATGGTTTTCCTAACTTTTTACAAATAAATATCTGAAAAGCGTGACATGTGTTTGTGTTCAGCCCCCTGTACTCTGATACCCCTAATTAAAATCTAGTGGAACCAATTTCCTTCAGAAGTCACATAATTAGTAAATAGGGCCCACCTGTGTGTAATTTAATCTCAGTATAAATGCAGCTGTTCTGTGAAGCCCTCAGAGGTTTGTTAGATAATTTTTTTTTTTTTTTTAAATCAAGTAATTTTTATTTTGTTTTTCTTATTGCTTATTACATACAAAAGTTTAAGAGCTTAATAATAACGGTAATAATAAGGAACTTTTTTGTTTACATTCTATAATGCAAATGCATAAATATTAATTCAACCCAAAGCTATAATAGATATCTATTCTACCAAGGAAAAAAAACACAACTCAACAACAACAAAAAAACATCTAACAAAACAATACAACAAAAAACACCAATAAACATACACCTCTATATAAGGTTCCATTCTCCGCTTCTTGATCTATTACAAATCTATCTCCTCACCTCCACCCCCTTTCCTCCCCCCTCCTCTCCCAACTCCCTACCCAAATTATCATAGAAAAGGTTACTAGAATCTAGTCAATAGGACCATATTTTATTATATTTATTTACTCTGATGCCCCTTACTAAAATGTAGTGGAACCAATTGCCTTCAGAAGTCACCTAATTATTAAATAGAGGCCGCCTGTGTGTAATTTAATCTCAGTATAAATACAGCTGTTTTTTGAAGCCCTCAGAGGTTTATTAGAGAACCTTAGAGAACAAACCGCATCATGAAGGCCAAGGAACACACCAGACAGGTCAGGTATAAAGTTGTGGATAAGTGTAAAGCAGGGGTAGGTTAAAAATATCCCAACCTTTAACATCTCATGGAGCACTGTTCAATCCATCATCCGAAATTGGAAAGAGTATGGCACAACTGCAAACCTACCAAGAGATGGTCGCCCATCTAAACTGACAGGCTGGGCAAGGAGAGCATTAATCAGAGAAGCAGCCAAGAGGCCCGTGGTAACTCTGGAGAAGCTGCAAAGATCCACAGCTTAGGTAGAAGAATCTGTCCACAGGACAACTATTAGTCATGCATTCCACAAATCTGGCCTTTATGTAAGAGTGGTAAGAAGAAAGCTATTGTTGAAAGAAAGCCATAAGTAGTCCTGTTTGCAGTTTGCGAGAAGCCATGTGGAAGACACAGCAAACATGTAGAAGACGGTGCTCTGGCCAGATGAGACCAAAATTGAACTTTTTGGCCTAAAAGCAAAACGCTATGTGTGGCGGAAAACTAACGCTGTGCATAACTCTGAACACAGCATCCCCACCATGAAACATGGCGGTGACAGCATTATGTTGTGGGGATGCTTTTCTTCAGCATGGACAGGGAGTCTGGTCAGAGTTGATGGGAAGATGATGGGTGAAGCCAAATACAGGGCAATCTTAGAAGAAAACCTGTTAGAGTCTGCAAAAGACTGGGGCAGGGGTTCACCTTCCAGCAGGACAACAACCCTAACTATACAGCCAGAGCTACAATGGAATGGTATAGATCAAAGCATTTTCATGTGTTAGAATGGCTTAGTCAAAGTCCAGACCTAAATCCAATTAAGAATCTGTGGCATGACTTGAAAAGTGCTCTCCATCCAATCTGACAGAGCTTGAGCTATTTTGCAAAGAAGAATGGGCAAAAATGTCACTCTCTAGATGTGTAAAGCTGGTAGCAACTTTCCCAAAACACTTGTAGCTGTAATTGCAGTGAAAGGCGGTTCTACAAAGTATGAGGGGTGGATACAAATGCACGCCACACTTTTCACATATTTATTTGGAAAAAAAATTAAAACCATTTATCATTTTCCTTCCACTTCACGAATAAGTGCCACTTTGTGTAGGTCTATCACATTAAAATCCCAATAAAATACATTGTCCCGGATTCAAGAAGCAATTGCGCCTGTGTAACCATAGGTTACACAGCGCAATTGCTTACTTGCCCCGGCGTTACGAATGCTCCTGATTCAGGAACATCGTAACGCCGACTGCAGCCTAAAATCTGCATGGCATAAGGCTCTTATGCCACGCATATCTTAGGCTGCATTCTTGCGATGGCCGCTAGGGGGCGCTCCCATTGTGCTCAGTGTATAGTATGCAAATTGCATACTAACACCGATTCACAATGTTGCGCGAGCCCTGCGTACGCAATTTACGTTGTTTCCGTACGGCGTGTTTAGCGTAAGGCTGCCCCTTCTAATAGCAGGGGCAGCCAATGCTAAAGTATACCCGTCGTTCCCGCGTTGCGACTTTCGAATTTTACGTAATTTGCGTAAGTGATTCGTGAATGGCGCTGGACGGCATTCACGTTCACTTTGAAGAAAATGACGTCCTTGCGACGTCATTTGCCGCAATGCACGTCGGGAAAGTTTCCCGACGGAGCATGCGCTCTACACTCGGCGCGGGAGCGCGCCTAATTTAAATGATTCCCGCCCCCCTACAGGATCATTTACATTAGGCGTCCTTACGCAGGGCAAGTTTACACAGCGCACACGCAATTTACGGAGCTACTGCTCCGTGAATCGCGGGTAGCGCAGGAAATTTGCGGGGGCGCAGGGCAAAAACGCTGCCCTGCGCCTCCGTAACTAAGGGACAAATCTACCTGAATCCGGGCCATTGACATTGTTGGTTGTAATATGACAAAATGTGGAAAATTTGAAGGGGTATGAATACTTTTTCAAGGCGCTGTATATGGACCTAACTGTAGGTAGACTGTTATCTTAGCATGCTAAGTAAGCCGTGCAACACGATTGAGATTAAAATAAAAGCAGACTTTTAATTTACAGTTGACGTTAGATATTTGTCATTGACATTATAATTACTGTATTTATTGGCGTATAACACTCACTTTTTTACCCTGAAAATAGAGAGTAAACTGTGCATGCATGTTATACACAGGGGGCTGTGGAAATTTGTTTCCCTGAAACTTCCCTTTTAAAGTTAGGGTGCGTGTTATACGCCGATAAATACATATAAAAGAGAGTTAAAATATATATGATTCAGCTTGCATCAGATGCCCTTTTCTAACTGAGAGCACTGGAGGATCAGATGATACTATATTCCAATACTCAGCTACTGATATAATGACCCTGTCTTCTCTACAGAAACTCCTATTTGGCTTTTACTGTCTGAGATAAAAGATTATATTTGCTCGAGAAGTAAAGCAAGCACGATTCTTCATTTTAATCAAACCTTTCAGATATAAGCTAAATAGGGAGGGGCGTTCACTTTAAGTAAAATGTATTTTACAGATATATGCTAATGATTAGTCATTCTCTAACTTTTGTCCTTCTTTGACACATCAGTGGGCAAGGACAAGGCGGGTAAGATACTTAGCGCTACAGATAATACATTGTGAAACATTGTTAAGGAGACAGTGTGTATAGAAGAATCATGAATTCATTAGCGGCTGCAGTTCCAGATGGAAGGATAAAAAGTCAGACCCAGATAAGAGAGATGAGATGGTTTGTATTCATCACTGACAGGACCCAGAAAACTAGCTCACCAAGGTAATTAGCAAGTGTTTAACTATACAGATATAGCCAAGAAACAGATGAAAATTGAGGACATTATTAGCGAATTGAAAGACAACAGATTGACCAGCAAGCTGCCTTTTCATAAGGGCTGCTCCTATTATGAAGCAAGGTCAGAATCTTGTCTCATGCCCTATAAGGAGTTAATAACACAAGGCTTCCACTTTCCCAAAGGCCCCTATGTTTCTATTTCCGAACCTTAGGAACCATCTACAAGTGAAGAACTTCATGCATGCCTATGAATAGATTGTCCATGGCCACCTGGTGGCAAGCGAAATAATGCCTCGCTTGCCACCTGGCTTTATTTATAGTAGACCAATAAGTGAAGTTGTTCCATTTACCATATATACTCCAGTATAACCTGACCCGAGTATAAGCCGAGGCCCTTATTTGATGACAAAAAAATGGGAAAACTTATTGACTCGAGTATTGACTCGAGTATAAGCCTATGGTGAGAATGCATCAGCTACTGTAAGCGTAAAAGAGGGTCAACAATGCCCATTTGCAACTTCACTGTGCCCATTTGCAAACTTACTTTTCCCATTGCAGCCTTACTGTGCCCATTCTGACTGTGCCCATTGTAGCCTTACTGTGCCCATTCTCGCTGTGCCCATTGCAGACGTACTGTGCCCATTGCAGGCTTACTGTGCCCATTCTCACGGTGCCCATTGCAGCCTTACTGTGCCCAATGCAGCCTTACTGTGCCTATTCTCACTGTGCCCATTGTAACCTTACTGTGCTTATTGTAGCCCTACTGAGCCCATTCTCACTGTGTCCATTGCAGCCTCAGTGTACCTTGACAGGCTGTGGGCATCCATTTTTCAAAAGTGGCGGCTTCTTCCTGGTCCCATTTCTTCCGTGATAGTCAGTGTACCTGTCGGGTCGCGGGCGTCCATTTTTCAAAAGTCCTTCCACCAATAACGGACCTTCTTTCATCCTTGGACAAGAGAATGTCCATGATAGGTGGAACACTGAACACAGTGTCTGATAGGAAAATCAGAGGATGAGAGGACCTCCGTGATAGGCGGTAGCGGAACACAGTGCCAAACTTTTGAAAAATGAATGCCACGACCCGACAGGTACACTGACTCGAGTATAAGCCGAGGGGGCTGTTTTCAGCCCTAAAAAAAGGGCTGAATAACTCGGCTTATACTCGAGTATATACGGTAATACATATATGGCATTAAATAAAAACAACATATTTTTTACCATTCAGCATTGCTGCGCATTTTTGTTTGCAAGTGTATATGAAAGTCACAAAACAGTCCCAGACAGGCTTTACACCTTACAGGCCCAATTGGGTAAATGAGTATAGACCTATCCAAAAAAATTTACTTGGACCATGGCAGATGTTATGCCGTGTACACACGGTCGTTTTTCGGCATGAAAAAAAACTATGTTTTCAGCATGTCCAACAAACAAAGTTTTTCCAACTTCATCATTAAAAACGATGTTGCCCACACACCATCGTTTTTGAAAAATGACGAACAAAGCGCAGTGACGTACAACACGTACGACGGCACTCTGAAGGGGAAGTTCTATTCGCCCTTGGGCTGCTTTTAGCCGATTCCTTGTTAGTAAAAGACGATTCACGCTTTTTTGTTACAGCGTGATGAATGTGCTTACTCCATTTTGAATGGTAGTTTTACCAGAACGAGCGCTCCCGTCTCATAACTAGCTTCTGGGCATGCGCGGGTTTAAAACGTTGTTTTAGCCCACACACGGGTTTTCGGGTTTTTTACAACCCGAAAAACGACATTTTAAAAAACGACGTTAAAAAATGCAGCATGTTCGAATTTTGATGTGTTGATGTGAAGCCCACACACAATCATTTTAAATGACGTTTAAATGACGTTTTTAAAACCGTTGTTTTTTTTCATGCTGAAAAACGACCGTGTTTTGAAGAGAATTATGTGTGACAGCAGGTAGAACCACACAGTAAGATTTTCAAATCAGAAGTGGGCTGCATGTGCTAAAACCTCTTGCTGCTTACCTAACGCATACACACTATATTACCAAAAGTATCGGGACACCTGCCTTTACATGAACTTTAATGGCATCCCAATCTTAGTCCATAGGGTTCATCATTGAGTTGGCCCAACCTTTGCAGCTACAACAGTTTCAACTCTTCTGGAAAGGCTGTTCACAAACTTTATGCTGCATCCACCTAGGTAAGTATGAATAAAAAAAAAACATACTTCTCTTTTAAGTACCTGTATTTATTTGGTGATAGCTAATTGTAAACCAGTATGGCTTTTGCTCTATGTGCTTAGTTGCACTGATTGTGTGTGCAGCTGAATGGCTGCATGTAGAGTTGTAGTACAGAGCAAAAAGGCAAATGTTTCTGAGACTTTTACAAGTGTCCATAGGTCCCTACAGCACAGAGAGAACAGGAATATAGCATCTGGGCTAGGGGACAATTGAAATTGCACATGCAATTTAGTTATGCTTTTTTTACCTAATTTGGGGGGAAAGTTCACTTCAAAAACCACTTAAAGACCACAAAAAGTACAGTAAATGTACACTGCAACTTTTAAGTGGCGTACCAGGGTTATGGCTGATGCTACTGTATTAGCGATAACCCCGGTATTTTTTTTCTCAGCCAGCAATTCTCTTTCTCATAAAAGTGATCAGAGCGGCTGATTAGCCGCTGGATCACTTTTAGAAACATCAAGAGCGATCATCCCTCCTACCGTTTATCGGTGTTTCTTGGGCATGCTGTTCTTACCAGTGAGCCCAGGAAACCAACCGACAGTTCATGCATATGGTCACAAAGGTGAGGAGAAACCAGATCATCTCCAATAACCTCTATAATCTAGGAGCACCAGAGCGACATCATAACATTTTGGGCTAGGGCGGAAGTAAATATTTTTTTTTTTTTTAAAGCATAGGATCAATCAATTGTTTTGAACTTTTGCTTTCAAAGGAGACATTTGGGGTCACGCACGCATATGTAAACAATGCTAGCGCCACACATATGAGGTATCGCCACAAACATTGCAACGAGAACAATAATTCTAGTGCTAGACCTCCTCTGTAACTCTAAACAGGTATTAAGAAAGTGTGGGGGGGGGGGGGGGCGGAAAGGCACCACCTGTGTGTAAAATGACAGTATATGTTTTGTTTTCCTATGGCTAAAATACTTATAGGGTAGTTAAAAGTGCTCATAATAGGGTACTGAAAATCCCATCGTCCTGCAGGAAGAGGGTGCATTAAACACTCACATGGAGGTGGGTAGATAGAGGCCCTGCAGCAACAGGAAGTCTCACGCTGACCAGCGTGGACCGCACAGGCAGAAATTAAGTCACCGGAAGGAGTTGGAGTCAGCGCTGGCCTGTGATCAACAGTCCAACCCTGACTTGTAAATGTTTTTACTCATGTGAAAATAAAATGTATACTGTAATATTCAGGTGATGCCCCCCCCCCCCCCCTCCTTTCTTTATGTAATTTCAGAGTTGGACACACTCTCAGGATGGCTGCCGCTACTACAAAATTCACATTATAATTCATGGACTTTTGGACTGAGCTTGTCTCTCCCCTTTTCCCCCTAGCAATTGCTTAGAGATTTCCTTAGATTGGGGCATACACCCTCTGTGCGCTAGAACTCTAAACAGGTAAACTGTAAAAAAAATTAAAGTGTCGCCTATGGAGATTTTTAAGTATCGTAGTTTGTCACCATTCCACGAGCATGCACAATTTTAAAGCATGACCTGTGTTAGGTATCTATTTACTCAGCATAACATCATCTTTTATAATTTACCAAAAGTTGGATTATATATTATTTTTTGCATTAAAATGAATTAAAGCATATTTTTTCACAGCGGGGGTCGATCAACGGGGTCATCCACAGGAGAGGCAGAATGGCGATCTGCCTATGTAAACAAGGCAGACCGCCCTTCTGTGAGGTAGGAAGATGGAGATCTTCTGTTTCTGCTAAGCAGAAACACGTATCTCTGTCTTCCTCCAGTCACAGCATTCCCCCCACAGTTAGAAAGCACTCCCTAGGAGCACACTTAACCCTTTCATCACCCCTGATGTTAACCCTCTCCCTGCCAGTGTCATTAACACAATTATAGTGCATATTATTTAGCACGGATCACTGTATTAGTGTCAATGGTCCCCAAATAGTGTCAGTTAGGTGTCTAATTTGTCCACCACAAAGTCGCAGTCCCGCTAAAAAATGCTGATTTCCACCATTTTTAGTAAATAAAAATGTAATAAATTATTAATATCATAAAAATATCTCCTAGTTTGTAGATGTCATAACTTTTGCGCAAACCAATCACTATACCCTTATTGGGATTTTATTTTACCAAAAATATGTAGCAGAATACACATTGACCTAAACTGATGAAAAAAATTGATTTTTTAAAAAAAAAACTTATTGGGTGTGTTTTTATAGCATAAAATAAAAACACATTATTTTTTTTCTCAAAATTGTCTTTTTTTGTTTATAGCAAAAAAAAAAAACACAAAGGTGATCAAATACAACCAAAAGAAAGCTCTATTTGTGGGAAATAAAACAACATACATTTAATTTTGGTACATTGTCGCACAACCGTGCAATTGTCAGTTAAAGTAATGCAGTGCAGTATCGCATAAATGGTTTGGTCAGGGAGGGGTGTAAACCTTCCAGGGCTGAAGTGCTTAAATATTTCCTAAAAAATAAATATATATATATATATATATATATATATATATATATATATATATATATATATATATATATAAATAAATAAAAGAACATAAAGTATATAAGGATAAAAATTCAATTTGTGAGCACCAAATGTCTTTACATTGTAAAAACAGCAGCGACCACAGTATTACAGCACAGATATATAAAGAAATACTCTAAGCACACCAAGATTCAAGGAAGAATGCACATGCCTCTTGTATTTCGACAAAATTTACTTATCCCAGACTTCAGCTTAAAATTGTGTGAAAAACCGTGAACAAATTTCCTCAGGCCCCATAGGTGATACTTGCACGTCTCACAAAAACACAATTTATTCCAGGCTCTGTCCGTTTGGTATGTACAGTAGCTCATTGCTCCTGTTCAGTATGCATACAGCTTCTACCCCTCTTCTTATCTTCTTGGGAGCCGCCAAGTAAACCTCTACCCATTGAGAGAGGCTTGTAATGGAATAATACATCAATAAGGTGATTTGTTATTTATTTATTTTATCATAAATATTGATACATTGAGCATCCTTGGTGGTTCTGGTGGTTTTTCTTGTTCAATGGATATTGTTTTGCCTGCGACATCATTGAATATCTACAGTATATAGAAAATAAACGCCAAACCTAAGCCCAAAAAAAAATGTATTGTAATTTGCTGTATTTAAGTACCGTATATACTCGAGTATAAGCCGAGTTTTTCAGCACATTTTTTTGTGTGCTAAAAATGCCCCCCTCGGCTCATACTTGAGTCACTTTTTTGCACCTGATCACTCAGACTTTGGGGACCCGGTACATGCCGGCTGTAGGTCTCCTGGACTTCAAACTTGGCACACATGTAGCCCCACTCTTCCTCTACAAGTGTGCAATGTGCAAAGTGTTTTAAAAGTCGGGCACCCCTTCTATAGACTCCCATGTTAAATGGTAATTTCTCCGGTAACTTTGGGGACCCTGTACCGGACGGCCGTAGATTCCCTGGACCCGAAACTTAAAGAGGTTTTAAAGGAAAAACATTTTTTTCATAATAAGCATCCTTTACTTGCAGACATTCCTCTTTTCACTTCCTCATTGTTAGTTTTTGCTCAGAAGTTGCTCTATTTCTTCTCTGTTCTGTTGACTTCCTGCTTATCTGATTTTACTGACCACCGTAACGGGAGGGTTTACTGCGGTGGCCAGTAACATGCTCACCCCCTCCTGGGAACTACATCTGTGTGGTAGGACGCTCTCTACATGTTAGAGACTTCAAGGAGGTGTGAATTACTGGGTGTGCCGCAGTTCATACTGGGAAATGTAGTTCTTAAATGAACGAACGCTGCAAACCAGAAAGTGAATGAGAGAACAGAATCTAGATCGCCGGAGGTGATATAGATGAAGGAATTTAATAGGTATTTACTCGTTTTTTTAACAGAATCATTACACTATTCTGTCTGTCTACCTCGCAGACATTAATTTTAGGCAAAAAAATATTTTCCTTTACAACTCCTTTAACACACATGTAGCCCCAGTTCTTCTCTACAAGTGTGCAAAAACTGCTGTCTGGGGGATCTACGGCCAGGGAGCACCAATTTTTCAAAGCCGGGCACCCCTTCTATATACTCCCATGTTAAACATAAGTCTAGTCATGGACACAGTGAGGCATGGACACAGTGAGGCATGGACACAGTGAGGCATGGGCACAGTGAGGCATTGGCACAGTGAGGCATGGGCACAGTGAGGCATGAGCACATGGACACAGTGAGGCATGGGCATAGTGAGGCATGGGCACAGTGAGGCATGGGCACAGTGAGGCATGGACACAATGAGGCATGCACATGGACAAGTGAGGCAAAGTGAGGCACAGTGAGGCATGCAGATGGACACCCTAGGCTTATACTCAAGCCAATACGTTTTCCCAGTTTTTTTGTGGTACAAATAGGTGCCTCGGCTTATACTCGAGTATACACGGTAGATATAAACCTAACCGAATAGCATATTGTTTGCGGAAACACTGTGTGTCATAAATTATTGCTATTTTATACATTTGTATCCTAGGAAAGTGCTATTACAGAACATATCCCCTTCTTTTCCTCTTCTCTCAACATGGGGGATGTGTTCTGTAGTCCACGGACATAGCTGGGAGCAATAATAACTGATAACAGTCAGAACAGGCAAAATTGATCTCTGGCTGGATCAACATGTATTTTTGTTGCACTTATTGAACAGATATTTCAAAAGCTTTTAATGGTATGTTTAACAGTCCAAAAGGAAGCAAAAAGGGAAGGTCATTGTTAGGATTTGCATACACTAAATTCAGCTCTTTTCCCCGGTCCCTGCTCTCAGAAGCTTGGCTGACAGCAAGTGTAGCCATTGGCTTTTGCAGCTGTCAATCATACCCTGCCAGCAGAGAGCTGGGGTTGGGGGCCAAACTAGGCTGTGTGTCTTAACCACTTGACCTCAAGAAGATTTACCCCCTTCATAATCAGGCCATTTCTTGTGATACTGCACTACGTTATTTTAGCTGACAAATGCGGAGACGTGTGACACTGTATACAAATAACATGTTTGTCCTTTTTTTCCCTCAAAGAGAGCTTTCTTTTGGTGGCATTTGATTACCTCTGTGGTTTTTATTTTTTGCGCTATAAACAAAAAAAGACTGACAATTTTGAAAAAAAAAATATATATTTTTTTACTTTTTGCTAAAAAAACATACATAATTAAAAAAAGTAAAAAATATAATATCTTCATAATTTTAGGCCAAATTTATTCTGCTACAAATTTTGGTTAAAAAAAATCCCAATAAGTGTACTTTGATTGGTTTGTGCAAAAGCTATAGCGTCTACAAACTATGGGATATTTTTATTTATTTATTTTTACTAGTAATGGCGGCGATCAGCGTCTTATAGCAGGACTGCGATTTTGCGGACACCAAACTGACACTTTGGGGGCCAGTGACACTTTTGCCGCGTACACACGATCATTTCTCGGGTTGTAAAAGACAAAGTTTTTTAAAAATGCCATTTAAAATGATAGCGTGTGGGCTTCAGAGCATTTTTCGGGTTCATCCTCTATTTTTTCACAACGTTTTAAACAATGCCGTTTTTCAGGTTGTAAAAAATGATCGTGTGTGGGCTTTAACAACGTGAAAAACCCACGCATGCTCAGAAGCAAGTTATGAGATGGGATCGCTCGTTCTGGTAAAACCACAGTTCGTAATGGAGTAAGCACATTCATCACGCTGTAACAGACTGAAAAGCGCAAATCGTCTTTTACTAACAGGAAATCAGCTAAAGCAGCCCAAAGGGTGGCGTCATCCGAATGGTACTTCCCCTTTATAGTGTGGTCATTTGTGTTACTTCACCACGCTTTGCTAGAGCATTTTTTTAACGATCGTGTGTAGGCAAGTCCGTTTTTTCTAGAGCCTGAAAAACTTTGTTTTTTACAACCCGAAAAATTATCGTGTGTACGAGGCATTAGGCCCCTTTCACACGAGTGCTCTGATCAGGACCGCCTGTCAGTTTTTCAGGCAGACCTGATCGGAGCCTCCATTCATCCCCATGAAGCGGCAGATGTCAGCGGTGACATGTCAGCTGACACCCGCTGCTATCCGATCTGATCCTGTCCGTGAAATCCAGATAGATGGAAACCCTGTTTTCCATCCGTCTGGCGGATTGGATGGAATCAGATGAAAATGGACAGGTGGTTGGTTTTCATCTGATCGCCCCATCTGATCAGCACCATAAGCAGAGACAGACCTGTCATCCACCTGCTCAGCGGGGATCAATGAATCGATCCCCCACTGAGCAAAACTAAGTCTGCCAGGCAGGAAAGCTTGTGTAAAAGAAGCCTTATACAGTGATCAGTTCTAAAAAATATGCACTGTCACTGTACTAATGACACTGAGAAGGGCGATCAAATAATTAAATGTGTTCCCAGCCTCTGCTTACTCACTGTTTGGGGGGTGATTTAACTAGTGGAAGCCAACGATCAGTGTTCCTGCTTTGCAGAGGTGATCAAATACCACCAAAAGAAAGCTATATTTGTGTGAACAAATTACATCAATTTTATTTGGGTACTGCGTTACACGACTGCGCAATTGTCAGTTAAAATAAAGCAGTGCCGTATTGCAAAAAATGACCTAGTCAGAGCTGAAGAGGTTAATAAATAAATACACAAACAATGTTATATCTCTTATCCTCCCTCTTCCCCTTTCTATTTGTATTTTCACCAACTCCTCCACTTATCCCCTTCCAAAATTAACACCCATTCCCCATTCTCTTTCTATTTAGACTGGACCTCCCCATCTTACATCTAAAATAAACAAAACAGTGGCTATCCACCAAACCAAACTATGTGCGTTTGTGCCAAACTCTTTCTTACAGCTTTGAATGCAGACTGTGAGAAGCTCACAATGTACAGTAACATCAGAGTAAACAATTCCAGTATAGGAGAGGATGTACAGTATCTCACAAAAGTGAGTACACCCTTAACATTTTTGTAAATACGTTATTCTATCTTTTCATGTGACAACACTGAAGAAATTACACTTTGCTATAATGTAAAGTAGTGAGTGTACAGCTTGTATAACAGTGTACATTTTCTGCCCCTCAAAATAACTCAACACACAGCCATTAATGTCTAAACCGCTGGCAAAAGTGAGTACACCCCTAAGTGAAAATGTCCAAATTGGGCCCAAAGTGTCAATATTTTGTGTGGCCACCATTATTTTCTAGCACTGCCTTAACCCTCTTGGGCATGGAGTTGACCAGAGCTTCACAGGTTGCCACTGGAGTCCTCTTCCACTCCTTCATGATGTTATCATGTTGGAATACTGCCCTACGGCCCAGTCTCTGAAGGGAGGGGATCATGCTCTGCTTCAGTATGTCACAGTACATGTTGGCATTCATGGTTCCCTCAATGAACTGTAGCTCCCCAGTACCGGCAGCACTTATGTAACCCCAGACCATGACACTCCCACCACCATGCTTGACTGTAGGCAGGACACACTTGTCTTTGTACTCTACACCTGGTTGTCGCCACACACCCTTGACACCATCTGAACCAAATAATTGTATCTTGGTCTAATTAGACCACAGGACATGGTTCCAGTAATCCATGTCCTTAGTCTGCTTGTCTTCAGCAAATTGTTTGCAAGCTTTCTTGTGCATCATCATTAGAAGAGGCTTTCTTCTGGGATGACAGCCATGCAGACCAATTGATGCAGTGTGCAGTGTATGGTCTGAGCACCAATGCTGGCAGCACTCATACGTCTATTTCCCAAAGACAACCTCTGGATATGATGCTGAGCACGTGCACTGAACTTTTTTGGTGGACCATGGAGAGGCTTGTTCTGAGTGGAACCTGTCCTGTTAAAACACTCTATGGTCTTGGCCATCGTACTGTAGCTCAGTTTTAGGGTCTTGGCAATCTTCTTATAGCCTAGGCCATCTTTATGTAGAGCAACAATCCTTTTTTTTCAGATCCTCAGAGAGTTTTTTGCCATGAGGTGCCATGTTGAACTTCCAGTGACCAGTATGAGAGAGTGAGAGTGATAACACCAAATTTAACACACCTGCTTCCCATTCACACCTGAGAACTAACGAGTCACATGACAACAGGGAAGGAAAGGGGCTAATTGGGCTCAATTTGGACATTTTCACTTAGGGGTGTACTCACTTTTGTTACCAGCGGTTTAGACATTATTGGCTGTGTGTTGAGTTATTTTGAGGGGACAAGCTTATTGTAGCAAAGTGTTAATTTCTTCAGTGTTGTCACATGTTTATTGAATATTGATTATTGAATATTTTTGTTAAGCGTTAAATCACATAAGTATCAAAACGCTACCCGGCGACGGGACCAAGTGCCATTCGCCGTACATACAATAACAATAATAAAATCAGGAGGTTCCACTCTCTAGGTCCCAACCTTTGATAATGCTCTGCCCCCCCCACTTTTTTAATCTAAACTTTGGGACCTCCAGGCCAAATTGAGTGGCTGCTCTCAATGAACGGCCAGTGAGATGTCTTAATTTATTGAACGCCTTAAAAACTAAGGTTAAAACCTTTTATCTGATCTGCTGCCCCACAGGGAGCCAATGAAGGGCTGCCTGGTGTTCAGAGGTCGGGCAGTGGCCTTTCAGATTGAGGGCTAACCTTACCGCGTGATTCTGGACTTTCTGTAGGCATTTGATCTGAGAGAGAGGTAAACCAGCCAACAGCCCGTTACAGTAGTCCAGATGCGGAAGGATGAGAGCGCGCACTACAGCGATCCTGGCCTGATCAGTCATATAGGGCAGAAAGTGGTGAAGCAGCCGCATTTTAAAGTGGCAAGTTTTGACCACCTAGTCCACGCGTGGCCCCAGGGTTAGGCCCTCATCAATGTGGACACCCAGCGTCCTCACCATAGATGCAGATTTAGGAAACTCCCCACCTTCGTCAGGCCATGATAACACCCAAACATGTCCCGTAATGTTGCCGGACCGCAGCACCTCCGTTTTGGCCTGGTTGAGCTGAAGGAAATCGAGCCCCATCCATCTTTTGATGGCGTCCAATTCCTCAATCAACCTAGCCTCAGCCGCAGGAGAGTTGGACGAAATTCTGGAAAAGAGTTGGGTGTCGTCAGCATACGACTGAAAACAGAGTGCCATCCCCGCTATCAAGGCGAGGAGAGGGCGAAGGTAGATGTTAAATAGGAGGGGGAGAGGGGAGAACCTTGGGGGACACCACAAGTCACCTTTTTAGGGTCGGAGTAGTGATCCCCCATTTTCACCCTAAACTCCCTATCCTCCAAAAATGAAGCGAACCAAGCCAAGGCTGGATCGCTTACCCTCGCTACCTCCTGTAGTCTCGAAAGAAGGATTTGATGGTCTATCGTGTCGAATGCTGCGGACAAATCTAAAAGGACCAAGATGGAGTGAAAACCCTCATCCGCATCCACCAGTTGGTTGTCCAGAACATCGACCAAGGTCGTCCCCGTCCCATATTTGGCACGGAACCCGGATTGACACCCGTCCAGTAGGCCAAAGTCCTCCACATGGGCTTGAAGCTGACCGCTACCTTCTCGATGATTTTTGCCTGGAAAGCAAGACCAGAAATGGGCCTGGATTTATTGGGGTCTAGCGGGTCAGAGCCAACCTTTTTCAAAATAGGCGTAACAATAGCCTTCTTAAAAAAAGAGGTGACCGTACCTTCTAAAATTGTAAGATTAATAAGTTTAGCGAGGTAGGTAGCCAGAACTAGTTTGGCCCCTTTAAAAATATTACCAGGGCAGGGATCACTCGGGGGCGCAGAATTTTTGGCCTGGGAAATAAGTCCCAGGACAAAGTCCGCTGTCACATCTTTAAAAAAGAACTGAGGGTGGTCAAGTAAAGCTGGCTTAATATCAGGCTGAATTGGGGAATTTAACCGACCATTTAACTCTGCTGATATTTTTAGGCCAAGATGTATTTTTTCTATCTTCCCGCCAAAAAAGTCAACAAACACTTGGGCTGTCTGGGAGGAAACCTCCGCTTTAAGTGAAGTGCCCTCAGGGAAGTAAACTTCTGGACAATTCTAAAAAGTTCCTTTCCGTTATTGTTGGCTTTCTCCACCCTCGCTGCCACAAAAGTTTTCTTTGTGAGCAGGATGGCGTTCTTATAAAGTCCTATATGGGATTTCCATAACCTCTTTGAATCCGGGGAGGGTTTCTTTCTCCACACCCGTTCCAAAGCTCTCCCCTCTCTCCGCTGCACCTTAAGAGCCTCGGTATACCACGGGACAGAGCTAAAAGCCCTACCTACCTTCTTTTTTTTCTGTTTGAAGGGTGCCACTATGTCCAGGGCCCCCACAATACCATTATGGATAGCCCTGAACACATCAGATTCTGGAGTGGAGACCAGCTCCCTCTCCAGTTAAGAGTAAAACCTTTCTTGTGGGAATTCCCTAAAATGTCTGAAGGAACAGTCCTTCATTATAAAAGGTGGAAATGTTTTCCTTTAATAAGTAAAAACTAGTAAATGACACAGCACAATGGTCTGTCAAATCATGTGGTGGGGTCTACAAAGTGTATTCATAGCCCACTCCCAAAATTTAACCAGACTAGCAGTTTTCAAATTAGGGCAGATATACACTAGATGATGGTCCAAGAGGACCTTGTCAACACCTAAAAATTGGATCGAGAGAATCTTGCATCCCTTCATATTCAGTTCCTCCGTCTTTTTAACTTTTAACTTTTGTTTAAAAACTACCGCTGTCCCTCCACCTCTCCCTATAGCCCTGTTTTGATAGATAATCTTGTAACCTGGGGGGATAGCAGATGCTATAACAGGTCCGCTAGCCCTCATGTGAGGGGTGTACTCAATTTTCTGAGATACAGGGCCAGATTCACAAAGAGATACGACGGTGTATCTCGAGATGCGCCGGCATAAATGTAAATGTGCGCCGTCGTATCTATGCGCCGTACCCACAGAAGCAGATACGCACGTAAATTGGCTTCAACCGTCCGATGTAACTGTCCTCTGCCGGCGGAACTTAGGCACATATTTAGGCTGGGCGCATCTTTCGTTCCCATTGATTTCCTATTCAATTATGCAAATGAGGGAGATATGCCGATTCACATGCGTACGATTGTCCGGCGTAGGCTACGCGCGGTGCGCGTAAGCTGCACGCCCGGTCTAAAGTTACCCCTCATAAAAGCAGGGGTAACTTTGCACAAGACTTGCACAGGTCAACTGGAGAGCAGCAACAGCAGCACCGTGACAGACGACCTGAGCACACACACTTGCAGGACAACACATCTGTGTGCCAACATGTCAGGGGCAGCCGTGGTCATAGCACTACTGCGTCTACGGCACGTAGGAGGAGGGCACAGGAGAGGATATACCGAAAGCGCATGGACCTCTTTGCCATGGGGGAATCGGAGGTGTATCGCTTGTTCAGATTTGACACTGATGCCATCCTGGAAATAGTCAGAACCATGCATGATGACCTCACCAGCAAGACACACCGCTCACAAGCAGTGCCGCCACTGCTCAAGGTCATGGCAACACTGCATTTCCTGGCCACTGGATCTTTTCAAAGTACAAGTGGAAATTTGGCTGGGATGTCACAATCCACCAAGAGCAGATGTGTGCACCTGGTTGTCCCCGCAATCCTGAGACGCATGGCCCACCACATCTTCAGACCCACCCAGGAGGTCCAGCAGGTGAAGGCAAGGACAGATTTCTACAAAACTGCCAGATTCCCACGCACCATCGGGGCCATTGATTGCACACATGTGGCACTACAGCCCCCCCGTGATGCAGAGCACATGTACCGCAATCAGAAGCATTGGCATAACAACAATGTACAGGTGATAGCCGATGCCCAATACCTCATATGGCACGTCAGTGCCAAACACCCAGGGTCCAGCCATGACAGCTTCATATACCGTCAATGCAGCATCCCAACACAATTTGAACAGAACGTGTATGGGGACAGCTGGCTGGTTGGTGAGTGACATGGGTGTCAGGTATGACTGTCCCCCCCATGATGCAGACATCACGAGGGGCACATGCATGACTAACGTCCTCCTGTCTTTTCCCTTCCAGGTGACTCTGCATATGCATTGGGACCCCATCTCATGACTCCATACCGGAACCCCCAAACCCCAGGAGAGAGAAGATACAATGAAGCACACGCACGTACCTGTGGAGTGGTGGAACGCACATTTGGCCTCCTGAAGTCCCGTTTCCGATGCCTGGATAAGTCTGGGGGTACCCTGTTGTATCATCGGGGCATGTTGCATTCTGCACAACTTCGCAGTGAGAAGGGGCCTGGAGATTGAGCTACGTGATGACCTGACCCCCGAACCAGACATTCCCCCCCTAACCGAGGCTACCCCGTCTGCTGAGGGAAGAGCAGTCAGGAGATGCCTCGTGGTAGGCTTATTTTCACGTTAAACACACACATTCATCATGGCACAATGAGAATGCACGCATGCACATCACTGTGGTCCCTAGCACACACCCCACAACCCCATTAAATTGGATCAGACCGAAGTACAGCACACGGTACTAGGGAGCAGCAACGCCACGTCAAGGCTCCCTAAGGCTATGTTGCTGTATATTAATTTACCCCAAAATAAAAAGAAGACTCATATCATGAGTATACAAATAAAATAATAAGACTCATATCGAGTACATTAAAAAAATAAAGAAACTGGCACTCATCTGGCCTGACGTGGACTACGCCTAGTGCCAAGGCTCCTGACCCTCTGTTGCCTGTGGGCAGTAACGGGTGGGTAGGGTGGGACATTGGGAGGAGGAACATCCCCCGGTCTCTCCCTGGCTGCCTGGATTCCCTCCAAAGCCACGGCTATGCGGGTGAGGACCGTATTTGTCTGATTCCCCACCGCCTCAATGGCTGCTGTATTGGCCTGTATGGCCACTGCCAGGCTCCTCACTTCTGCCACAAGGCCTGAATTTGTGGCCTCCAGCTCACTCATGCAGGTCACCAGTGCACTGCTATTAACACTGACCTCCTGCACATTTTCAGTCATGGCGGCAGTGTAAGCAGCCTGGGTCTGCTGCATGGAGGCCAGGCTGGCTGCCACCCGGTGCATATCACACGCCACAGAACCAACATGCTGGGTCTGCCTGGCCTTGTCTCTTGATAAAGTGGCTTCTAGGCACTCTGGATCACCCCTCGTCTTCCTAGTAGCCTTCCTGGGTGCAGGTGTGGCTTGGGGCCTACTGTATGGGGATGCCCTTGAGGGTACTTCCCTTATGGAGGAGGGGCTTCCCAAAAGGGTGGATGCCCTTGGGGGGGTTCCCACATTTGAGGAGGGCCTTGGGGGGGTTCCCACATTTGAGGAGGCCCTTGGGGGGTTCCCCTGAAGTTGGAGGCCCTTGGGGGGCTATCCCCTATGAAGGTGGTAGTATGGGAGGTTCCTGCGATGGTGGTCTCGTCCCCCAGGTAAATGCCATCCTCCAGGTCCCCGTGCTCCTCCTCTACTTCCTCTAAAGGAGAGGTGTGGACACTGGCATCAAGAGATGGGGTTGGTCGTCCAGCAGCCGAGGATGGGCCCGCTTCATCCTGCTCATCTGTGGATGACACAAAACATTCACATGTTGGTGGACCCACACACTTGTCACATGTTCCCCCCCCCCCACACATGCTACACACCAGATAAAAGATAAAACACACTCACCTGTCCTCAAGGGCTGATCAACAGACTCGAAGCCCTCCAGGTCCTCCACCTGCTCCCTCTCCAGGCACCTGGCTATGACCTGCTCATCAGGTGTCAGGGTGATGTTCAGGGCTGGTACACCTCCGGTGCCCCTTCTGTGCCTGTTCATTGATTTTTTTTGCAATTTTTTCTGGGGTCCGTTCCTCATGGCCAAGAGCACTGACCTCCGCTGCCACCTCAGCAAGGATCTGATCCTTACGGACCTTGCTGGTCGAGCCACTTTCCAAACCATGGAGGTACTTGTTGTGCCTTACCATGGCGTCGATAATTATCGCCCTCTCCTCTCTGGAAAAGTTTTTAAGCCTCCTTTCTTTAGGCACTGCTGCTTCAGACATGTTTTTCCAAAAAAAACCCACAAAAGTAGCCACACCAAACCAACCAAAGCTGCTGGTGTACTTTTGCGCTGGACGGGCACATGTCTGGGCGTCTTTATACCCTGGGGCGTCAACGGTGGGCCGGCTTATCTCGGGGGATACGATAGGCGAAGTTGTGCGCATGCGCAGTGGGACGCGGGACATGCTATCACGTGACGGCGCATGCGCCGTTCGTTCGGCCCTTCATTTGCATGGGGTCACGCTTCATTTAAATGGATCACGCCCACCTCCTTCCCACTTTGAATTACGTTGGCTTACGCCGTCTAATTTAAGTTACGATGGCGTATCGCATCGCGCATTTGCTTGCCTCTCTAAGTTTTGACGGCGTAGTGTAAATGCGATGCGCTACACCCGCGAAAAGATGCGCCGAGGTACGTGAATCTGGCCCACTGTGTGAACAATGGTGCAAGATGAAAGGTAAGGCTGGAGTAAGCTTTAAACAACATTATAAGAATTGACCCTTCTAGCTGAACTATATGTATTTTTTATCTCTAAGTGATCTAAATCCACTGATTTTATTTGCTGTCTTTTCAAGGCTGATTGAAGGGAAGTTGGTTGCAGAGACAGTGCGTTCCTACAATTATAAAGCCATTCATCACTGGGGGAAGGCCAACCCTGCAGACTAGACTTCAAATCTTACCGCTAACCAAGATGAAGAAGATAGAGATGCAGTGCAAAGTCTCTCATTACTCGTCTTATTCAAAAGGGAATAATTTTTTGATAAATTAAAGATGTTACCGAAGCCGCTATTTTCCTTTCCATCCTTTGTGCGTTTGGCTTACAAGGGACAATAGAAATGTCTGGCATCTGAACCAATGAATGTGACCCCCGAGGCTTCTCAATCTTCCCCAGTGATAAAGGATGAACTCTGTGCCACAGGAGATAAGCTACTGTTCCAGCGCATACTTAGACTTATTTCTTTAGGAGTAAAATCTCCTGTCAGTCTATTATGATTATTAAAAGGAAGTGGCAGCGAATACTTGAACTACTTTTTTCTTCTCTAATTATTTGCGTGCAATGAAAGCCCAAAATTCAGCGCTTGGGGATTGCAATATAGAGATCAGTTACTGATATACTCTGGTCAGATTTTACCACAAGATAATAAAGGACAGTGCCTAGGGTAGCAACATTTTACATGAGCTGTCACACTGCTTGTTTAAGGTTGAATCCCAGGTATGGCCATTTTTACATAGTTACATTTGTCCAGCTTGGACTAATGTAAGTATGTACATGCCATGCCTGTGGGCTTGCCGTGGAAGCTCGAAATCACTGTAATAGGCACCATTACTCCAGTGATCTCAACTAGCTTCCATGTGCAGAATGGATGCACTTCTGCTTACTGAAGGGGCTGCCCGCTTAGCAGTGGCATCATTTAGAGAACACTTTGCACCAATGAATGCAGTTTTCTCTAATTGGAGGAGGTAGAGATTGTGACATGACTGCCCCACTTTTTCCACCTCGTCCAATCTGAGAACACTTTGCATCCATGAAGAAAATGCAAAAAGAAACTAAAATGTGTTCTTTGAATGGTACCCATGCCAAGTGAGTGACCTACTATGTTTAGGATGCAGAAGTATATCAGCTCACCAGGGGACTTAGTGGAGATAGTGGAGATCGCTAAATAGCTGTGCATACAGTGATTTTAATTTTCCAGGGGATTCCACAGGAATGGCATATACTGTACATACTTACATTGGCCCAAGCTAAAGTAATGTAACTATATAAAATTGTCATACTTGGAATTCATCTTTAAGTTAAAGTGTAAATCCACATTAACACTAAAATCCATGCATCTACAGACATCCACAATCTAAGTCTAACCTATCTAGCCTTGAAAAGAAGCAATCAGCCAGGGCTGGACTGGGACAACAATTTGGCCCTGGACTTCATCCAGACTGGCCCATTTTGACAGGTCTCTCCCATGGCGGCCGGACAACTCCCGCACCCCCCCACCACAGCCACCCAAGCCCCCTCTCCCCCTTCACTAGCCACTAGCTGTTCTACTTTATTAGAGTAGCACGGTTGGTACTGGTACTCTTATAGGCAGTACCAGTGGGGAAGCTACACATTATTTCACCCGGGGCAAAGAATCAGTTTGGTGTCCCCCTTATGGGACAAGTTTAGTCAGAAGTGAGAAACTCCCAGGCCATAGCTGTCAAGTCAGCTGTCTGTCCCCTCCCCCATGCTCCTCTGTCGTCCCCCTGCTCCTCTGGTCCTCCCCCTGATTCTCTGTTCCCCTCCAGGTGAGCTCTGCGGGAAAGTAGAGACAGAGGAGCAGAGGGGGGCGGCAGTCTGCTGTCACTGAAGCAGGCCCACTAAACCATCGGCCCACCGGGAAACTCCCTGTAGTCCCAATGGCCAGTCCATCCCTGCAATCAGTATACATACCTTTTTTGAAGCCAAACCGATCCGGTCTCCAGCAGCAGAAGCTTTACAGAGGACACAGCCGACAACGGCTGGGAAATGAATGGGGAGTGACGTCACCCATAGACTTACTATGGGGCTTCCGTTGTCGGATGTGTCCTCTGCACCCACCTCCACAGCGAAGCCACGGCTAACAGAAGGATCGGGTCAGACCGACTTCAAAAAAGGTATGTATACTGATTTCTTATTTACAGGGCTAGATAGGTTAGTGTTAGATTTTGGATGTCTGTAAATGCTGGGATTTTAGAGTTGAGGTGGACTTATTCTTTAATAATAAAAAAAAAAAGAAAAGAAGAGATTTTATGACATACAGTATATGAATTGCATGCATTTATATAATGTTAGACATGCATTTATCATCTAGCTGTTCTTTTATAGAATATGGTGAACCACTTTGTCCAGCTTCCAGGGGGGAGGAAGATATCTGGTACTTCTGGGTATGGTGGAGCTGTCCTATGGAGAGGGTCCATTGCCTTGTGTAAACTATGACTTAAGAAACGTTTCTGGGGCATTAGGGATCCTCTTTTTCTCTAAAGGTGCTGATGGGTAGTCCTTCCTTCTGGACTGAGCATTGCTTATGTAATGACATGTGAATGCAAATAGCTACCTGATAATGCCCCCACCCCTTAAGGGCAGGGACGTGCAGTCAGGGGAGGCCGATGAGGCAGAGCCTCACCTTCCATGAACATAAAAAAAAAAAAAATCGAGCTTCCTGAAAAAAAACTATCGTCTGTGTGGAAGTCCATCGGTTAGAAATCCGTGCATGCTCAGAATCAAGTTGACGCATGCTCGGAAGCATTGAACTTCATTTTTCTCAGCACTTTGTAGTGTTTTAGGTCACCGCGTTTAGACACGGTCGGATTTTTGACCGATGGTGTGTAGGCAAGTCTGATGAAAGTCAGCTTCATCGGATATCCGACAAAATCATCTGATTAGATTCCATCAGATATCCAAACCTGTGTACAGGGCTTAAGAGGGGATCTCCCAAACAGGAAAAGCTAAAGCAAGAAGACCTAACTGTGGATTTACCCTTCACCAATTTATCCAGAAAAAAATAACATTTAATGTGGGAATTGAGTTGTACATACAGTATATGTAGGTTGCTCTAATTTGGTCTGTTAAATATGTAAGGGAAAGCTTTTGGTTAAATCTGTTCAATATCAGACAATACATGTTGATCCTGCCAAAAATCTTGAGCGCTGACAACTTCCAGTGCTCTCTGCCTATGCTGACCATCATTGGTTAAATTGCTATCTGTATTGTTTTTAGACTACAGAATATCTAACCCCATGTTACAGTGAAAAGGAGAGAGGGAAGTGTTCTGTAGCCCCAACATACTTCAATAAAGGAATAATGTCTGAAAAAAAAGAAAGCTAATGCAGCCATCACATCTAAGGACTAGTAAGCTGTAATATATTATGTAGTGCTACTCCCGTAGGAGCCACATGAATTATTTGTCCATGTCAACTTCAGCCCTGCAGCCAGGCTCACAAAAGACTAATTTATTCTTCTTACAAAAACCAGTCTAGGGGATGTTGTTTTTATCATTGGAGAACTTGGATAGGGGTGAGGGATGTAGCAGGATACTCCAAAAATGAGAACTATATTGATCCAGTAATGTCTGTACTCACAAGGCCCATGGACAGATGGATGCCTCTATCCAGTCTTAAAAGTGATGCCCTCAAGTGATACCAGACAGATCTATGGTAGACAGTTCTGCTCAGTCAGCGTCTTTTAAGAACCCAGGTCTCTGCTTTCCTCCCTCAGGTCGCCTACCTGAGGCCTCCTTATGGCAGCTTGTGCCAGGGAAGGCAGTGTGCCTTCCTCAGACTGGGACCCAGAGCCCAGTGTGCTTACTGAATAAATACAGTCTTGCAGTCCGCCTTCAGACCCTGCCTCTCTGTGATAGGCCAGGGCTGTATTAATACTCATGCTTCCATCTGTAAAGATTCACACCTATTATCCAGAAACTTCTCAAGTGTCCTGGATACATAGGAAGCTATAGGCCAGCCTGGCAGCAGCTGAACATATTTAGCAGATCTAACTAGCAGATTACAGCTTCACTGGGTACAGTGAGCAGAATATGCTTTTGCCTACCAAAAACACAATCTAATAGCTATCTAACTATCCTAGCACTTACCTAGGAGGGTGCATACAATTACATTTTTGTTATTGGGTTTAGATATGCTTTAATATGAAAAAGATAAATTGTGAATGTAAAATAAACCTTTCGATGTGAAAATTATGGTGACATAAAAAAAAAAAAAAAAAAACAGTAAAAATAAGTCTTCCAGCTCAACAAAATTACCTTGTTGTTTTTTGCAAAGTCTAACAAAGTGACAACAAGAGATAAAGTCACTGCAAAGTGACAACAAAAAAAAAAGAAGTTTCACTTGTCATTTTGCAGTGCTTTGAAATAAACAATGTATTTGCCTCATTAAAGTGTTGCTGCTTCAGTTTGGTTAGTGACACTGATTGGATTAGCTCAGCTCGTACATGGAACTGTTTTATTATAGGGGAAAACTGAGATTGTATAAGTGACAAGGGTGGACAGACTAGAAACCGTTAATCCTCCAGTCCTGAACTAGACAGAGGATTTCACCTAATCCATTTCCTTTGGCTTACAATGACTGCCATATATTGGATTTGTATAGTTTCCCTATATTGGATTAAAGCGGAACTTCACTCTTTCAATCAACATTGACTCTTTTTTCAATCCTATGCTGCTAGCATTACTAAATAGATAAGAAGTTATATTATATTTACTTGTTTTCTTTAGTTACTTCCTGTTTCCAGGAAAATTATGAGCTCTGGATCTCTGCCGCTCCTCCAGAGTTACCATGGGCCTCTTGGCTGCTTCTCTGATTAACCATTTAAGACCCAGACCATTATGCATGTTAAGGACCTTGCTTCTTTTTGCGATTCGGCACTGCGTCGCTTTAACAGACAATTGCGACGTGACTCCCAAACGAAATTGGCGTCCTTTTTTTCCCACACATAGAGCTTTCTTTTGGTGGTATTTGATCACTTCTGCGGTTTTTAGTTTTTGCTTTATAAACAAAAATA
Source organism: Rana temporaria (assembly GCF_905171775.1). Classification (NCBI taxonomy): domain Eukaryota; kingdom Metazoa; phylum Chordata; class Amphibia; order Anura; family Ranidae; genus Rana; species Rana temporaria. The sequence continues at coordinate 342,460,939 of NC_053491.1, forward strand.
GAGCGACAGTTTTGAAAAAAAATCTATATTTTTTACTTTTTATTATAATAAATATCCCCCAAAAATATATATAAAAACTTTTTTTCCCTCAGTTTAGGCCGATACGTATTCTTCTACTTATTTTTGGTAAAAAAAATCGCAATAAGCGTTTATTGATTGGTTTGCGCAAAAGTTATAGCATTTACAAAATAGGGGATAGTTTTATGGCATTTTTATTAATATTTTTTTTTTACTAGTAATGGTGGCGGCGAAAAGTGCTATAAAAATGTACTGTGACAATTACAGTGAAGGGGTTAACCACTAGGGGGGCGCTAAGGGGTTAAGTGTGCCCTAAGGGAGTGATTCATACTGTAGGGGGGCGTGGCTGTAGGTGTGACGTCACTGATTGCCGTTCCCTATAACCGAGAACAGACGATCAGTGACACTGCCACAGAGAAGAACAGGGAAGGTGTGTTTACACACACCTCTCCCTGTTCATCAGCTCCTGTGACCCGATCGCAGGACACCGGCGGCAATCGGGTCCACGGGTCCCACCGACGCGGTCACGGAGCTTCAGACTGGGTCGCGAGCCACGGCTGGGCTCTTAAAGGCGACGTACAGGTATGTGCCTGTGCCCAGCTGTGCCTTTCTGCCAGCGTATATGGGCATTAAGCGGTCCTTAAGTGGTTAGTGCTCTTCTTGCCCAGACTGTCAGTTTAGGTGGATGTCTTGGTAGGTTTGTGGTTGTGCCATACTCTTTCCATTTTTGAATGATGGATTAAACAGTACTCTGTGGGGCTGATTTACTATTAACAAAGCACTGTGCCGGTTCATGGCTTAATTAGTGCGCCGGATGAATCCTTAATTAGGCGCATGAACCGGCGCAGCTGAGGGCGCAATGCAATTAATATGTAAAGCCGCTGAACTCCCTTTAGAAGTCTATGGGAGAAATCAAAAGTGTTAATTGTAATGGTTAATCTGCTAGTTGTTGTCCTAAAAAGTGTTTGGGGACCTGAGTCCTGCCCCAGGGGACATGTATCAATGCATTTTTTATTTTTTAAAACAGCCGTTTTTTCGGGAGCAGTGATTTTAATAATGCTTAAAGTGCAACAATAAAAGTAAAATATTCCTTTTAATTTCGTACCTAGGGGGGTGTATAATATGCCTGTAAATGAGCGCGTGTGTCAGGGACTTACCTCCCAGCCTCATCCATCCTCGTTTCTGAGGAAACAACAGGGTTCCTCCATGTTGACACACCGCAGCACTTCCCGCACGCCTGCGCGTGCGCAACGGGGGCGCGCGCGTGCACAACGGGTGCGCGCGCGTGCACGATAGCGGGAGCGTGCGTGTGCACGTTTTTGGCGCCAAAGCACACTTTAAAAGCCATTGCTGGACTCAAACACATTGCTGCCTGATCTGCAGTTTTGGAGTGAACTTACACTTGAAATCTGATCCTGAAACCTGATCCTGAAACCTGATCCTGAATTACTGACTGAACCTTGACCCGGCTTGTTGACTATCCGTATCTCTCTAATCCCTGACTCCGGCTTGTTTGACTACCCTTCTGATTGGACCCACCGTTGCCAGACCCACCTGCTTGCACCACGACTACGCTTCAGTTACCTGCATCTGAACCATCTGATTATCCGTTGTGACCCGGCTTGCCTGACCCTGCTGCTTCTTGCTTCCTATTTATCTGCTTTCTTCATCAGCTTGTTGCCATTGCAGTCGTATCACCTGTCAGGGTCGCTGACCCCCTCTTCTGCCTCAGTGCCGTCTGCACCTCCCCGCCAGAGAGACTCAGCCACCTACATCTATTCATCTCTGCATCGGCACTCCTACCCCGCTGTGCTCCGAGTCCGCTGTTCCCACTTCAGTGGCTCGTGAACCAGAGCCGTAAGAGAGGCCTCCTACAACCAGACTCTAAACATACCAGGTACGTAACAGTATCAGGCAGCCATGACAGAGTCTGCAGGAGTTGCCCCAGCAATGGAGGAGATATGCAAGCATCTATCATCCCTCACTCAAGCGGTTAAAAACTTGCAAGATGGCTACCTGAGATTGGAAGGACAGGTCCAGAACCTAGCCGTTCCTGGAGATGCCCCAGCATCTTCCACTAGGTCTTCATCAGCCGCTGCTGCTCCGTCTGTGGTAATGTTACCACCTGAACCCAGGGTTCCTATGCCCGAATGATTCACAGGGGATCGCTCTAAATTCCGGGACTTTCGGAACGCATGTCAGTTATATTTTGCCCTGCAACCCCGAACATTCTCACTAGAGGCCACGAAAGTGGGGTTTGTCGTTTCCCTGCTTCAAGGGGAACCCCAAAAATGGGCACATCGGTTGCTAGAGGATAATGGCCCTCAGACAGAGACTTTGCTGAACTTCTTCCAGACCATGGCCCAACTTTACGACGATCCCCAGAGGACTGCCACGGCTGAAACCGCTTTACTTGCACTTCAACAAGGCCGCCGAGCGGTCGAGGATTATGTAACCGATTTTCGTCGTTGGAGTGCAGATACTCAATGGAACAGCGCAGCTCTGCGCCACCAATTTCGCTTAGGCTTGTCAGAACCCCTGAAGGATGAACTAGCCCGCATTGGGGTACCTGAAACCCTAGACGAACTTATCACTAAGGCCGTGCAAATTGATCGGCGACTAAGGGAACGCCGGTCAGAGCGTTCTTCCCAACAAGGTCGCCCAGTATGGGTCACTGCTCGGGCCCCCTTACCCGCTTCTCGTTACCGACCACCTACTCCTCCGAATTCTACTGATCCGTCTATGGACACTTCCGAACCAATGCAATTAGGTGTGATGCGACCTACTCTCACTCCGGAAGAACGCACACGTCGTCGCCAGTTGAACCTGTGTCTCTACTGCGGCGAGGCCGGCCATTACGTGTATAACTGCCCCGTCAAGATACGTAAGTTCAAGTCTTCAGCTCCTATTAATATTTCAGCCATTTCTGCCAACATCACCCACCTTGCTCTCTCCCTTTCGTTACAGCTTCCGGAAAAGACGGTGTTGGTCAACGCTATCGTTGATTCAGGCGCGTGCAGCTGTTTTATTGATTCCACTTTTGCTGATCTCCATAATATACCTTTACGTAAAAAGGACTTTAGACTTTCTGTCTTTTTGGCCGACGGTTCACACATCAAGTCTGGTCAGGTAACACAAGAGACGCTTCCCCTACCTGCTACTACTTCTCTCCAACACAAGGAACTGTTAATTTTGGATGTCATTTCATCTCCTTTGTTCCCAGTAATTTTAGGCATACCTTGGCTCCGGGCACACAACCCCCAAGTTGACTGGATATCTGGAAGAATCACCTTCCCTTCTTACTACTGTCAGGAACACTGCCTGCCCAGACCGTCCAACCCATCTCCTACCCTGATGTGTTTAAATGCCGATCCCAGTCTGCTTCAGTCCGTTCCAAAACCATATCATGGATTCCTTGATGTGTTTAGCAAGAATGGAGCTGATTCTCTTCCGCCTCATCGGCCATATGACTGTCCGGTTGAGCTCCTTCCTGGGGCTGAGATCCCCTTTGGGCGGATTTTCCCACTTTCCGAGAAGGAACAGGACGCCTTAAAAATTTATCTTGATGAAAATTTGGATAAAGGATTCATCCGTCCGTCCACTTAGCCAGCAGGCGCCGGAATATTTTTTGTCACAAAAAAAGACCAAACTCTTCGTCCCTGTGTTGATTATCGGGAACTAAACAACATCACTGTAAAGAATCGCTATCCCCTGCCCCTAATACCCGAACTTTTTCAAAAATTACGATCTGCCGTTATTTTCACTAAACTGGACCTGAGGGGAGCGTATAACTTGATACGCATCAGGGACGGAGATGAATGGAAGACAGCGTTCCGCACAAGATATGGACACTATGAGTACTTGGTAATGCCTTTTGGCCTATGTAATGCACCTGCTACGTTTCAACACTTTGTTAACAACGTATTTAGAGACTTCTTAGACATCTTTGTCATTGTTTATTTGGACGATATCCTGGTTTTTTCCTGTTCCCTGGAAGAGCACCGAGTGCACGTCTGCAAGGTCCTGAATCGTCTCCGCCTGCACAGCTTGTATGCAAAAGTAGAGAAATGCGAGTTCGAGCGACTAACTATCCAATTCCTAGGTCTAGTGATTTCTCCAACCGGAATTGAAATGGATCCGAAAAAAGTATCCGCCATCCTAGACTGGCCAACACCCTTGGATAAAAAAGGGGTACAACGTTTTATTGGGTTCGCAAATTTTTATAGGAAATTTATTAAAAACTTCTCTACGATAGTGGCTCCCATTACTCAACTCACTAAGCAGAATCTTCGTTTCCGATGGAATCCTGAAGCTCAAAAGGCCTTTGATACCCTGAAGGGACTCTTTACATCCGCTCCAATCCTCAGTCATCCCAATCCAGCGTTGCCTTTCCTCCTTGAGGTAGATGCCTCTGAAGTGGCGGTAGGGGCTGTCATCTCACAACGCTCAGGGGACAAGGATTTAATGCATCCAGTAGGATTCTATTCCCGAAAGCTCTCCCCCGCAGAGAGGAATTACGACGTGGGGGATCGAGAACTGTTGGCCATCAAAACCGCCTTAGAGGAGTGGAGATACTTACTTGAAGGCGCTGCTCATCCTGTATTGATCTACACAGATCACAAAAATTTGGAGTATCTAAGGACAGCTAAACGGCTAAAACCTCGACAAGCCCGTTGGGATCTCTTCTTTTCTCGCTTTTGTTTTCATATTACTTATCGACCTGGATCCAAGAATGTTAAACAAGACGCATTATCCCGAATGCATGACAACCCGAAGGACACATCCATTCCAGACACCATCCTTCCGGATGGCAACTTTTTACTTTTGCATACCGATCTGCTTTCCACGATCAGAGAAGCATCTTCCGAATCTTCCAAACCCCCCAATATCTCGTTAACTTCCAGAGACGGTTTATTTTGGAGAGGGAGTCAAGTTTTTGTACCGGAGAATACCCGAGTGGAAGTTCTAAAACTTCTCCATGACCACCCGTTAGCGGGGCACTTCGGAGTTCGTAAAACCCTCGAATTAGTGCGACGCACTTTCTGGTGGCCTGACTTAGAGAACTTTTGTAAGAAATATATCAACTCTTGCCCCATCTGCAATCGGAACAAGACATCCAGAAAACAAGCCTGGGGTCTATTAAAACCTCTACCCGTGCCCAATAGACCTTGGGAAATGATTGCAATGGACTTTATTGTGGAACTTCCCTGTTCTGAAGGATGTACAGCAATCTTTGTGATTGTAGATCGTTTTACCAAGATGGCTCACTTCCTTCCTTTGAAAAATACACCTTCTGCTGCTGAAACTGCTCGCGTTTTTATCAAAGAAATCGTCAGGCTACATGGAGTACCTTCCAATATTGTCTCCGACAGAGGGGTCCAGTTTACCTCTCGGTTCTGGAAAGCCCTTTGTGAGAAGTTACAAATTAAGCTTTCTCTGTCTTCAGCCTACCATCCCCAAACCAATGGGCAAACCGAAAGAACAAACCAAACCTTAGAACAATATATCAGATGCTTTACAACTTTTTCTCAAGATGATTGGGTCTTGCTGCTACCTCTAGCAGAATTTGCATACAACAATGCCAAACACTCAGCTACCGGGCAATCCCCTTTTTTCTCTAATTATGGTTTTAATTTAACATTTTTGCCAGATTTCTTTTCAGAATCAGCAGTTCCAGCGGTTCAAGATATCTTGGAATTTTTTAAACGTAACAACCAGGTATTACGCGAAGCAATAACCAAGGCTCAAGCTGACGGCAAGAGATTCTTCGACAAGGGAAGAAGGGGAGAGCTGGATCTCAAACCGGATGATCAGGTATGGCTGTCCACAAATAACCTAAGATTACCTTGCCCGTCTAAGAAGTTGGCACCTAAGTTTATGGGACCCTTCCCGGTTAAGAGGAAAATTAATTTAGCCTCATATGAACTGTCTCTACCTAATTCCCTGAAAATACATCCTGTATTTCATGTTTCTCTACTCAAACCCTTGGGGGGGGGCAATGTCAGGGACTTACCTCCCAGCCTCATCCATCCTCGTTTCTGAGGAAACAACAGGGTTCCTCCATGTTGACACACCGCAGCACTTCCCGCACGCCTGCGCGTGCGCAACGGGGGCGCGCGCGTGCACAACGGGTGCGCGCGAGTGCACGATAGCGGGAGCGTGCGTGTGCACGTTTTTGGCGCCAAAGCACACTTTAAAAGCCATTGCTGGACTCAAACACATTGCTGCCTGATCTGCAGTTTTGGAGTGAACTTACACTTGAAATCTGATCCTGAAACCTGATCCTGAAACCTGATCCTGAATTACTGACTGAACCTTGACCCGGCTTGTTGACTATCCGTATCTCTCTAATCCCTGACTCCGGCTTGTTTGACTACCCTTCTGATTGGACCCACCGTTGCCAGACCCACCTGCTTGCACCACGACTACGCTTCAGTTACCTGCATCTGAACCATCTGATTATCCGTTGTGACCCGGCTTGCCTGACCCTGCTGCTTCTTGCTTCCTATTTATCTGCTTTCTTCATCAGCTTGTTGCCATTGCAGTCGTATCACCTGTCAGGGTCGCTGACCCCCTCTTCTGCCTCAGTGCCGTCTGCACCTCCCCGCCAGAGAGACTCAGCCACCTACATCTATTCATCTCTGCATCGGCACTCCTACCCCGCTGTGCTCCGAGTCCGCTGTTCCCACTTCAGTGGCTCGTGAACCAGAGCCGTAAGAGAGGCCTCCTACAACCAGACTCTAAACATACCAGGTACGTAACAGCGTGTTTCCAGTGGTTAGAACTGTCTCTGCACAAAATGACTTTCTGAAGGAAAAAAAGTCATTTAAAAATCACTCGCGGCTATAATAAATTGTCAATTCCCATTCAGAGAAATTCATTCAAAAAAAATAAAAAAATAAAAGCGTTGGGTCCCCCCAAATTCAATTACCAGGCCCTTCAGGGGATATTAATGGGAACCCCCCCCCCATCAAATTTAAAAACAAAAATGACGTGGGGTTCCCCCCAAATATCCATACCAGGCCCTTCAGGTCTGGTATGGATTTTAAGGGGAACTCCACCCCATATTTTTGAAAAACAAATGGTGTGGAGTTCTCCCAAAAATCCACACCAGACCCCTTATCCGAGCACGCAACCCGGCCGGCCGCAGAAAAGAGGGGGGATGAGAGAGCGCCCCCTCCTCCTGAACCGTACCAGGCCACATGCCCTCAACATGGGGAGGATGCTTTGGGGTCCCCCCAAAGCACCTTGTCCCCATGTTGTTGGGGACAAGGGCCTCATCCCCACAACCCTGGCCGGTGTCTTCTTTCCACGCTTCTTCTCCCCTCTACTTCTTTTCTGCATTCATTTTGGTTTCTTCCTCCATCTTCTTCTTCCTCTGCTTCTTTCTTGGGTCTTCTCGTCTGCATCTTGCACCGTTCTTCCTCCATCTTCTTCTCCTTCCTTCAGTCTTCTCATCCGCATCATGCATCTGCTTCTTCTTCCCCGGACGATCCGCTTCCAATTGAAGTTCCCACTGTGTGACGCTCCTGTGACCCCGCCCCCCTCTGACGCACATGTACCACACGGGAACTTTCTTATGGCTTTCCCCGTGGCGTCAGAGGGGGGCGGGGTCACCGGATGACGCCACAACCTCAGTAATAAAAGAACTGTCAAAAGAACAGGAGCGTCACACGGTGGGAACTTCAATTGGAAGCGGATCGTCCAGGGAAGAAGAAGCCGTGCAAGATGCAGGCGAGAAGACTGAAGGAAGGAGAAGAAGATGGAGGAAGAAGCGGTGAAAGTTGCGGACAAGAAGACCCAAGAAAGAAGCAGAGGAAGAAGAAGATGGAGAAAGAAACCATAATGAATGCAGAAAAGAAGAATATGGGAGAAGAAGAACAAGCGCGGAAAGAAGACATTAATAAAGGAATTGTCAAAAACCGGCTATTGTCTTTTTTTTTTTTTTTTACACTTTTTTGGGGTGAAATGGTAGAGATACAATGTACCCCATTAGCATTTTACACAGGGGGGCGGGATCTGGGGTCTTCCAGATTCCGATAAGCCCCCCGCCCGCAGACCCCCACAACCACCGGCTACAGGGTTGTGGGGAAGAGGCCCTTGTCCCCATCAACATGGGGACAAGGTGCTTTGGGGGGCACCCCAAAGCATCCTCCCCATGTTGAGGGCATGTGGCCTGGTACGGTTCAGGAGAGGGGGGCCGCTCTCTCTTCCCCCTCTCTTTTCTGCGGCCGGCCAGGTTGCGTGCTCAGATAAGGTGTCTGGTGTGGATTTTTGGGGGAACTCCACGCCATTTTTTTCAAAAATTTGGGGTGGAGTTCCCCTTAAAACCCATACCAGACCTGAAGGCCCTGGTATGGATATTGGGGGGAACCTCACGCCATTTTTCTTTTTACATTTGATGGCGGGGTTCCCCTTAATATCCATACCAGACCTGAAGGGCCTGGTAATTGAATTTGGCGGGAACCTGTCACGGAAGCATGAATCAGACGTACAACAATAGATAAATGAAATAGGAAGGCTTTATTGAAAACCAAACAGCAAGGTAAAAGTCCAAACGGATGATCAAACAGTGCAGAGTCTTCCACCAGAGCCAGGGATCAGGAGCCAGAAGGATAGTCCGAACGAAGCCAGGGATCAGGAGCCAGAAGGGTAGTCCGAACGAAGCCAGGGATCAGGAGCCAGAAGGGTAGTCCGTGGAAGCCGGGTCGGTAACCAAAAGCAGCAGCACAATCTCAGGAGCATGTGAATACAAGAGGACCAAGCAGGGAAATGAAGCAACAGACCTCCTATATATATGCAAGGCATCCAGCTCCTCCCAGTGGGAAGGAGGAGCCGCAGGGTGTGGTAAGTTATAAGAAGCCCAGAAACCAATATGGCCGCCAGCACATGTCAGATGAAAGAAGTCAGCAAGAGGTAAGACCATGACAGTACCTCCCCCTCAAGGGCCCCTCCTCCGCGGTGCAAAAAACGGTTTCTGAGGGAAGCGCGCGTGGAAGGCTTGGAGCAAGGCAGAAGCATGGACATCTGCGGAGGGAACCCAGGAACGCTCCTCTGAACCATAACCACGCCAGTGGACCAAAAACTGCACCCGACCGCGGACCAAGCGTGAGTCCAGGATATTGCTCACCTCATACTCCTCATGATTGCCCACCTGGACCGGACGAGGCCGAGGAACCGAGGAGGTGAAGCGATTGCATACCAGTGGTTTCAACAGGGAAACTTGAAACACATTGGAGACCCGCAAGCCAGGTGGGAGCGCAAGGGCATAGGCAACCGGGTTCACCCTGCGAAGCACTCGGAAGAGACCAACAAAGCGAGGAGCCAGCTTAGGAGTGGGCACTCGAAGGTTGAGGTTGCGAGTGGACAACCATACACGGTCTCCGACCTGGTAGGAAGGAGCAGGCGCCCGTCTGTGATCAGCCTGGAGTTTCTGGCGCTGCGCAGAGACCTCAAGGGACCTCTGGATCTGTACCCAAGAAGCACGTAGAGCGGAAAGGTGATCCTCCACAGCCGGAATATCTTGGGGAGAGAATGATTCCGGTAACACGGCAGGTTGGAACCCATAATTGGCCATGAAGGAAGACGTCCCAGAGGAAGAGTTAACACGCCTTGTTCCTGGCAAACTCAGCCCATGGCAGAAGGTCAACCCAATTGTCTTGATGATCGGAGACATAGCAACGAAGAAATTGCTCCAGGGCCTGATTGGACCGTTCTGCGGCCCCATTGGACTGAGGGTGGTAGGCCGAGGAGAAGGAGAGTCGAATCCCCAACTGGGAACAAAAGGCGCGCCAGAACCTGGACACAAACTGACTTCCCCGATCCGACACTATGTCCTTGGGCAAACCGCGCAACCGGAAGACCTCCCTGGCGAAAACCGTGGCCAACTCTTGTGCAGAGGGTAATTTCTTGAGAGGAACACAGTGGCACATCTTGGAAAACCAATCCACAATCATGAGGATGACCGTATGGCCTTGGGATGCAGGAAGGTCCACAATGAAGTCCATCCCAGTGGCAATGGGTTGTAGGAGACCCAACGGAAGGTGCCGAGGGGACTTACTCTGGGCACAAACAGAGCATGCTGCTACATATGCGGCAATGTCAGCACGTAGAGAAGGCCACCAGAACAAACGTGAAACAGCCCAGGACAGCTGATTCCTACCAGGATGCCCCACGGTCTTGGAGTTATGGTAGGTACGCAACAACCGAGTGCGCAACTCCTCAGGCACGAAACATCTGCCGTCGGGCCTCCCAGAGGGAGCACCAGATTGGGCCGCCAAAATCTGCTCTCCAAGGGGAGAGGTCAGGCTGGTGCGAATGGCGGCCAGGATCTGATTAGGAGGTATGACCGAAGTCGGTATCGATTCCTCCCTGGACAGCTCGGAGTATTGACGTGATAAGGCATCCGCCCTGACGTTCTTGGAACCAGGTAGATAGGAGACCACATAATTAAAACGTGACAGGAACAGAGCCCATCTGGCCTGATGGGGTGTCAATCTCTTGGCCTCAGAAAGGTAAGTCAGATTCTTGTGGTCCGTTAGGATGAGAACCGGAACCACCGAACCCTCGAGCAAGTGCCTCCACTCTTTGAGAGCCTGCACGATGGCCAACAACTCTCTGTCACCAATCTGGTAGTTGCACTCCACGGGAGACAGTTTCCGGGAGTAAAACCCACAGGGAAGCAGAGGACCCTCTGGTGTCCGACGCTGAGACAGAAGGGCGCCTACTCCCGTCTCAGACGCGTCCACCTCGAGAACAAAGGGCAACCCAGGGTTGGGATGAGACAGTATTGGAGCCGACACAAAGGCAGATTTTAGAGCCTCAAAAGCCCGGATGGCCTCGGCCGGCCAGACCTGGGAATTACTGCCCTTCCTGGTCAGATCCGTGAGAGGTTTGGCCAATATGGAGAAGTCCCTGATGAACTTCCGATAATAATTGGCGAAGCCCAAAAAGCGCTGCAGGGAACGAAGACCACTGGGCTGGGGCCACTTTAAGACTGCCGAAACCTTCTCAGGGTCCATAGAGAACCCCTCCGCGGAAATGATGTAACCTAAGAAGGTTACCTGGGACCGGTGAAATTCGCATTTCTCAAGCTTACCGAAAAGCTTGTTCTCTCGTAACCGTTGCAACACTCGCTTGACATCCAGAATGTGGGCCTCCATGGATCCAGAATATACCAAGATGTCATCCAAATAGACCACCACACACTGCTGCAACAGGTCACGGAAAACATCGTTAATGAATTCCTGAAAGACTGCGGGCGCATTGCACAACCCAAAAGGCATAACCAGGGATTCATAATGACCAGTCCTGGTGTTGAACGCGGTCTTCCACTCGTCACCAGCCTTGATCCTTACAAGGTTATATGCCGCCCTCAGATCGAGTTTGGTAAAGACCGTGGCCCCTTTCAGGCGATCAAACAACTCGGAAATCAACGGTATTGGGTATGCGTTCTTGATCGTGATGCGATTAATGCCCCTATAGTCGATGCAAGGCCTCAACTCTCCGCCCTTCTTTTTTACAAAGAAAAATCCAGCCCCTGCCGGGGACGAGGATTTGCGAATGTGCCCACAGGAAAGCGCCTCCATCACGTACTCCTCCATGGCCTCATTCTCCGCAACCGACAGTGGATAGACCCTGCCACGAGGAGGAATGGCACCAGGTTGTAAATCTATGGCACAATCGTATGGGCGGTGCGGAGGCAGGGCAACAGTGCGCACCTTATCGAATACATCCCGGTACCCCTCGTATTCAGGAGGCAACACAGAGTCCGAGGAGGTACACAACAACTTGACAGGCCCATGGATGCAACTAGCCCCACACTGTGGTGACCACGAGAGGATCTCGGCCGATCTCCAATCAAAAGTCGGATTATGCTTCTGGAGCCAGGGGTACCCCAAGACCACCGAGTAGTGTGGAGACGAAATGACCTGAAGGCAGGCCGACTCCCTGTGAACGGCCCCAATGGCTATCCCCACCGGAAGGGTCTCATGAGTCACGTGCGACGGCTGGAGGGGTCTGCCGTCTATCGCCTCGAGAACCAGCGGGGAAACTCGAGCCTGCAGAGGAATGGAGTTGGCGGCAGCGAACTTACTATCAATGAAAAATCCACCAGCACCAGAGTCCACTAACGCCTGGGTCGTCACCGAGCCCCCGACCCAGGAGAGAACAATGGTGATCAGTGGTTTATCAGCACGGGAAACCGGGGACGAAGAGACTCCACCCAAGATCTGCCCCTGACAGGATCTCAGGTGCGAGCGTTTTCCTGGACGGTTCGGACATGCCAACCGAAAATGCCCACCGAGACCACAGTACATGCATCGGCCCTCGCGTCTCCGGAGTGCCCTCTCCCCCTCAGACAGGCGAGCAAACCCCAGCTGCATAGGTTCACCCCCAGACAAGTCAACCCCAGGAGGCGTGGGAGGAGAGGGAGGCACGGGTGGGACAGCAAACGTAGGCGCCAATCTGTTAGGAGGCCTCCGCAGACACTCCTTAAAGGAAGGTCTCTCCCTGAGTCTGGTGTCAATCAATATCAGGAAAGAAATAAGAGCCTCGAGCTCCACTGGTAGGTCCTTAGCCGCAACCTCATCCTTCAAGGCATCCGAGAGACCATGGAAGAAGGCAGCGACCAGAGCCTCATTATTCCAGCCCACCTCTGCCGCCAGGGTACGAAACTCAATGGCATATTCAGCTACCGATCGTGAACCCTGTCTGGCGGACATAAGGAGCCTTGCAGCAGAGGCAGAGCGAGCCGGTACATCGAACACCTTCCAAAGAGAAGCAACAAAACCGGAAAACTCGGCAACCACCGGATTGTTGTTCTCCCATAAGGGGCTTGCCCAGGCCAAGGCCTTGTCCGAGAGCAGCGAGATCAAGAAGCCCACCTTTGATCTCTCAGTGGGAAAGGCATGTGGCAGCAACTCGAAATAAATGCCCACTTGGTTGAGGAAACCTCGGCACTGAGTTGGCTCTCCCCCGAAGCGCTGCGGAAGGGGGGCAGAACCGGTCATACCCCGAAACACCGCAGGTGCAACAACAGGTGTCGGGGTAGACTCTGGCGCAACAACCGGAGCGGCAGTGGGAGCGGACCCAGGAGCGACAACCGGCCTATCGGCAATGGGAGCGAGATGAGCCGTGCGTGCATGCAGGGTTTGCAACGCCTGAGCGAACTGACCCAGCAGGTGATCCTGCTGATCCAATCTGGCAACCAGCATGGGTAGCGAAGGTGGCCCTGTACCGTCAGAATTCATGGCTTGGTCCTAATGTCACGGAAGCATGAATCAGACGTACAACAATAGATAAATGAAATAGGAAGGCTTTATTGAAAACCAAACAGCGAGGTAAAAGTCCAAACGGATGATCAAACAGTGCAGAGTCTTCCACCAGAGCCAGGGATCAGGAGCCAGAAGGATAGTCCGAACGAAGCCAGGGATCAGGAGCCAGAAGGGTAGTCCGAACGAAGCCAGGGATCAGGAGCCAGAAGGGTAGTCCGTGGAAGCCGGGTCGGTAACCAAAAGCAGCAGCACAATCTCAGGAGCATGTGAATACAAGAGGACCAAGCAGGGAAATGAAGCAACAGACCTCCTATATATATGCAAGGCATCCAGCTCCTCCCAGTGGGAAGGAGGAGCCGCAGGGTGTGGTAAGTTATAAGAAGCCCAGAAACCAATATGGCCGCCAGCACATGTCAGATGAAAGAAGCCAGCAAGAGGTAAGACCATGACAGAACCCCACTTTTCTTTTTTTTATGAGCAATGACTGTTCTGACATCTTGTACAGGGACAGTTCTAAGCACGGGAAACATGAACTACTTCACAGGCATACTTATCAGAATAGTGTACTTACCAAGGCCAAGATGCCGAGAGCGGTTCGCTGTTGCGACTAAGCACAGTCCGCCCCCTGGAGGTGGTACAGAGGGTGGATGGCACCAAGAGGCACAAGCTACCAGCAGGCAGGGTAGAGCTTGTGTGGAAGTCCTGTAGAACTGGAGCAAGGACTGATGGGTATCAGGGTCCAGCAGAAGAAGACTGGTAGAAAGTCCAGAGCAGGCTGAGGCTCAAACACAGGCAAGCAGACAATCCAGGTCACAGACTGGGGATCAAGGCACTGGAGACAAGAGGCAAAACTGGGTCACAAGCAGAAAGTCAAAGCACAGGAGACTGAAGGTGAATCCGGGTCACAGGCCGAGGGTCAAACACAGGAGGCAATATGAAAGTCCATAAAACAAGCCAAGGTCGGGTCCAGGAGAAGATCAGTGTAGGTCAGGGTCAATCCGGGTCACAGCAGGTAATCAAACAATCAGGAATCAGGAACTCAGGTACAGGAATCTGAAGACAAACCAGCAATTTCCTTTGAGCATCTGCTCAGCTTTATAGGCAACCAGGAAGTCATGTGGTGCGTGTCATGTGACAGCCAGTCTGTAGCTGAAGGTTTCTTTGACAGCTCCCACTGACAACTTTGCTGCCATCTAGTGTTCAGAATCCAATATGTTTCTCTGACAGTGCCCCCCCCCCCCGAGGGGCGGCCTCTGGATGCCCAAACTGGACATTAACCCTGGGTGTTCCAAATGAAAAGCTTGGATCAAACGAGGGGCGTGTATGTTCCTTGAGGGTTCCCAAGAGTTATTTTCAGGCGGGTACCCTTTCCACTTGATTAGGTATTGGATTTGTCTACCCCTCTTCTTGCAGTTCAGTATGGTTTCAACCTCAAATTCGTTTTCTCCATCCACCTGAACTGGTGGAGGAGGCGGTTCTTCTCTTCCCGGGAAGGGGCTAGGAATTACAGGTTTCAATAAGGATGCATGAAAAACAGGATGAATTCTGTAAGAGCTGGGTAAGACCAATTCAAAGACCACAGGGTTGATCATCTTCTTGATTTTGAACGGCCCTATGAACTTTGGGCCCAATTTCCGTGAGGGACAAGGTAATCTGAGGTTAGCTGAAGATAACCAAACTTCCTCACCAACCTTGAAAACCGGGTTCTCCTTCCTTCCCCTGTTGTAGCACTTCTTATAGTCATCTTGGGCCTTCTGCATTGTTTCCTGAATCTTTTGAAAGTTCCGTTGGATAGAGGCTATTCGGTCTTGAACAGCAGGAACAGATAATGCAGGGGGAGAGTTTGGGAGGAAAGAAGGGTGAAACACAAATTTAGACCAGAAGGGTGTTTGGTTGGTGGCTGTATGAACCGAATTATTATACGCAAATTCCGCGTAGAGTAGAGGACCAGTCATCTTGGGAGCCGGAAGAGAAACAGCGGATATACTGCTCCAGAGTTTGGTTCGTTCTCTCCGTCTGGTCGTTGCTTTGAGGGTGGTATGCAGAGGAGAGACAGTCCCTTATTTCCAGTGCTTTACAGAGTATTTCCAAAATTTGGAGGTGAATTGGACCCCTCTATCAGAGACGACACTGTTGGGTACTCCATGTAGCCTTATTATTTCTTTGATAAAAATGTTAACTGTATCCAAGGCAGAGGGGGCGCCCACCATGGGCAAGAAGTGTGCCATTTTGGAAAGGCAGTCGACAACAACCAGGATGGAGGTAAAACCTTCCGAGGGAGGAAGATCGACAATGAAGTCCATAGAAACTTCAGCCCATGGGCGTTCTGGGATGGGTAAAGGTCTAAGTAGTCCCCAAGATTTGATGTTAGC
Source organism: Rana temporaria (assembly GCF_905171775.1). Lineage (NCBI taxonomy): Eukaryota > Metazoa > Chordata > Amphibia > Anura > Ranidae > Rana > Rana temporaria. The sequence goes on from NC_053491.1 coordinate 342,476,603, forward strand.
CCCTTTACTGCGCTGGCATGAAACACATGAGAGAATATACTCCTTTATAGTCCAGTCTCCAACCAGGCCACCAAAAAGAACGGGCAACCAATTCGGGTTTTCAGAGTCCCAAAGTGACCAGCCAGCTTATGATCATGAAGCATTTTTAAAGTCAGGGGTCTAGCCTCCAGTGGGACAAAAATTTTTCCTTGGGACCAGAGCAAGTCATCTCGTCTTTCCAAGAAGGATACCTCTGGGTCGGTACAATGGCCGGACGCCAACTTGATGCTGGTCATAAGATCAGTGTGTGTAAGCAGAAGGAAGTCTTGCGGAGATAAGATGGTGCTGGGTTCTGTTGACTGGGGAGATTCAGGGAACATCCGGGAGAGTGCGTCTGCTTTCCCATTCTTGGAGCCGGGTCTGTACGAAATATGAAAGTTGAACCTAGAAAAGAATAGGGCCCAACGGGCTTGCCTGGGTCTTAAGCGTTTGGCTGTCCTGAGGTATTCTAGGTTTTTATGATCGGTGAAGATCATAATGGAATGGGACGCACCCTCCAACAGATGAAAAGATTTGGCTCATGTATAAGGGCATGATATTGCCAACATCCCTAGATCAAATGAAAAAATGAATACCTCTAAGCAAGGTGGGATTTTTAGGGCAACAGAAAGTGGTGGTGACAACTAGGTCATAAAAATATAGAAATTTATTACAATTTATAAAAACATAAATAATTCACAATAACATATCAATGTTAAAATTGGACAATTCTAATTTGAAAAAAGTACTGCTAGAAGATCATCGTGTACCCCAGGACAAGGCTAAGGCTAAGGCATTAAAGACACTTCCTCAGCAAGGGCGGAGGAAGTGTCTTTCACGCAACGCGTCCAGGGGGTCAGGAGTCATCATACGTCGCTCGGCGCTGTGTCCCAGAAACTCTTCCATCTGCCTATTATTTGTTTACACGCCTGTTTGAACCGTGGAAATTGTGAGTAGCCTGTATACCTTTTAAATTAAACGTTTTATGAATCAGCGGAGGCTCTTAGATATTGTCTTTCTCTCCATATGTTCCTGACCATTATTGTGGCTGCATAATGAGGATTCGATTACAACAACAGCTTCCTGGGTTTTATATGCTTTTATGACCATCTGGTAAAACAGTGGTCTTATAACAAGGTGAGAGTACCCAATCACACTGGTGGAGGAACACATTTCAGTTTTGGGTGTCCATTTGTCCTTTTCACATGGTGAAGATCTCTAAAGTTTCGATCACTGGATCTGCTCTTTATGTGGATTTTTCTATTGTGGATTTCCTTACAGTGGACTTTCCCATCTTATATGGACTTGTGCACTTATATTATTTTTTGCAATTTTTAGTTCATTTTAATTTATTCACATTTATTGTTGGTTTGCGCTGCACTGCTTTCTGTCTATACATACCTTTTGGATTTTGTGAATGTCCTATTTCGTGTACAGCTAGCATTCCTGTAGAACTTAATTATTACGTTTTCCATTTTTTCACATGATAATTATCTGGTGTAGATTATCACTCAATTCCCATTAATCAAGGGTCTCTTATTTTATTTTATTGTATTTCATTTTTGATCACTAATTTTTTGCGCTGATTGCACCCTTCGTTTTATAGTCTTAAAATAAGAATATCGTCCAGGTAAACAACTAGGAAATTGTCAAGGTATTCTCAAAAAATTTTGTTTACCAGGTGATGAAACGTGGCCGGAGCGTTACACAGCCCAAAAGGCATTACCAAATATTCATAATGTCCAAACCTGGACCTGAAGGCAGTCTTCCACTCGTCTCCAGGCCTGATTCGGATGAGGTTATAGGCACCTCGCAGATCTAACTTAGAGAAGATTCGGGCAGACCGGAAACGCTGAAACAACTCTGGGATGAGTGGGAGTGGATAGCGATTTTTTATAGTTATTTTGTTCAGTTCTCTATAATCTATGCACGGTCTTAGGAAACCATATTTTTTCTTCAGAAAGAAGATGCCGGCTCCTGCGGGCGAAGAGGAAGGATGAATGAACCCTTTATCCAGGTTCTCATCAATGAAAGTCTTAAGAGCCCTCAGTTCAGTCTCTGATAGTGGAAAGATGTGGCCAAAGGGTATTTCCGAACCTGGTAGTAGATCAATGGGGCAGTCAGCTTTTTGTTTATCGAAGACGTCCCTAAATTCGAGGTATACCAAAGGGACGTGCTGGAGATTGTCAGGTGCAGGTGCAGGTGCATTTGCCACAGTTAGACAGGAGACCAGAGCTGGAGGAAGGCAATGCTGGAAACAGTATGAAGAGGAGAAGGAGACTTCCTTCTTGTTCCAATTGATGTAAGGTTCATGTGCCTGTAGCCAGGGGAGCCCCAAGATGATGGGAAACATGGGGGGAGAAGATGATGTCGAAGCTTAGAAGCTCCTGGTGGCCGGAGTCTGTGGTGACAAGGATGGGCCTTGTTTGTTGTGTGAAAAGTCCAGAACGAGGAGGAGACCCATCAGCCAGGTAGACTTGGAGGCTTTGTTCTTTGATCTGCAGGGGAATGTTTAGTTCCTGGGCCAGTGAAGTGTCTAGGAAACAGCTGCAGGCTCCAGAATCAATAATTGCTGGTAGATGAATTTCCTTTTCCGTTAGCTGTAAGGAGACAGAGAGGGTGACATAAGTCTGGGACAGACCAGTGTTCTAAAAATTCAAAATAAACTGTGAGCGTGACTTACGGGGTCTCACAGGTCAGGTACGAAGAAAATGTCCGGTTCCTCCACAGTACAGACAGAGGTTGGCCTGTCGCCGTCGTTGCTTCTCTTCAGGGGTGAGAGGAGCATGGACCAATCCAAGCTGCATGGGCTCAGCATCTGGAGCAGGGGTGGCAGGAGTCACCGGAAAGGATGAGTGGACGGAAGAAGGTTTAGGGAGCATCCAGCTAGGTCGGGAGCCTGGAAGCGCTCAGTGTGCCGCTCACGCATGCGCCTGTCCAACTTAGTAGCGGATTGGATTAGATCCTCCAAAGTGGCAGGAGTTTCAATCCTGGCTAACTCTTCTTTCAAGGCTTCTGACAGCCCATGCCGGTACTGGTATTTAAGAGCGGGTTCATTCCATGCTGTATCAGCTGACCATTTTTGAAATGTCCCTTGAGACAGGGTGTGTAGTACGGCTTCAGCAGTAGTGGTGCGTTGAGGGTCATTGTAGAGTTGAGACATACTCTCAAAGAAAGTTTCCAAAGAATTCAGAAGAGGGCTTCTTTGTTCCATCAGACTGTGGGCCCAAGCCTGTGGCTCTTCGGACAACAGGGAGATGACAAATCCCACTTTAACTACTTCAGACGAAAAAGTCCTGGGCTGAAGGGCTAAGTACAAGGAACAGGCATTTTTGAAGGCTCTGAACTTTTGGCGATCGCCTGAAAATCGCTCCGGCGTGGGCACCCTGGGTTCAGGGGAAGCCATAATCACTGTGGGGCTTGATGCAGGTTGAGAAGCTGGTGGGTGCAGGAGCTGCGGCTGTTGGTGCAGGTGACCCTGAAAGTTGCTGGAGAGGACCGTCAATCTGGGCATAGCCTTCCTGCAGTTTCTGGACCGCATCAGTGAGGGCTGTGACCTGCTGACACAGGATCTCAAGAGGAGAACGCGCTCTGTCGGCCTCTGACATGGCTGGTTTGTACTATCAGAACAGTGTACTTACCAAGGCCGAGATGCCGAGAGCGGTTCGCTGTTGCGACTAAGCGCAGTCCGCCCTCTGGAGGTGGTTGTCAGGAATGCTAGTAGATCAGAACTGTGTGACTGCACAGAGGAAACCAACAAGGTGAGTAGTGAAGTAAAAAGGTGTTTATTAACAAATAAATGAAGACAACCAGTGCGCAACAAAATAGCATATACAATCAGGGGAAATACCGTATTCATAAATGAAGCCAGGCCGACAAGTCATACACAGGGGAAGTCAGCAGATGGGTGAGGATGGGAACACAGCGGATCAGGGAGCGGATGGATGGACAAGCTGCGGGGCAGGAATCCAAGTGGGAACAGGAACCAATGTAAACAGGCAAAGGGAAGAATGGGTCCAGGATAGGCTCAGGATGGGGAACAGAAACAGAGTCCAGAAACAGAGTCCAGAAACAGAGTCCAGATAGCAGGGTCAGATAACAGGGTCAGGTCCAGGAGGTATGACGACAAATGGTTCATAACATGCTGGTTCCGGGGCTGGGCGTGCTGTCCCTTTAAATATTATTTGAACTTCTTGTTTAAGTTCCAGAATGGTATGGTTCAGGCTGGAGACTTGCAGAGCCAAGGAAGTGAGCATTTTGAACAAGTCTGCGGACTCCATGTTATCGGTCAGTCCATTATGTAAGGGCTTACCTTCTTGGAGGTTTTGAACGGCACTAGACAAAACAGACACCTGTTGGCACAGGGTTTCAAAAGGTGAGCGCACCCTGTCGGTCTCGGACATTTTGGCTGGTTCGTACTGTCAGGACCGTTAAGGTAAGTACTCACCGAGACCGAGATGCCGAGCTGGGCAGCAAACTCTGGGTCGTCGAGCTGGGCAGCAGGCTCCGGGTCGTCGAGCTGGGCAGCAGGCTCTGGGTCGTCGAGCTGGGCAGCAAGCTCCGGGTCGTCGGGCTGGGCAACAGGTAGAGGCTCCGGGTCGTCGGGCTGGGCAGCAGGCTTCGGGTCGTCGGGCTGGGCAGCAGACAGAGGCTCAGGAAGTTGGGCGGTTGGCACTGCAACGTCAGGCGGGGTAACTGGCACGTCAGGCTGGGCAATTGGCACGACAGGCCGAGCAGCTGGAACAGGCTGGGTAACTGGCACGGAAACAACAGGCTGGGCAACTGGCACTGGAACATGCTGGGCCGCTGGTACAGGAACAGGCTGGGCAGCTGGTACAGGAACAGGCTGGGCAAAAAGTACATCAAGCTGGGAAGTAGACAGGGCCAAATCAAGCTGGGCAGCAGACTCCGGGTCATCGGGCTGGGCAGCAGGCTCCGGGTCCTCGGGCTAGAGAGCCTGATCAGGTCAAGCAGGAAGTCCAGGAAACAAGCCAAATGGTCAGGGGTTCCAGAAGGTAGAGTGTCCAAAACGGGAAGCCAGGGATCAAAGGAATGGAGACGGAAGCGGGTCCAGTAAACAAGCCAGGAGGTCAAAGCGTAGGAGAAGGCAAAGAGTAGTCAAGTCCAAATCCGGGTCAAAACAGGTCAGAATACAGGTAATCTTCAAAGGTACTTCAGGTAAAGCTGACAACGAACCAGCAATTAGCAAGGAGGAAGGGGCTGGCTTAAATAGGCCGCTCAGGCCACTGATTGGTCCAAAGTAACATAGGTTCAGCACCAGGCTGAAGTCAAAAGTCAAAGCACAGGAGACTGAAGGTGAATCCGGGTCACAGGCCGAGGGTCAAACGCAGGAGGCAGGAACAAAGTCCATAAAACAAGCCAAGGTCGGGTCCAGGAGAAGATCAGAGTAGGTCAGGGTCAATCCGGGTCACAGCAGGTAATCAAACAATCAGGAACTCCGGTACAGGAAGCTGAAGACAAACCAGTAATTTCCTTTGAGCATCTGCTCAGCTTTATAGGCAACCAGGAAGTCATGTGGTGCGTGTCATGTGACAGCCAGTCACATCTAGTGCCATCTAGTGTTCAGAATCCAATATGTTTCTCTGACAATACTATACCCCCCCCCCCCCGCTGTATGAAATTTAAAGAAATATTTCACTTTTATTGTTTCACTTTAACCACTTCCATACCACGCCTATTCTGGCAATTCTCTCCTTCATGTAAAAATTATATTTTGTTTCTGGAAAATTACTCAGGACCCCCAAACATTATATATATATATTTTTTAGCAGACACCCTAGGGAATAATGTGGCGGTCATAAATGTTTTTATTTCCAACGGTATTTGCGCAATAATTTTTCAAACCCTTTTTTTTTTTGCCCAAAAAAAAAACGGTTTCATGAATTAAAAAATAACAAAACAGTAAAGTTAGCCCAAATTATTAGGGATAATGTTAAAGACGATGTTACACCGAGTAAATAGATACCTAACTTGTCATGCTTTAATATTGCACACACTCATGGAATGGCGCCAAACTTCGGGACTTAAAAATCTCCATTGGCGGATTCCACTTTGTTGCCTGCTGGGGGTTCTGGAGGGGGCGATAGCGGAGGAGGTGACCCGAGTGGCATTCGCCAGGGCAAACTATAGCAGTAAGTCAGCATAAAGATTATACTACACAAAGCCTGATGCCGCGTACAGACGGTGATGAAAAAAAACGTTGTTTTTAAAAACATAATTTAAAATGACCGTGTGTGGGGAAAATGTCGTTTATGTCTTCTGAAAAACGTAAAAAAAAAAATCGAACATGCTTGAATTTTTTGTGTCGTTTTTCAAAACGTTGTTTTTTGTGTCATTTAAAACGATAGTGTGTGGGCAAAACGACGTTTAAAATAATGTTTTTAAACCCGCGCATGCTCAGAAGCAAGTTATGAAGTGAGCTTGAATGGAACAGAGTGCCGTCGTACGTGCTGAACGTAACCAGGCTTTGCTAGAGCATTTTGAAAAAACGATGGTGTGTATGCTACGTCGTTTTTAAAAATGAAGTTTCAAAAACGTCGGTTTTTTTCATCACATAAAACGTCGTTTTTTTTTTTTTTTCACATCAAAGTTTATTTAGAAAAAGAAATAGATGTACAAGTTCATATGGAAGTCACATTCCAACAGAATTTGAAAAGCATTTAAACATTAGTGAAGTATATAAATATAAAGCATATAACACTGTAAGGGAGATAGGCGTAACTAGTGCAATACCGGTGCAGGACTGAGTCCCGAGATCCGGTGAAATGAGGAGTTTTCCCCTCACATTATCTGAAGATTCTTCCATGTGGTAATGACATAAGGAAAGAATAGTGGGAAATGAGCCAGAGGGGAAGAGAGATAGTGGAAGGGGAGGGGGGAGGGGGAGGAGTGCAGGAAGAGTGGTGAAGTACTATTCGTTAAGTTAAGTCATCGTTGCGTCGTTTTTTTCTATCACAAAAAACAACCGTCTGTACGTGGCATTACCCGATATTCCCCAAAGTGCCTTCCCCAATATTTGCAATGAATTAATACATAATAAACCTTATAACATTGGGCATTATTGTACACTAAACCATATATCAATTACAAATGTAAAAATAACAAGTGTTCATGCAAATATCACAATTTTATCAAAAAGTGCATCCAGGGCATTATTTGTCTTCAATGTGTCACTCCGCCCGCATGTCACCACCACCAACAATATGGAGAACTCACCAAAAACCTGGGACCCCTTGATTTGAGTTGGTCACAATACACATTATCCCCCTCCTGGAACTGGATCAAATATTCATTCTCCAATGCTGTTAAACAACCACTTGTATTTTAGCTCATACTTCACTGTAGAGTACTGTGAATCAGCATCAGCTGTTCACAATCACAAGAAGAAGCTCATGAAAGAATAGAGCAGACCCGAGGAAACAAATTGGATGGTTTCCAACAGGGGTGCCCAACCTTTTGAAGAGCGGGGGGCCACTTAAGTGACTTTGTAACCGGTCGCTGGCCACAGAACACCCAGTGTAGTCCTCTTCTCTATAAATTGCCTCAGCGCCCACATCAGCTCAGCTACCACAGGAAATTCACCTGGAATAATCAACTGGATGGCACTTTAAAATCACAGCACTTTTTGATAAAATAAAATATACTGCAAGAATTTGGAAGTTTGGTTATTTAACTATCGGTTAAAAAAAAGCCAACTTGCTTTAAATTTAACCGATGGATTCCTAACCGATAGGTCAAAACCGATCGTTAATAGGCACGACCATTGGTTAAAAATCCATGCATGCTCATAATCAAGTCAACGCATGCTTGGAAGCATTGAACTTAATTTTTTTCAGCACATCGTTGTGTTTTACGTCACCGCATTCTGACACGATCGGTTATTTAACCAATGGTGTGTGGGCACGACGGACCATCAGTCAGCTTCATCGGTTAACCGATGACAACGGTCCTTCAGACCGTTCTCATCGGATGGACTGATCGTGTGTACGAGGCTTTACAACAACGTCAACGTCAGTAATATATTATATAGTGTGGAGATCAGTTTAGCGGGGTCTGTGCCCAGAAATAAATTACCATGTCAAGGGTAAAGATGTGTAGAGTGGGGTTGCTTTAGGGAACTGAGCTTGCACAACAAGTCAAAGGGAAATGTTGGATTTTAAACAACTCTTCAACACACAGTGATGTTGATTTACTAAAACTAGAGATTGCCAAATTTGTCGCAGTTGTTCATGGTAGCCAATCAGCTTCTAACTGCAACTTGTTCAATTAAGCTTTGACGAAAAAAAACCTGGAGGCAGATTGGTTTCTATGCAGAGCTGCACCAGATGTTGCACTCTCCAGTTTTGGTAAATCAACCCCATTACGTCATGCGTTAAGGTGCACTACTAGCCCATTCAAAATTATTCGGCTACCTAATGCAACACACCTCAGTACTTAAAAAAGCATGATTTTTTTTTTTAAATACTGTAAAGTTTGGTACTTCTGGTGGTAGGAGAGTTAAAGGGGTTGTAAACCTTTGTATTTTTTCTCCTTTATGCATCCTTATAACTCCTTGCAGTGACTGGCCCCCTAGCCCCCCCATTTTACTTACCCGAGCCCCAAATTTCTGTCGGCGTGTCCCCGCCGTCCCTCTCTCCACAGGTTCCTGGCTCTTGATTGGATATATTGATAGCAGCGCAGCCATTGGCTCCCACTGCTGTCATTCAAATCCAATGACACGGGCACCAGGGGTGGGGCAGAGTCCGGCATTCGTGTCTGTGGACACAAATGCTGGACTCAGGAGCGCGCCCACAAGGTAACCCCCTCGCAAGAGCGCTTCTCAGAGGGGGTTATCTGATGCGAGGAGGAGCGGCGAGAGCTGCCGGGGGTCCCTCAGAGAAGGAGGTTCGTGGCCACTCTGTGCAAAACGAACTTCACAGTGGAGGTAAGTATGTTTTTTATTTAAAAAAAAAAACATTCTTTACAACCACTTTAAGTATTATTGTTTTTTATTTTTAAGGGGCACTTTAAAAAATAATTAGTAGATATATTTGCGCAGACATTTTTAAAACACAATTAATACAGTGTAATGAATTTTAGTGCACAAAAATGCAAAGTAATACCCATTTTTTGGGTAAAAAAATAAAAGATGATATTGCTCCAAGTAAATAGATAACAAACATGCCATGCTTTAAAGGAATGGCGACAAACTACAATACATTTAATTACCCATAGACGACACTTTAAAAGCTTTATCAGGTTATCAGTTTAGAGTTAAACAGGAGGTCTGGTGCTAGAATTATTGCTCTCACTCTTATGCCATGTACAGACGATTGGACATTCCGACAACAAAACCGTGGTAAATTTCCGACGGATGTTAACTCAAACTTGTATTGCATAAACACGGTCACACAAATGTTAGCGGAAATTTCGAACGTCAAGAACGCGGTGACGTACAACACGTACAACGGCACTAGAAAAGAGAAGTTCAATACCAGTCGTGTTAGTAGAAGTTTGATGAGAGACGATTTGCGTTTTTCAGTCTCATGCTTTTAATTCCATTACAGCGTGACGAATGTGCTATCTACATTACGCTTCAGTCTCGTACTTGATTCAAACCATGCGTGGAATTTTGTGCATCGGAATTGTCCACACACTATCGGACTTTACGAGAACAGATTTTGTTGTCGGAAAATTTGAGACCCAGCTCTCAAATTTTTGTTGTCGGAAATTCCGACAATTGCTGCAGGAAATGTGGGAAAAAAAGTCCCTGACCCTTTTTTTTTTAATTAAGTCGCAATGAACCGCACGGCATCATGCTGTTTTGCATACATAAAATTATGCGTGGGGATGCCATTAAGAATTTAATAGTACCCTCCCACACCTACAAAAGAGGAGTGTGCTTTGCCTTTGGGTCAGGAATGCATGCGATTATGCACATGTTCCCAACCCACATAAATGTGAACCTACCTAAGAACCTAAGCAAGGAAAACTCAAACTACTGTGTGCAGGGACCCCAAGTAAATCCCAAAGGGCCCCACGTGGCTCCCAAGCTGCAGTAGAGCACTGGGGGCTAGATAATGCTGCACATCCTCTATCCAGAAAAGGAGGCAGGCTTTATCTGACCTTCTACATCTCCTAATTCACATTGTAAGAAGCGTATGCCGCGTACACACGACCGTTTTTCATGATGAGAAAAATGCAATTTTATAAATTGGGTGTATAGGCTCCAGAGCATTTTTATAGACGAGAAAAATGGGCATTAAAAATCTAGAACCTGATCTATTTTTTCTCGTTGTGAAAAACAGTCGTGTGTAGGCTTTAACGACGGGGAAAATTGCGCAAGCTCAGAAGCAAGTTATGAAAAGGGAAATTTGCATAATCAGCCCAAAAGGTGGCGCCATTCGAATGGAACTTCCCCTTTATAGTGCCGTTGAACGTATTGTACGTCACCATGCTTTGCTCGAGCATTTTTTATCACGACCGTGTGTATGCAAGGCAGGCTTGAGAGGAATCACGTCATGTGTACGCGGCATGACAGTGTGCAATGAAATCAGAGTAAGCAATTTCAAGAGAGAAGCTGGTACAGTTGTGCAATACTGAAGGGAAGGCTGGAGTTCAGCTTTAAGCTGTGACTCCTTTTAAGCTTTCAGGCATGTTTTTCTTTAATACAAGTTTACATATAACAATACATCAAATTTTCACTAAGTAATGTTTCCTTTTTTCATTTGTAAATCTGTTGTAAACTGTGTTTATCTGGTTTTCACATGATTAATTTTGATACTTTTTCACAGTCCGTTGCAATCTCACATCCCACTGACACCGCTCTGCACTAAACTTGGATTGACCTATTTCTGTGATCTCCGTAAATTCTATTAGAAAATACATGATTCCAGACCGCATAAAGAGGCTTTCTGATGTACATATGTTTGTTTTGCTGATTGGGTGCTTATTTTCAGCGTGCAGATGTACCGCATGTAGATAGTTATAAATACTGCAATGATCAAGTCAGTTTAGGAGATTCAACTAAGCAGCTCCAAGAGCTGAGATATACAAAGTGGAGGATATATTTGCAGTGAAGGGGTAAAAATTAGATAATGGGGTTCTTGCTAACAGCAACACATTTTGCTGCACCTATCATTTCCATTAAAGAAGATAAATTAATAATAAACCTTTAATAAATGACATAGTTTGCTAAATCACTTTGCATCATACAGGACATTTTTATAAAATATGTTTCAAATTTGTTTTAATCGTTTCTATTTGAATGTTGCTGATCTCCTGTCACAGCTGTGTAGCCACTTCCTGTTTACATGTACACAAGTGTTGACTCTATGGCTTTCCTCATGACAAGAACTAACGTTCTAATAGGAGCGACCCAAGTCTCTCCGACTTAGAAAAAGGTTCTTGTACGACTTTGGGGGCGACACGGGGCGACTTGCTTTGACTTCTATACAGAAGTCATTTTGCAAGTCGCCTCTGAAGTTGTCTTCAGGTCGCCTTGCAGAGTCGCCCCCAAAGTCGTGCCGCCCCAGTGTGAACCGGCTCTAAAGCGGTATTAAACTCAAAACCAGAACTGTAATATACTGCAGTAGATGTGGTGGTTGCATTAGTTCTCTTTTTTTGTGTTTTCCCTCTATTTTCACCAGGTGATCTGGCCAGTAACCAGTGCCATCTTAATAGCATTACCAGCCCATGGTACATCAGGTGTCCCATCACAGAGTCCTCATACATTAGGTGTCCCATCACAGTGCCCCCATAACAGTGTTCCCATACATCAAGTGTCCCATAAAAGTGTCCCCATACATCAGGTGTCCCATCACAGTGTCCCCATACAGCAGGTGTCCCATCACAGGGAGGTGTACAGTCAGGGCTCAAGTCCTGCGGGAACGCGTGGGAACGGAGTCCCTGCACTTTTTTCACAGCAGGAATGCAGTTCCCTTTGCAGGACTAGAGCAGCCGAGCCGCCCGAGCCAATCCTTCACTAAGCGTCGATGCCCAGCTCAAGTTACTGTCAGGGGCAGGCGAACCTTAGTAATCCTTTATGTTACTGGCCGCTCACTGGATTCATCGGGTAGTATGCGGGTATTCCGTCACTTCCTCGATGCCGCAATGTGTCCTGGGAGCTTTTGTCATTGTTCCCAGGAGACATTGCGGAGGTCTGCCGCAAGTTATCGCGGGATTTAGAAAGAACTTGCTTAAAGTTCTTTCTAAATCCGGCGATAACTCGTGGCAGACCTTCGCAATGTCTCCTGGGAACAATGAAAAAAGCTCCCAGGAGACATTGCGGCATTGAGGAAGTGACGCAATACCCAAACATTACCCGATGAATCCATATACAGGAAGGGGCCAGTGACATAAAGGATTACTAAGGTACAGTGGATCGAAAAAAAAAAAGGTTTAGTAATTATGCATATGAGCGTATCATTTTTTTCTTTTTTGGTGGGAGAGTGGATCTTGGGTGGGAGTTCCCACACTTTTTTCCCCAGGACTTGACCCCTGTGTACAGTGCACCTGCACAGCTGCAGAAGGCAATACTTGTAGGATGGGGAGGAGTCTGTGACATCAGATGGGGAATATCACCTATCTAGCACCAAATGTTGAGTGTGACCATATTGTGCCAACAACGGTAGTGGCCTAAAAGGGGTATGGCTTAATAACACACAAAGTGTAGAAACCAGAAGTACATAAAGCACAAAATGCCTCCCAAACAAAATTGTTCATTGAAACATTGAATTGTACTCGCTAGACCTTGGTATGGAGTTACTGTTTCTGTGATCCCTCACAGTCCACCATCTGCTGATGAGTTCCTTCCCCTTATCTCCAGTGAAGTGTACAGTGCACCTGCACAGATGCAGAAGGCAATACTTGTAGGATGGGGAGGAGTCTGTGATATCAGATGGGGAATATCACCTATCTAGCCCCCCCATGCTTCCCTCTGGACCGGCAATCATCAACACGCTCATGCTACAGGTCATGTCACAGTCTGCATTCAGAGATGTTTTTCCCCCCTGCAGGATGGAGGAGAAAACAAAATATTTTCTCCAGCAGAAGCCGGCTGCTGCTCCTTCTAAAGCCTCATACACGCGATCAGATTTTCCAAAAAAAATTATATGATGAATGTCTGTTGACGGAAAATCCAACCATTTGTATGCTCCATCGGACAATTGTTGTCGGATTTTCCACGGACAAATGTGGGATAGCATGCTTTAAAATTGTCTGCCAATAAATTTGTGTTGTCGAATTAACCGATTGTGTGTACACAAGTCCGTCGGACAAAACTCCAAAGTCAAACACGCATGCTCAGAAGCAATGTTCACCATAACACAAAATTAGCAGAAGTTGCCCAAAGGGTGGTGCTAAAGAGCTGAAAAAACACATAGTTTTGTGTTTGTTGGCTGACAATTCTTTGTCGTTTCTATGCAATACAAGTTCCTGGCCAACGCCCTTTGGACAAAAGTCGTACGCTTTTTCCAATGAAAATAGGATTGTGTGTATGAGGCTTTACAGTTGCCAAATCACCAGTGCAACCCCCAACACAGAGCCCCCCCCTATTTTCCTGGCTTTGAGCATGAGCCTCCCCCATGCACATGGGTGTGCCCACTTATTAAGATGGCCCTGCCAGTAACACATCTTCTATATTACAGTGCCTCCACCCTGGATGAATTAACACAGAGGGCACCTTTAAACAGCAGCTTTGTGAGTCTCGGCCCTGGGGAGGGCTGTGTTAGATGTACTAACATATTTAGATACACATACAAATTGAAGCTGAACTCCAGCTGACACTTTAGAATCAGTCACAGCAAACTGTTTTTTTTTTTCCTTTTGGGATGAAGGTTTTGTATGAATAAATAAAAGCTGATCATTGAAAGCACCCTTACATGTGTTAAATGATTTGTCTCATCTCTGTAACAGATACAGTACATTCTGCAAGAGAGCTTGTTCTTTTGGAAGACAGCAGACTTCCTTACCAGATCACCATATGAATATAGAAGAAAGCCTAAAAAAGAAAACGTATGAAGCCATCACATCTAAGAATTGGTAAGCTGCAATATGCATCTTAAACTCTAAAATGATGGCGTAACTAAAGACAAAACTTACATTTTCCGCTTTGAATAGATAATGAAGGGTTGTAAACCCTCTCAGTTTTTTGCCATCTGTGTCCCTCCCACTGGGGAGATTTTCCTTCACTTCCTGTACCATAACCAAAACAGTAAAGCCCTGTACACACGATCGGTCCATCCAATGAGAACGGTCTGATGCACCGTTTTCATCGGTTAACCGATGAAGCTGACTGATGGTCAGTAGTGCCTACACACCATCGGTTAAAAACTGATCGTGTCAGAACGCGGTGACATAAAACACAACGACGTGCTGAAAAAAACGAAGTTCAATGCTTCCAAGCATGAGTCGACTTGATTCTGAGCATGCATGGAATTTTAACAGATGGACGTGCCTACTAACGATCGTTTTCTTTATTCGGTTAGGTATCGATCGGTTCAATTTAAAACAAGATTGCTTTTTTTTAACCTATGGATAAATAACCAATGGGGCCCCACACACAATCGGTTTGGTCCGATGAAAACGGTCTATCAGACCGTTCTCATCGGTTTGACCGATCGTGTGTACGCGGCATAGGTGTGCGCAGCCTATTGCAATAGGGTGTGCACCCTAAAACTTAAACACACATGCATGTGTGTGTCTACATATACAGTGGGGATCGAAAGTTTGGGCACCCCAGGTAAGAATTTGTATTAATGTGCATAACGAAGCCAAGGAAAGATGGAAAAATCTCCAAAAGGCTTCAAATTACAGATTAGACATTCTTATAATATGTCAACAAAAGTTAGATTTTATTTCCATCATTTACACTTTCAAAATTACAGAAAACATAAAAATGGCGTCTGCAAAAGTTTGGGCACCCTGCCGAATTTATAGCATGCACTGCCCCCTTTGCAAAGCTGAGACCTGCCAGTGTCATGGATTGTTCTCAATCCTTGTCTGGGAAGACCAGGTGATGTCAATCTCAAAGGTTTTAAATGCCCATACTCATCTGACCTTGCCCTAACAATCAGCACCATGGGTTCTTCTAAGCAGTTGTCTAGAAAACTGAAACTGAAAATAGTTGACGCTCACAAAACTGGAGAAGGCTATTAGAAGATAGAAAAGCGTTTTCAGATGTCAATATCCTCTGTTCGGAATGTAATTTAAGAAATGGCAGTCATCAGGAACAGTGGAAGTTAAAGCAAGATCTGGAAGACCAAGAAAAATATCAGACAGAACAGCTCGCAGGATTGTGAGAAAAGCAATTCAAAACCCACGTTTGACTGCACGATCCCTCCAGAAAGACCTGGCAGACACTGGAGTTGTGGTACACTATTCCACTATAAAGAGATACTTGTACAAATATGGTCTTCATGGAAGAGTCATCAGACGAAAACCTCTTCTACGTCCTCACCACAAAAATCAGCGTTTGAACTTTGCAAATGAACATATAGACAAGCCTGATGCATTTTGGAAACAAGTTCTGTGGACCGATGAGGTTAAAATATAACTTTTTAGCCGGAATGAGCAAAGGTACGTTTGGAGAAGAAAGGGCACAGAATTTAATGAAAAGAACCTCTTTCCAACTGTTAAGCATGGGGGTGGATCAATCATGCTTTGGGGTTGTATTGCAGCCAGTGGCACAGGGAACATTTCACGAGTAGAAGGAAAAATGGATTCAATAAAATTTCAGCAAATTTTGGATGGTAAATTGATGCCATCTGTGAAAAATCTGAAGTTAAAAAGAGGATGGCTTCTACAAATGGATAATGATCCTAAACACACCTCAAAATCCACGGGGGGATTACATCAAGAGGCGTAAACTGAAGGTTTTGCCATGGCCTTCACAATCTCCTGACCTCAACATAATTGAAAATCTATGGATAGAACTTAAAAGAGCAGTGCGTGACAGACAGCCCAGAGATCTCAAAGAACTGGAAGACTTTTGTAAGGAAGAATGGGCAAAGATACCTCAAACAAGAATTGAAGGATTCTTGGCTGGCTACAAAACCCGTTTACAAGCTGTGATACTTGCCAAAGGGGGCAGTACAAGATATTAACTCTGCAGGGTGCCCAAACTTTTGCAGACGCCATTTTTTTGTTTTCTGTAATTTTGAAAGTGTAAATGATGAAAATAAAATCTAACTTTTTTTGACATATTTATAATAATGTCTAATCTGTAATTTGATGCCTTTTGGAGATTTGTCCATCTTTCCTTGGCTTCGTTATGCACATTAATACAAATTTTTACCTGGGGTGCCCAAACTTTCGATCCCCACTGTATATGACCCCGACACATCGATCTCCCTGCCAGGACAGTGAAGGAGAAGAGCATAGACACTTCTCTTATGGCAGAGCAGGTAAGAGGTAGATCTTTCCCCTGTTCCTGTTGCTACCTCAAGCAATATTACTAATGCGCATGGGGTGATTAGGGTCTGCCTGGGCACACCCGGCACACCCTGTGCGCACGCCTATGGTACGCGGCATAAGGGAGAACTAGTATCCCATTGGAAGAGTTTAGCCCTGTACACATCGCCCAGAATCTCGCCAGGAAGAAAACATTATTTTTCCTGACGAGATTCTTGGCAAGAATCTCTTGCCGGCCTAGTGTACAGACACTCCATTCAAAAGAACCGCCGTTCTTTTGAATGGTACCAACGCGGTGACGTCATCGACTACGACGAGCATGCGCTTTATACATTCGATGCCATCGCCGTCATCTTGCTACACCCTACCTATGCCTTGGAAGCTACCGCGCATGCGTCAAAGTCATTTCGAGCATGCGCAGGTTTCCACGGCGACAGGCAATTATACACACACTCGTGTTTCTAGGCAGTAAAACACTGCCGAGAATCACGACGAGGAAAATAGAGAGCAGGTTCTCTATTTTTCTCGTCGAGATTCCGGGCAGTTTTCTTGATGAGAAACCTGAAAGCCTTGAACACACGCTCGGTTTACTTGGCAAGAAAGCTCAGCCAGCAGTTTTCTTGCTTCTTCTTGCCGAGAAAACCGAGTGTGTGTACGAGGCTTTCCGCTCTAAGCTTGTTCTATTGACAAACCAAAATGTGGTATTTTTTTTACTTTCACTCTCTGTGATAATGGTAAACAAGACAAATAGAGATGGCAAATCCCCCTAATGGGGGCACAGACAGCAATAAAAGTGACAGGTGTTCAAACTTCTCTCTATTCCAAAATAAAAATAAAAAGGTTTGCCTTCAGTTATACTTTACTTTTTTTGCTCCCTTTTGGTTTGTTAAACACCTTTTTTAATATCTGCCAATGCCATAGACACAGTACGTTGAGTGGGTGTAGTCACCCTAGCTTAGGACATGAAGTGTGTTATTGGCAAGATTACCAGGTGAATATATAGTGAACAAAAGACCAGAAAAAAAAGAAAACTAATGCAGTCAACTCATCTACAGTATGCACTGGCAAGCTGCAATATAGTACATTTTTTGTTCATGCATTTACACTAAAGTCACCCTCTTCATTTCAGTCTGCTGCTGTTCATGACATCCCAAATCTGCCAAATAAAATTCTAACTTGTCTGCACACAGCATCCACCTAGCATTTGTAGCCAGGATTTCCCGGAATTCTCACTCACCTGTTTCCTGTAATTGGCTTACTCTCACAGAAGTAGGCACAAAGCCTGAGGTCAAATTGTATGTCGCCTCTTGTGTAAGCTATGCAGTTGCCAACAGGCTTTAAATGTGAGTCTGGGATCCTGCACATTAAAACCTTCCATCAAATAAAGTCTTCTAAATATAACTTAGTATTATTATTGAATTTTTTATGAGGTTGAGTTCATTAGTTGCGTTAAGGCATTGTTATCCGGGGCTGCATGTGGCCTTTTTAGTTCTTCCTTGCTCTAATTGGTTAATCTAAGGGTTGTATTTGTTTAGAGCACACATTTTACTCTACCTTATAGGGAAGTGAATTATACATTATTAAAAGTAGATTTACATCATATGTTAACCATATATTCAAAATAAAATCCGGGGATATTCTACTGACAATGCCCACTTTTATTGGGTGTGGAGCAGGGGAGCAGGGATAATAGCGGCATGCAAAGCATGCTACACCAAATGTTGAGTGTGACCAAATTGTACCAACAGTGGTAGTGGCCTAGGGTATGGCTTAATAACACACAAAGTGTAGAAACCAGAAGTAAATAAAGCACAAAATGCCTCCCAAACAAAATTGTTCATTGACACATTGAATTGTACTCACTAGACCTTGGTATGGAGTTACTGTTTCTGTGAGCCCTCACAGTCCACCATCTTCTGATGAGTTCCTTCCCCTTATCTCCAGTGAGGTGTACAGTGCACCTGCACAGATGCAGAAGGCAATACTTGTAGGATGGGGAGGAGTCTGTGATATCAGATGGGGAATATCACCTATCTAGCACCCCCATGCTTCCCTCTGGACAGGCAATCATCAACACGCTCATGCTACAGGTCATGTCACAGTCTGCATTTAGAGGTGTTACTCTCCAGTCTCTATCCAGTACAGTATATTAATGTTACAATGTGCCATTCTTGTCTACTGCTACTCATTTACTTAGCCTCATGCCCCCCCCCCCCCCCCCCCCATATTAAAACACTGTGCCCACCCCATCCTTGTTCCAGCCATGTATTCTAGTGTAGTGTTGACTTACTGGCTCCAGGCCCAGATGTGCACTGCAGGTCACTATCACAAAGAGGAACAAGGTGACAAATAATCCATATTCTCCCTTCAAAAAAAGTCTAGATAAGCAGAGACAGAAGGGAGTAGACAATGTGATATCAGCATGTGGCATCCTCAATAACCCCAGACACAGTTGGGAGCAGATACACTCCCCATTGCCCTCCTCCTGCCCCATGCCAAACACAAAAAATGTTTCTAAGATGGATTACCCTGCAGACGGGGACACTATTATTAAAGTGGAAATAAAGTCTTATTTGTTACTTGTACCTACATGTAAGCCTATAACAGGGATATGCAATTAGCGGACCTCCAGCTGTTGCAAAACTACAAGTTCCATCATGCCTCTGCCTCTGGGTGTCATGCTTGTGGCTGTCAGAGTCTTGCTATGCCTCATGGGACTTGTAGTTCAGCAACAGCTGGAGGTCCGCTAATTGCATATCCCTGGCCTATAACAAGGCTTACTTGTAGGTAATATGAATATTTATTAACTTGCACGGTTTAGGAGATAATCAAAGTGCATGCAGTCGTTGACATCATCGGCGCATGCGCTCTGAAGGTCCGGACAGTGCCAGACCCTCAGAGCCCATAAATGGTAGCTTTCACACACATACACGTGATTAACGTCGTTGCCGCTCCGGCCACTCACAGTGTTGGAGCCTGCGAACCCAGAAGAAACATGGGGGATGATGCCAGCTGTCTCAGCGGTTTGTGGGTGGGCTTCAAGGATGCATACTAGTTCATTATGACTTTGTCTTACAGGTTGTTTTTTTGTGGAGGGGGGGGATGTTCCAGGGTTACAACCGCTTTAAAGTGTGAAAGAATTAAGGGACACAGTCTTCTAACACAGGAGAAAATCAGGGACAATTTTTTCTGGGGACCCTTCGTCCACAGATCCCTCTTAATGTTTTATCTGGGTAGGTAGAAATATGGTAAAACATTTTCTGGTTATAAGAAATGTTTTCAGCTTTAAAGTGGGGTATACATTATAAGAAAATTGGGTGAACGATTGTCTGATTTACAAAAAAAAGTGCAGTGTCGCATTTTAAAGAGTCCCTGACCTTTTCCAAAAACGCATACGCAGGAAGCAAAAAGCACCAAAAACGCATAGGTGTGAACCAGGCCAAAGGCTCTTCCCAAACAATATGGTCCATCTTATGGCAATGCTTTTCCAGTCTTAAATCTAAAAAGTCACCATATCTCTGGCAACAGACAGCAATAAAAAAATAGTCTGTGAAAAAAAAAAAATAGCCTGTGTAGTGTTATGTAAGTTCTGGATGATGTGTGTTATGAAGGTGACAGGCATGAAATAGCAAAGAATATTGCAAGACTGTTTACTTAATGAGAAAAAACAGCCATACAGATAATCATTGGAAGGGTGGATTTTTGCATGCCATTATAAATTTTCACACACACACATCAGTCTGAGGCCTCGTACACACGACCAGGTTTGCCGTCGGGAAAACTGCCATGATAGCTTTTGGCCGGGAAAACTGGCCCATGTGTATGCTCCATGGCAATTTTCCAGACAGGAAAACCGCTGGGGAATCCTGGCGGGAATAATGAGAACATGTTCTCTTTTTTCCTGCCGCGATTCCTGGCAGCTTTTCCTATGGGAAACACTGCGATGGAGCATACACACGGCCGGGATTCCCAACCAAAGCTCTCATGGCAGTTTTCCTGTTGGGAAAGCCGGCTGTGTGTAGGGGGAAAAAGCTGCCGAGCAGGTTCTCGATTTTCCCCTGGGGTTTCCCGGTGGTAAAAAGTCTGCCGGGAAACCCGTACATGTGTACGAGGCATAACCCCAAGTATGTCTTGTCTCTTCACTGTTGAATATCATATAAGAAGATAGAATCCCTGCAATGAAAAGGGGTTGCTTGTTGCACAGCATTGTCATCTCTAGAAGAGAACAGAAGGAAATAAAAACCAGGGCTGCCTACAACAACCTATACTCATTTTCCCCCAAATGTAAAACCTGTGCACATTTAAAAAATAAGCTTAATAAGTAAATTTAGGCAGAACTAGATCTTAAAGGGTTTGTAAAGGAATATTTTTTTTTTATCTTAATTGCTTCCGTTACCTTAATGCAGTTCTGTCCTCATTGTTTGTTTTTGCTCTTAAGTTGCTGTAATTCTTCTCTGATCTCCACACTTCCTGGTTGTCTGTTTCCTGATAACCACAGTACTGGGAACTTTATCTCTGTGGTCACTAATCAAGGAGGTGTGATTACTGTGTGACTAAAACCCCTCAGCACCAATCAGTTTCGTTTTCCAAACCATCACTGCCCTGTATTGGCTCTGTGGCTCTGTACATCACAGAAGCAGGAAACAACATGCAAAAACTAAACTAGAAACTGCAGGTACATTATATGATTGATTTTTATCTATTTTTAATCATTTTTAAAAGGAATCAGTTAACTATTATGTCTCTATACCCTGTAAACAGTCATTTCAGCAAAAAAAAAAAAAAATGTTTTCCTTTACAACTCTTTTAAGCCTGATTCACACCTATGCAGTTGTAGTGCTTTTTGCAGATTTGCACTACAGTCCATTTATCATGGTTTACTATGGAACACATTCTGTAGTGCAAATCTAAAAATGCATAGGTGTGAATAGATCCAGAAAAATTCTGGAGCTGATTTCCAGCAGAAGACTTTGGTTGATGCATGTTGCGTTGGCATGTGCTGCATTGCATTTTTACAAGAATTTGCCGCTAGGGATGAGCTTTGTGTTCGAGTCGAACTCACGGCCCATAATTCACTGCGGCATCGCAGTGCATTGCTGGCTGATGATTGACCAAGCATGCACTATGACCCGCATGCTTGGCCAATCACAGCTTGCAAAAAACGGAGAGCCATAATTGGCCAAAGCCAGGGTGGCTTTGGCCAATTATGGCTCAGGGGGTTTAGTACACGCCCCACACTATAAAAGGCCACCTGCAAGTCGTGTGTAGTGTGTTGCGGCAGTGGTTAAAGATAGAGACAGAGAGAGAGAGACAGTGTCATTTCAATTGAGTTAGATAGAGCAGGCAGGCAGGCTAGTCAGTTAGAATTACAGTGTGTAGAGGATATATATGCATCCCAGGTGTTGTATATATATTTATACACTGTATAGTTTAGCTAGATCCGCTCTTCCTAATTTACTGACAGGCAGGCAGGTGATTGTGCTAGCTGCAGTATTCTCACATGGTGTACTGTCTGTGTCCTCTGCAGTGTGCACCTAAAGCTACGTGGTGTGTGTACTGTCCGTGTCCTCTGCACATTGTGCACCTAATGTAAAGCTGGTGTTTCTCATATTTACTCCTAGAAGCAGAGATCTTCTCATATTAATACTACAGGCAGGGTATATTGCTGCAATTACTTTCACGTGGTGTACTGTCTGTGTCCTCTGCAGTGTGCACCTAAAGCTACGTAGTGTGTGTACTGTCTGTGTCCTCTGCAGTGTGCACCTAAAGCTACGTAGTGTGTGTACTGTCTGTGTCCTCTGCAGTGTGCACCTAAAGCTACGTGGTGTGTGTACTGTCCATGTCTTCTGCACATTGTGCACCTAACGTAAAGCTGGTGTTTCTCATATTTACTCCTAGAAGCAGAGATCTTCTCATATTAATACTACAGGCAGGGTCTATTGCTGCAAGTATTTTCACGTGGTGTACTGTCTGTGTCCTCTGCAGTGTGCACCTAAAGCTACGTGGTGTGTGTACTGTCCGTGTCCTCTGCACATTATGCACCTAACGTAAAGTTGGTGTTTCTCATATTTACACCTAGAAGCAGAGATCTTCTCATATTAATACTACAGGCAGGGTCTATTGCTGCAAGTATTTTCTCGTGGTGTACTGTCTGTGTCCTCTGCAGTGTGCACCTAAAGCTACGTGGTGTGTGTACTGTCCGTGTCCTCTGCACATTGTGCACCTAACCTAAAGCTGGTGTTTCTCATATTTACTCCTAGAAGCAGAGATCTTCTCATATTAATACTACAGGCAGGGTATATTGCTGCAAGTACTTTCATGTGGTGTACTGTCTGTGTCCTCTGCAGTGTGCACCCAAAATGACTTGGTGTGTGTGTACTGTCTGTGTCCTTTGCTGCAAGTACTTTCACGTGGTGTACTGTCTGTGTCCTCTGCAGTGTGCACCTAAAGTTACGTGGTGTGTGTACTGTCCGTGTCCTCTGCACATTGTGCACCTAACGTAAAGCTGGTGTTTCTCATATTTGCTCCTAGAAGCAGAGATCGTCTCATTTTAATACTACAGGCAGGGTATATTGCTGCAAGTACTTTCACGTGGTGTACTGTCTGTGTCCTCTGCAGTGTGCACCTAAAATGACTTGGTGTGTGTGTACTGTCTGTGTCCTTTGCTGCAAGTACTTTCACATGGTGTACTGTCTGTGTCCTCTGCAGTGCGCACCTAAAGCTACGTGGTGTGTGTACTGTCCGTGTCCTCTGCACATTGTGCACCTAACGTAAAGCTGGTGTTTGCCATATTTATTCCTAGAGGCAGGGATCTGCTCATATTATACTATAGGCAGGGGATATTGCTGCAAGTACTTTCACGTGGTGTACTGTCTGTGTCCTCTGCAGTGTGCACCTAAAGTTACGTGGTGTGTGTACTGTCCGTGTCCTCTGCACATTGTGCACCTAACGTAAAGCTGGTGTTTCTCATATTTACTCCTAGAAGCAGAGATCTTCTCATTTTAATACTACAGGCAGGGTATATTGCTGCAAGTACTTTCACGTGGTGTACTGTCTGTGTCCTCTGCAGTGTGCACCTAAAGCTACGTGGTGTGTGTACTGTCCGTGTCCTCTGCACATTGTGCACCTAACGTAGGGTGGCTTTGGCCAATTATGGCTCAGGGGGTTTAATACATGCCCCACACTATAAAAGGCCGCCTACAGGTCGGCCTTGTGTAGTGTGTTGCGGTGGTGGTTAGAGACAGAGAGAGAGAGAGTGTCATTTATTCTAGGTAGATAGAGCAGGCAGGCTAGTCAGGGAAAGTTACAGTGTTTAGAGGATATATATGCATCCCAGGTGTTGGACATATATTTATACACTGTATAGTTTAGCTAGATCAGCTCTTCCTAATTTACTGGCAGGCAGGTGATTGTGCTAGCTGCAGTATTCTCACGTGGTGTATTGCCTGTGTCCTCTGCAGTGTGCACCATAAAGCTACGTGGTGTGTGTACTGCCTTTGTCCTCTGTAGTTTGCACCTAAAGCTACTTGGTGTGTACTGCCCGTGTCCTCTGCAGTTTGCACCTAAAGCTACGTAGTGTGTACTGCCTGTGTCCTCTGCATTGTGCACCCTAAAGCTACGTGATGTGTGTACTGCCTTTGTTCTCTGCAGTTTGCACCTAAAGCTACTTGGTGTGTACTGCCCGTGTCCTCTGCAGTTTGCACTTAAAGTTACGTGGTGTGTACTGCCCGTGTCCTCTGCAGTGTGCACCTAAAGCTACGTAGTGTGTGTACTAAAAGAATATAAGATGATCACACTCCCTAAGGGGTGTCAACAAATTAGAACAGCGCTAACAAATATCTGTGCATATTTGACTATATGTGAAATACATTATTACAACCCATATGTAATGATATACAGTGATAATAAGCAAAATATACCCAGTTTAAGAAATAAACACTAAACTGTGTACTGCCTGTGTCCTCTGCAGTTTGCACCTAAAGCTACTTGTGTGTACTGCCCGTGTCCTCTGCAGTTTGCACCTAAAGCTACGTAGTGTGTACTGCCTGTGTCCTCTGTAGTTTGCACCTTAAGCTACTTGGTGTGTACTGCCCGTGTCCTCTGCAGTTTGCACCTAAAGCTCATAGTGTGTACTGCCTGTGTCCTCTGCAGTGTGCACCATAAAGCTACATGGTGTGTGTACTGCCTGTGTCCTCTGCAGTTTGCACCTAAAGCTACTTGGTGTGTACTGCCCGTGTCCTCTGCAGTTTGCACCATAAAGCTACGTGGTGTGTGTACTGCCTTTGTCCTCTGTAGTTTGCACCTAAAGCTACTTGGTGTGTACTGCCTGTGTCCTCTGCAGTGTGCACCATAAAGCTACGTGGTGTGTGTACTGCCTGTGTCCTCTGCAGTTTGCACCTAAAGCTACTTGGTGTGTACTGCCCGTGTCCTCTGCAGTTTGCACCATAAAGCTACGTGGTGTGTGTACTGCCTTTGTCCTCTGTAGTTTGCACCTAAAGCTACTTGGTGTGTACTGCCTGTGTCTTCTGCAGTTTGCACCTAAAGCTATGTAGTGTGTACTGCCTGTGTCCTCTGCAGTGTGCACCATAAAGCTACGTGGTGTGTGTACTGCCTTTGTCCTCTGCAGTTTGCACCTAAAGCTACTTGGTGTGTACTGCCTGTGTCCTCTGCAGGCCATTAGTATGTCTGGAAGGACAACAAGGAGAGGCAGAGAGTCACAAGCCGATAAAAGGGGGCAAGCAGGCTCTGCGTCTAGAGGCAACAGTGCTGGTCGTGGACACGGTGCATCCTCATCAGCGCGTGGCTGTGGGACACGCTTGTCCTTGTTTTTGGCAGCTGGCCGTGTTGAGCCGCAACATGCCGAAGACTTGGTAGAGTGGATGACCAAGCCGTCCTCATCCTCCTCATCCTCTCTCACCCAGGCTCAGGGCACTTTGTCTGGCAAAGCAGCTGCCAAGGCATCCTCTTACCTCTGCTCAATGGCATCAGTCACTCCTTCCCTAGCCCCACCATGTCCTCCTGAGGAGGGAGTCCCCCGAACTGTTTGACCACAGTGTTGGGTACATGCTGCATGAGGATGCACAGCGTTTTGAAGGCTCTGATGATGGTACACAGTTAGAGGAAGGCAGTAACGTGAGCACAGAGTGAGGGAGTGCCCAAGAAGAACAGCAATCTGGCAGTCATGTTCCCCCAGCTGCAGCATACTGCCAGGTTTTCTACAGTGATGAGGAGGGAGGGGATGATGAGGTCACTGACTCTACGTGGGTGCCTGATAGGAGAGAGGAAGAGGAGGAGGAGGAGGAGGCACAGGCACATCTCCAACGAGGCAGGATGCCCTCCAGGGGCCAGCTTAAGGGCAGCACACCAACTGCATCAGAACGCAGAGCTATGTGTCTCAGCGTTATTCCAAAAGTTCTTTGGTGTGGGCAGTTTTGGGATGAGTGCATCAAATCGCACCGCTGCAATTTGCAACATATGTCTCAAGCATATCTCGCGTGGCCAAAACATCACCCGCTTGGGCACCACATGCTTGACCAGACAAATGTCGACCTGCCATGCAGTTCGTTGGCAAGCGTACCTCAAAGACCCACACCAAAGAACAAAGCGGACCTCCCCTTGCCCCTCATCAGCTGGGATCTCCAACCCCACTATACCCTCAGTCCTCTCAGAAGCCTGCACTAATAGGACTGAAGGTGTAGAATTAGGTGTGTCACAGCCTAGTAGATGCAGGCAATCTACTATCGGCACACCAATGGCAGATTGTACAAGGCAAATTTCCCTGCCCCAGCTGCTGCAGCGCCGAAAGAAGTTCTCTCCCAGCCATCCACATGCCCAGCGGTTGAATGCTAGCTTAGCTAAATTGCTAGCACTTCAACTGCTGCCTTTTCAGTTTGTAGATTCTGCCCCCTTCTGTGAGTTTGTGGAATGTGCTGTACCTCAGTGGCAAGTTCCCAAACGCCACTTTTTCTAACGGAAGGCGATTCCGGGTCTCTACCCACATGTGGAAGGCAATGTGCATGCCTCGCTGGACAGGGCGGTCAGTGGTAAGGTGCATATTACCGCCGACTCATGGTCCAGTAGGCATGGACAGGGACGTTACCTATATTTCATGGCGCATTGGGTGACTCTGCTGGCAGCTGGGAAGGACGCAGGACAAGGTACAGTAGTGTTGGAGGTTGTTCCGCCACCACGCCTCCAAAATGCTACTACTGGTTGTGACACACCTCTCTCCTCCACCTCCTCCTCTTCTTCTTCCTCTCTGGCCTCTTCCTGTGCTGATGTGTCCTCGGAGCCAGCGGTGCTCCGTAGGCGTTCAAGGGGCTACGCAGGTACGCAGGCAAAGAGATGCCATGCGGTGCTTGAGCTGGTGTGCTTGGGGGACAGGAGCCACACTGGGGCAGAGGTTCTGTCAGCTCTGCAGGGGTAGGCTCAGAGGTGGTTGACGCAACGCCAGCTTAAGCCAGGAATGGTGGTTTGCGACAATGGCACCAGCCTCCTCTCTGCCCTGCGACAGGGACAACTGATCCATGTGCCCTGTTTTGTGTTTTGCTCATGTCCTTAACTTGGTGGTGCAGCAGTTCTTGGGCAGGTACCCGGGCTTACAGGATGTCCTGAAGCAGGCCAGGAAAATCTGTGTGCATTTCCGACGGTCATATAATACCAGTGCTCGGCTGGCAGACCTCCAAAAGGAATAGAACCTGCCCAAGAACCACCTAATCTGTGACATGTCCACCAGGTGGAACTCTACGTTGGCCATGCTGCAGCGGCTGCACACGCAGCAGAGGGCCATCAATGAGTATCTGTGCCAATATGGCAGCAGGACAGGGTCAGTGGAGCTTGTTTTTTTTCCCATGCCAGTGGGCCATGATCAGGGATGCATGCACTGTCCTGTCACCATTTGAGGAGGCCACGAGGATGGTGAGCAGTGACAGTACATGCATCAGTGACACTGTCCCTGTTATTCACCTGTTGGAGCACACGCTGCGTGGAATAATGGACAGGGCCCTTGAGGCAGAACAGAGGGAGGAAGAGGAGGACTTCCTTTCCTCTCAAGTTCCCCTTTATCCAGACAGTGTTCCTTCTTGCCCGCCTATCACACAGGAAGAGGAGGAGGAGGAGGAGGATTGTGTCAGCATGGAGGTGGAGCCTAGCACTCAGCATCAGCAGCAGTCTTCAAGGGATCAATTACAGTCCCAAGAAACCCATGGACT
Organism: Rana temporaria; assembly: GCF_905171775.1. Classification (NCBI taxonomy): domain Eukaryota; kingdom Metazoa; phylum Chordata; class Amphibia; order Anura; family Ranidae; genus Rana; species Rana temporaria. The sequence continues at coordinate 342,504,241 of NC_053491.1, forward strand.
TGTATTTGGCTGGGACGAGGTGGCTCCGGATCATGTCGTCCTCAGTGACCCAGAGGACTCCGCACCGAATGCCTCAGCAAACCTACGTTGTATGGCCTCCCTGATCCTGCAAAGCCCGCGGAAGGATCCTCGTATTCATGCTATTAAGGAGAGGGATCATTACTGGCTGGCAACCCTTGATCAACATTACAAGAGTAAGGCTGCGGACCTTATCTTGCCAGCACAGAGGGAGCAGAAGATGAAACATCTTCGGGAGGCCTTGCAGAAAGGTCTGTGAAACGCGTTCCCAGAGACTGGGAGGTTACAAAATCCTGGTCCTGGACAACGACAATTTTTTAGTCCGCAGCCCCAAGGTATGACTGGTTCCAGCAACCATCGCCAGCGTCTGTTTTACATGGTGCAGGAATACCTAGGGGCAAGATCAGACTTGGACACCTTTACCAACGAAAATCCTCTGGCTTACTGGGTCTTGAGGATGGATCACTGGCCAGAGCTTGCACAGTACGCGATTGAGCTACTGGCTTTCAGAACGCACATTCAGTGCTGCTGGAGGCTTTGTAACCGATCACAGGGTGTGCCTCTCCACCGACTCGGTCGATCGACTGACCTTCATAAAAATGAATCAGGCTTGGATCACCACCAGCTACCAAGCACCTGATGCTGATTTTTTTGAAATGTCAGATCCCTTCAAGACTGCCTATGCTGATGCTGAGTGACTATCCTGTTATGCTGCTGAGTGACTATCCTTTTCCTTCTCAATGATCATGCTGATAGCTTGTAAGAAAGTTTTTGGTTCTGGGCACCACCACCAGTGGCTAAGGCCCAATTTTTTGCCCCTGTTTTACAGGGGCGTGTAATTACAATTTTTAATGCAATACTTTGCAGCGGGCTCATTCCTGCGCTCCAACTAGAGTATATGTGAGGGGTTGCAGTGTTGTGGCACCGCCACCAGTGCCTAAGGCCCAATTTTTCTGCCCCTGTTTAACAGGGGCGTGTAATTACAATTTTTAATGCAATACTTTGCAGCGGGCTCATTCCTGCGCTCCAACTAGAGTATCTGTGAGGGGTTGCAGTGTTGTGGCACCAGCACCAGTGCCTAAGGCCCAATTTTTCTGCCCCTGTTTATCAGGGGCATGTAATTACAATTTTTGATGCAATACTTTGCAGCAGACTCATTCCTGTGCTCCAACTAGAGTATCTTCGGGGGTTGCAGTGTTGTGGCACCAGCACCACCACCACCACCATCAAAGGCCCAAATTTTCTGCCCCTGTCCAACAGGGGCATGTAATTACAATTCTTGATCTAATATATCACAGCAGTGGCCATTCCTGTGCCCACCAAGAGTAACTGTGAGGGCTTACAGAGTTGTGGCACCAGCACCACCACCACCAACAAAGGCCCAATTTTTCTGCCCCTTTTCAACAGGGGCAGAAAAACGTCAATCACGTCGGGTCACAGTAGTTTTGCATAAAACACGCCCCCTGATCCAAATTTGAATTAGGCGGGCTTACGCCGGCCAATTTACGCTACGCCGCCGCAACTTACGGAGCAAGTGCTTTGAGAATACAACACTTGCCCGTGTAAGTTGCGGAGGCGTAACGTAAATCAGATACGTTACGCTTGCACAATTTTACGCGGCTCTACGTGAATCTGCCCCACAGTGTTGTGGCACCAGCGCCAGCACCAAAGGCCCAGTTTTTCTACCACTGTTCAACAATGGCATGTAATTACAATTCTTGATATAATAGTTCACACAGCAGGGCGTTCCAGCGCCCACCAAGACTAACTGTGAGGGCTTACAGTGTTGTGGCAACACCAAAACTTAGGGCCCAAATTTCTGCAGAGTATATACGGCAGGCCCCTACTTTCAAACATTCAACTTACAAACGACTCCCACTTGCAAACGGAAGGAGTGAACAGGAAGTGAGAGGAAATCTACCCCTAGGAAGGGAAATTCTCTTCTGTAAGAGGTGTCTCCTGTCCACTGATGCTTTATCACCAATCCTTGTTTTACTAAAAAAAAAAACACATTTTCAAAAAATCATTTTTCATTGGGACAGAAAGTGAATTGCAATCTTTTGAACAGATGCACACAGACAGCAAAACAAATGTTCCAGGGGTGATACTGATAACCCTTCTCTATGTTTTCAGAAAAGATTAAAAATTGATTTTATGGCTGGAGCTACACTTTAAAGAAGTACCAGTTAAAAATTACAAACAGATTCTACTTAAAGTGGAGGTTCCGCAGATTCTCGATTTTTTTCTTTCAGGTGCAATGCATAGTAACATACATGTAAAAGTAACACTAACTGGCTAGCCGGATCCTAGAGAATTGCTTTGTTTTCCGCGATCAAGAAGAACTTATACAATTTCTTCCTGTCGGTTTCCATCTAGCTTGTGGGCATTGTGAAGCCCACAAGCAAATACTTCCTGGTAGCCTTGCTGCAATGCTCCCATTGTGCACTGCAGAATCCCGCGCATGTGCTGTGTTGACGGCGAGCAGTGCGAGCTGCGCCGTCAACACTTCCTCATTATCATGACAACGGGTGACGTCAGTTCACATACACGCCCCGTTGTCATGATTTAGATGCTGGAAACAAAACGACTGCCTATTTCGACTGCAGACTATACGGAGGAGGACCAGAAGCAAAAAAAGCTCACTATATCTCCAGCGATACAGGTACTGATTAAAGATCGTCTCCTGGGAGTCTCGACACATCACTTCCAGGAGACATTGCGCACAGCACCCACAACACACTGGGCCGTCTGGGAAAACTAACGACACACCCACTCCCGCGGGGAACGAAACCCGGAAGCTACATTACATGCAGCTGAATCAAGGTAAACATTGACCTACGGGAAAAAAAAACATGGATTATACATGTATTAAGGTTGCTGCTCTGAGGCCCCGTACACACGACCAAACATGTCTGCTGAAACTGGCCCGCGGACCAGTTTCAGCAGACATGTTTGGTCGTGTGTAGTTACGAGCGTACAGAATTTCACCGTACATTTGCCCGCCGGGCCGTTTTTCAGCAGACATTTATTTGCAAACTTGTTTTAAAACCGTCCGCTCAAATCCTGTCCGAACGGACATGTTTGGTGGTGAGTACACAAAACCAACGTACAAAAACCCCGCGCATGCTCAGACTAAATGAGGCCACGGGAGCGCTCGTTCAGGTAAAACTCACGTTTGTTTGGGATATGGCACATTCGTCAATAGAAAGATTAATTCTAGCAATAGAACACTGAAGCAAACCACACAATAAACAACACTTGATGCCGTCGTTTTATTCATTCTTCTCTTGCTAGAAATAATCAGTTATTTAGCTCATGTTATTTCAACTGAGTTGTTCCATACAGAAAAGTGACATTTGTTAGCTGTGATGTAGTAAGATTTTAGCAATCTTTTATTGGCCCGACGTATCATATTTTTAGTGGTCCTCCACATGTCTAATTTTTTTATTTTAATGTTTAATGTTTATCTTTCCCACTTTATTTATGTGTTTATAGTTATGTCACCATTTAGAATTTTTTCATAGCAAATTGTTAGGATTTTGCTTTTGTTTGTATATTTAACTGGATTATTTTGAAGGTTGTTTAAATTGTCTACCATGTTGGCACACCAAATGCCCCCCCCCCCCACATGAGTTAGTGAATATTTTAGATGAAACATTTTATTTGTTTGTAATGTTTGATGCCTAAAATAATCCCCACAGTATTACAAACAATAGGCACGTTTTTAAATTCAACAAAAAGGCTTTTATTTTAGCAAATGATAAAAAGGAACAAAAACAGAATGGCAGCACTTGAACAGCTAGCAAAATACATGCAAACTTGCATTGTCAAACATGGTGAAGGCTAAACTAGCCAACCTCAGGAGGCACACAAACTAAAATCTGAAGCAGCAGCACATAACACCAAAGGAACCCAAGCTGTGGTAGTCTAAACAAGATGCCATTTGTGGGGGATCAAATGGAAGGCAGGGCATCAACGTCTCCTCTTCCTTGCAACCTTCCTTCCAGGCTGCCTTACAGCGGGTCTTCCCTGGGCCCTTGCAGGTGGGGATGATGTGGCAGCAGGAGTATGGTGTTGAGCAAGCCGGGCCGGGTCACATAGCCCAGTGTCTGGGGTCAGCAGCTCCCTCTGCATCCACCAAAGGGCCTCGTTGATCACACCCTTTGCCAGTTGCCTCTGCTCCTCCGTGCCTTTATTTAGATCATGTGCCAGGGAGGCACTGTAGGCCTCAGTGGGGTTGAGGGGGGCCCTCATGATGGCACTCGCCTCCCTAATCATTTGGAGGCTGGCTTCCTCCACTGCCCCCAATTTCTTCTTTCGGCCTGGTGGCCTAATATGGAGGGGAGGAGCCTGGCTGGTGGTGGTTGTCCTGGGGAGCTGCTGAACGCCACTGGGCCCGGCCTCCTCCTGGCTGCCACTGACCCCTTCGGCCTGGCTGTCAGTGAGGAGAGGATCTGCCACCTCCTGGCTGGTCTCTTCTTCCTGTGTAAAAAAAAGGGACATGTTGTAATATATTTATAAATATAATCACTCACATTTTCATGCTTGAATTTTCTTTTTTGCCGCTAATTTAAACTTGAAAACAGACTCACCCTCTAACCCCTGCAGTTGTCATCCCTGACACCTATTTGTTTGCCCACGACTTTTGATTTTTGCTTCCCAGCTTGTATTTTATTAACCAATATCAAGTCAAGAATCAAACAATAATTAATATTCTTCCATAAATAGTTATGAAACTACTATACCTCATCATCGTAGAGGCGCAGATCTGCCTCTCTGTCAGCCAGGCCCTCTTCATCCGACTCTGCAGGGCTGTGGTGATCTGGGGAAGTCCCGCTGGAAGGTAGCATGGAGGGAAGGTTGGGATTCAGACTTGACATAGATGGCCTGCCTTCCAGTTGATCCCGCAAAAATGACATCTGGCTGTAATACCACAGCTTGGGTTCCTTTGGTGGTCTTGCTGCTGCTCCAGATCTTAGCTGCTTTTGGTGAGCTTTGTATGCTCTCCTATATGTGCCCCTGAGGTTGGCAAGTTTATCCTTCACCATGTTGGCACTGCATTCTGGCACCCATGTCCTCATGTATGCTGCTAGCTGTTCAAGTGCTGCCGCTCGTACGTCCTTGTTGTGGTAGGTGGGCTGCTTTGAATCCCACAGGATGGGCATTTCCCTAAATTTATCCAGCAAGTGCTGGATTATGTCTTGGGTCTGCATTAGATCCATTTCCCAATTGTTTTGTAGTAATTTTAGTCTAGATTACAAAAAGAAAAAGAAACCAAAAACTCGATTTAAAAAAGGCTCAGCATTTACATTGATAGAATGTGTTGTTAAAAAAGTAGGACCTATATAGAAATACAAACACAGTGTCTCTTGTTTACAAAATACTGGCCAGCTCTGCCCCATTGGTTGGTTGTAGCTAACATTTTTTAAATACATGCCGCCCCTTTGGTTCCATTGCAGGAAATAATAGAAAGATACAACCATACCCAATTATTACAAATGACAGCATTCATCAAGGCACTATTGCATGTGTAGATATCCTGCCCCTCAGCATTGATTACATGAAAGACACTTCCTAATGACCTCTGTCCAACCAACACAGAACAATACTTGGCCTGATATGAATACACCCTACATAATTGCTAATGAGTTACATCATTTTTGACATCTATATTTTGTGATGTCTACAAAAGCATTTGGGTACGAAAATCACATTCTGGTATCCAAGAGACATAATAGCTTAATAAAACTGTGCAACCAACAGACCAAACCCCCATCCCATGGCTCTACATTTGATAGCCCGCTGCTGATCCCATGTTTAAATTTCTTACCTGCCTCTCTCAAAATCCTTGTTTGTTACGCTCGATGAATTAACACGTAACCAACGTAATCACGTCATGCGCCTTTTATCCACTCTGCGTATGTATGAAACGCCGCCCTCGTCACCTTTGCCATGCCCCTAATCAATTGAAAATGTAAATATGGCGTTAACTGTGTAGGTTCTGGAATCGCGCGAATATTCTCCGCGTAACCTACGTCAATACGTTGTTGGCATTCGCGACACTCCGCATATGCAAGAATCCCCGCCCTCATCTCCGCCCCTGACGGGACATTTCCTCGTTTCCACGCCCCTAATCTCTGTGGGAAGGAAAGATGGCGATGTCACACAAGCGGGCACGGAGCTCTCATGGCGCAAGTGAAGGGACAGAGGCAGGACCGTCCCGATCCAGGCCTAAAAGATATAAAGCCACTAATATGGCGTTTGAAGAAATGGTGGAGTTGGTTTACATCATGAGGAGGAAGGATTATGATGGTGAATGTGGGCCCTACAAAACACCGAACCGTAGAAAGTCACACATAATGGACAAGGTGGCAAGGAGAATGAGGAGAATGTTTGGTGTCACCAGGTCCAAGGAGCAACTCCGGAAGCGTTGGTCCGATTTAAAATTGAGGGAGCCACATCACTTGAAGAAGATCCTCAAAATTCTGCGTAAAAGTAAGTCCATATTATTTAAGGGGGGGGGGGGAATGTCTGCAATAATGTTTTGATATGTAGTTTTTGACATCTGCCTCCTTGGCCTGCTTGTACTTTTGAACACGTGTAGATACTGTATTGTGTTTATGTAAAATAACAACCTTTACCAAATTTCGTGAAATAGTAAACACGCGTAATATGACATTGTTTCGCAAAAATGCGAGGTTAGTCCAGGAACAACACACCTGGACATGGCTGACTGGCCACAAACTTTGTTTGCAAACATTTTTGAATAGCAAAATCACAGAAATTTACTTGAGTGCATGTGACAGGCAAACAAGATTCATTCTCCAAAATGCAAATAAAGATGATGTTTTAACATCTGGAAATGCAAAGCACCTGTGTCTCAACAATCAAAGGATATTTATTTGGAGGGTCGACGAGAATTAATGTTTTGGGGGGACATCCATGTGTGTCACTTCTTTGCAAAAAAGGGGCAGGATCAGAGCTTGGCCTAGAACTACGCCAAAAATGAAGGATTGCTGAAAGAATAAACAAACAAAAATCATCATAAATGTATCGTCTATGCAATGTGTGCGATTTATGATATACAATATCTGTGTGCTGATGAGTATACCTTTTGTTTTTTCATATTTCTTATAGGGGAAAGAAGACGCCAGCAATTGGAGGAGGCAGAGAGGGCCAGACACCCACAAAATCATACACCTCCACATGTGGAGGAGGAGGAGGCTGTGGAAGGAAGCGAGGAGGATGTGGAAGGAAGAGAGGAGGATGTGGAAGGAAGAGAGGAGGATGTGGAAGGAAGAGAGGAGGATGTGGAAGGAAGAGAGGAGGATGTGGAAGGAAGAGAGGAGGAAGACTTAACTCTGGATTTAGAATTCGGTGAAGATGAGGCGGAACTGGACGAAGCAGAATTGCGTGATTTTGAAGGGGTAGTGATGGATAAAGAAGGAGTTCTGGAAGAAGATGGAGGAGTCGTGGATGATGAGGGGGAGGTGGTGGAAGAAGGAGGAGTCGTGGAGGATGAGGCTGAGGTGGTGGAAGAAGGAGGAGTCATAGAAGATTGTGAAATTGTGGATGTTGAAATTATCAGGCCATCAGGTCAGTGTCACCCCAACATTAATAGGGCCAAACATATGCAGATAGGCCGGAAACTCTTTACATATTTTGAATGCCAATTTGTTTGTTTTTAGGGGATGAAGATGGTGTAGCACATTTTTCACGTGCAAGTGCTTCAATAATTGTACAGCAAGTAATGGAGTGCAGCACGGAAATGGACAATATGCGGGAAAGGATGGTCGTCATGGAGCAGAATGTTCGAAATGTCATTTCAGAGTGCAGCACGGAAATGGACAACATGCGCCAAAGGATGCTAGTCATCGAACAGAATTTCAAAAATATCATTGACATGATGGGCCGTGTCAAAGACTGAAACACAAAAGCCCATCCCCCGCCCATCCCCCGCCCACAAAACCATTTTTAATTTTTGTACTTTATAATACGCCAACATTTCTAAATGCACACACAGTGTGCCAATATGTGCTATCTGCCATCACAGACTATCTATTGTCTGTGCTTTGTGGGTACAAACCCCTCCATGATCCTCAAGTAGTTGAGAGGAAGAAGGGTTTGCTCCCACAAAACACAGACATTGATCACCCATGATGTCAGATAGCACATGTGGCCATTTGTCTGTTTAACCAATGACATTTGGCGATTTTTCACTGAATGTGTGCATTTAGAAATTTTGGCGTGTTCCAGTGTGAAAGCACACCATCCATGACTGACTGCTGTTCTTTTTTTATATTTTGGTTTGGTGTTGATCTTTTTTTGGTTGTAAATGTTTACAGTTTCAGATCACAAAACGAACAAGAAATATCACCGAAAGAAATAAGTTCACTAATTATCTTAAAAAAATACAAAACTTTTTGGTTGTGTTAAAATTGATAAAAAAAAATATACACAAAAAAATACAAAGCACAAAAATGTTTTGTAGAAAAACAATACCCAAAAAAATTTTTATGTAAATAAATGTCTTATAAAAAAAATAATTTTTTTTTAAAAAAAGGTAAAAAATATTTTAAAAAACACCCCAAAAAAAAAGAAACATATAAATTATTCTGGGTTACTGAAAACCAAACTAAATAATACCTTTAAGTTTGATCAAAAGTAGTAAAAATATATGTTTTGAAGTGTGTATATATATATATATATATATATATATATATATATATATATATATATATATATATATATATATATATATACATATATATATATATATATAGAGATAGATATATAGGAGACAAGCCAAAAAATTCTGGCGTATATTTTCAGTGAAATTATTATTACATTGTGTTTTGATAAGTATTCTTGATAATCACTGTCAATAAAGACAAAAAAAATAAAGAATTAAAAGAAAATATTTACAACAGAAAATTCAAAAAAAATGTATTCATCCAAAAAAGACACATTTTTTGGGGAAAAATGACTAAAATAAAAAAATTTAGTTGTGACATCAAAAGCTGAAAAATGAGTGGCTTCTTATTTCTAGACTGAATACCCAGTTTGTAGATGAGTGAATAATGTGCAAATGTGGTTAGTTAATACATCTGAGTAAGTAAATTTGGCACTAGAAGTGCACTATTTTTGGAGAGAACCTGGAAGACAGAAAAATAGAGAAAAAGCAGTAATGACAAACAACTGTATAAAGTCCAATGGTCTAATTATTTATTAGTTCTGAGAATATTCCTTTCTTTTGGGGGCCGAATTAGAAAGAAATATGATCTGGCATAGCAATGGCCCCCCGACCCATGAAGTACTCAACATATTTGTCGCGTACCTCACGAGCAGATTGGGGGGCCAAGCCAGCGCGACCAGTATCCAGGCCAGGAATGTTCTCTGAGGGTAGTCCTGCCTCAGAGCCCATGGGGGCTAGGTACGTCTGGGAGTGCCTGCGTAGAAAATTGTGCAAAATGCAGCAGGCAAATATAATGGTGTTCAATTTATATTCCGCCAAATGTATCGATGTCAGGAACAGGCGGAACCGGTTGGAGAGGATCCCAAAGGCATTCTCGACTACCCTCCGAGCCCTGGACAACCGAAAATTGAACACCTTCCTCTCTAAGGTGAGGGTCCTCTGGGGAAAAGGCCGCATTAGGTGAGGTCCAAGCCCGAAAGCCTCGTCCGCTAGGAACACAAACGGAAGTCCTTCCACATTATCTTCATCTGGTGGCAATGCCAGACCACCAGTTTGGAGACGATCATAGAAATCAGTCCGTGAGAACACTCCCCCATCTGACATCCGGCCGTTCTTCCCCACGTCCACATATAGAAACTCATACTGTGCCGACACCACCGCCATCAACACAATACTATGATAACCCTTGTAGTTATAATAGAAGGACCCCGAGTGGGGTGGGGGCACAATGCGGACGTGTTTCCCATCTATTGCTCCACCGCAGTTAGGAAAATCCCACCGCTCGGCAAATTGGGAAGCCACAGACTGCCATTCCTGTGGTGTGGAGGGTAGCTGTGGGGACAAACAAAAAAAGAGATTTAGTACTTTGGCACATAAACATTGCAAACATAATCCTACAAGCATCCTTGTGCAACTTTACATTTTTAAAATAGCATTTTCAAATTATGAAGGGAGAATTTCGGGGCACAAATATATAGGCCCACTTAATTAATAAGAGACTCCACAGCCCTCTGATGGGGACAAAAACACTTTGAAGGGGGGGTGGGGGGTGTTTAAACTGTTTTAAGAAAACAAAACAAAAAAAATTAAAAGAGGCAAGGTGGGGGTTGGCACGAAGATAGCATGCTGGACAGGTTAATATTGGGTAAGATCCAAATATGCAGGTAGGCCAAAATAACAAGAACATGTAAAAGCTGATATCAACATGCATAGTGAGAAAAGGGAACGTAAAAGTTAAACACACAGCATATCTGGGAACTTAAAAAAAATGTTAGTTGCCAACATTATTAAAGACACATTGTGATGTTCAAATGAGGGAACTTACCTTAATATACTCCTCGTGCAGAACTTTGATGATGGCAGCACACGTGTCCGGTATGATGACCCCAAGCGCCTGCGGAGAGATGCCTGTCGAGAACTTGAGGTCCTGCAGGCTCCTCCCAGTCGCCAGGTACCGCAACGTGGCAATAAGCCTCTGCTCGGCCGTGATGGCTTGGCGCATCACAGTGTCCTGCCTCGTGATATAGGGGGACAGAAGTTCCAGCAGACTGTTGAATACGGGGTCCGTCATGCGGAGAAAATTCCTAGTCATTAGGATTATTCTCCTGGATTTCCCTAAGCAGAGGCATATGTGAGAACTGGTCACGCTGGCGCAACCAATTCTTGGTCCAGAAACGCCTCCGCCCCCTGTTTCTGGCCAAAGTACTGGAATAATGAACATATCCAGCAGCCATCCCATAAACAGCACCAACTCGCGAAAATTGACGCTGCTGCTCCATCATGGCTTCAAACCGGCCGGCTGGTCAGTCAAGAACACACTCCAACAGAAAGCACAATCAAATCCAGCGGTACCTGCAAAGAACGCACGACACACAGATACGAACGCACAGTACGAAACTGCAAAGCAGAACGAACTGCACGCCTGTACCCGAATGCCAACTACGTACCCACAAGCACACGCACTGAACGAGAAAATACTACCTGCTAAAGCCTGGAGACCGAGAAGCGCGAATCAGCTCTAACCAAACCTTCACTAACACGAGCAAAGCCGTAACTAGCAAAAGCGGAACAGAGGGCGTCGCCATTGACTTTGGCCTTTCCCTTTATAGTGACGTCAAACGTGGATTACGTGCACGCGTTCAGGTCCGCCGGGAAATATGGTCCGCTGGTGTGTACAAGCCAGCGGGCCAAATGAAAAAACAGCCTTGTACGCCGGAAACAGCCCGTCGGACATTTCCAGCGAACATGTTTGGTCGTGAGTACCCGGCCTTAGTCATACGAAGTTCAAATTTAGGGTGAACCTCCGCTTTAACAACAAACCTACAGTCCCTGTCTTGTTTGCACCGCCTGTATACTGCTGTTCAAAGTATATAGGGCCAAAGGGGCTGGTAATGACCTGGGGGGAGGGGGGCGGGGAAACCCATGCTATTTTTCTCAATGATTTTCATCCATATTGCAGGGACCAGACATTACATTAAAGCCGCAAGCAGTTTTAAATTACTTTTTTCTTATAGTAATCTTATTTTGTGCAAGGACAGTTCTAAACACGTGCCACTTCACAGGCATAATATAGACACCCAGCAGGTACGATATTTAAAGGAATTTTTCAATTTTTCTTTCACTTTAAGCATCATTAAAATCACTGCTCCAGAAAAAACGACAGTTTTTAAATCTTTTATTTACATTGATACATGTTCCCTGGGGCAAGACTCGGGTTCTCAAACCCATTTTACGACAATAACTTGCATATTAGGCTTTAAAATTATCACTTTTGAATTCAAACATTTGAGTCCCATAGACTTCAATGGGGTTCTAAATGTTTGGGCGAATGTTCGGTCCGTTCGAAGGTTCTGGTGCAAACTGAATGGGGGGGTGTTCGGCTCATCCCTATTGACCGCAATGACAGACTCCAGGACTGTGTAAAAGGAGTGAATGGTTGAATGATGCTACTGGGATATACGGTATATGATGAGAAAGGTATTGCAAAGACTATAGAGCAATATACAGGAGTTTTGATATAGCATACAGTACATAAATGCCTTTCTCCTATCCCACCGGCAAACACAATGAGCCTAGATAGCACCTGGATGTTTGCAGCGGAGGTGGTCACGCCTGTAGGGGCATTTTGCTTTTCTGCTTTACCCAAAGCACACTGAGGGCTTCAATCCATAGTTATATAGATACATAGGACCAGATTCACATAGAATTGCGGGGGCGTAACGTATCGCATTTACGTTACACCGCCGCAAGTTTTACGGGCAAGTGCTTGATTCACAAAGCACTTGCCTGTAAACTTGCGGCGGTGTAGCGTAAATCCATCCGGCGCAAGCCCGCCTAATTCAAATGGAGCGTGTATCATTTAAATTAGGCGCGTTCCCGCGCCGAACGTACTGCGCATGCTCCGTTTTGAAATTTCCCACCGTGCTTTGTGCGAAATGACGTTGCACCGACGTAATCTTTTGAACGGCGACGTGCGTTACGTCCTTGCCTATTCACAGACGACTTACGCAAAAAAAATAAAAATTAAAATTCGACGCGGGAACGACGGCCATGCTTTTACATGGCTAGTCTAAATATAAGCCACGAAATAGCAGCCGTAACTTTACGCCGGGAAAAGCCGACTAGCGACGACGTAAGAGAATGCGACGACCGCACGTACCTTCGTGGATCGCCGTAAACAGCTAATTTGCATACCCGACGCGGAAAACGACGCGAACTCCACCCAGCGGGCGCCGAAGTATTGCACCTACGATCTGAAGGCGTACAAAGCCGTACACCTGTCGGATCGAAGCCAGAAGCCGTCGTATCTTGGTTTGAGAATTCAAACTAAAGATACGACGCAGCTAATTTGAAAGTACGCCGGAGTATCAGCAGATACTCTGGTGTACTTTTTCTGTGAATCTGGCCCATAGTAGGTAAATTTGAATAAAGACAATAGTTTATCCAGTTCAACCTATGTAGGTGTACGTCTGTCAGTATCTATAATAATTTCCCACATCCCTGTATGTAGTGTTCTTTAGGATGCGCATCCAAGAGTCTTTTAGAAATACCAATACTCCCCGCTGGCACCGTCAATTATGGAAGGGAGTTCCACATCCTCATTGCCCTGACAATGAAAAACCTCCTGTGCAGCTTAAGGTTGAACCATGGTTGTAACATGACAAAATGTGGACATTTTTAAGCGGTATGAATACTTTTTTAAGGAATTGTATGTACCTGTGTGAATTGAACATTTTATATTCTTAACTGCATAGAATAATGCAATTTTACAAAATATTTCTCTTTGTGTGCAAGAATATATTACCATTATTGTCAAAAATCCTGTAAAGGTTCTGTTTGTCTTGGACTCCTTAACCCTGCCTTAATCAAACAGGGTTTCATGGAACCCTGGGGTTCTTCTGAGGTAGTTAGGGTTTCCATGAGGAGTGAACAGTTGCAGGCCAATCTTCCACATACAATGGCCACCAATGTAAGGGGTCGCTACATTTTTTTTACTGTATATTGTAATGATTATTATATTAATATTATTTGTTATAATTCTTTATTTTTTTTATGGTTCAATAATTTTTATTAAATTTGTAAAAGATAACAACAAAAAAAGCACCAGCTATGCCCATGCAGGGGCTTTATTATAAGGCATTAGAGGGTACAGAGCATAACATGGTGCAAAAAGAACAAACAAAAAATAAACAACAAAGGTATACTAGGTGCAAACCAACAGAAGGGGAGGTCCAGCCAGGAACCTCAAGTAATACGGTATCCAACTTTGAGGAGCAGGCTTCCCAACAAGTATATAATTCAACCGTAGGAAAAGTAAGGTGGAGGACAAGAGACCTCACAAGAAAAGGAAGAAGCAGGGGTCAGAAAATACAGAGGAAGGGAGGAAGAAAGGAGGGAAAGGGCAGGAGGGACATGGACTTGGAACCGTCAAAGACTAAAGTCACGAGTGCCCAAAGCTGGCCTTTATTATTTTTTAATCATGCTGTACAATGAGATGTAGGTCTCATAAGTTTTCCAGGGGTTCCCTGAGACCTGAAAACTATTTTAATAACCACTTACGAACCGCCGCACGACTATTTACATTGGCAGAATGGCACGGCTGGGCACATGGACGTACAGGTATGCCCCCTTTAAGATGCCCAGCCGTGGGTCGCGATCGTGCGACATCGGCGCGCACGTGACCCGGTCCTGTCCTCCGTGACCGCGCCCGCGGGACCCGCCGACACAATCGCCGCTGGTGTCCCACAATCGGGTCACAGAGCGGAAGAACGGGGAGAGGTAAGTGTAAACAAACCTTTCCCCGTTCTTCCTAGTGTGGCTGTCACTGATCGTCTGTTCCCTGTGTTATGGAACGACGATAAGTGATGTCACACGCACAGCCACGCCCCCCACATTAAGAACACTCCCTTAGATCACAGTTAACCCCTACAGCGCCCCCTCCTGGTTAACCCATTCACTGCCACTGTAATTTTCACAGTAATCAGTGCATTTTTATAGCACTTTTTGCTGTGAAAATGACAATGGTCCCAAAAATGTGTCAAAAGTGTCCAATGTGTCCGCCATAATGTCACAGTCATGAAAAATATCACTGATCGCTGCCATTAATAGTAAAAAATTATTAATAAAAATGCCATAAACTATCCCCTATTTTGTAAACGCTATAAATTTTGCGCAAACCAATCAATAAACGCTTTTTGCGATTTTATTTTTACCAAAAATATGTAGAAGAATACGTGTCAGCCTAAACTGATGAAAAAAATTTTTTTAGATATATTTTTGGGGATATTTATTATAGCAAAAAGTAAAAAATATTGAATTTCTTTTAAATTGTCGCTCTATTTTTGTTTATAGCGCAAAAAATAAAAACCGCACAGGTGATCAAATACCACCAAAAGAAAGCTCTATTTGTGGGAAAAAAGGTAGCCAATTTTGTTTGGGAGCCATGTCGCACGACCGCGCAATTGTCAGTTAAAGCGTTGCAGTGCCGAATTGCAAAAAGGGACCAGGTCCTTTACCTGCATATTGGTCTGGGTCTTAAGTGGTTAAGGGGCTTCTCCATGATAAAAAGGTTGAGAAAGGCTGGCGCAACTGAATAAGCTAGGAAATATTTACAACCTATAATTATTCTGTACTTAAAAGCACGCATAAAATACCCACATTTAATGATTAAAGATGATTCTATCCACACATGTATTTTCTGAATTTCAACTTCCTATTTTTAATAATTATACCTAAATGCTCACATTCTTCAGTTTTGCAAAGGACTAAAATAATTTGATTAAAATTCTGATTGGCTCAGTGCTCTTAATTAAACGATGAGGATGCAAGCTGTAGCTTACAAATGTATTTAGCGTTAAAGTGAGCAGGAACTGTATTAATATAAAATAAATCTATGTTATGCATATTGCTGCTGCGCTGAAAGGTCGTATACTAGCACAACTGCAGGTCAGCTTTTACAGCTAAACTGGCATTTCTGTTTATGATAGGGTCAAATGGCTGTATAAAGTTTTTGAGCCAGATTCACAAAGAATTGCCCTAGCGCAGCGTATCAGAGATACGCTACGCCGCCGTATCTTACCTGGCGGAATTTCATTTAAATGAAGCGCGTCCCTACGCCGATTGAAATGCGCATGCTGCGTTTTGAAATTTCTCGCCGTGCTTTGCGCGAAATGACGTCGCACTGACGTCATTTTTTGAACGTAGACGTGAGTTACGTCCTTTCCTATTCACGGATGACTTCCGCAAAAAAAAAAAATTCTAAATTCGATGCGGGAACGACAGCCATACTTTAACATGGCAAGTCTATCTATACGCCATGAAATAGCAGCTTTAACTATACGCCGGGAAAAGCCTACTAGCGACGACGTAAGAGAATGCGACGGCCGCGCGTACCTTCGTGGATCGACGGAAAAAGCTAATCAGCATACCCGACGCGGAAAACGACGCAAACTCCACCCAGCGGGCGCCGAAGTATTGCACCTAAGCCAGAAGCCGTCGTATCTTGGTTTGAGGATTCAAACTAAAGATACGACGCGGCAAATTTGAAAGTTTGCCGGTGTATTAGTAGATACGCCGGCGTACTCTCACTGTGAATCTGGCCCTTTGTCTTTTGACCAGGCAAGATTTGGTGGCGGCTTTTAAATATGACGTTTATGATTGCCTTTAGGAAAGATTTAGACAAAAGATATCTTCCAAGAAAAAAGTTATTTTTACATTGTGAATTTCAGGATGCCATTTTAAGGCTATGCAAATTTGGAATGCACTTATATTCAAAATCTGGTACCTTCAACTTCTGGCGGCAGTTGTCCCTCGTTGCTAGGCTGTGGTATTGGAGTAGAGAGAGTGCTAGCAATGATTATCCTTTAAAAGGCTTTTTGCAGCAAGCATATGGAGAAAATCTTCTGCAGTCAGAAGCTGTCTTGCCAGGAATTGATTTGAAACAGGAGTACACCATGCAGACGATCATTGAAAGCATGAATGCCCACTCTATAGGGTGAATCACATTTGGCATAATTTACAAAAAAGAAAAGAAAAAAAAAGGCTGTTCACTTAGGAAAAGGAATGCTTACTTAGCTCATAAATGCGTTGAAACCATGGGCCAGATTCAGGTACAATTGCGGTGGCGCAACGTAACCCGTTTACGTTACACCGCCGCAAGTTTTCAGTGTAAGTGCCTGATTCACAAAGCACTTACCTGTAAACTTGCAGCGGTGTAACGTAAACCCGTCCGGCGCAAGCCCGCCCAATTTAAATGGGGCGTGTACCATTTAAATTAGGCGCGCTCCCACGCCGGACGTTCTGCGCATGCTCCGTTCGCAATTTTCCCGACGTGCTTTGCGCGAAATTACGGCGGCCTGACGTGTTTGTGAATCGCGACGTGCGTAACGTACTTACGCCGGAAAAAAAAATTCAAAATCGACACGGGAACGACGGCCATACTTTGACATGGTGGAGTAATTTTACACCATGTTAATAGCACACTTAACTTTGCGACTGGAAAAAATGACTTGCGCCGACGTAACGAACGCGAAAACCTTCGTGGATCGCCGTAACTGCTAATTTGCATACCCGACGCTGGAAAACGACGCAAACTCCACCCAGCGGCGGCCGAGGTACTGCATCCTAAGATCCAACGGTGTAAGTCAATTACACCTGTCGGATCTTAGGGCTATCTATGCGGAACTGATTCTATGAATCAGCCGCATAGATACGACAAGAGATATGACGGTGTATCAGGAGATACGCCGTCGTATCTATTCTGTGAATCTGGCCCCATGTTCTCATTGAATACCCAATCACGTGCAAGACATTTTGCAAAAACAGGATTTTTTGGGCAGGACTGGAAGACTGAATTGAACACGGATTCACCTTTTTTACTAAGCTCAGAAAACTTTTCTAGAAAGTGAACAGTCTGTGTTTTTTTACCACCTCAATACCAGGCACTTTTATCCCCTTCCTGTCCAGGCCAACTTTCAGATATCAGCGCTGTCACCCATGAATGACAATAACTCAGTCATGCCACACTGTACCCAAATGAAAATGTTATCATTTGTTTTGAGACAGATGGATGTTTCTTTTGGTGATATTTAATCACCACTGGGCTTTGTTTATTTTTCTATATAAGCAAATAAATACTATGTTTTGAAAAAAAAAACAATGTTTTTAGTAGTTTCTATTATAAAAGTTTGCAAATAAATAATATTTCTTCATAAATATAGGCCAAAATGTATTCTGCTACATTTTTTTTTTGGTAAACATAACCCAAATCAGTGTAGATTAGTCTGTGTGAAAGGTATAAAAAAAAAAGAAAAAAGGGACGCCAACTAATAACCAATATAAATTTAATGTGATTACAGATGGTTGCTGCTTTAGTTTTAGTGAAACACTAAATGCAAAGGATATAGCAGATTATGAAAAGGGTACTAACTTCCAGTGGTGGGAAAGTCGTTTAAAGGACAGAATGTAGGTGGCTTATCTGGGCCCTATATCTCTGTTCAGCCCCCACCGTCATCTAAAAGCCACAACCAATCACGCCAACATTCTCACAAGTAAGGATGAGCCGAACACCCCCCTGTTCAGTTCGCATCAGAACTTGCGAACACACCAAATGTTTGTGTAAACTTTAGAACCCCGTTAAAGTCTATGGGACTCGAACATTTGAAATCTAAAGTGTTAATTTTAAAGGCTAATATGCAAGTTATTGTCCTAAAAAGTGTTTGGGGACCTGGGTCCTGTCCCAGGAAACATGTATCAATGCAAAAAAAAGTTTTAAAAACGGACGTTTTTTCAGGAGCAGTGAATTTAATAATGCTAAAAGTGAAACAATAAAAGTGTAATATTACTTTAAATTTCGTACCTAGGGGGGGTGTAAAGTCAGCATGTGAAAAGCGCATGTTTCCCGTACATAGAACTGTCCCTGCACAAAGTGTCATCTCTGAAAGAAAAAAAGGCATTTAAAACCGGCTTTGTGGCTCTAATGAATTGTGGGCTCTGGCAATTACAGAGATGATTCATTCATAAAAAATAAAAATAAAAAAGCTGGGGGTCCCCCCAAATTCCATTAACAGGCCCTTCAGGTCTGATATGGATATTAAGGGGAACCCCGCCGTCAATTAAAAAAAAAATGACGTGGGGTTCCCCCCCAAATATCCATACCAGACCCTTCAGGTCTGGTGTGGATTTTAAGGGGAACTCCACCCCAAATTAAAAAAAAATGGCGTGGAGTTCCCCCAAAAATCCACACCAGACCCTTATCCGAGCACGTTAACCTGGCCGGCCGCAGAAAAGAAGGGGGACAGAGTGCGGCCCCCCCTCTCCTGAACCGCACCAGGCTACATGCCCTCAACATGGGGAGGATGTCCCCATGTTGATGGGGACAAGGGCCTCATCCCCACAACCCTTGCCCAGTGGTTGTGGGGGTCTGCGGGCGGGGGGCTTATCAGAATCTGGAAGACCCCTTTAACAAAGGGGACCCCCAGATCCTGCCCCCCCCTATGTGAATTGGTAATGGGGTACACTGTACCTCTACTATTTCAGGAAGGAAGTGTAAATAGTTAAAAAAAAAACACAGACACTGTAGAAAAAAATCCCTTATTAATAAAATAAAAATAAAAAATCCAGCGATGTGAATCCACTCTTGGCCCGGCCCCCCGCTCCAATGTTGTCTTCTATCCAGCGATGGATGATCTCTCCAGCGACCGGTGATCAGCGGTCCGGTCCAGCGATGAGAAGATCCATCAGTCCAGAGCGCAGCAGGCGAGCTCCTCTCTCCGCTGGACACAGCCCAGCGGAATGGCGCGCTGGAGCTGTGACATTTCTTATATAGGGGAAGTGGCCACCCGTCACGTGACCCCGTCCCCTCTGACGCACCCTCGTACGTCACTGGGAAAGACCAGGAAATACCGGGCTTTCCCAGTGACGTACAAGGGTGCGTCAGAGGGGGCGGGGTCACGTGACGGGTGTCACTTTGCAAGCGCTTCGGCGGCACTGCTCATTGATTTCAATGGGCAGGGGCACTTTAGGAGCGGTGTATACACCGCTCCTAAAGTGCCTCAAAGATGCTGCTTGCAAGACAAGACAACGCAAAAAACACGGTATGGGGCAGACAGGAGGGCACAGTACAGGTTCCGGGACAGCTTAGTAAAAAGTGTGACTGTCCCAGCAAATCCAGAACAGTTGGCAAGTATTATGTAATGCAAAATTATCATGGGGCCCCCATGCACCTAGGGCTCCTGGGCAATGCCCAGGGGTGCCTATGCATTAAGACAGCCCTGCTTCTGAGCAATAGAAATTTGACAGAGGCTCTGACCCTTCTCTGATCCATAAAAGAAAAAGCAGCTGGGCCCCTAAAGTTCTGAAAGATCCCCCATCCACACTCAATAAGTAATAATTACTAGTCAATGGTTTGCATGATGAATTTACAATGACCATCAGCTCCATCTAGTGGCCATAGTATTGTTTTTTTTTTGATTGTTTAACCACTTTACAACCGCTGATGGTCAAATTACGTCCTTGACTTTGTGCGGTGATATCTGAATCATGCCTGCAGCTACAGACATCATTCAGATATCACTGTCTTCAGCCGCCGATTCTGTGCACAATAAGAATGATCAAAGCGGCAGTTTCGCCGCTTAATCTTTCTTATAGGCAGGGGGAGGGGACAACCCCCCCTCCTGCCGCCATCTGGTGCTTCTCCGGGCTTTACCGTGCCATCGGGGGCCCAGGGAGGGAATCGGCCGGCGCTGGCTGGGGAAGCATACAGATGACATCTCTATGACCGTCGGAGGCCAGGGCACGACGTTATGACGTCACGCCCGGGGGCCGGAAGTAAACAAAGCCGCAATCGCGGCTGTCGGTGTGAGATCAGTGAATGTTTTTTCACCGATTTCATGCTTGTAAGCCTGGAGGAGAGATGTGGGGTCTTATTGACCTCACATCTCTCCATAAAGAGGACCTGTCACACTGATTCCTATTACAAGGGATGTTTACATTCCTTGTAATAGGAATAAAAGTGATCAAAAAAAATAAAAATTAAAAAAAAAAGTGTAAAAATAAAAGAAATTAAGTAAAAAAACATTTAAACGCCCCTATCCCCGGTAGCTCGCGCTCAGAAGCGAACATGCATGCAAGTCCAGCTCACATATGTAAACGCCGTTCAAACCCCACATGTGAGGTACCCCGTCGCGTGCGTTAGAACGTGTGCAACAATTCTGAAAAAAATGTTAAAGTGTCGCCTATGGAGATTTTTAAGTACCGAAGTTTGGCGCCATTCCGTGAGTGTGCACAATTTTAAAGCGGACATGTTAGGTATCTATTTACTCTGCGTAACATCATCTTTCACATTATACAAAAAAATTGGGCTAACTTTACTGTTTTGTTATTTTTTAATTCATGAAACCGTTTTTTTCCCCAAAAAAGGTATTTGAAAAATTATTGTGCAAATTCCGTGTGAGAAATAAAGTTGCAATGACCACCATTTTATTCCCCAGGGTGTCTGCTAAAAAAAATATATAATGTTTGGGGGTTCTGATTAATTTTCTAGCAAATAAATTGTAATTTTTACATGAAGGAGAGAAGTGCCAAAATAGGCACGGTTGTCAAGTGGTTAAAGGGGTTGTAAAGGAAAAAAATGTTTTCCCTAAATAGCTTCCTTTAGCTTAGTACAGTCCTCCTTCACTTACCTCATCCTTCGATGTTGCTTTTAAATGTCCTTATTTCTTCTGAGAAATGCTCACTTCCTGTTCTTCTGTCTGTGACTCAACACCGTAATACGAGGCTTTCTCCCTGGTGTGGAGAAAGCCTCTTGAGGGGGGAGGGGGCGAGCAGGTAAGTCAGGACACACTCTACTTTGCAGATAGAGAAAGGAGCTGTGTGTTAGTGGGCGTCCTGACACTTCTGCTTGCCCCCTCCCTCCTCAAGAGGCTTTCTCCACACCAGGAAGAAAGCCTCGCATTACGGTGTTGAGTTACAGACAGAAGATCAGGAAGTGAGCATTTCTCAGAAGAAATAAGGAAATTTAAAAGCAAAATCGAAAGATGAGGTAAGTGAAGGAGGACTGCACTAAGGTAAAGGAAGCTATTTAAGGGAAAAAAAAATCATAAATAGGTAGATTCACAAAGAGTTAGGCCAGCTTATCTCCAGATAGGCGGCGTAGGTGTAGATATGCGCCGGCGCGCATTTGTTCCGTACCCACAGAACAAGAAAGGCCTGAAATTAGGCTTTTTTCCACCGATGCAACTTTTCTAAGCCAGACGCATATTTAGGCGCGACGCATCTTCCACTTGCATTGATTTCCTATTTAAATATGCAAATTACGGAGATACGGCAATTCACGAAGGAAAGTGCGCCAGACTTAGGCTAAGCCCGGTGCAATCAAGTGTTACATCCCACCTGGTTTTGTAGCTCCTGCTATACAGGTGTTCAAAGAACTTGTCACTAAGGATCTTTTGTCTCTCAGAATTACTAAACCTAGAGGCGCTTTTCCTATCCAAACCAATATTAAAATGATTTGTCAGCAGAATGACATAATAATCAGACCAGCAGATAAAGGGGGGGGGGGGGGATTGTCATTTTGGACAAATCACAATATGTGGAAGAAATGAACCGACAACTGTCGGATAGCTTAACATATACCCCTTTACCCTCGAATCCCACAGTCAACTATAGGAAGCTGTTATCTACCCTCTTCGATCAAGGCCTACAAAAAGGGATACTTAATAAAAAGGAACATGCCCATCTTATACCCATTACACCACGTGTACCGGTGATATACTATCTACCTAAACTTCATAAAAGTCTGATCAAACCTCCCGGCCGTCCAATCATTAGCGGAATTGATTCCGTTACGGCCAGGATTGGCAAATATGTAGATAGTTTCTTACAACCTATAGTAAGATCTACTCCAGCCTACCTATGAGATACTACTGAGGTTTTGAACCTACTAAAAGATGTTCAGTGGAAGGATGGTTACATTCTTGCCACTGCTGATGTGGCCTCCCTATATACTGTTATTTCCCATCAACATGGTTTACAAGCAGTTGAATTCTATCTCCAGCAGAAACGTGACATACCGCCTCTACAAAAAGATTTTATTTTGGAACTATTAAGATTCGCAACCACACACAATTATTTTTGGTTTGGAGGCACGTTTTTTTTCTTCAGATCTGTGGCGTGGCGATGGGGGCTAAATTTGCCCCCAGTTTAGCCAATTTATTTATGGCCCACTGGGAGCGAGAAGTTATTGATGATCAGCCACCTCCACAACTACGACTCTGGAAACGTTACATAGATGACGTGATAGTCATTTAGGAGGGAGATGTGACATCACTTGAGATATTTTTTTATAGATTAAATTCTAATACTAAAGGTATCTCTCTCCAACATGATATCAGTACCTCCCACATCCATTTTTTTTTAGATCTAAACATTTTTGTTAAAGAAGGTAAATTGAGTACCAACACGTTCTTTAAAGACACCGATCGGAATGCCTTCATTCCCGTCACAAGCTGTCATCACAGCTCATGGTTGGCAGCAGTACCGAAAGGCCAATTCCAGCGTATAAGGCAGAATTGCACAGAGATTACGGACTACCATGAGCAAGCAAACACCTTCAAGCAAAGATTCTTGAACAAAGGATATCAAGAAGATACGATCAACGAGACTATTACTAGGGTGGAACAGATGGACAGAGAATCTTTATTGATAAAAAGCAGTAAAAAGAACACCATCCCCTCAGACAAATTCAGCTGGTCTTTGACCACTAAGTATTCCAATCAGCACTTCTCAATCAAAAAAAATTTTGAAGAAACATTGGGACATTCTCAAAAGTGATAAGATCCTCGGGGCTCATATCCCGGAGAATCCTATCTTGATCTTCAAGGGGGCACCAGCCTTACGGCACAAATTAGCGCCAAATGTGATTGATCCTCCAAAAACCATGGTATTCTTTCAGTCTCTCAAAGGTTTTTTTCCATGTCGTAAGTGTAGTATCTGCAAAATAAATTCCTTTAAGGAACGCAAATGTACAAATTTTCAATCATCGGTTACAGGTACAACTTACGACATAGAATCTTTTATCACTTGCTCAACTAAATATGTTGTTTACATGATACAGTGTCCATGCTCAAAGCAATATATTGGCCGTACTAAAAGAGAACTACATATTCGCTTGAGTGAACACATTGGTAGGATTAAAAGTGGGTTCTCCAAACACAACCTCTCCAAACATTATGATAAATACCATGGGAGACAATTAAAGGGGACTAGTTTTTTCGCCATAGACAATATTCGTCCACATTGGCGAGGCACCAATATGGTCCGGGCTATATCTAGGCTCGAAACCCGCTGGATTTTTTGTATGAAATCCTTTATTCCTTTTGGACTTAATGTGGATTGGGACATCAATTGCTTTTTAAACAACTCTTAATTGTTTTTAAAAAACAAGTAATTTTTTAATCCAATTCTTATATTTTAATTGGTGATACCTTTATTAATTTTTTATTAATACTTTATAATTTATGAATTAAAATGTATATACATAGGGGGCGTGGTCTGCCAGCGCCGGAGATGGCTGCCTAGACTGAGAGCTCGTCAGCCCGAGGGGAAAAGAGAAGCTACACAGGCCCTACCAGCTTCACCATCGAGTGCCATCCTCACTCAGCATCGACCGGAGGACACGGGGAACAATGTCCAGAAAGCGGATGACAGATCCGCAGCCCAAGAAGCTGACGGCGTTCTTCTCCACGCCACAGCACAAGGTCAGTCAGACCAAACATGGCGGCGGCGCGGCGGCGGCTCCAGCGGCCTACACAGATCTCCCTGACGAGATCCCGGAGACAAATGTCGCCCACAGCCCCCCGCTGTCCCCTACTACCAGAGCGGGTGATAATCCCCTCACAGGAAGCCCGGCCAAAGCCCGAATGCGGCTGGAAAGCCAGCCGGCGGCCTCATCACTAATCGAGCCCCAGGCTTTTAGTCCCCTAAAATCTAACCAGGCCTTACAGTCATCCATGGCGTCTTTCCCCACCTCAGGCCAGCCAGTCATGGACACGACTCTAAAAGACATGCTGCTCTCACTACAGGGATCCTTAATGTCTGATCTGTCCTCCTTATTTACTAAAATGTCGGCTGACATGCATGCAATGGATGATAGAGTTACCCACCTGGAAGATAGCATGGAGGAATGCACCTCAACTGTAAATGACCTCATAGACTCCATGCATGAAGTGAAAGACGAACAGTCCTGGATGAGGCGCAAAATCGCAGATTTGGAGGACAGATCCAGACGAAACAACGTAAAACTGAGAGGAATCCCTGAATCGATCCTTCCGATCGATCTACCTAGATACGCCAAAGAATTAATGCATGCAATCCTCCCAGATGCGGCACCTAGAGATCTAATTGTGGACCGCATCCACAGAATCGCAAAGCCATCGCACCTTGCTGCCTCTGTGCCCAGAGATGTGCTCATGAGAGTTCATTTTTTCCACGTAAAGGAAAGACTCCTCATAACAGCAAGACTTAACCCACAGCTCCCTGGGCCATATGAAGGCGTCTCCCTATACGCTGATTTATCCAAATTCACTCTGCAACTGAGGAGGCAACTTAATCCTGTTACCAAAGGGTTACATAACCACAAGATTCAATTCAAATGGCGATACCCAGCCACACTGCTGATCAACAAAAATGGAGCTACTCATGTGATTCACAGCCTGGAAAAGGGGCTTCAACTGCTCCATACTTGGGGGATACTTCCTGATCCGCCACACCCTCCGGAGGCTCCCCTGGCCCAAAGGGGACCGCGCCTACCACGGCACTCTCCTGCTACGCAGGCTACCTAATAAGCCGTTCGGCTTTTGAGATCATTGGGCCTCTATATCTACCATGTTATTGCCCCTCGGCTACCAGCCTTCCCTCCATTTGTTTTGCTCACTGTTTTTGTTTAAGTGTTACTGCTTCACTCTGATTTGACTTTGATCCCCTCATAGTGGCTTAGCTGGGTGTATCTGCCCTCTATCCCACCGTTTGACTCTGTTGGTGGACGTCCCACCTGATTCAGTTACTGTCCAGAATCCGAT
Organism: Rana temporaria; assembly: GCF_905171775.1. Lineage (NCBI taxonomy): Eukaryota > Metazoa > Chordata > Amphibia > Anura > Ranidae > Rana > Rana temporaria. The sequence continues at coordinate 342,530,029 of NC_053491.1, forward strand.
TGACCTAGACCTTACACCGTTTCCTCAGAATAACTTTGCCTTTTTACAGATACAACCTACCAGCGTCGATTTCCCACAAACGCCCGGCCACCTCTGGACTCGCTGGGTGTCATCCACTGCCAAGTTCCGAGACACAGCTATCCGAAGCCCACATCTAACCGTAAGTGACTAGTCCAGCTCCTGGACACACACACCTCATAATGCCACTCAACATACTGTCCATTAATGCCAACGGGCTTAACCACCCGGCCAAGAGACACTCTTTATGGAAGACGGCCCTGGACCTACAGTGTGATATTGTGTGTGTTCAGGAAACTCACTTCATATCCACAGCGGCTCCGGTCTGCAGTCATAGACACTTTAACCAGGTTTTCTCCGCACCGTTTACCTCCAAGAAGAGAGGTGTGCTGATTGCAATCAAGGACTCGATTGCATTCCAACTGAAACAGTCAATCATTGACCCGGAGGGTCGCTTTATAATCCTTATTTGTACCATTAACAATGTTGTGTTCACCTTAGTTAATGTATACGCTCCGAATGCCAAGCAGATGAGATTCTTGCGAAAATTGATGGCCATAATTTCTCCCATAAGGCAAGGTCGACTACTACTTTGTGGTGACTTAAATATTGTACCGGAGGTCCATATAGACTCCACCTCTGCGGCCAAACGCAGAGAGTCCCCTCTGAAGGCATTCATGAGCAAACATGATCTTTTTGATGTATGGAGGTGCGTGCATGGGGCGGAGAGGGATTACTCCTATTTCTCTCCCTTCCATGGTACGTACACGCGCATTGACCTATTTTTGATAGACAAGTGGTTACTGCAGGAGGTTAGTGCAGCGGACATCCATACCATATCCTGGTCCGACCACGCCCCCATCACGCTCTCTCTGGCAGATCTGCCGAGACGAACGCAAACATCTCTCTGGAGAGCGAACAACTTTTTATTGCAACACCCCTCCTACTCTCCAGGAATCACAGATGAATTGCGGGAATACTTTAACGACAATGTCGGCTCTGTGTCGGATCAGGGTGTGGTGTGGAATGCACACAAAGCATTTATCAGGGGACTGTTGATAAAGACCAGCTCCCAATATAAGAAAAAACGACTGCAACAGATAGACTCCCTTACCTCCCAGATAGATGACCTAGAGACGCGAAACAAATCTCATACTCTACCATCACAATCGGCGCAAATATTATCCCTGAGGCAGGAACTAAGACTTCTTCTTCTGCACTCCTTTGAGAGCATGCAGAGAAAGCTGAAGGCCGTCTCGTACTCCACGTCTAATAAAGCGGGCAAGGCTCTTGCCCGGAGAATCAAAGGCCGCAGAATAAAGAGTAAAATAGACCATTTATTCCATCCTCACACAAAAGCAGAACTTAGAGACCCCCAAAAGATAGCGGACGCTTTCAGCGACTACTACAGTGACCTTTATAATTTAAACCGCGATTCTAACACACACCAACCTACCTCCGACGATATCAAAAGATTTCTTGACCGTGTAGCTCTACCTGAACTGAAAATAGAACAACTGTCCCGCTTAAATGATCCCTTCACTACCCAGGAGGTACTAGCCACGATAGCATCACTCCCAAAGGGGAAATCACCGGGCCCAGATGGCCTCTCAGGGGAATACTACAAACAATATGGCGACATACTAGCCCCCCATCTGACTTCCCTTTTCAATACTGCAGCCTCCTCCTCTAAATTCCCGAAAGAGTCCTTACAAGCAGTAATAGTCACTTTGCCCAAACCAGGGAAAGACCCCATACACCCCCAAAACTTCCGCCCCATCTCGCTTTTAAACCTTGACTTAAAGATCTATGCTAAGACACTAGCCACAAGACTGATTGACATAATGCCCACGTTAATTCACAGGGACCAATCCGGATTTACGACGGGTAGGCAAACTTCGGACGCCACCAGACGACTTATTGACATACTTCACTATGCCGAGTCCACTGGAACGCCTTCTCTGCTCCTATCTTTGGACGCAGAGAAGGCGTTCGACCGGATACACTGGGGCTACCTTCAACAAGTCCTCGAAAAATTTGGATTTAAAGGTCAGATCTTGAATGCCCTCTTAGCTCTGTACACCACACCCTCAGCCAGGGTATTCTCAGAGGGCATGCTTTCCAGGCCGTTTGACATATCTAACGGTACGAGACAAGGGTGCCCCCTTTCCCCGTTGATTTTCAACCTACTAATCGAACCCCTGGCAGAGCACATACGACTGAATCCTAAAATAACTGGCTTCAGGATCGGCCCCCATCACCACAAAATAAGTCTTTTTGCGGATGATGTTATCCTCATGTTGTCCAATCCCACGTCCTCCCTAGTAGAGACCCACAACACCCTGCAATGGTTTAGTAAAGTCTCTTACTATAAAGTGAATACCACTAAATCTTACGTATTGGACTTGGGTTTGGATGCCACCACAAAAAACCTACTACAAATTAACTGTCCCTTCGCATGGGCCGACAGTGACGTATCATACCTGGGGATCAAACTCACAAGAAAATCGAAAAATCTCTTTACAACCAACTTCAAGCCCTTCCTTGCCAAACTCCAAATCGACGTACAGACCCTTGCCAAACACGAACTGTCCTGGTCAGGAAGGTTAGCAGCTTTTAAAATGATATACCTGCCCCAGGTACTTTACTTATTTCGGGCTATGCCTATACACATTCCCAAATCTTATTTTAGATCCCTCCAAACACTACTCAACAGGCTATTGTGGCAGGGGAAAAAACCCCGTTGCGCACAGCACATGCTGACCAAACATAAACTAGCGGGTGGGGCCGGATCTATAGACTTCGAAGACTATTATTGGGCATCAGTTATGACTCAGCTTCGGGACTGGTTTCAGGCGCCTCCAGGTGCCTCTTGGAGCCGTCTGGAATCAGCTTTACTCCAACACCACGACCTAAAAAGTTGGGTACTGGGCATCCCACTAGGAATCCCCATCTCCAGCTCACTCCCACCAACTATGAAAACAGCCACCATGGCATGGCGTAAACTAACAACCATGGGCAACACTTCTGAACACACCTTCTCCCCACCTCTCCCAATTGACATTTTACAACACTTCACGACAGACCTCTCCCTCACGAACTGGAAGTCTCAGGGAATAGCTCTCCTTGGAGATATCCTCCAAGACAGGTCACTGTTACCGTTTGCTCACTTGCAAGAGAAATTTGGCCTCCGCTGTACTGAACTCTTCAACTACCTTAGAGTAAAACATTGCCTTGATCATATCGATAATACAAGTTACACCATACCTCTTGGGGTATGGACGTTCCTGATAGCAAGAAAAACACACACTAAGGGAATATCTTTTTTTTACAACCTCTCCCAACAAAAATGCATATTTTCCAAATCAAAACCACATCTCCACTGGGACGCGGATTTGGGTTGCACCTTCTCCGAGTCGCAGTGGCAGACAGCCTTAAGCTCCATATACAAGTCCACCAAGAACTCTGCCTTCTGGGAACTAGCACAAAAAATATCCCTACGGTGGTATCTAACCCCCACGAGGGTAGCGAAATTTAGCCCCTCCACGTCTGAAAACTGCTGGAGATGCGACTCCGGTAGAGGAGACATCCTCCACATCCTCTGGTCATGTCCTCTTATACAACCGTACTGGACAGAGATATTCCGTATTGTTACGGATATCGCTCAGACACAGATAGACCCAAACCCTGCTCTGGCACTGTTGAACTTGACAATTGACGGAGTACACCCCAAATACTGGGTGGTACTGACCAACGTTCTTCTTGTAGCAAGACTGGCTATCACTAGACTATGGAAAACCACTCAAGTACCATCCATGGAACATACCATAGACCAGATCAATATACATTACAACTACGAACTGAAGTTGGCCTCCAGCGAGGGCCGCCTCCAAAAGATGCAACACAAGTGGGAACCCTGGTCACAATGGACTAGGTCAGAGGATTATCTGTGAATAGGCTATACGGCGCAGTATATCAAAAATATCCTCGCCTGTACTATAGGCGGTGATCTGATGTTTGTAATAAGCATACTTACTCCTGAAAAGTAATACCTGTTTTCTTTTGTATCTGAGACAACGTAAATATTTGTTTGCCACATATGCATACTTGATCGGAATACTGACAATGTATACTTACCTTCCTTTTTTTGTTCATTTTGTGCAAAAACTTTCAATAAAAACTATTGATTAAAAAAAAAAATGTATATACATAATATTATTAATATTCATTTTATTATGATTATGTACATGTATGGTATGTATTTTAATTAATCTATCTATTGTCCGCTTCCGATCATGTGCTCTGAAATCCGATGCTTCGCTACTAGTGACAAAACACATTCACGTCTTGTAAAATATGTTTCTCTTTCCCTTATCTGGTTTGGTTTACACTATGTAGGACCCGACCGGATTTCCCGTTCCTAATTTTCTCGCTACTTAACAAATTGAACTGCCCTCAGTTAATATGAGAACCTTCCCCGGCTTTCCAGCTTCAAAAATGGAACCCGCGGGTTTGACAGCTTCATATACTGTCAAAGCGACATCCCAACAGATTTTGACCAGAACATGTATGGGGACAACTGGCTGGTTGGTGAGTGACATGGGTGTCAGGTATGAATGTCCCCCCCCATGATGCAGACATCACGAAGGGCACATGCATGACTAACATCCTCCTGTCTTTTCCCTTCCAGGTGACTCTGCATATGCACTTGGACCCCATCTCATGACTCCATACTGGAATCCCCAAACCCCAGGAGAGTGAAGATACAATGAGGCACATGCACGTACCCGTGGAGTGGTGGAACGCACCTTTGGCCTCCTGAAGTCCCGTTTCCGATGCCTGGATAAGTCTGGGGGTACCCTGTTGTATGCCCCCAACTTTGTGTGCCAGATCATCGGTGCATGTTGCATTCTGCACAACTACGCCGTGAGAAAGGGCCTGCAGATTGACATACATGATGACCTGACCCCTGAACCACACAATCCCCCCCTAACTGAGGATAACCCGTCTGCTGTGTGAGCTGCAATCAGAAGACGCCTCACAGAAGACATATTTACACGTTAAAAACACACATTATTCATAGCACAATGAGAATGCACGCATGCACACCACTGTGGTCCCTAGCACAGACACATCTCATCCTCATCTAATTGGATTAGACCCAAGGACACCGGACGGGACTTGGGAGCAGCAACACCACGCCAAGGCTCCAATTATGTCACTGTACATTCATACACCTTTCACACGGCAGAGGGTGACACCCCTTTGCCAGCAGGAGTGACACCCCCCCCATTCACACACCAGTCACACTGAAGCAGCACTCCTCACCGTGTGCTGGCAGAACTCAAATACAGCTCATGACCTAAGCAAAAAATAAATAATACAGCTCATGACCTGAGCAAAAAACCAATAATACAGCTCATGACCTGAGCAAAAAATAAATAATACAGCTCATGACCTGAGCAAAAAAAATAATAATAAAGCTCATGACCTGAGCAAAACAAAAAAGAAAATAAGGCTTTTATTTTGCCTTTCTTTGGCTTCGCCTGGTGGCAGCAGATTGGCTCCTCAGCCGCCTGGGCGGAGCCTGGGGTGGTGGGGGGGGGTTGATCAGCAGGAGGCTCATTAGCAGGTGGCCCACTCCTGCCAGGTGATGGCTGCCTTGGCGGAGCCTGGGGTGGTGGGGGGGGGGTGGGAGATCGGGAGGTGGCCCACTCCTGCCAGGTGACCGCTGCCTGGCCTCCAAGGCAGCGGCAATCCTGGTGAGGACCAGGTTAGTTTGGGCCTGCATCCGCAGCTGGCGGGTGAGGTTGGCCCTCTCACTCCGCAGCCTCCGTCTCCCCTCCTCCTGCACTGCGGTGGTGTTGGCCTTAACAGCCTCACAAAGGCAATCCACCTTGGTGGCCAGGTTGTCCGTGGTGGCCTGCAGCTCGACCATGCAGGTGGCCACTGCAGAGCTGTTGCAGCTCAATTCCTGCACAGCCCCCCTCAGATGTCCAGCATCCTGTGCAATTTTCTTCATATCCCCAGCAAGATCCCCCATATGCTGGGTCTGGAGGGTTTGGTCCTGGGCGATCTGCTCCTGGACGTCGCCCACAACACCCCTGGTCTTCTTGGTCGCCTTCATGGGGCCAGAAGAGGCCCATGGTGGTGGTGGCCCTGCTGGTGGGTGAGGGAGAGTGGCTTGCTATAATGGGGGTGGAGGTGGTAGAGGGCCCAACCATCACAATGCACTCCTCTATAATGTGACCGATCTGGCCTAGGTCCACCGAGTCGTCCAACACCACCTCAATAGACCTGGTGTGGACTGTCCCCTCCTCCACAACATCTTGGGGGTCTTCATGTGGCTCCTTGACAGAGGTGGTGGGATGACCAACAACCCCAGATGGGCCCGCCCCTTCCTGCACATCTGTGGATGACATAAAGCAGTCACATGTTGGGGGACCCACACATTTGTCACATGTTCCCTTCCCCCACCCACACATGTTACACACCAGATAGGAAATATAAAACACACTTACCTGTCCTCAAGACATCTTCCCGGGAATCAAACTTCACAATCCCCTCAACCTGCTCCCTGTGCAGACACCGGGCGATCCTCTCCTCCTCCGGGGTCAGCACGACATCGCAGGGTGGTCCACCCCCAGTGCCAGTCCGGTGCTTCCTGATTTTGGCCACCTTCTCCTGCACTCAAAGCCGCATATCGTTTATTTTTTTTTAAATATGATGGCCAAGGCGGGGGACATTGCCAAGGGCATTGACCCTGGTGGCTATTGTCTCATAAATCTCCTGACGCCTGGAACGCATCGTATTCCGGCTGAAAGGGCCATGGAGGGACTCATAGAACTCCTCCATCCCATCAATAATAATGGCCCTCTCCTGGGTTGTAAAGTTTTTTTTCCTGTGGGTGACAGGAGCTGACATGGGAGCAGCCACTGGATCAGCCACTGGAGCAGACATCGTAAGTCAGAAACTGAAAGCAAGGGGCAAAATTACCAAGCTCAGGGGGGGGGGGTGGAAAGCAGGATGTAATTTTGCAACGACCGGATGCATGTCTGGCCGTACTTGTATGTTCGAGCCTAGCCAATAGGCCGGCCTACAACAGGAAGTTTGGCCGACCTAGATGCGTGCATGCGCACAAGAAAGCGCTCCGGCTAAAACATCACTGCGCATGCTCCGTTGAAGTTAGGCCGGGCGTAAGCCACTGCACCACGCTCAGACAATCATTTACATAAGTTGACACCCACTTCCACTTGCACCGGCTTAAGCCTCCAACTTTAGGTTTGGCCGGCGCACATTGGCGCGCAAATGCTTGGTGAATCATCAACTTTGCTCTACAGATTAGGCCGGTGTAGCCTAAACAGGCTAGGCTAGGCCAACCTAAAGTTAATCCAATCTACGTGAATCTACCTAAAAGTGTCCACTCTGTTCCACGGCGCCCTCCACTGTCACCTTCCAGATCCAGCGCTACGCTGTAAAACAATAATAATAATCTCACCTGTTCTTACCTTTATTGGTTTAGGTGAGATCTAAGATGAAAATAAACTAACCACAAAAACCTGAGTAGATGTCAGCCGTTGTGGTTATATCATAAAATTTGCAAGGGAACAGTGATACTAATTGTAGGTTAAAAGGTGGTGCACACCCCAAATGATAATATATTTAGCAAGGATACCCCAAGGGGCTTTAATTTGCAGCAAAAAATAATAATAATGTTTTATTACGGCTGGGCACTTAAAGAGGACGTACAGGTACGTGCTTGTGCCCAGCCGTGCCATTCTTTCAACGTATATGTGCAAGAGGCGGTCCTTAAGTGGTTAAGCAACGCCCTTTCATAATCAACTGTCTGGCCCTTTTATAATCAACTGTCTGCTGGACACCTGTTTAATGAATAATCATACTCACCTGTAGTTGAATTCTTAATGTGGCATTGGCTATTAGGCATTCACCTACTGCAAGTTCTAGCGAAGATGCAAACGCTATTAAAGTATATGGGACACGAACATGAAAAATCTAAATTTTAAAGGCTTATATGCATGTCATTGCCATAAAAAGTGTATGGTGACCTGGGTACTGCCCCAGGGGACATGTATCGATGCAAAAAATGCAAAAAATGTATCAATGTAAAGTGGCGCATCTGTGCGATGTATAGAACATACCGCAGCATAAATGAAATTTCTATAGGAAAAAATGTAATTTAAACTTGCTCGCGGCTGTAATTTATTGCCGGCTCCCGGCAATATAGATGAACATTTTTTTTAAATGGCATAGGGTCCCCTCCTTCAGGTCTGGTATGGATTTTAAGGAGCACTCCACGCCAAAATAAAAATAAAAATTGGGACAAGCAAACGCCTCACCCCCTCCTGAACCATACCAGGCCACATGCCCTCAACATGGGGGGGGGGGGGGTGGGTGCTTTGGGGCTCTGCGCCCCAAATCACGTTGTTCCCATGTTGATGGGGATAAGGGCCTCTTCCTGAGTCACCCTGGATGGTGGTTGTTGGGGTCTGCAGGCGGGGGGCTTATTGAAATCTGGAAGCCCCCTTTTGCAAGGGGTCCCCAGATCCCGCACCCCATGTGAATGGGTATTGAGTAACAATTGTACATTTATAAGCAATGGTTGAAACTTGCATTTGGCTATATAACACACATTTTCATGTTTGCAAACGCATTTTTTCCACGTGCAAATTTGCAAAATTACCCTACAGAATTGACTATTTTGTCTGATATTGTGCACTTGTCCTGGTACTTAGGGAATTTAGCTCTTACTTACTCTTAAGCCCTGTACACACGATCGGTCCATCTGATGAAAACGGTCTGATAGACTGTTTTCATCGGTTAACAGATGAAGCTGACTGATGGTCAGTTGTGCCTACACACCATCGTTTAAATAACTGATCGTGTCAGAACGCGGTGACGTAAAACACAACGACGTGCTGAAAAAAACAAAGTTCAATGCTTCTAAGCATGCGTCGACTTGATTCTGAGCATGCGTGGATAAAAAAACGCATTAGTAGTAAAAAAAAAATTATTAATAAAAATGCAATAAAACTATCCCCTATTTTCTAAACAATATAAAATTTGCGCAAACCAATCGATAAACGCTTATTGCGATTTTTTTTACCAAAAATAGGTAGAATACGTATCGGCCTAAACTGAGGGAAAAAAAAAACGTTTTTTTTTATATATTGTTGGGGGATATTTATTATAGCAAAAAAGGAAAAAAATATTGATTGTTTTTCAAAATTGTCGCTCTATTTTTGTTTATAGCGCATAAAATAAAAACCGCAGAGGTGATAAAATACCACCAAAAGAAAGCTCTATTTGTGGGAAAAAAAGGACGCCAATTTTGTTTGGGAGCCACGTCGCACGACCGCACAATTGTCAGTTAAATCGATGCAGTGCTGAATCGCACAAACTGGTCAGGTTCTTTACCTGCATTTTGGTCCGGGTCCTAAGTGGTTAAGAACCATTTAGCCTATCATATCATGCGCTAAACATTATTTCCAGGTGCAATTACCATCTTTCGATCACGACTACTGATTTAGATGGTCTCTGTTGTCTGTGACATGTTTGTGTGAATTTGATTTTGTGACTATATTTTCCTGAGCTTTTGGCTATTCTGCGACCATTTATTCGCGGATTCGCAAATTCGCGTTATAGCAAATAAACCCCCATGTATTAATATGAAATACTGAATTTTACCTGGTTACATTTTTTTTTTTAATATTTTTTTTTTAATACAGGCCATAGGAAATAAAAAAAGATAGAAACTACTCCACATTTTCACAGCTTGTCAAAAATTACAGCAAAAGACATCCTTTTTTAGCACTTTTGGTGTACTTAAAAACAAACTTATGGAATATGCAGCAGATATGATTTGTTGTGTTCTTTTCTCAGAATTCTCATTAAAAACGCATAAATCAAGAAACACGCGTGACACTCCAACAGACCTTGATTAATACATTAATAAATTTAAATAATAATTAAAAAATGACTCAATCAAGATCTATAGGCAGTTATCTAGACCAATAACAAATTAATTTTTACCTGTTTTCTATGTTAGGTGTTTTTTTATGATAATTTTTTTCATCACTTTCATACACATAATTTTTTTTTTAGGTTTTTAAAATTTCCCTCATTGTTATTGGGCTGGATTTAAACAAGCTTACTGTGCACCGAGGCTGAAACATTGAGAGCTTGTTCACTGTTAAGGCATTATATTCTATTTTCCTCAAGACTGCACTAAACTTTTTCACTGAAACAGATAATGTAATCTAATATACTACACAGACACAGAGCTGCTGTAAGGGGAAAAAAACACATCAGTTGATATAGTCTAGTTTGAACTTACATAGACTGCCATAGGATAAGTGTATGAAAAATACTCTTTTAATCAAAAGAAATTAAAAATGTTTCATACTTGCCTGTATACTATTGTTTAATAATTACTTTGAGAATATATTGGAGGTTTTCAGTTTGTGCTCCTAAAATATGTATTTTAAATAAAAAAATATAAACCTGGGGCCAGATTCATAGAAGAAATACGCCGGAGTATCTACTGATACTCCGGCGTATTTTCAAATTTGTCACGTCGTATCTTAATTTGTGATTCACAAACAAGATACGACGGCATTTGGCTAAGATCCGACAGGCTTACGGCTTCGTACGCCTTCGTATCTTAGGCTGCAATACTTCGGCCGCCGCTGGGTGGAGTCTGCATCGTTTTCCAGCGTCGGGTATGCAAATTAGCTTTTACGGCGATCCACGAAGGTACTCACGTGCGTTACGTCGTCGCAAGTCGTTTTTTCCCGTCGCAAAGTTAAGCCTGCTTTTTCAAGGCTTAACTTTACACCAGCCATGTTAAAGTATGGCCATCGTTCCCGCGTCAAATTTTTTTTTTGTTTTTTTTGGCGTAAGTACGTTACGCACGTCGCCATTCGCAAACACGTCGGGGCGCCGTAATTTCGCGCAAACCACGTCGGGAAATTTACTAACGGAGCATGCGCAGAACGTTCGATGCGGGAGCGCGCCTAATTTAAATGGTACACGCCCCATTTGAATTAGGCGGGCTTGCGCCGGACGGCTTTACGTTACACCGCCGTAAGTTTACACGCAAGTGCTTGGTGAATCAGGCACTTGCGCTGAAAACTTTCGGCGGTGTAACGTAAAGACGATACGTTGCGCCGTCGCGATTCTTTCTGAATCTGGCCCCTGAACTCTGGGTTTACACTATTAAAATCTTGAACATAATCAAAGACAATGCAGTGAAATGGGAGCATACATTTTTACCCTGTTTGGTATAATGTAAAAGAAGTCAAGAAATTATATCAACTGTTTTTTGCCACATTTTCAACATTTATGATGCAAGAGATATAATATAAAAAGCTTAAAGGGGTTGTAAAGGTTTTCTTTTTTATTTTATAAATAAGTTCCTTTAAGCTAGTGCATTGTTGGTTCACTTACCTTTTCATTCGATTTCCTTCTAAATGTTTTTTTTCTTTGTCTGAATTTCTCACTTCCTGTTTCTCCTCAGTAAGCTTGCCCCCATCATCCGAGCTGTTCTGGCTGGGGGTTAGTCAGCGAGCACACTGACTAACCCCCAGCCAGAACGGCTCGGATGATGGGGGCAAGCTTAAAGGAAGTGAGAAATTTAGACAAAGAAAAAAACATTTAGAAGGGAAATGGAAGGAAAAGGTAAGTGGACCAACAATGCACTAGCTTAACCACTTAAGGACCACCTCATGCACATATACGTCGGCAGAATGGCACGGCTGGGCACATGCACGTACATGTACGTGCTGTGCTATTGTCCAGCCGTGGGTCACGGACGCAAAGCTCCGTGACCGCGGGACCTGCGGACCCGATCGCCGCTGGAGTCCGTGATCGGTCCCTGGAGCTGAAGAACGGGGAGAGCCGTGTGTAAACACGGCTTCCCCGTTCTTCACTGTGGCGGCGTCATTGATCGTGTGATCGCTTTTATAGGGATACATAATCGATGACGTCACACCTACAGCCACACCCCCCTACAGTTGTAAACACACATGAGGTCACTAATAACCCCATCAGCGCCCCCTGTGGTTAACTCCCAAACTGCAACTATAATTTTCACAATAAACAATGCATTTTAAATGCATTTTTTGCTGTGAAAATGACAAAGGGTCCCAAAAATGTGTCAAAATTGTCCGAAGTGTCCGCCATATTGTCAAAATTACGAAAAAAATTGCTGATCGCCGCCATAAGTAGTAAAAAAAATAATAATAATTTTTAAAGATGATACACAGGACGTACTATACCCCAAAAAGACTATTTGGATTTGGTTGGAGAGCAGATGCGGGATGCCCCAGATGTCAGGATAAGGGGGATTTAATACATATGTTGTGGAGATGCCCAAAACTATTCAGGTATTGGCTAGGGATCATCAATATTATTAACACGACATATGGGACTAAGTTGGAGATGGACCCTAAAACGTGTATATTGGGAATATGGGAGGAAAGAGGTGGGATGGTGAGCACTATAACAGCAGTGTTAAGGTGCCTCTTTCAGGCAAGAAAACTAATCGCTCAAAGATGGCAAGCAGTAAACCCCCCAACAATAAGTGAATGGACTAATGTAGTGACAGCAACAGTATGGAAAGAGAAAGCAGTTTATGTTAAGAGAAGAAATATCAAGGAATTTTAAAGCATCTGGAAACCATGGCTGCTTAGAATAGGATACCCTGTGTAAAATGATGTTTATTAAACTGGAGAATAAGGGTGGGAGGAGGGTGGGGGGTGGTAGGATAAATAAATCAATGGGAAAATACATAAGGTTATGATATGCAGGGAATGAGAATTTTTTTTGTAAAAGGAACATTATGAATGTAACCTGTTTTTATACATGATGAAAAAACTTAATAAAGAGAATTAAATAATAATAATAAAAAAAATGCAATAAAACTATCCCCTATATTGTAAACGCTATAAATTTTGCGCAAACCAACCGATAAAGCTTATTGCGATTTTTTTTTACTAAAAATAGGTAGAAGAATACGTATCGGCCTAAACTGAGGAAAATAAATGTTTTTTTATATATGTTTTTGGGGGATATTTATTATAGCAAAAAGTAAAAAATATTGATTTTTTTTCAAAATTGTCGCTCTATTTTTGTTTATAGCGCAAAAAATAAAAACCGCAGAGGTGATCAAATACCACCAAAAGAAAGCTCTATTTGTGGGGAAAAAAGGACGTCAATTTTGTTTGGGAGTCACGTCGCACGACCGCACAGTTGTCTGTTAAAGCGACGGGTCCTTTAGCTGCATTTTGGTCCGGGTCTTAAGTGGTTAAAGGAACCTAATTAGAAAATAAAAAACTAACCTTTACAACCCCTTTAATGTATCCCAACAATACAGAAAATTATATTTACTATTATTTACTGTTTAATTATTATATTTACTTTATTCATTAGAAAATGTGAATAGTAGACTTCAGAGAGCCAGAAATATAAAAACAATTAAAATTGAAAAGCTACAGAAATGGAAAACCCTGGATATTGCTCCACTCCAGTCAAGCACATGTCTACAGGGCCTAGAGTCCTAATAGTATCCAAATAATTATATATCTTGATAATCACGGTCAGTCATAAAAAATATTGACTTAAAAAGTTAGTTTATCTTTTCAGAAAAATGGAGAAGGTGAACTAACACCTTAGGCCTCGTACACACGGCCGAGGAACTCGACGTGCCAAACACATCGAGTTCCTCGGCCAGTTCAGCCCTGAAGCCGCCAAGGAGCTTGGCGGGACGAGAGCTCCCATAGAACAACGAGGAAATAGAGAACATGTTCTCTATTTCCTCGTCGAGCTCCTCGTCGGCTTCCTCGGCCGAAAGTGTACACACGACCAGTTTCCTCGGCAGAATTCAGCCAGAAACTCGGTCGGAAGCTGAATTCTGCCGAGGAAACTGGTCGTGTGTACGGGGCCTCACACTCTTCCCAACCCTATGGTTCCCACTGTACTTACCTCTATAGGTGATGAGCTGTCAGTGACCACGCATCTGGTGTATTTGGTCCAGGAATTTGAAATCCCTGTTCTTCTACCTCCACTCTCTGCAGGGCTTGCAGGACAGATCAGAGAAATGCTCCGTGCTAGCGCTGACCCATCAGAATAATTCTGATCAGTGCCAGAAGTGCTGCAGAGATAAGAGGGAGAAGCGTGGGAATTCCTGGACTGCTCCACTGGCTTTGGGGGAACTGATAGCTCATCACCCACAAAGGTAAAAACATCGGGGTCTGGGGGGAAATTGACGGTATTAGTTCACCTTTTATCTTTTTCTGAAAAAAGGTGAATGTACACATTAAGCAAAAACTTTGGGTGAAAGGAAAACTCTCTGAATAAATAATATAATCCAAAATTGATCTCATTTTGTAGAAAAGATTTTGTGGTAGGCGCACCACTTGTAGACATTGGTAAGTATGTATAAATTGCTACTCAAATTAGCCATTCAGTCTGTCTGCATAATACAAAATTAACATAGTTGGAACAAGCTTTTTGATCACACCGTACTGAAATGTTTAGAATTAAGTACCATGCATTCAAAGTTTTATCTGTGCCTTGCAAATAGCTGCACTGCAGGCATGTTCTGTATAAACTGGGAATTTTGGATTTTTGTCAGTCCCAATAGTGCACCTGGATGTAATGTCAGGTGTTGAAACAAAAGATAATAATCTTTTTTTTTTTCTTTCTGTATTTTTCCATCGTAATTGTTCTTACTTTATATTGCTCTATTCATAGGGATTCTATTAACATATTCCAAATAATAAAGTGAATATTTTTTCTTCCTGCCCCCTTCCTGACAATTTTCAACTTTCGGTGCTGTAGCACTTTGAATGACAATTGCACGATCATATAACGCTGTACCCAAACTTTTTATCATTTTCTTCCCACAAATAGAGCTTTCTTTTGGTGGTAGTTGTTCACCTCTGGGGTTTTTATTTTTTGCTAAACAAACTAAAAAAGACAGAATAAAAAAAAAATGTTTTTTCCTTGTTTCTGTTATAAAATTGTGTTTTTCCTTCACTTATGAGCACTGATGTGGCTGCACTAATGGGCACTGATGAGGTGGTACTGATAAGGTGGCACTGATATGTAGAATTGATGGGCACTGATAGGAGGCACTGATATGCTACACTGATGGGCATGATAGGCTACACACTGATATGCAGCACTGATGGGCATTATAGACTACACTGATATGCAGCACGGATGGGCACTGATAGGTGTCACTAATGGGCACTGATAGGTGGCACTGATGGGCACTGATAGGTGTCACTAATGGGCACTGATAGGTGGCACCGATGGGCACTGATAGACGTCACTGTAGGCAGCACTGATGGGCATGATAGGCTACACTGATATGCAGCACTAATGGGCATTATGGGCTACACTATCTGTGTAGCCCATAATGGCCACTGATAGGTGGCACTGATGAGGATCTACTGACAGGCATTACTAATTTGCATCTGAAGGGCATTAACAGGCATTACTGATGGGACACTGATTGGCAGATTTATGGGCACTGACAGGCATTACTGATGGGGCACAGACTGGCAGCTGATGGGCACCTCTCATGGGTGCTGTGCTGATAATCAATGTGCTGATTTTCAGCCTGCGGCGCGCGACTCACAGCTGGGCTCTTAAAGATTACGTACCTGTACGTAAGGCAGTCCTTAAGTGGTTAAAAGAAAAAATGTCCCTTTAAGAGCATTGAGCGGAAGTGACGTTTTGACGTCGCTTACACCCTGCATGGTATTGTGGTGGGTGGGGGCCATCTATACCTCACTTATCTCCATGCCCAGCCAGCAGGAGGACGCGATTGCCTCTGCAGCTGCCGACGGCTCCGGTAAGCGGCGGAGGACACAGAAGAACGGTGGGAGGGGGCCCTCTCCCACCGCCGATAAAAGCTATCTTGCACGGTATCAGCTGCAGAGACCACTCTTATCAGAAAGAGGACCACCCGCTATTGAAGAGGATACTGGGGATACTGCAGCATGCCCGATACCCGTGTCTGTGATCACAAGGTATATCGAATTATATTAGATTGTATATTCACAACATCGTCAAACTTGATAATAAATGAAGAGGTATAATTGAATATGTGGTGCAGCTGTAGCATCAAATAAAGCTTGATGCGTTTCGTGGATGTTTCCACTCATCAGGAGCAGATGCGACAGAAATTCCTATAAAATATATAATCATTATGGTAAAAAGACCATACTCTAACTAAAGAGGGAATTTATCAAGAAGGATGGATATCTGTAATTGGTTAGTTCAACACACTTACCAACCAACGCAGTGGATGCAATATGGCATCATGCGCATGACGTGATGAGCGTGGCGACAATACGCAAGGGGGCGACTACCCGAATCTCCTAAACACAACAGTGTAAGGGGAGGAGGGGGAGGACCCACAAAGCGCATCACAGCTCCCGCATAAAAGAGAAGAGCCTATGGCATCACCCAATTGCTCATTGTGCCACAATACTGCACAACACTGACCAAGTGGTCGGTGTGCACGGGAATGTTGAACCTCCGCATTTCAATTGCTTCATCCAAAGTCCCAATCTCAATTCCTTATTTACTTAAACACAGAATAGTATCCAAAGACCCCAAATCTTGTAAAAACACGACCCGGTCCGAAGCTCCATAACCACGCCCGCGGGACCCGCAGACCCGATCGCGGCCTGTGTCCCGCGATCGGTCACAGGAGCTGAAGAACGGGGAGAGGTGTGTGTAAACATACCTTCCCCATTCTTCTGCGTGGCAGTGACACTGATCGTCTGATATAGAGAACGACGATCAGTGACGTCACACCTAAAGCCACGCACCCCTACAGTAACAATCACTTCCTTAGGGCACACCTAACCCCTTAGCGCCCCCTAGTGGTTAACCCATTCACTGCCATTGTCATTTTCACAGTAATCAGTGCATTTTTATAGCCCAAAAATGTGTCAAACGTTTCAGATGTGTCCGCCATAATGTCGCAGTCACAAAAAAAATCGCTGATAGTCGCCATTACTAGTAAAAAAAATCATAAAAATGCCATAAAACTATCCCCTATTTTGTAAACGCTATAACTTTTGCACAAACCAATCAATAAACGGGGATATTTATTATAGCAAAAAGAAAAAAAAATATTATTTTTTTCAAAATTGTCGCTCTATTTTTGTTAAAAAATAAAAACCGCAGAGGTGATCAAATACCACCAAATGACAAATGGTGATGTATGTGCTGTGTAACAAAGGTGGTGGGGGAGTGGTTAAACAGTGTAACTGATGTATAACAGTGCAACGAACAGTATGTAACAAACAAACAGTAAATAATCCAAGGAAGAACAAATCTTCAGCAAACTAAGATAAGTGAGATAATTGACCGTGAGTAGCATAAGTATACACACTATACAAAAAATGATGATAGTGATAGAATATGAGCCAAAGAATTGGCATAAACAACACACACAAAGGTGAAAAAATATTTAAATATACAAACTATATAAATGGAAGAAAAAGTCTCTGAATGGTGATCCCAGAAACCAGCACAAGTGTTGAAAAGTTGCAAGCTTCAGTGTACAAAACACCTCTTGTGATGTAAGATAATTAGACCTAATTAATTAGGACACCATTGGCTGCTTGAGACCGAACGTTTGTCACCAATTAGGTCAAGGGAAAGGGGAAGAGGGATTTTGGGGGGGACTATTCACGGCACTGGTTGGACACGGTATAGTAAAAAATAACAAGTATTTATTGGACATAAAACAGGTATCATAAAACAACATTTAAAGACAATCCCCACATTGCACATCAGTAAGTTATACACAAACTATGTCTGCATGTAAGGAGTCGATCGCCTCGACCGGTTTCGCGGTAGTGTACCGCTTCTTCAGGAGGGGGTTTATCTACAAGATATGCATAAAACATATAAATATACAAGCAAGTTTATACAGTGGTTGTAAACATTTTATAACATAATCCAAGCAGCATGCCTTATGATGGAGTAAAAAACTCACCCAGACTGGTCAATTGATCGAGCCCGGAACCCAGTTGAAAACCTTCTATGGCGCAAGGAGGGGGATATATTTATTTAGAACGGACTCTATTGAGGAATAAGATTGATAAATTCATATGTAGCAAAGTGATCAATTAATTAATAGGATGGGGATCACCGTGGAGTGTGTGAAAGTGATATGTCACAGTGACAAAGGTTAATTGAGGAGAATGGGGAGATAGGAGACGAAGGGGAAAGGAGAGGTAGGGGGTGAGGGGGAGAGAGGGGAAGGAGAAGGGAAGAGATTGAGGATAAGATAAGAGAAGACATAAAGAATGATACTTCAATATAGTGGGAGTGAATGAAAAGAAGGTATGGGGGGAAGGGGGGGGAAAGGAGTTGGTAATGGAACAAGGGAGGGGAGAGGGGGGAGGGAAAGGGGGGAGGAGAAAGAGGGAAGGAGAAAGTGGGGGGAGGGAAAGAGGGGGTGGAATTAAAAAATAAAAATGAATATTAGAAAAGACAGGAGCAGGGGGGCGGGAGAAGGAAAGAACAAATTGGGGGAAAAGAGAAGGGAGGGGGAGGGGAAGGGGGGGGGAAACGGGAAAGGGGGGACGGACAGTGGAGGGGAAAATGCGTGGAAAGGGGGAGAGGCGGGGGAAAAACAAAAAGGGGGAAAGACGTCTAAAGGTAAAACGAGGAGGAGGGAGGAGGAGAGGGGGGGGGGAGAGAAGGGGAGGAGGAGAGTAGGTGTGTGTAGTGACGTGCTCGTGAAGGTGAAATGTGTTGAAGATGATGAGATGGAGATAATTGTGTTGAAGAAAATAGTAGTGAAGGAAGGGGCAGGGAAAAAAGGGGGGGCGGGGGAGTTAAGGGAGGTAGAGAATTGGGACTGGGGGAAGAAAGGGGGGAATAGAAGGGAATAAGGGGGGGGGGGAAGAAAAAGGGGGTGAAGGAAAGGGGGAGGGGGGAGGGAATTGAGGTGGAAATTAAGAGGAAAAAAGAAAAAGGGGGGGGGCAGGAAGGGAATGGGAAGGAGGGGGAAGTGAAGTAGAATAAAAAGATTGGAGTGATAAGTAATTATTCTTAGTTGTGCATACATGCAGGGTGACCGAAGTGAGCGTGAAACATATAGTGTTATAAGGAAGTGCAGGGAATGTCCAGGAAGTCAAAAGTTAAGGAAACTGATCACCAAGCAATCTAATAGAAATTATATAGGTAGACCCTGATGGGTCCTTACCATAGCTGTATAAAAAATATACTCGATTTTACTGGGGCACCTCTTGTGATGTCTAGCAGCTTACCTCACAGCTATTAGTATTGACAGCCCAACATTTAAAAGGCAAATCTTTAAAAGGTGATCCCCAAAGCCGACACAGGTGTTGGAAAGGTAATGACTTCAATGTGCAACCACCTCATGTGATGCCTAGCAGCTTACCTCACAGCTGTAGTGCAGACAGCCCAACGATCCTCGTGTATACACAGCAGACAGCCTAAATGCAGCCAGGGGACCCGGTCCCAGTTCCAGGTGGTGGCATTTGAAAAAGTGGCAGAGGAATATATATATATATAGTGTAACTCTGTTGGCCAATGGTAGATACAAATAAATCACACACTGATGCACTCACTCAAAGTGACAGGATAGTGGACATATCTCCACGAGTGCCGAGCTCACAAAACTTCCTGTGTGTCCCCTCTAGTCTCTCCTTGCCTCACAGTTACAGCAGGTGTTACTCAGAGAAATGGCAATATGAATGAAAGAGAAAAAAAGGAAGCTTATCGATTAGATCTAGTCCCTGTGGTACTTGAATACAATGTTCAGTACAGGACAATAGAAAAAATTATATCACGCCACTGGCACATTCTGAAATCAGGTATATTCGTTACTTCCTCAATTTTTTCTTTGATGTACTCTTCCTCATATCCTTTTTGTACAAATCTTTTGCATATCATGTTTGATTGTGTTTGGAATTCTTCCACATTGGTACAGTTACGTCGAAGTCTTATCAGCTGGCATTTAGGGATGTTAAACAGCCAATTTTTATGGTGACAGCTATTAATTAGAAGGTAGCTGTTACGGTCCACATTTTTGAAAAAGGTTCTTGTGACAAATCTCTCATTTAGGCCCCTTTCAGACTGGGGCGGGAGCTGCGGTGGCGGTATAACGCCGCTAAAAATAGCGGCGCTATACCGCCGGAATTGCCGCGGGTATCAGCCGCTAGCGGTATTAACCCCCGCTAGCGGTCGATAAAGAGTTAATACCGCCCGCAATGCGCCTCTATAGAGGCGCATTGCGGGCGGTATTGCCGCGGTTCCCATTGTTTTCAATGGGAAGGAGCGGTGAAGGAGCGGTATACACGCCGCTCCTCTCACCGCTCCAAAGATGCTGCTGACAGGAGATTTTTTTGTCTCCCGCCAGCGCATCGCCTCAGTGTGAAAGCCCTCAGGCTTTCACATTGAGTCTGCAGTGCAGGAGTTTTTCAGGCGGGATAGCAGCGCTATTTTTAGCGCTTTACCGCCTGAAAAACTCCTCAATGTGAAAGGGGCCTTACCCTAGAGATCTCTAGATCCAGGAATGGAATTGTCTTCTCTTCTATCTGCCATGTCAATACAATGTTTTTGTGGTTAGTGTTTAGTTTTTCAAAGAAAGAAA
Organism: Rana temporaria; assembly: GCF_905171775.1. NCBI lineage: Eukaryota > Metazoa > Chordata > Amphibia > Anura > Ranidae > Rana > Rana temporaria. The sequence goes on from NC_053491.1 coordinate 342,550,721, forward strand.
TAAGGGGCCAGATTCACGTAGCCCGGGCGCAACTTAACTTTTCCGATTTAAGTTACACCGCCGCAATTTTTCCAAGTTAGTGCCCGATCCACAAAGCACTTACCTGGAAATTTGCGGCGGTGCATCCTAAATCCGGCCGGCGCAAGGCGGGCCAATTCAAATGGGGTGAGTCCCATTTAAATTAGGCGCGCTCCCGCGCCGGACGTACTGCGCATGCTCCCGAAGCGAATTTCCCGACGTGCTTTGCGCAAAGTTACGATGCACCGATGTTTTGTGAATCGCGACGGGTAAAAAAAATTTGCGTCGGGAAAAAAAGAGTTGCGCCGGGAATTATTATTTTTTTTTTTAAATTTGACAGCGACGCGGGAAAGACGGGTACACTTTTACATGGTGTACTAACTTTACACTTTGTAAAAGGTACCCTATCTTTGCGACGGCAAACTAACACTTACGGCGACTTAACGAAGGGAAAAAGCTTTGTGGATCTCCGTAAGTGCTAATTTGCATACCCGACGCTGGTTTACGACGAGAACTCCCCCCAGCAGCGGCCGCGGTACTGCATCCTAAGATCCGACAGTGTAAAACAATTACACATGTCGGATCTTAGGGATATCTATGCGCAACTGATTCTATGAATCAGCCGCATAGATAGAAACAGGGATACGACGGTGTATCAGCAGATACGCCTGCGTATCCCTTTTGTGAATCTGGCCCAAGTTGACTATGATCACCTTTCCAAATAATAAAGATAAATAATAAAGATATCGTCAATATATCGTCTGTCTTCCTTCTTCCTCCCCTTTCGACATGAAGAGGCCAGGGACACTGGGGGCAAATTTGGCCCCCATAGCTACCCCAGTTTTTTGTTGGTAATACTTGTTGTTATACCAAAATGGCTATGCTTGAGACAGAAGTCCAAACACTTGATAATGAATTTCCTTTGAATACATGGAAGTTCGGTGTACTTCCGAAGTCCCCACTTTGTGGCACCACATGCAAGATAATGAGGAATGATGGTATATAGTGACGACGCGTCGGCCGTCGCCATAAATAGAGGTCCAGTATCGTTTCTTTCTTCTAGTAGTTTCAGCATATCTTTAGTGTCTTTGAGGATAGCCCGAGTTTTCTACACAGCAGGCTGAAGATAACGATCTATATATTGCCCTAGTCTAGCTGTAATAGATTTAATCCCATTAACAATAGGCCTTAAGGAGGGTCTGTTTTGTCCTTGTGGATCTTAGGTAGTGCATAAATTATTGGGGTCCTGCATGCTTCCGGTATCAGGTATCTAGCCTCTTTTTTGTCTAGAACTTCCCTTTTTAACCCCAAGTGCACCACCTGTTCCAACTCTTTCCTCCACTTGAATATGGGTTTGTTGGACAGTAGGCAGTATGTATTCGAATCTTCTAGCAATTTGGTCATGCCCTTATGGTACTGTTCAGTGGTTTGAATGACAATACCACCTCCTTTGTCTGATGGTCTTATCACCAGGTTCTTTCTCTTAGTAAGTTTTTGAATGCCAATTTTAATTGATTTGGTTCTTCTTTTTCTAGTCTAGCTGTAATAGATTCAATCCCATTAACAATAGGCCTTAAGGAGGGTCTGTTTTTCTTTTTCTAGTCTAGCTGTAATAGATTTCTCTTAGTAAGTTTTTGAATGCAAATTTTAATTGATTTGGTTCTGTAATAGATTTCTCTTAGTAAGTTTTTGAATGCAAATTTTAATTGATTTGGTTCTTCTTTTTTCTTAACCGTTAAGTTTTTGATTTCTAGACATGTGCACAGAAAAAAATTTCGTTTTTTTTGTTCTGTTTCGTATCGTTCCGTAGGTTCGTTCCCGTTCGTTGTTCGTAAGACGCCCGTTTTCCTGTTCGTTCCCGTTCGTTTTTCGTACGACGCGATTTTTTCGTATTCCGATCTTTTCGTATTTTGGTTACCGTTTTATTTTCGTACATGCGGGATGGTTCGTCATTCTGTTTAATTCATGTTCGTTACTTGTTAGACAATAATTTTCATGAATTTTCGTCATTTTGTACTTTTGTAAATATATCGCGGGATTCGCGGCACTTTCAACACGCGGCTCATCCATATTAACTATTGTTAAGCCCCATACACTTGGTCAGACTTTTTTAACAACAAACATAAAAACTATCGTTTTACCGAACGTTCGTTCGTTTTTAAACTCCATCAGAAAACCATTTTTGGGTTCCAGGTTCAAAAGTCTGGCCAACTGATCTCTCCCTTCAGACGAAAATCCACAGAAAAGTTTATTTGGCTTTACTGTACTACTGTACTCAGCACAAAAGAGAAGCTGCTTCACTAACTAACTACACTCACTGTCCATTCAAAAAAACGAAAATTACATCTTATAACAAAAGATTTGCATTCTGTATTTTGAAACCAAATTACGAACAGAAAAAAGGAATTCAGAATACAGAATACAAATCTTTTGTTATAAGATGTCATATGAACATACAAACAGAAAAAGGATTCAAACAAAATACAGAATGAAAATCTTTTGTTAGATGTCATATGAACATACGACTGAAAATCAAAATACGAACAGAACAAGGATTCAAACAAAATACAGAATGCAAGTCTTTTGTTATAGATGTCATATTCGTTCTTTTGCCATTTTCGTTTTGTCGTACAGTATTTTCGTCGGATCGTTCGTTCATATTTGTGGTTGTTCGTTATGCGACTCATTCGTAATCCCGTCGTTTTCGTATTTTGGTGCTTAAATTTTTTCGTATGTACACATTATTCTGCGGGTACGAAAATGAACATTTTCGTACGAAAATAACATTCGTACGAACGGGAATGCACATATCTATTGATTTCCTCCATTACCATATGTCTAAAAACTTCTATGGGTTTATTGTCTTTCAACTTTGGGTTGAAGGTTCATTTGTTCCTCAGATTACTGTTTACCACTAGATTTTCCTCTCGTACTCTGGCTTCAATTGGCTTCTCTGTCAGATATGTCTTAACATTCAGTTTCCTGACATACTTCTGTATATTAATATGTGTTTGGAATTTATCTAAATTCCTAACAGGTGCATATTTCAAGCCCTTATAAAGCACTAGTACTTTATCTTGGGTCGGTGGTACATCAGTGAGGTTGAAGATGCCTTTTCCTCTTAGTCTCTTCGCCTGTTTTCCCTTTCCTGCTCTGCACCCTCTTTTCCTAAAGGGCTTTTTTTCCTTGTCTCCTCTGTTTTTCTTGGGAGGTGGTACTCCATCCCCTGTTCTAAAAAAGATCTATTGTACCCCTGTTCATATCGATAATCTTGCTCTCTTCTTACGTCTCTGTTAGTATCCCGTAAGTCTCTCAGAGGAGCATAATAATTGTAAGTTTTGACAGGGCTCCTATCTCTTGGTCTTTAAGGTGGAGCTAGTGGATCACGGCCATATCTAGGGCCATAATGTTGGCTGGGACCCGGACTCCTTTCATATGGTCTGTGTCATATTGTTCACCTCTATGGTCCCTCATATCGTAGTTTCCTCTAGGGTATGGTGGACTTCTTTCCTGCTTATACGGTTCATTAGGCGGGCCTCTAGTGTCCTTTGGTCCCTGATTTTGCCTTGTCCAATGGTTGTTGTGTGTTTTTTTGTTCTTCCAATGTTTGGGTTTTTTCCAACCCTGTTGCGGAGTGCGTTCCGTCTGTAGATATTTCCTTCATGTATTATATGGAGTATGATTACATGGATGTCTTCGTCTTCCTTCATAATTCTTGTATCTTTGTGGATCATCTCTCACTCTGTCTGCTTCTGGGTTTCTGTAATTGGCCTCTGCTCTAGGTGTCTTTATAGGTGACACATCAGGGTGATGTTGCCGAAGTCTTGCCATTTTCTCTGGTGTTGTAAACGTAGAGATGGGGTCCTTTGTGCCCACATTGCTTTGCCATTTGTAGACTAAATCGCTTTTATAGTCATTGATGTCCCGTGAATATTTTTTGCTTTTCCTCAGTTGGACATCAGCATCTTTTTTAGTTAAGTCTTTGTTTAGCTGTGTGGTTAGGCGCTTACATTTTTTGTTAAAGAATCTAAACCATTCGTCTGTCGATTCTTGGTCATTAGGGGGCACATCCCACCTAAGGCGCCTTGGTACAATATTTGCCTTGATGTATCTATCAAACGTGGTAACATCCCAGCACAGGCTAATCTTTTTCTCTAGACCATGTCCTAGTTTGCGCATAAGGTGTTCAACGTTACTGTCGGTTTTGGGGTCTTGAAGATCTCCATGACTGCTGCCGGAGTGAAGTAAGGATATGGTAATGCATATAAACAAAGAAGAGACTCCCGCACTGTCAGTGAACTAAGCTAGGGGGCACTGCTGCAGACACCTAAGAACCTATCCTAATAAGAAACAATGGGCCAGATTCACAAAAGGGATACGACGGCGTTTCTCCTGATACGCCGTCGTATCCCTGTTTCTATCTATGCGACTGATTCATAGAATCAGTTACGCATAGATAGCCATAAGATCCGACAGGTGTAATTGTTTTACACTGTCGGATCCTAAGATGCAATATCGCGGCCGCCGCTGGGGGGAGTTTGCGTCGTAAACCAGCGTCGGGTATGCAAATTAGGAGTTACGGCCATTCCCGATGGTTTTTCGCGGTAGGTCCGGCGTGGGAGCGCGCCTCATTAAAAATGGCACACGCCCATTTAAATTGGTCCGCCTTGCGCCGGAGGCCGCCAGCATAGGTTTTCATCGCAAGTGCTTGGTGAATCAGGCACTTGCGATGGAAAATTGCGGCGGTGTAACGTATCTACGATACGTTACGCCGCCGCTCTTCTATGTGAATCTGGCCCAAAGTGTTAACTGAAAAATGGTGATGTCTGCGCTGTGTAACAAAGGTGGGGGGAGTGGTTAAACAGTGTAACTGATGTATAACAGTGCAACGAACAGTATGGAAAACACACTCTGAACAGTAAATAATCCAAGGAAGAACAAATATTCAGCAAACTAAGATAAGTGAGATTATTGACCGTGAGTAGCATAAGTATACACACTATACAAAAAATGATGATAGTGATAGAATATGAGCCAAAGAATTGGCATAAACAACACACACAAAGGTGAAAAAATATTTAAATATATAAATGGAAGAAAAATTCTCAGAATGGTGATCCCAGAAACCAGCGCAAGTGTTGAAAAGTTGCAAGCTTCAGTGTACAAAACACCTCTTGTGATGTCTAGCAGCTTACCTCACAGCTATTAATATTGACAGCCCAACATTTAAAAGGCAAATCTTTAAAAGGTGATCCCCAAAGCCGACACAGGTGTTGGAAAGGTAAGGACCTCTTGCTGCCGATACTGCACCCTTTTACTTGTGATCACCCTGTGTAACCATTGCTGGATGCTTACCATTTTATCTACCTTTTTTATTTATTTTTTGTTATTTGGTTCCTGTTTTTAATAAACCCCTTTTGGTCAATCTGATCTATGCCATGTGGAGGCTTTTTTTTTTTTTTTGCTTTATTGCATGCCTTTTATACGCCCTGAAGCTGTGGAGGAGTAACTTTTGTTACCTCAGTACACACCAATGAGCTGCTGGAAGTCTATAACTGTGGAGGATTCCATCCAGATCTGCGATTGGAGGAGCACCAAGGGAGACGCTGACGGGAGAGCTGGTTGCATCAACACTCTTACCTCTGCTCGATTGACACAGACCGAAAGGTACTTGAGTTCACGCCACATGGTAAGAGTATCCAACTTATCTATATAGGATTGTCTTCACATCTATGTCTCCCCTTATTCCAATCAATTTGAAGATCTGCTAATACCCAGCACATGGTTGAATAGACTATCCATTTGATATTGTGTGCAGTCTTTCAGTAGACTTCCGTGATCAGCTGATATTCACTTTGGACTAACATTCCCACCTGGGTGCTCACGCATTCAGTAATTCATGTCACTTTTAAAGTACCGTATTTTCCAGCGTATAAGACGACTCGGCGTATAAGACGACCCCCTAATTTTCCAGGAAAAATTTTGATTTTGGGATATACTCACTGTATAAGACTACCCCCTTCCTTCTAGTCTTTCTGGAAGCTGAGGGGGAGCCAGAACCGCTGACAGAAACAGGCTTTTTCAAATCTCACTGTGCCATTACATTCCTCACTGTGCCATTACATTCCTCACTGTGCCATTACATTACATGCCCAGACTGTGCCATTACATTACATGCCCAGACTTTGCCATTACATTACATGCCCAGACTGTGCCATTACATGCCCCCACATTGCCACTGTGCCATTACATGCCCCCACATTGCCACTGTGCCATTACATGCCCCCACATTGCCACTGTGTCATTACATGCCTGAACTTGTTGCCCCCCCAGTGCAATAACACTCACTTTTTTTTTCCAGCGGTGACAGTCCCCCATGCTGCGAGCGTGAATGATTTCAAAGCCGCGCCTTCACTTCAGAGTGTTCTGTGATAGGCGGCACACAAATCTTCCCAGCAGCGCCTCTGTTCTGTTTCCGCCTATCACGGACGTCTTCTCATCTCGTCCGAGGATGAGAAGGCATCTGTGATAGGAGGAACACAGAACAGAGGCGCTGCTGGGAAGATTTTTGTTCCTCCTATCACAGAACACTCTGAAGAGAAGGCGCGGCTTTGAAATCATTCACGCTTGCGCTCGCCGTATGGAGACTGTCACCGCTGGGAAAAAAAAAGTGAGTACTGAGACCGTACCCGGCATATAAGACGACCCCCGACTTTGGATGCATGTTTTTGCATCCAGAAAGTCGTCTTATACGCCGGAAAATACGGTAGTCATCTGTTGATCTATACAGTCTTTCAATAGACTCCTATGAACATCTGAGGTCTATTTTGGACTATTATTGGTTATTCTCACCTGGTTGCTCACGCACTCAGTATTTTTGTTAATTTCAAGTAGTCATTGTGTGATACCATGTTTTACTTGCATTTATTTTGATCTCCTTTTACAAAACCTGTTTACTAGGTTTTGTCCTCTCTATAAGCGCTGCACATATCCCACTTCCAATCTTACCGTCTCTCCCTAGAGTCTTTTATTACAAGAAAATATTGTGCTCATTATAAAAACTGCAGCTTGGCATCGCATGCTGCTAATAATTCTATGGTCTACCTAAATTGTATGATCAATGCATGTTTTCACCCCAAATCCAAAACTTTACACTTATCAATAGGAATGAGTCAAACACCCCCCGGGCGTCCATAGCCGCCTACTACAGGACTTGGCCCCGCTCCCGGCGGCTGCTTCATTGGATTTGATTGACAGCAGCATGAGCCAATGGCTGCGCTGCTATTAATTTATCGAATGAAGAGCCATAGGATGCATTAAGGTGAAAAAAACATGAACCTTTACAACCTCTGTAAAGTCTATGGGATACAAATCTGAGAAAATCAAAAGTTTTTTTTTTTAAAGGCTTATATGACATGCTAAAGCCGGATCCTGGCAATATACATAAAAAATAATTGAAAAAACAGCATGGGTTCCCCCCCAGTCCATTACCAGGCCCTTCAGGTCTGGTATGGATATTAAAGGGAACTCCACGCCAAAATTTTGGAAAAAAAAATGGTGTGGGGGTCCCCCCAAAATCCATACCAGGCCCTTATCCGAGCATGCAACCTAACAAGCCACAGGAAAAGGGGGGGGGAGGAGAGAGCACTCCCCTCCTGAACCATATCAAGCCACATGTCCTCAACATGTTGATGGGGACAAGGGCCTCATCCCCACAACCTTTGCACGGTGATGTGGTGGTCTGCGGGCAGGGGCTTATCAGAATCTGGAAGCCCCCTTTACCACCCATTTGGGCAATTGCCCCCTCCCAAAAATTAGTTGTAGGTGGGCAGCTGGGTGGGTGAGAGAGTGGGCGGCTCTGCGGGCGGGCCGGCGGGTCGGGCAGCTCCTCAATGTGTGAGTGGGCGGGCCAGGCTGCCGGGTGGCTCAATGTGCAAGAGGGCGGGCTGTTTGGCTGTGGGTGAGAGAGCAAGCGGTCAGCTGGGTGGGTCAGTGTAAGCGGGCAGCTGGCCAATCAGCGAGCCGGTGGGAGTGGAAGCAGAGAGATGACAACCCACTCTGCATTCCTGCAGTAACTTCCGCCCTCACTGTGCAGGCAGTGCTGGCAGCAGAGAGATGACATCATCTTTCGGCTGCCTGACTCTGGGTGGGACACAGCAAATGACAAGCAAAACACCACCTTAGCAGGCAAGTGACAATCTGCAAGGTGTGATAGGTGACGTAGCAAGTGACAAGACACAAGGTGTGGCAGGTGACGTGGCAAGTGACAATCGCAACTTGTGACAAGTGATGTGGCAAGTGACAATCTGCAACTTGTGGCAAGTGACAATCCGCAACTTGTGGCAGGTGAAGTGGCAAGTGACAATCTGCAACTTTTGGCAGGTGACGTGGCAAGTGACAATACGCAATTTGTGGCAGGTGATGTGGCAAGTCAAAATCCGCAAAATATGGCAGGCAATGTGTCAAGTGACAATCTGCAACGTGTGACAGGTGACGTGGCAAGTGACAATGCACAACTTGTGGCAGGTGATGTGGCAAGTGACAATCCGCAACTTGTGGCAAGCGACAATCTGCAACATGTGGCAAGTGACAATCTGCATCTGGTGGCAGGCAAATGACAATACGCAACATGTGGCAGGTTATGTGGCAAGTAACAATCCGCAACATGTGGCAGGTGATGTGGCAAGTTACAATCTGCATCTGGTGACAGGTGACCGTGGCAAGTGACACGCACAGGTCTCCCACTGATTCTGCATTATGGTGAGTTGAACCATTTAATTTTATATTACAATGTAATAATAGAAATAATGCGCTTCAATCATCCTGACACCATAACAATCATGGTGCAAAGATGATTGAAGCGCCAACACCAGCCATTTCCCTGATAAATTGCCCTTTAGAAAAACATATTTTCTGGCAGTGTCCCTCCCGAGACTAGACTTTGGATCCGCCCCTGAACCAGCTCAATGATGTCATCATGGAGGAGGGGAAGAGGACTTCAGTGGCAACCTGTGAAGATCTGGTGAACTCCATGCCCAAGAGGGTTAAGGCAGTGCTGGAAAATAATGGTGGCCACACAAAATATTGACACTTTGGGTCCAATATGGACATTTTCACTTAGGGGTGTACTCACTTTTGTTGCCAGCGGTTTAGACATTAATGGCTGTGTTTTGAGTTATTTTGAGGGGACAGCAAATTTACACTGTTATACAAGCTGTACACTCACTACTTTGCATTGTAGCAAAGTGTAATTTCTTCAGTGTTGTCACATGAAAAGATATAACAAAATATTTACAAAAATGTGAGGTGTGTACTCACTTTTTGTGATATAAATATATATATATATATATATATATATATATATATATATATATATATATATATATATATATATATATATATATATATATATATATATATATTTTTATATATACAGTCTAGCGTATGTATATATATATATATATATATATATATATATATATATATATATATATATATATATATATATATATATATATTTATATCACAAAAAGTGCCACTGACTAACCTGCCTGCCTATTCTAGCTCAATCTATCTCTGTCTATACACTATACACGGCCGCTATGTAAGCAGCCTTATATAGTGTGGGGCGTCCCCCTTAGCCATGATTGGCCAAAGGCACCCAGCCTTTGGCCAATTATGGCTCTCTCAGCAGAGTGCGCTGTGATTGGCCAAAGCATGCAGGTCAGGAGCATGCTTTGGCCAATCATCATACAGCAATGCACTGCAATCTCGAAGTGCATTGTGGAGCGTTTGCGGCGCTCTAATTTCCCGCAAACACCCCATATGTTCGGTTTGTTTTAGAATAAATGAACACCCCGTGTTCGAGTCGAACTGATGTTCGACTCAAACCGTGGGCTCATCCCTATTTATCAACAGTAAATCTCATTGATCACATAGTTGCCCAAGAAATTTAAGGGTTAACGTTAAATGTTAATGTCAAGTCAGGGTTCAGAAAAACAGCTAAATACAAAGTTGAAATACATATAAGGAATTTATTTTATCTGAAAAAGGATTTGTATTTGTGTCCACTCAGTCCTAACTTTTACAGCTATCATGGTTCAGGTCATATTTAATAAGCTAATTTGGGTACCCCTAGGTGGACATATATTTCTTAAATAAAAATGTTTTTCAAGCTCATAACTAAGTTAATATCATTTTTTTACTATAAGCTGGTCAGTGTGGTCAAATTCACAATATTCAGAAAATATACAATACATTCCCTTAAAATATCTGTGATTGCAAAGTACCATAAGTACGCTCTACACTCAGTGTATGGAAATAAATAAGCACTTTGGTTCCCTTGACAATCCTACTTACTGTTACCAGTATTCCCAGTTAACCTTATCCTCTAGTAATTTGTAAACAAGAAAAAGGTAATCAGGTCTTTTTAAAGCCCCAAATCCTTGAGTTATACTGAAAGTCTAATTCTCAATTTCCTTTCCTTAATAGGTTTACAGGAAGGAGAGGATTGATGAATCCCAGAATTCTTTGAGAAAGAGATAAAACAAAATTAGCTGATTGTGTCCCAACAATGCATAGCCATTTGTCTTGCGGTTAGGATGCCTTCATGTTGTCAAGGAACAAGTTTATTAGGAGATAAGAAAAAAGAAACAAGTTTGGTTTACCAATTAGGGAGACTACTAAGGACAGTGTGTTGCTTTACAAAGGGAGTTTTTAACAGTGCAATTATATAATTATATTATATAAATTTTGTAAGTGTACAAAGTAGATACATTTATATATTAGGACCCTCTTTTCTCCACTGGCCTGTTCATGTCGTCTTCGGTATTGACAGGCCAAGCTAAATCAGCAATAAATGCAGCACAGAAATGACCTTCAGAGTAACATTCAGCTTCAGCGACATATAAAAAAAAACATTCTGGCCCGGATTTACATACATCGGCGCATATTTATGCCGCCGTACCGTATCGTTTTTACGTTACGCCGTCGCAGCGCGGAGAGGCATGCACTGCATTCAGCAAGCCATTGCTCACCAAGATGAGCCAGCGTATTTTCGAAGGCGCAGGCCAGCGTAAGTGTAAGTGGGTGTGACCCCATGCAAATGATGGTCCGAGTGTGTCGCAGTGGTTTACGTCCGGCGTATCTTAAACGGTGCATGCGCCGTGATGCCAACGTATGTCCCGCATGCTCACAACTACGCCCGGCGTAACCCCTAAGATAAGCCGGCTCACCGCCTACGCCCAGAGCATAAATATGCCCAGACATGTGCCCGTCAAGCGCAAAAGTACACCAGCAGCTTGTCTTCTGTGGTGTAGGTACTTTTGCGTTCTGAGCGATGTCTGCTCCAGAGACTGAGAGGGAGAGGAGGAAAACATTTTTTTCACCGGAGGAGAAGGCAATCCTGATCTCTGCCATCTCAAGGTACGACGTGTACCTGCATGGGGCACAGAGTGGCATGACCAGCAAGGTCAGGAAGGATGAGATCCTCCAGGAGGTCACCCTGGAGGTCAATGCCCTTGGACATGAGCAAAGGACCTCAAAGGACATTGGTAAAAAAATCAATGACCTGCGTCGTCTGGTCAGAGATAAGCTGGCCAGGATGAAGAGGCACGCCAGGGGCATGGGAGGCGGACCAGCCAGTACTATCAGGCTCACTGCCGATGAGGAGGTGATTGCAAATGTCTGGAGAGGGAGCAAGTGGAGGGCCTGGAGGGCTTTGACTCCGGTGACCAGGCCTTGAGGACAGGTAAGTGTGTTTTATCCCCTATCCGGTGTGTAGCATGGGAGGGGGTGGAAGGGAACATGTGACAAGTGTGTGGGTCCACCAACATGTGAATGCTTTGTGCCATCCACAGATGTGCTGGAGGGAGCGGGCCATCATCAGCTGCTGGACGACCCACACCATCCTCTAGGGGGGTGCCCACACCTCTATAGAGGAGGAGCATGGTGACCTTGAGGTATGTGTCTACCTCGAGGAGGATAACATCGTCCCTGGACCCTCCCAAACCTCCTCCCCCATCAGGGGAAGCCCCTCAACCTCCTCCATCAGGGAAAGCCCCTCAACCTCCTTCCCCATCAGGGGAAGCCCCTCACCCTCCTCCCCCATCAGGGGAAGCCCCTCACCCTCCTCCCCATCAGGAAAAGCCCCTCAAGGGCCTCCCCAGATGGGCCCAAGCCGCTCCAGCCCCCAGGAAGTCTTTGCGTAAGACAAGGGGTGTTCCGGAATCCCTACAACAAGGGCTTGCGAGGGAACAGGCCCGCCAGACGCGCCACATGGGTGCTATTGCCTGTGACCTGCACCGTGTGGCAGACAGCCTGGCCTCTTCAGCCAAGACCCAGGCTGAATGCACAGTGGCTGTGCAGGGCACCGCAGCCAGTGTGCAGCAGTGCCTCACACAGCAGGCTGAGCAGAGCACCTCAATCTCTGACAGCCTGCAGGATGTGAGTGCTAACTGTGCTGCTATGGTGACTTGCATAGGGGAGCTGCAGGCCACAACATCAGGTCTCGTGGCAGAGGTGAAGAGCCTGGGAGTGGCTATACAGGCCAACACGGCTGCCATCGAGGTGGAGGGATGGCAGACAAGGTGCCACCAGCAGCACACCACCACCCGCCAGCTGCAGATGCAGGCGCAGACGAACGCTGTCCTCACCCGCATTGCCCTTGCGTTGGAGGGCAGGCAGCCAGCATTTGCCAGGAGGGACAGACCAGAGGATGATCCTCCTCCTGATGCCCCACCCCCCCCCACCCGAGGCTCCACCCAGACAACTGAGGAGCCGGAGCCGTGGCACCATGCCTGGCCCACGACAGGGCAAATGAGTGCTCTTTTTACTCAGATTATGAGCTTTTTATTTTTAGGAGAGACGTGCATAGATGCATGTGCCATCCTCCAGTAAGGGCATGCCTTGTCAGCCAATGGCATGATCCCTTTTATTTTTTTTGTAGTGACTGCACATGGTCAGTAGTGCAGGCTACAATGTGACTGGTGTGTGAATGTGGGTGACATTCCTGCCAGCAAGGCGTGTCACCTTGGGTCGTTGGGGAGAGGTTATTCCCACGACCGTGTGAATGTGGTATATGAATGGACAGCAACACCATTGGGGCCTTGGCGTGGCGTTGCTGCTCCCAAGTCCTGCATGGTGGACTTGGGCTAAACCAATGTGAAGTGGATGTGGTGTGTGTGAGCACAGGACCCCAGGTGGCAAGTCACCTTTTTTTTATAAAAAAAAAAAAAATTGAGATTTTTTAATTCTTTTTAGTTCCTTTTTTTATATATATATTTTTTTCATTTCATCTTTCTCAATTCGCGGCAGCACCCCCCCAGGCCCATGCCTGAAGCTGTGTAAGGGGCCCCATAATTCCTGATGGAGGCCCTGCCTGCCATGTTGGCATACAGATGTGTTGTCCAGTGTGGTTGCTCAGCTCGTCCGTAACGGTGCTGCTGCAGCTGCTGTCCAGCTGACCTGTGCATGTCTGGTGCTGAGTTACACCTGCTTTATGGGGAATAACTTTAGGCCGGACGTTGAACTTATGCGTACCGCGCGTAGCCTGCGCCGGGCGCACGTACATTTGTGAATCGCCGTATCTCCCTCATTTGCATATTTGAATAGAAAATCAATGGGAGCGCCACATGCGTCCAGCGTAAATATGCGCCCACGATACGCCGGCATAGACAAGTTACGTCGGTCGGATGAAGCCTATTTTCAGGCGTATCTAGTTTTGTGGGCACGGCGCATAGATAAGAAGGCGCATATTTACACTTACACGGCGTATCTCGAGATACATTGGCATAAGTGCTTTGTGAATCCGGGCCTCTGTGTCCAACACAAAAAAAAAACTTACCGCAGCTACAGATCAACTAATGGCAGCAGTCTGGTATTCGTTAGGTAGAGGACCTCCTTCAGGACCACAAGCCCTTAGCACTGAAAGACTTACTATCCACCTTTAACATTCTCACTTCAGACTTTTACCTGCATCTCCATATTTGTCACTTTCTAAAGACAACTCACAAACCCACGTTTTATATACACCCAAGAGCGTGGAAGTTTTTTATAGACCCACACTCTACAGTCAAATGCATTTCTTTATTTTACTCTCCTCTTCAGTGTAAAGAGACATTCCACAAAACTCCTCCAATGGCAAATGACAATGGTAATGGCATGGGAGACTTGGGAGATTTGGAATCCACATTCTCAAACACTCAGTGGCTTAAAGCTCTACGCTACGCATACTAAATCTCTGTGCATATTTGACTAAAAGTGAAAAAAAAAAAAATTATTACAACCCATATGTAATGATATATAGTGATAATAAACAATATATACCCAGTTAAGAAATAAAACACTAAACTGTGACTGTAATAATACAAAACCACCCGTGATTAACTGAAACGTGAAGTGAACGCACTAAAAGTGCAAAATAACAGTCTTTAAAGTAATTCAAAACGTGACAAATAAAGTTCTTGTGTTTAAGGATCCTGCGATCTATAATACTTTCAGAAACTTTCACCACACCCGACAGTGCTCTGTGACTCCTCCCCCATCAGATGGACACTCACCAGATAGGTTTGCCTCACACTCTCGTGTTTTGGCACAAAAAACCTTATCAGATATAGATGTTCCCGTCAGTGTAGATGTATTCCAAATATGACCTCCAATCAGTTCCACATATATGTCAGAGAGAGACAAAGAAGTGCAGATAGTGTGATACCGTCAAGGGTTTAATAGCACACCAAAATAAAACTTCAAACAGTACACTCACAAACAAAATCTTGTAAAACAGCAAAATGGACACTCACCAGATAGGTATGCCTCACACTCTCGTGTTTTGGCACAAAAAACCTTATCAGATATAGATGTTCCCGTCAGTGTAGATGTATTCCAAATATGACCTCCAATCAGTTCCACATATATGTCAGAGAGAGACAAAGAAGTGCAGATAGTGTGATACCGTCAAGGGTTTAATAGCACACCAAAATAAAACTTCAAACAGTACACTCACAAACAAAATCTTGTAAAACAGCAGAAGAAACTCCTTCAAACGATCAACTGGTGAGAAGCGGTCACGGCGGACCCCTGATCAGCAAGAGAAAATAAAAATAAATCCTCCTATTCACGGTGCCATAGACCACTGTCAAGTGAAGCTGCACATCCACTTAAATAAAAACTGCAAGCACACCCTGCATCCAAATACGCAGCATTCACTGGTAGAAATAGACTGTGTGGCAATACCCCGACATGTTTCGTTATAAAAACGTATTCATGGGACTAGTTTTTATAACGAAACATGTCGGGGTATTGCCACACAGTCTATTTCTACCAGTGAATGCTGCGTATTTGGAAGCAGAGTGTGCTTGCAGTTTTTATTTAAGTGGATGTGCAACTTCACTTGACAGTGGTCTATGGCACCGTGAGTAGGAGGATTTATTTTTATTTTCTCTTGCTGATCAGGGGTCCGCCGTGACCGCTTCTCACCAGTTGATCGTTTGAAGGAGTTTCTTCTGCTGTTTTACAAGATTTTGTTTGTGAGTGTACTGTTTGAAGTTTTATTTTGGTGTGCTATTAAACCCTTGACGGTATCACACTATCTGCACTTCTTTGTCTCTCTCTGACATATATGTGGAACTGATTGGAGGTCATATTTGGAATACATCTACACTGACGGGAACATCTATATCTGATAAGGTTTTTTGTGCCAAAACACGAGAGTGTGAGGCATACCTATCTGGTGAGTGTCCATCTGATGGGGGAGGAGTCACAGAGCACTGTCGGGTGTGGTGAAAGTTTCTGAAAGTATTGAAGATCGCAGGATCCTTAAACACAAGAACTTTATTTGTCACGTTTTGAATTACTTTAAAGACTGTTATTTTGCACTTTTAGTGCGTTCACTTCACGTTTCAGTTAATCACGGGTGGTTTTGTATTATTACAGTCACAGTTTAGTGTTTTATTTCTTAACTGGGTATATATTGTTTATTATCACTATATATCATTACATATGGGTTGTAATAATTTTTTTTTTTTTTCACTTTTAGTCAAATATGCACAGATATTTGTTAGCGCTGTTTTAATTTGCTGACACCCCATAGGGAGTGTGATCATTTTATATCTTTCTGTTCACTGATTTTTTATAAGCAGCAGCTAGGCATCATCTACTCCACCACAGGCGCAACGGTGGGCGGCTATTAGGGCGAATTCTATAGATCACCCATTTTTTCTAGCATACTAAATCTCACATTGCATTAACTACTGAGAACTATACCAAAAAAATCATCTCTATGTGGTATCTCACCCCCTACAGACTTTCAAAAATCGTACCCACCCAATCCACTCTTTGCTAGAGAGATTGTGGCTAAGTAGGCGCCAAATCTTGCACATGTTTTGGGCATGTGAGGGCTTATCTAGTTTCTGGCACCAGACATTCAAGCTGATATCTAATATTATGGGTATAATAACTACTCCTGACCCTGCCTTGGGTCCACTATACTTAGGTACTGATCATTTCCCCAATCAAGATAGAACGGTATAGCCCATATAATCCTGGCAGCCTAGTTTTACTAAATCACTAATTAAGCTACATTACCCTTGTTATCAGAGATTATACACTTCCCAGATCTGAAAGGGCATGGAAGTGTCGTGACGACTGGATATCTCTTTAATACTGATGAGTACCTAGTGGATTTGCCAGTTTTTCTTCTACTTATTATTTGTCTCTTTCTATGCTTTTTCTTGTATGCTTTTCCTCATATCGGACTTATACAAATCACCTGCATTAGGATTCCTAATGCTATTAGCTTCTGCTTCTGAACGTTTACAATTTCTGCATTTGTGTACTTACTATTATCATGTATGAGGCCAATATTTACTTTGTTTATTTCACTAAAATCCTAATAAAAAGCCATTGTCGTAAAAAACAAAACAAAACCTTATTCAATCCTCAGCCAACTGTTTGTAACCCTAACTAAGATTATGTGGTCTCTGCTTAAGAGGAGGTACAAAGTTAAGGCTGGGGATACAAGGGTGATTTTTGCAGTTGATATTATCCGTCCATCTCTCAGTGATTCAATGGGCCACATTTTGTTGAGCTTAAGCTTCTTTTTTTGAGTTGTTGCATGTTCTAGTTTGGTTCCAGTTTTGTGGTGTTTAACCATTTGTTCTTTGGTGGCCTGGGTTCCTTTTGCTGCTAATTAATTAGAACATATTTGCATTCTTTGCATTACATGTCCAGAATAGGTAATTGAAGCGGGTAATACTGCCACCCAGGTGTACTTAAGGTAATGCAGGATAACTTTCAGTGACCCCCGGATCTGTGAGAAATCAAATGAGACACGGAAACAGATTTAGGTGTGTTCATAAGACCTCTAACCTTTTTTCAGTACCGCAGTGGCTTATATGCAAAAGAAAAATAGGAGGGGCTATGTCTTAATGCATACGTTTCTAAAAGTTATACAAACTCCATACTTTTATCATCATGATTTAAACATGCTTACTTTAGTTAACATGAACTAGCTGAACATTTTGCTTACACAACAGGCTGCACTGTGAATCAGCTTAACCACAAATGACCTGCAGGGTGTGTCTCTATGCAAACTGTTAATTAAAGCGGAGCTCCACCCTAAAGTGGAACTCACACTGATCGGAACCCTCCCCCCCTCCGGTGTCACATTTGACACCTTTCAGGGGGGAGGGGGGTGCAGATACCTGTCTAAAGACAGGTATTTGCACCCACTTCCGGCCACAACAGTCTCGGGCAGACTGCGGGCATGATGTCACCTCCTGCCGCCCCCCATTGTGTGCTGGGAACACTCGGCTCCCAGTACACAGCGGGAGCCAATCGGCAGGCGCATCGTTATTCGCGCATGCGCCGTAGGGAACCGGGCAGTGAAGCCGGAGCGCTTCACTTCCTGGTTCCCTCACCGTGGATGGCGGGGGGAGCAGCAGAGTGATGAGCGATCACTCGTCCTCTGCTGCGGACAGCGCTGGACTCCAGGACAGGTAAGTGTCCTAATATTAAAAGTCAGCAGCTGCAGTATTTGTAGCTGCTGGTTTTTAATATTTTTTTTCATGGCACATCCGCTTTAAGCTAATTATGTCAAAACACATATATTCAAAAGTCAATTTCTACTTAAAACGAAACGTGATAATCACAAACCCTAAAGCCCCCGACATTCACCTGGACTACTTTCCCATAAATGTATCATTATCCTAAGCATTTAAAAATAGAGAACAATAAACAGATAATCTCAAGATCATAGCAATTGTCTATGATATACAAAAGGGGGAAGGGGCGTGAATGTCCTTAAAAGCAAGTGGGAGGGGCATGACAGTTTTTAGGCCAAACAAAAAATACTCCCAAAGAAAAGCACAAAAAAAAGTCTCTTGTATGGCTTCTGAATGTCCGATAAATTCATGAAAGGGAAGGAAAAGGAAATGTCCACATTATAATTCTCATTCTCCTAAACTTTTCCCGAAACTTTTGGTTTGATTCTGTGTTCATCCATATTTTACAGAGATCCTTCTACCCCAAAACCCTGCCTCTTTGTAAGAATAGAACTTGATATCCACAGAAGACTGGAACTGATGCATTGGGCTAGACTTGGGTCTTCAGGCTGGCGTATCTGGATCTCTCCCTTGTGTTGCTCACTGGAATTTTGTAGACCTTGGGCGTGTGTCATGACTAACCCTCAAGGTGTCATTCCCAGGAACATTCTCAGCACCTCCCATGGCATTTGAACAACAAAGATGAACAACGAAGATTTCCATGTAAAAGCTGTAGTCATCTCTTCATCTGGATAGGGTAAAGGGAAGAATATGAATTGGGTATAGGGTAGGAATGGGGTGAGCATTTTTTGTGCAGGGGGCTAGGGTTGAATGCTGACTGGCATTCCTCATCCAACATGAATAATCACAGAATATAATTGACCAATCCATGCCTTAACCATTGGAGGTATTAAAAACAATATTCCTCATTAACTCAAACATAGGTAAAGCATGCAGAAATATAAAATGTTTCTCAGCAACAATCTCCATTATATAGATTCAATATATTTAACTAAACATTTTTTCAATTCCAGTATTACAGCAGGACTTCAATAAAACTTAAACAACTTTAGTTTCTTTTATCCCCGGGACCCAGGGTCTCAGAACAGAACATTTTACCCAAACACATATTCTGACACAGAATCCAGCTTCCCAACTTTTCAAATATATCTGATCATCAGCAACACACAAAACATTGATGGATAAACAACATTACATCATTAACACTTCACAATTGACACTCTGGGAATTCAAAAGGTAAATATATCCAGAATAGTCACTCTGACTGTTATTCAAACAAACTTTCCCATCATATTTTAGTACCTCATGGACCCAATATATGCAGCAATTTAATTAGATCCTGGTTACTTAACCATACCTCCCAACTGTCCCTGATTTCGAGGGACTGTCCCTGATTTGGAGCAATGTCCATCTGTCCCTCATTCTCCTCATTTGTCCCTCATTTTGGTCTGATCTATACAGATGTATATAAAATACACTTTTTATCTATCAAAAAGTGTTTCCCAGTGCTAAACCTTTCATCTAATTTCTAAATTGCTGCATTTGTAAATTCCAAAAGCCAATATAAAGAAATAGTAGTGGAAAAAAAAGCAGTTGTGGGTTTAACCAATCTTATTTTTCTGTACAATTCTCCTTTAAGGGGGTGTGGCAAGGGGTGTATCCTATGCCTGCATACTTTTGCTGATAGGTGTCCCTCATTCCTATCTCAGAATGTTGGGAGGTATGCGTATACAAACTTTTAGGTAAATATATATTATCAGGAACATGGGCCTAATAACCTCTACTCCCAGAACAAGAAAACACAATATGAGACAACTCTTTGTGTACATTTTTTTTTTTTCACATCAAAGTTTATTAGGAAAAGGAAATAAATGTACAAGTACAAATGGAAGTCACATTCCGACAGTATTTAAAAAGCAATCAAACATTAATGAAATGCATAGATGTAAAGCATGTAACATTATATAGATGTAAAGCATATATCACTGTAAGGGGGGTATGCTTAACTAGGGCAGTACCGGTGTAGGGCCAGGTCCCTGGGTCCGGTTAAATGAGGAGTTTCCCCTTCACAAGATCTAAAGAATCTTCCATGTGGCAATGGTAAAAAATAAGAATAGTGGGAAGAGGGATAATAGGGGGGGGGGATGGGGTGGAGGGGGGGATGAGAGTAGAGCATGAAGGGTGGTGAAGTATTATTCGTTAAGACCTCATTGCATGTTGGAGAGTGGATATAGACGTATATCAGTGATCGTGATTACAAAGAGGCAGCTGACCATAATTCGGACAGTTATGCATCTTTAGAGGTCATCGGGGTCACATTAGTGGGTGGTTCATTAAGCATTGAGGAAAGACATACAGATAACCAAGTATGGGGTTAAATAAAAGCAAGTAACATTACACATGTATAGTGGGACCTACAGTCCTGTCAATCATTTTTATTTCTGTAACAGGAGGTCGTACTCTTGCGAAAACCTGAAGGCGAACCAGGGAGACCAAGTCTTGTGATATCTCTCCACACATTCGGTGGATTGGGCTGTGGTGTCTTCCATTTCGCAGACGTCTGCAACTTTGCGTAGCCAATCAGACACAGTGGGGACCTTTGTGGACTTCCAGTGCAATGGAACCAGTGATTTGGCTGCATTGAGTAGGTGTCTGGATAGGGATTTTTTATAAGCTCCAAGGGAGAAATGAGAGACGTGTAACAGACAACATGCCGCATCCAGGGAAAGTTTGGTCTCCGTGATCCGCCTCACCACTTCCCTGACCTCCGACCAATAAGGTGTTATCATGTCACACTGCCACCAGATGTGCAATAAAGTTCCCTTCTCTCTATGGCACCTCCAACACTCATCCGAAGCCTGTGGGAACCACCTATTGACCCTCTCCGGTGTGGCATACCACTGTGTTAAGAGCTTGTATGCCGTCTCCTGTAGTCTAGTGCTAATAGAGCATTTGTGAGACAGGATACAAGCTCTGGTCCACTGTGCCTCCGTGATCTGAATGCCCAAGGTGCCCGACCACTTCTCCCTATATTTGTTCGAGTCGGAATATGTCACCTCCTGTAGCCACGAATAGGCCACAGAAGTTGATCTATGGACCTGTTCCCCCTTGTCGCATACCTTTTCAAGTTCGGTAAGGTCTCTGGTTAGGTGAGTTTCGTGAGCGTGGTTGGTTACGAAGCTACGTATTTGAAGGTATGACCACCAGGGCAGTAGGGGCAGATTATTGTCCGTCCTAAATTGTGTCATGTCTTTCATTGCTTGGTTGTTGAAGCAGTGCCGTGCGAGCAGAGGGACTTTAGCAGCATTGGGACCTAAGAATCCCCTTTCCAATCCCGGTAGAAATCCAGGGTTATTCGTCAAGGGGGTGAGTGGACTCAGGGGGGATGAGAGTCTAGCGTGTTTAGTCAACTGATGAAAAATATTGAGTGTGGTACTGACCAGGGGATGAGCCTGAACTGACTGAGGGTAGGAGGTCTTGGGTATCCATGGTGAGTACTTCAGGGGAATAGATATGAGGAAGGACTCAATCCCCACCCAGTCCTTGTTGTTGGAGTGGCAGTGCCAATCAATAATCCTGCCAATATGGGAGGCGTGATAGTAAGCCTTAAAGTCAGGAATACCTAGTCCCCCCTGTGCCTTGGGTTTAGTCAATAGATTCGATTTTATGCGAGGGGGTTTGTGCGCCCAGATGAATTTCATCTGGATGGAGTGTAAGTTTTTGAAGAAGCTGGTGGGGATCCTGACCGGCAATGCCCTGATAAGATAGAGGACCCTGGGGAGGATCATCATCTTACAGACGGCAGCCCTACCAAACCACGAGAAATGGCCTGGGTGCCATGTCTTCAGGTCTCGTTCAATGTTTTTGAAGAGGGGGGGAAAATTCCGTTCAAAAATCGACTGGAGCCTAGGGGTTAACCAGATACCAAGGTATTTTATGGCAGAGGGTTGCCACGTGAAGGGGTTATTGCTTTGGGCCAGATTTAGAACAGCATCTGGTAATGTGATGTTCAGTGCCTCAGACTTGGAGTAATTGATTTTAAGGTTTGCTAGTTGGCCGTACAGCGAAAATTCCTTCAGGAGGGACGGTAAGGTAGTATGCGGGGCCGACAGAAAGAATAAAAGATCGTCGGCGTAGGCCGCGACCTTAAACTCCCTCCCCTCCATTTGGAATCCCTTGATGTCTGTGTTTGCCAGGACCCGTCTGATGAAGGGTTCCAGTGAGAGTATGAAAAGTAGAGGTGACAGAGGACACCCCTGCCTGGTCCCGTTTTTAATGTTGACCCTGTCAGATAGTGATCCGTTGATTTTAAGTTTAGCCGAGGGGTTCCTATATAATGCTGAGATCCATGCCATCATATGCGGGCCTAGGCCCACGTGACGGCATGTCCCCAGCATGAAGTCCCAGTCTACTCGATCGAAGGCCTTCTCCGCATCCGTCGATAGGAGAAAGCCCTCGATCTTTCGTACTCGGGCCGCATAGATAAGGTTGAGAGACTTGGTTACATTATCCCTGGCCTCCCTACCAGGCATGAAGCCCGCCTGGCATGGGCCTATCAATTTGTGTAGCAAGGGTCTCAACCTGTTGGCGACTATCTTCGCCACCAGCTTGACATCCAGATTTAACAGGGATATCGGCCTGTAGCTTGTGCAGTGGAGTGGATCCTTTCCCGGTTTGGGCAACACAGTGATGTAGGCAGACAGAAAGTCAGGGGGTATTTCCCTATGAGTGGATAGCGAGTTTAGGGCGTCTTTGAGGGGGGTAAGGAGTATGTCTAAAAATGTCTTATAATATATAGCGCTAAACCCGTCAGGTCCAGGGCTTTTGCCCGCCTTCAGGTCTTTGATTGCGGCCTTCAACTCAGAGGCGTCTATTTCTTTCTCTAGAAGGGCGACATCCTCTAAGGAAAGTGAGGGTAGAGCGGATTCTGTCAGATAGTCCTTAATTGCCTGCGTTCTATTCTCCTTGGGCCCAAATGTTGTATGGTGTGTTGGCAGGTTATATAATTTGGTGTAGAATTCTTGGAAATGTTGCGCGATCTTGTTTGTTTCCCTGTCAATTCTACCACTTTTGTTCTGAATGCCCGCTATGGTGCAACGCGAAATCGGTCCCTTTAAAGCCCTAGCCAGCAGGTTACCAGGCTTATCCCCATGTTCATAGTATAGCTTCCTCCGGAAGAAAAAGAATCTCTTGGTCTTAGCGTCAATGATCTGTCTCAGGGCTTTTCTTGACTCCAAAAGCGAAGTCGCTGATTGGATAGACAAGGATTGTTTGTGCTGGGTTTCTAAAAGACGGATCTGATTGATCAGCTTCAGGATTTCCCCCTCTCTCTCCTTCTTTTTCTTTGAACCCATCCTGATTAATTCCCCCCTGATTGTACACTTATGGGCCTCCCATACCATCAAGGGGTCTGATTCTGGGGTGACATTGTGTTTGAAGTACTCAAGGAGGGCTGAGTTCAGCCCAGGAAGTAAGGTCGGGTCCGTCAGTAGAGAGGCATTCAGCCTCCACATTGAGGTCTTGGTCTGAGGTGTTGCCTGGTTTAAAGTGAGGGAGATCGGGGCGTGGTCAGAGAGACTCTGCGTCCCTATGTGGGCTTCCGTCACTACCTGTAGGTCTTGTTGCGAAATGAATAAATAATCGATCCTGGAGTATCGATTATGTGGATTCGAGTAAAAAGTGAAGTCTTTGTCATCTGGGTGGAGGAAGTGCCATGTGTCTACTAAATTGAGAGAGTGTAATAGTGCCTTAATCCTTTTTAAGATCCTGTATCTGATACATGTCTTGCCAGCAGAGGTGTCCGTTAGGGGGTCCAGGGGGACGTTAAAATCTCCACCTAGGATCAAAAGGCCAGAGCTGAAAGCCTTCAGCTCTCCTACTAGCCTCTGACTGAAGGTCAGATGTGATGTGTTGGGGAAGTATGCGTTGGCTAGCGTGACCGGTGTTCCTCCATACTTCCCTTTAATGAAGATGAACCTACCCCCAGGATCTACCAGTTTGTCAGTTAGTTCGAAGGAGGCAGTCCTACTGACCAATATGGTCGTCCCTTTAGTCTTAGAGACATCATTAGTGGCGTGGTGGGCCTCTATGAAATATGAATCAGTGAGTTTCGGAATCTGTCCCGTCTTAAGATGTGTTTCCTGTAAGAAAACGAAATCGGGCCTGCTTTTTCTGAGTTCCCTCAGCAACGCCGAGCGTCTCTCCGGGATGTTCAGACCTCTAACATTGTGGGATATCACTGAAGGATTGCGTCCAAGACCGGAGTAAGCCATATTTAAGTCACAGAGAGGAGGGGGGGACTCCCTCACCAAAAAGAGGGTCCCAGGCGACCTGTCCGTGCACTGAATACTATGTTCACCACTAGCTTCTAGGGGGGGGGGTGAGGTAGTAAGGGGAGGGAGGGAAAGGATCAATAGATCCCAAGTGGGACAATGAGTAGAGAGGGTAGGGGGAAAGCAACAGAATGTGAAATAGGAAAAGAAGGTGTGAGGATAACTTCTCCCAGACGTATATAACGTCCCGGGAGACTCTAATTAGTGTACTGAGCTAAGCCCAGAGGCCCGCTCGCGTACCCTATGGGGGGAACACGGAATGCGTGCCGAAACAGACGGCTAACGTAACCCAGTCCCGTATACGATATCGATACGGGAGGCGGAGTTAGGTATATGAATTCAGAGTGGTCGGGCAACGGCCCTATCTAAAGGCTAATTGTAAGCTGAAGAGTCTACTCTGCAACGGAAAAAACAATTTAAGCAGTGGTCGCAGGGTCAACATACACGTAGTTATGTGGAAGCAAGGTCACCAAAGGGGAGCGATCGAGTGGTCAGGCCACCCGCCAGAGGTATCCCGGACCCGTCCATCGCTCCTCGTACGCATCGTAAGATAATTGTATAAACTGGCATCGTATCAACATGAAACAATAAGTAGAAACATCTAATTATAAACTGATGAACTATTGATTAATGGTAAGTCATCCTTCTAACAGACTGCACAAACCCCAAAAGCTACTGACAACCCAGCCTAAAACTGCGCCCAGGAGTAGTTACATGTAAAGCAAAGGTGCTTGACCAAGTACCCAGCAGCCAGCCCCGCAAGGTTATAGGCCCGCCAATCTCTTCTCTCCCAATAAGCCCATAGTCAGTGAGCTGAGTAACACATATAGTTAAGATGTTGGTGCGTGACAAAACAGCTGAGTGTGAGACAAACTGACGTAACAACTCAGCCGGTCTTAAGACTCCACAAACCAGCTCACCTGATCCCAGGTAGAGCGGTCGCTGTAGATGGAGTGTGCATGAGAAAAGGATTACTGTTTTTATCAAATGAAATCAGGTAGTTACCCAAAGGGCGGGCGGTGGGGCTTCAGCGACTGGCTTGTCTGTCCCTCTCGTCTGGTCGTGTAACAAACGGACATGGCGCGCTTGATAGCTGCTTAACCACACGGTAGTCTCGTGTGGTGCGGGCCAGGTGCCCGGTGAGGCTAGCGTGGGGGAAAGGCCGAAAGGCCCGTTGTGCAGTGAACAAATGATGCGTTAACAACATACAGAACGGTCTGCGACGAGGAGCGAGGTGGATCATACTCAGGGGCTTCATGCTTCCATCAGGTTCCTGGAGGGGTGGGCTCGGATGCCTGGGGATCCCAAATGTTGACCTTCATGACGAGCTGGTTTCTGCCTCTTGGATAGTTGTTTCTCTGGCGTTGTCAGTGGGGATCTCGTTGGGCTCCTGTCCCTGGGTGGGACCGCATATTCTTGGTACCACTCTGGCAGGTCAATCCGGCCAAGCTGCAGTGCCTCACAGAATTCGGGGAGGTCGATAGGGGTACGGAGCGTATGCTGTCTGCCTCCATGAGTGACGAGTAGAGCAAAGGGGAAGCGCCACGTGTAACGAAGGTCCCTCTCCCTTAACTTATCCAACAAAGGTCGCAGGGCCCTGCGGTTTTTTAGGGTTATCTGGGAGAGGTCCTGAAACAGTTTAATGTTCTCCCCATTGAATACAATGTGCTCGTTTCTGCGGGCTTTCAGCATGATTTCCTCTTTTAGTCCAAAGTGCTGCATGCAGCAAATGATATCCCGAGGTGGCAGCGTGTCTGGGCCTCTGGCTCTGAGAGCCCTGTGCGCTCTCACAAAATCTATTGCCGTATCTTCAGGTCTCTCCAATAGGCTATTAAAGACCCTCTGGAGGACCGGCACTATTTGGTCAGTGTCCACCGATTCCGGTATGCCGCGTACCCGAATATTACTCCTCCTCCCCCTGTTGTCAAGGTCTTCCAGGTGTCTGCTTACCTCAATAAAGTGTAGGGAATGTGTGGTAACGACCCTGTCCAGTCTCTGGATCGCCCTGTCCCTGTGCTTCCCCTCCGTTTCTGCGGTAGCCACTTTCTCCTGCAGTACAATGAGGCTTGTTTTCAGGTCTGTGATAGCTGCCGAAAAGGATGCCTTGATATCCGCGGCAAATCCGGACATATCTGAGTATGTGAGCGGGTGGTCAGCCCTAGCATTCTTTCTGCCAGTATCTTCGGCGGCTGACTGGGAATCCTCGCTGTAATCTTCATCCGCGTGTACCGGCGCCATCTTGCCTCCTGCTGTATGCTTCAAGGCCTCGGCTTGATTGCGGAACAAATCCGAGATGTTCCGACTTGAACTAGCCGCCGATGATCGCCTGGAACGGGTGTGATGAGGATGGCGACCTTGCTTGCTCATCCTCGGGTGATTTCCGTGCAGAGAGACGGGTTAGGGCCGCGATGCCGACGGAGCTCTCGAGCTAAGCTGCCATCTCCCTCGCGCGCCAAGCCACGCCCCCCCTCTTTGTGTACATTTTAACCACTTAAGACCTGGACCTTTAGGCAGCTAAAGGACCCGGCCAGGTTTTGCGATTCGGCACTGCGTCGCTTTAACAGACAATTGCGCGGTCGTGCGACGTGGCTCCCAAACACAATTGGCGTCCTTTTTCCCCCACAAATAGAGCTTTCTTTTGGTGGTATTTGATCACCTCTGTGGTTTTTATTTTTTGCGCTATAAACAAAAATAGAGCGACAATTTTGACTTTTTGCTATAATAAATATCCCCCAAAAAAATATATATATATATATAAAAAAAAAATTCCTCAGTTTAGGCCGATACGTATTCTTCTACCTATTTTTTTGCAATAAGCGTTTATCGGTTGGTTTGCGCAAAACTTATAGCGTTTACAAAATAGGGGATAGTTTTATTGCATTTTTATTTTTTTTATTTTTTTACTACTAATGGCGGCGATCAGCGATTTTTTTCGTGACTGCGACATTATGGCAGACACTTCGGACAATTTTGACACATTTTTGGGACCATTGTCATTTTCACAGCGAAAAATGCATTTAAAATGCATTGTTTACTGTGAAAATGACAATTGCAGTTTGGGAGTTAACCACAAGGGGGCGCTGAAGGGGTTATGTACTGTATGACCTAATATGTGTTTCTAACTGTAGGGGGGTGTGGCTGTAGGTGTGACATCATCGTTTGTGTATCCCTATAAAAGGGATCACACGATCGATGACACCGCCACAGTGAAGAACGGGGAAGCTGTGTTTACACACAGCTCTCCCCGTTCTTCAGCTCCAGGGACCGATCGCGGGACTCCAGCGGCGATTGGGTCCGCGGGTCCCCTGGTCACGGAGCTTCGCACCGGGACCCACGGCTGGACCCACAGCTGGGCACTAGCAGAGGACGTACCTGTACGTGCATGTGCCCAGCCGTGCCATTCTGCCGACGTAAATGTGCAGGAGGCGGTTCTTAAGCGGTTAAACAAACACTTTAGATACTTTACTAATCAAATAATACCTTGTGCATTCAATAAACACAATACAAATACTTTCTTCTTTTTATTCACACCCATTCATTCATTTGGCCACTCCATTCATTCTTCATTTAGAATTTTTTTTCATATTTGCCCTTTGAACAGCTTTTAACCCATTTTTTTTTTATCCATATCTCTCATATTTTTTCCTAGTGCATAGGATTACACAAACCTTAAGTTACTTCCTTTTTCTTTACCAACCACACTTTCTATAGTGTAGCGCTTGAAATACATAACTTCCTTGAATGAGACTGGTTCACACACTTGGGGTGCATTCGTACTCCGCACTGCCCAAAAAATGTGTGCATTTTCTAGGCAGTGCGGACCGGCTTACGTGCGAGCGAATACAGTTGGGAAAACTGCTAAGGAGCATACACACGGCCAGTTTTCCCGGCCAAAGGTAAACACAGCACTGCCGACGGGAAAAACGATTGTGTGTACTAGGCATAAGGCTCCAAGGCTCTGTTTCCACTACTGCAAGTTGCTGTGCGACTTGACACATGTAAAGTCGCATGACAAGTCAAAACCCATGTATTTCAATGGTCCCCGTTTTAATTGATGTCACTCAAGTCGCAGCGACTCCAAAAAAGGTTCTTGCACTACTTTGTTCCTACTTTGGTGCGACTTGTTCTCATATGTTTTTTACTGGTTGCATGATATCGCATAAAAAATTGCATTGCAAAGTCGCATTGTTAATCGCGCAACTCTGTGGTTTCAATAGTGGAAACAGAGCCTAACTGAAATTATCAAGATACCCCATGTACAGTGGCGGCTGGTGAAGTTTTAGGATGGGGGGGCACCAGACCCCGCCCTTGCTTTTTGACCCCTCCCACTTGGTGGAAATGGGCGTGGTTTCATCAAAATAGTGGGCGTAGCTCTAAGGTGGTGTGATTAGCATCCGAGATGAACGAGGGTTGGAGGGAGAGAGAGGGAGAGCAGGCCCAGATTCTACACAACAATAGAAATATGTGCATTCTAGAAAGTTTAACAATCAGCAGATTAAGATACTTCAATCATCCCGGCACCATTGTTGTTATGGTGTCAGGATGATTGAAGCGCATTATTTCTATTATTACATTGTAATATAAAATGAAACCATTCAACTCACCATAATGCAGAATCAGTGGGAGCCCCGAGCGTGTCGCCTGCCACCAGATGCCATCAGGTGTCCCAAGCGGAGTCCCTCCTTACCTCACGTGTCCCCAGCGGAGTCCCTCCTTACATGCAGCCCTGAGTCACATCAAATGCAGCCTCTCTCCCTATCACTTGCAGCCAGTGCCTGTCCCCATCAATAGCAGCCTCTGCCCCTATCAATAGCAGCCTCTGCCCCTATCAATAGCAGCCTCTGCCCCTATCAATAGCAGCCTCTGCCCCTATCAATAGCAGCCTCTGCCCCTATCAATAGCAGCCTCTGCCCCTATCAATAGCAGCCTCTGCCCCTATCAATTGCAGCCTCTGCCCCTATCAATTGCAGCCTCTGCCCCTATCAATTGCAGCCTCTGCCCCATCAATTGCAGCGACTGCCCCATCAATTGCAGCGACTGCCCCATCAATTGCAGCGACTGCCCCATCAATTGCAGCGACTGCCCCATCAATTGCATCAGCTTTCCCATCAATTACAGCGACTGCCCCATCAATTACAGCGACTGCCCCATCAATTACAGCGACTGCCCCATCAATTACAGTGACTGCCCCATCAATTACAGTGACTGCCCCATCAATTACAGTGACTGCCCCATCAATTACAGCGACTGCCCCATCAATTGCATCAGCTGTCCCATCAATTGCAGTGACTGCCCCATCAATTGCATCAGCTGTCCCATCAATTACAGCGACTGCCCCATCAATTACAGCGACTGCCCCATCAATTACAGCGACTGCCCCATCAATTACAGCGACTGTCCCATCAATT
This sequence comes from Rana temporaria, assembly GCF_905171775.1. Classification (NCBI taxonomy): domain Eukaryota; kingdom Metazoa; phylum Chordata; class Amphibia; order Anura; family Ranidae; genus Rana; species Rana temporaria. Next base: position 342,580,538 of record NC_053491.1, read on the forward strand.
ACAGCGACTGTCCCATCAATTACAGCGACTGTCCCATCAATTACAGCGACTGCCCCATCAATTACATCAGCTGTCCCATCAATTGCAGTTACTGCCCCATCAATTGCATCAGCTGTCCCATCAATTGCAGTGACTGCCCCATCAATTGCATCAGCTGTCCCATCAATTACAGCGACTGTCCCATCAATTACAGCGACTGCCCCATCAATTACAGCGACTGCCCCATCAATTACAGCGACTGCCCCATCAATTACAGCGACTGCCCCATCAATTACAGCGACTGCCCCATCAATTACAGCGACTGTCCCATCAATTACAGCGACTGTCCCATCAATTACAGCGACTGCCCCATCAATTACAGCGACTGTCCCATCAATTACAGCGACTGCCCCATCAATTACATCAGCTGTCCCATCAATTGCAGTTACTGCCCCATCAATTACATCAGCTGTCCCATCAATTGCAGTTACTGCCCCATCAATTGCATCAGCTGTCCCATCAATTACAGCGACTGCCCCATCAATTACAGCGACTGTCCCATCAATTACAGCGACTGCCCCATCAATTACAGCGACTGCCCCATCAATTACAGCGACTGCCCCATCAATTACAGCGACTGCCCCATCAATTACAGCGACTGCCCCATCAATTACAGCGACTGCCCCATCAATTACATCAGCTGTCCCATCAATTGCAGTGACTGCCCCATCAATTGCATCAGCTGTCCCATCAATTACAGCGACTGCCCCATCAATTACAGCGACTGCCCCATCAATTACAGCGACTGCCCCATCAATTACACCGACTGTCCCATCAATTACAGCGACTGCCCCATCAATTACACCGACTGCCCCATCAATTACAGCGACTGCCCCATCAATTACAGCGACTGCCCCATCAATTACAGCGACTGCCCCATCAATTACAGCGACTGCCCCATCAATTACAGCGACTGTCCCATCAATTACAGCGACTGCCCCATCAATTACAGCGACTGCCCCATCAATTACAGCGACTGCCCCATCAATTCAATTGCAGCGACTGCCCCATCAATTCAATTGCAGCGACTGCCCCATTAATTGCAGCGACTGCCCCATCAATTGCAGCGACTGCCCCATTAATTGCAGCGACTGCCCCATCAATTGCAGCGACTGCCCCATCAATTGCAGCGACTGCCCCATCAATTACAGCGACTGCCCCATCAATTACAGCGACTGTCCCATCAATTACAGCGACTGCCCCATCAATTACAGCGACTGCCCCATCAATTACAGCGACTGCCCCATCAATTACAGCGACTGCCCCATCAATTACATCAGCTGTCCCATCAATTACAGCGACTGCCCCATCAATTACAGCGACTGCCCCATCAATTACAGCGACTGCCCCATCAATTCAATTGCAGCGACTGCCCCATCAATTCAATTGCAGCGACTGCCCCATTAATTGCAGCGACTGCCCCATCAATTGCAGCGACTGCCCCATTAATTGCAGCGACTGCCCCATCAATTGCAGCGACTGCCCCATCAATTGCAGCGACTGCCCCATCAATTACAGCGACTGCCCCATCAATTACAGCGACTGTCCCATCAATTACAGCGACTGCCCCATCAATTACAGCGACTGCCCCATCAATTACAGCGACTGCCCCATCAATTACAGCGACTGCCCCATCAATTACATCAGCTGTCCCATCAATTACAGCGACTGCCCCATCAATTACATCAGCTGTCCCATCAATTACAGCGACTGCCCCATCAATTACATCAGCTGTCCCATCAATTACAGCGACTGCCCCATCAATTACAGCGACTGCCCCATCAATTACAGCGACTGTCCCATCAATTACATCCTCTCTACTATCAATGGCACCCTCTGCCCAATCAATAGCAGCGCCTGTCCCATCAATCCATCAATTGCGGTGCCGCTGAGAGGGGGGGTTTGTGCCGCCGAAATTCCCCCCAAAAATTAAATTTTTCTTAAAGATGATAAGGGGGGGGGGGGATATTGCCACCGAAATTCCCCCTGAAAGTGACATTATTTTTCAAGCTGACAAACGGCTGACATTCTCCCTGAAAATGACATTCTTTTTTATAATGATAAGGGGGGGGGGGGGGGGGTTGCTGCGAAATTCCCCCTAAAAATGACATTCTTTGTTAAGATAATATGCGGGGGGGGGATGCAGCCGACGATCTCTACGTAGAGATGAAAATACAACAGAGGGGCAGCAGCAGCACTTACTATTTTGGTGGGGCCATGGCTGTGGAGGAGTCTGCTCCTCATACTTCCTGTCTTCTCTCTCGGGCGCAGGAGAGAGACACAACAGGAAGTGACATCATGGCCCTAGATGTCAATCAATCTGCCCGGCTATAGTAACAGATACTATAAGCGCCGGGCAGACACTGTGGCTACCCGGTAAGCGCCACAAGGCGGTACTAAAGCCCGCAAATGAAGCGCCGCGTCTGCAATCTTTTGATTGCATGGACGTGGCACTTCCCATAATGCACGTGGCCGGCGCCACATAGTGCATTTGGTAAAGGATTTTTTGATATTTTAATTTTTTTTTTCTTAAAGGGGCCGTTTTAAAAAAAAAAAAAAAAAATGTTTTTTTTTTTTTTTTTTTTTTTTGTGACTACAGGAGGGGGGGCGGCGCCCGGGCGCCCCCTATGGACGGGCCGCCACTGCCCATGTATAAATTGAAATGCTATAATTATTAAAATTTGTATCTGATCAGTTTCCTCCAAAAAAACATTTGGTACCAGCGCATACATGTAATTTAACAGTGATGTCACATTCCCCTTTTAATGTTTCCAATTAACTATGTATTGGGCATGGGCTTAATATGTGCCTAACACATTTCATGAATAGACTAACAATAGTTGCAATATTTTAACAATAAACATGTATTTTTAATTTATATAGATAACTTTTCTGAATTAAATCCTTCTTTAACATTCACTCTCCACCAAGTCTCTCTGACTCGCTGAATATGGAATGCAAATATAGCAGTATGCTTTGCGCAAAAGTGGTGGCGAAGGCATGGCCATCTCACCTGCCCACTTTAGCAACGCTCTCCTACTCAGCAGGATCAAATGACATATATAAATTACTCATCAATCCATTTGCATTCAGAAGAAAAAACAACTTATACTCTATTGGAATTCCAAGACAACAAAAAACAAACACGTTAGAAGGCTGGCCGGAGGCGTGGAGGAAGCTGCCGTTCGCGGGCTCCGGTGCTGCCCAGTGCCTCGGGCTTCTCAGGTATCGGGGGGGAGGGGGGGTGCGCCGCTCGATCAGGGGGACAGGCGTCTCGTGCCCGGCTGCGCTCTGGGGTCACTCAGCTGTCGGCCGCACGAACGATCCGCGGGATGTTTGGGGGTGGGGGGGCTAGTTGGCAGTAACACTTGCTGGGCTTGGGACACCAGGAAGACTTCGCCTGGTTGCAGCACCACGTGCGTTGCCGGGGGGGATGGGAGCTGTGATGGATGGTAGCATGCCTATGACCCCCCCCCCCCCCGCTGCAGATCCTGCTGCCCCTGAGGATCAGATGTTATGGGCATGAGCTCCCAACTGCAGCTTCATGCTTGTCACTTTGGCCATTGCTGTGCGGGCAGCTTTGTCATGTAGGCAGCAGTTGGTGTTATTAAGAGGGGGGGCACCAGGGCAAGGGGGGGTGTTTGCGAGGGGGGCAGGCGGCGGATGTTGCAGGGGCTTTTCGGCTGAGCCGCATGGTCCATAGGCGTTCTGTCAGCATGGTCTTGTTTGTCATGTTTGTTTTCACTGTCATGTCCATCACATTCTTTTCTCAGGCCTGATGCTGTAGTCTGTTCAGGGATTGGGGGGAGGCGGGCCAGGGGGGTGGGTTCTGTGCTGTGTCATGATATGTCACGGCTGGGGGGGGGTGCAGTAGCTAGTCAAGCTTGCAAGCTTAGGAATCTTCACTAGCTCCTTGCCGTGTGACTGTGAAGGGGCCGTGGGGAGGGCTCGGATCCACCTTCAGGCACTGCGCCATGTGCTCGTCAGGGGGGCCTTTCTGCCACAATGGGCATTTCACGGGGGGCGCTGGATCTGGGGTTGTCATTTCAGGTCTTTTGACCACATTTCATTTCTTTTTCTGTCATTCCGATCATGCGGTCATTTCTCTGTTGGTACATGTGGTATTAATTCTTTCAGGTGGATTGCAGTGTCTTCTCTCTGTCAGCAGGTACTTTTTAAGTGCTTGTTTGCACCACAATCTTTTCACCTGTACATCTCATGTCTGGTATTGCACCATCATTTCTCTCGTTATACATATACACCACGACCTGTGGATATCGTAGCCCTGAGTGTTCGTTTGTAATTACCTGTTGTCGCGCTGCAGGTCGCTCGGGCTCGCTCATTTCATTTATCATTGCTGGTTTTGGGTCACGTTCAGTAGTTCACGCGCAATTTGTCTGCCACCACTGCGGTCACGTATTTGTGCTTTTAGGGGGGCTTTGGCTTTTCATGTTTATTGTCTCAAGTTTTGTTTTTCCTTAGATTTCGGCATGTCTCAGGTGGCAGAAAGCGAGGAGTTCTAATTCGTCCCACCTAGGGGTTCGGAGCATGGAAGTTCACCTTCTTTAAGGAGTTGGACTGTGCCCAGACTTATTGCTGAACTACGTCGCAAGGGCATTTCTTTCCCCTCAACAGCAAGGAAAGCGGAACATTTTAGGTTGTTTCCCATTTCTTTCGCAGTCACCACCTGCCACCAGCGCTGAACATGCGTCAGTACACAACTCGTTGGTGCAGATTCATGCTGTGCTAAATACGCTGTCTACCTCCATGGTGCAGTTGCAAGAAAGGATGGAGGTGATTGAGGCCCGGGCCTAGGCTAGTGCAGTTGTACCAGCCAGTCCCGAGGTGGCTGCAGCACCCCCAGCGCCTGCGCTCCCAAGCCTAGCCGCAGGTAATGTCACAGCTTTACCTACGGCAGTGCCGTCACCGTTGGCTGCCCCACCTGCGGTGTCACCGGCCCATTTTCTCCCAGCCAATATCAAAAAATACATCTTGGAAAGGAAAGATGTTAATTTGGCCTCCCTGCTTATAGCGGCCCAGGATGTTTGGGAGAACAAGTCTTTTACTTGTGGGGAGGTGTCAGTGGTGCTGAAAACCAAACATCCCAGGTTCAATCGCAATCTCAGTGTACCAGAGTTTTTCCTGGCATTTGGCATCTTCAGAGACATTGTCTGTTCGGTTAGCCCAGGAAGGAGGGAGGAATTTGATTCGTACCTTCACAAGGTTGTGGATTTAGCACATAAGTACGGTGGCTCAATCTTTTATGATTATCACCGGTCCTTTGCGGCTAAAGTGTCGGCCACCTGGGCTCAGTTCCAGGTGGTGTCGTGGTGGGGCAGCATTGACATGGAACTGTTTTGTAGGCATTTCGCCAGTCAAAAGTCCCCGGTATGTACCAGCTGCCAGTCCTCAGCTCACACCACAGCCTGGTGTTCAAACTAGTCAGGTGGGGCCCTCCAGGCAGGCGGCAGTGGGGTCTGCGGGAACCCGTGGGCTGAAAGCTCAGCTGTGCAATAACTACAACTATTCGGGTTGCAACTACAACCAATGTAGGTTATTGCACGTTTGCGCCAACTGCTTCAGAGCTCACCCTAAGTCCGCCTGCCTGGTCAAGCCGCTTGGTACATCTTGACTATGCCGGATCAACATCTCCTTGCTGGGGGATTTCCTGGGTGACCACCCAGCACCAGCGGTGGTCACAGTTTTGTTGGAGGGATTTTTCACAGGTTTCCATACTGGCCTCATCACCCTTACAACAGAGACGTTTGAATGCAACAATTTGAGGTCGGCAGAGAATAACCCTGCCGTTGTCGATGAATTGCTACAAGCGGAGCTGTCCAAAGGGTTCTTGATCGGTCTGTTTCTGTCATCACCTTTTTTCATGTGGAGGGTTAGCCCTATTGGGTTGTCTCCGAGAAGTTTTCCAAAAAATTTTGTTTGATTTACGACTTGTCCGCGCCTCATTCGTCTCACGTCCCTAGACTCAATTCTCTCATCCCCTCCAAGGAATTTTCGCTAAAATATTCATCAGTGGACTTGGCTATCCAGCACATCCTACAGTTAGGTAGGGGTGCTTGGCTTTCCAAAGCGGACATCACTGACGTGTTCAAGCTACTCCCCATTAGTCCTGCACTCTGGCAATGATATGGTATCAAGTGGCGAGGGCAGTACTTTTTTGCCACTAAGTTAACGTTTGGTTATGGAGGGTTATTCATTAAACTTGATGACTTCCTTTTGTTAGAAGACCCTGGGGACCTGCCAAGGGATCTGCAGGTGCTTACGGGTTTGTTTTCAGGTTTAAATGTCCCTCTAGCAGCTCATAAGATGGAAGGTCCAGCCAAAGTCATCACCTTCTTGGGGATCACGCTGGACTCCGATCTCATGGTTGCTAGTCTGCCCATGGAGAAATTGGTCAGGATTCGCCAGGTCATCCATCAGTTTGTCCGTTCCCCGGTGTGTTCCAAGAGGGACTTGCAGTCCCTGTTGGTGATGCTAAACCATGCCATGAGGATCATTCCTCAGGGTAGGGCGTTCGTGTCCAGATTACTGGCTCTTCCCCTAGGGCAGGATTCGGACACCCCGGTCAGGTTACTAGCAGACGCCCAAGCTGATTTGATCATGTGGGATCGGTTCCTCTGTGATTGGAATGGTATCTCCATGTTTATCCCGCATCCAACAGGATGTTCCCCCCAAGTTTTTTCAGATTCCGCCGATTCGGTCGGGTTTTCGGCCATTTTTGGTCAGGAATGGTTGGCCAGCCGCTGGCCCCCAGAGGTGTTCCATCTGCCGAAGTTTGCTCTCACTTCAGCATTGTTTGAAATTTACCCTATCCTGGCGGCAGCAGTCACTTGGGGCCCTGGTTGGTCAGGCAACTCAGTCATATTCTTTACGGATAATTTGGCTACAGACAGAATTATCAATAAAGGCAGATCATGGTCCCTTTTAATCATGTCTTTTATGCGTAGGCTGACTTGGCTGGGCTTAACGTATAAATTACATTTCCAGGGGGAATTCATCAGGGGAGATCACAACGGTGCAGCGGATGCTTTATCTCGTCTAACATGCCACAATTTTTCTTACAGCATCCGGCAGCGGAACGGACGGGCCGGCCAATCCCCCCCTATTCGCTGTTAGTAATGGATAAAACATTTTCCGGTCTTGGGCGATCGAGCTGGCCAACAGGTTCTTGTCCAGGAACACGCTGAAGGCATACACCACGGGTTGGAGGACTTTCCTCAGATTTATATCTTTGTTTCCATGTGAGGGCCCTACAGATACTAATTATATCATGTCTTTCTCTGCTTACTGCCATAGTGAGCTAGCTTTGTCGGCCAGTACTATCAAGTCATATTTATCAGGGATTCAGCATTTCAGGTCCCTACAGGCGCCTGACAGGCCATCCATTTTTGCTGCTCAACGTCTGAAAGCTGTGCTGAGGGGTATTCAGAGAACCCAGGGATCTTCTCAGTTGTCTCATCAACCTATCACCGGGGCAGATTTTCCGAGACATATCAGATATTCTGTCCACTTCCCCCTTTGGTGCAGGTCCCAGTTTGGTCCTTAAGGCGGCCATCCACCTGAGTTTCTTTGGGTTCCTCTGTCCCGGGGAGGTGTCCAAGGCTAGCTGCCATGCTCCAGTGCTGCTCAGAGGGAGTCTTTCCAGATTCCCGGAGCATTATGGGTTACAGCTCCCCAACAACAAGACCAGGCAGATTGGCCAGGGGTTCGTAGTGAAATATTATCAGACGCACAACAGTTGGTGCCCGGTCGAGGTGCTCGACTCTCTTGGCAGGTTATTCGCAAACACACCCCTGGATAGTACCTTACTCCCCTTCCCTACGCATCTTATCACCTCAAAACAATTAGTCGGTTATGTTAGGATTCTTCTTGCCAAGCTGCATCTGGATCCAAAGCGTTTCTCCGGACATTCTTTCAGAATTGGGGCGGCGTCTGCAGCGTCTAAGCAGGGGGTCCCGTCGTATGTCATTAAACACATGGGATGCTGGAGATCCTCCTGCTATAGCAGATACATTCCCGAACCTCACATGGAGTTCGTAGAGCATTCGCCACCATATTGGATTAATGTCATCTGTTTCAATAAAGCAATCATTTACCTATCTTGTGTCTTTTGCCCTCTTTTAGGCATACCGTCGAGCTAGGCCAAGGCACACCCCAGGCCTTGGTAGTTGGGGGCACTACGTGTTACGGGTGAAGACTCTGACTACAAGTTAGAAGGCTGGCCAGAGGAGGCATTTTATAAAACGAATAAAACATTTTTGTTTTTTAAAACTGCTTAAAACATTGGCTTGTATAGCATAGCTAAAACCCCTTTGTCCCATCTGCACCACAGCAACAACATTTATAAACATACATACAAAAGTACTTACCACTCTCACGATATTTGGATATAAGCAAAGGAGATTTCTAATTACTTTGTCCCTATTTCTAACTAAAATTCCTGATCGATCACCTTTTTTTCCCAGGAGCACCAAGCTTCCAATGGGCATGTACACTTTTCCTCAGCATTACCAAAACGCTTCTACAGCGTTCCCAAAATGCTTCTACTGAGTTTCCTGGACATAACATTATATAAACCCCAATCTGCTACAAAACATGCCAATAATCTAGCAATACCAACCAGCAAGTTATGTTACCAGTGTAGTAATACTAATCTGCACACACTTCCTACACTGAGGCGTTTATCCTATAAGGATAAAAGATTTGGACACATAATGCAAAATACTGTAGCCCACTTTGACTGTCCTACTTAACAGACAGTGTATCTACACAACAAATTATCTTATTACTTCAATGCGACAGAAAGAAAAGCGAAAGTAGATTGGGTCACCGAAGTATAATGTCAGTCAGTGTCAGTCAGTGGTGGAGTAGGACGCTCCGGACCTTCCGCTTCGAGTCTGCTCTCACCAGGGACCAGACAGATAGTCAGCCAGACTGCAAACAGGCAGGCTCCTACAATCCTTGCTGCACGAGTCAACTGCAGCTCATAGGACCGGCTCCTTCGTTCCCTTGGGCCCCCTCGTGGGCCCCCTCTCCTCAGAGCCATTTCCACCCCCCAGGAATCGCTGATGACCTTCCTTTTCAGGACAGCCATTCCAGCGACCCAAATTGCGGCTCTCTACCTCTTCTTTAAAGCCGCATTGCACCCCACACTGTCACCCACAATCATCCCGGCCCCCCGTCGCTCATAGTAGCGTTTTTCCCGGCGGTTTTGCGGCTCTTCCCCACATCCGCGCCAGACCAGGCCATATTCGCGGCCGCCGCATTTAGGAAAGACCGCGGCTTCAGCCGCGGCCTAGCGGCGCGCCGCATATAGGCCCAGTAACAGCCCAGAAATCTCCGGAATTGTCTAGAGACATCCCCCCCTATCCCTGGAGGATCCCATCCTCCCCCGGATTAACAATCCTAGCTCAAACCCACCAAGCTAACAGCCCCCAAACCTGAGGCCTGTGTCTCGGTCGGCGGCCATCTTGGTACTCCCCAGCAACAGTGACACCTCTCATCCCCCCTTCCTCCCTCAATCCAACAGTACTTGATCCAGGGTTTTGTCCGATCGCCTCCCAGGGATCAGGAAGGAATTTTTTTTCCCTGCGGCAGCACATTGGCTTAAAACTGCCAGGGTTTTTTCGCCTTCCTCTGGACCAAGGCCAAGCGAGAGGATTCAGCGAATCTTCCCTCTATCGAAATTTAATCATCACCCCCCCCCCCCGGTGACTGGCGACAATGGCTAATCTGCGATACTCTGCAGAGACTATTCGGGGTCTGAGACAATTCGCAACAGTATTACCAGCCGTCACCAAAAAGGCCTTAAAAATAGAGCAACTTTTGAGATTCGATCGACGATCGACCATCAAAAATTTCAACCATTTAACCCAGCTCAAGCACATATCATGTGCTTTGATCAACACAAGATCGGCAGTAAAACACTGATTAGAAATCCACGATTTCTTACTACAAAACGATCTAGACTGCCTCTTTATTACAGAAAGCTGGCTTTCAGACGACTGCAACACCATTCTCGGAGAATTGGTGCCAGAAAACTATCGCATTATAACGGAAAACAGAATAGGGCAAAGAGGAGGAGGCCTGGCGGTGATCCACAAGATTCATATTGCAATCACTAAGCCAGCCCTTCAAAATCCCCTTCCATTTATGGAAACTCTTACTCTTCAACTTCAAACTAACCCCCAGGAGACTGTTCACATTCTCCTCTGCTATAAGCCACCTGGGCCAAAATCGCAGCTTCTGCCATCATTAACGGAGTTTATATCCACTTATACCCTTAACAGCAAACACCTTTTGCTGCTCGGGGACTTCAATCTGTGGGCCAACTCCTCACAGGATCCCATTGCGGACGCCTGCATCGATCACCTGGAAGGTTTAGGGCTACAGCAACTTATATGCGGGCCAACACATGCTTCAGGTCACACACTCGACCTAATTTTCAGACAAAATCTGAAAATAAGCATTTTGGAAAATGAACCATTGCCATGGACAGACCACCATGCAATTAATTTCGTAATTTCCAAAATTCCACCATTGATAAAAGCACCCAAGCCGGTGACAATACACTTGGCTAGATCTCAGAAGAAGCTCCATTCGGAACTCTTCAAATCTACCTTGGGAAACAGAATCAGAACAATCCATCCACATCAAACAGCCTCAGATACACTGGATGCCATAAATGCAGCTCTGCTACAGTCAGCCGACTTAGTAGCACCGAAACGCAAAGCCCACATCCGGAAAAAAAAGTCCGGCTGGTTCAACAACCAGCTGTCGCTACTGAAGCAAGAGCGCAGAAGGGCGGAAGCCGCCTGGAAAAGAAGCCCTTCAGAGCATAACCTCATCATCTACAAGGCAATAACAACACGATATCATAAAAAAATCTTCAAAGCCAAGAAACATCATTTTTCTATGGCGATTAACAGCGCCCTAAACTGCCCCCGCGAACTCTTCAAGATGGTCACCCAGACCATGAATCCAGGATGTCTTGAAGTCCCCAATTCAGACACCCAAGAGTTCTGTAATGAACTATCGGATTTCTTCATCAACAAAACTGAAAGAATCCGGGAAAGCATTCTGCAAAACAATACCCCCCTCAACCCCCCCTTCAATCAACCACAAAATACCCACAGAAACTTTCTACAATCAACAAAGTTCACTCTGGAACCGATCTCCATCGATACCACAAAAAATACCATTGGTGCTTTGCGGAACAGCACAGCACCCAATGATATCATCCCCACCAAACTGCTGAAGGAATGTGTCGACATCCTGGCACCACCCATCACACAGCTTATAAACCAGTCATTTAAGGAAGGCATAGTGCCCTCCCTGCTGAAAGAGGGCACAATCCAGCCCATCTTGAAAAAACCTAACCTGGATCCCAAGGATCCAACTCACCGCCGCCCCATAACAGGCCTAAACGTTCTCTCCAAGATAATGGAGAAAATAGTGGTACAACAGCTGCAACAGCATCTAGATACCCACAATCTACTCGATCGATTTCAATCAGGTTTCCGTCCCGGACACGGGACAGAAACGGCCTTACTCAAAATATGGGACGATGCCCTCGAGGCCGCAGACGAAGGAGAATCCTGTCTCCTGGTTCTGCTGGACCTAAGCGCAGCCTTTGACACAGTAGACCACAAAATGTTACTGATGCGACTGGCCGAGGTAGCCAGAGTCGCAGAAGGTGATTTACCATGGTTTTCCTCCTTTCTTGAAAACCGATCACAAACAGTGAAACTGGGGTCTTTCACGTCGGAAAAGCGCACGGTGCCATGTGGAGTCCCCCAAGGATCCCCCCTGTCACCGGTGCTGTTCAACATCTATCTTCGCCCTCTCTTTGATATTATCAGTAGCCAAGAACTACTCTATCACTCTTATGCAGACGATACGCAACTGTATTTCCGCATCTGCAACAAAAAGGATCATCATCTCAGTTTAGAGAAATGTCTCTCTTCGATAGAAAACTGGATGACTAAGAGTTATCTTAAACTCAACAGTTCCAAAACAGAACTTCTTATGTTTCACGCCAGACGAAAGAGTCAACTGGCAACAACCTGGACACCGCCGCCCATTCTGGGCCAAATCATCACCCCTAGCTCCAAAGTCAAAAGTCTAGGAGTCATTTTCGACGCCTTCATGACAATGGACGCACAAATAGGGTCAGTAGTCAGCGGATCGCACCATCTGTTGTGCCTACTACGCAGACTTTTTCCATTTATCCCCAAAGAAGACGTAGCAGTCGTGGTGGGAACAATCGTAAATTCCAGACTGGACTATGCAAATGCCCTTTACCTCGGACTCCCAAAGTACCAAATCTCTCGTCTGCAAGTCGTACAGAATACGGCCGCCAGACTGGTGACTGGGAAAAAAACATGGGAATAAATCTCACCTTCGCTGAGAACCCTTCACTGGTTGCCAGTAAAAGACAGAATTGCATTTAAAGCACTCTGCCTGACACATAAGTGCATCCATGGGAAGGCTCCGCAATATCTTTGCGACAAGATAGAACCTCACAATTCCAATCGCGTTCTGCGATCCACCGACCAAAATCTGGTCAAGGTACCAAAAACCAAATACAAGTCCAAAGGAGAAAGACGGTTTGCTTTTCAAGGTCCTAGACTATGGAACGCTTTACCAACCAGCATTCGGTTGGAGGAAAACCACCTGACTTTCAGAAGACAGATTAAAACTCTGCTCTTTTGATGTCATGAGACACGAACAACTAGCGCCCAGAGGCGATTCAGTTCGCATGTGCCGCGCTATATAGGTTTTTCATTCATTCATTCATAATCCCCATGAACCATTCCAGCTCCTTCCCAAAAGGATTGTCGTGTACACTTTTCTACATCATACCCAAAATGCTTCTAATTAATTAGGACCTTCTCAAAGGAACTTTCAAAGGCGGATTTTCCCAAAATAGCCCCTATACACTAAGGGGTAGTTTGTATCCCTCTAGAGGTCGACCAATATGGGTTTTTTCTCTGGCCGATGCCGATATTTGGAAATCTGGGCGGCCGATGGCCAATATATGTTGTCGATTTTTGAAGCCAATATTTTAGGCCGATTTTTTTTTCTTCATCTTAGAAAAACTAGGGTGGAGAGGTGGTTATTGTTTAGGGTGGAGAGGTGGGGAGGAGGTTATTGTTTAGGGTGGAGAGTGGTGGGGTGCCACCTCATTAGTGTCCACCAGTGCCGACTATCAGTGTACATTAGTGCCCACCAGTGGAGCCTATCGGTGCCACCTCAGTGACCACCAGTTCAGTGCCTGTCAATGCCACCTCATTAGTGCCCACCAGTGCAGCCTATTAGTGCCCATCAGTGGCCACCAGTACAGCTCCCCATTGCCCCCCAGACAGTACAGCTCCTCATTGCCCCCAGACAGTACAGCTCCTCATTTCCCCCAGACAGTACAGCTCATCAGTGCCCCCCAGACAGTACAGCTCCTCATTGCCCCCCAGACAGTACAGCTCCCCATTGCCCCCCAGACAGTACAGCTCCCCATTGCCCCCACAGACAGTACAGCTTTTCATTGCCCCCCAGACAGTACAGCTCCTCATTGCCCCCCCACACAGTACAGCTCCTTATTGCCCCCCCAGACCGTACAGCTCCTCATTGCCCCCCAGACAGTACAGCTCCTCAGTGCCCCCCAGACAGTACAGCTCCTCATTGCCCCCCAGACAGTACAGCTCCTCATTGCCCCCTCAGACAGTACAGCCTGTCAGTGCCCCCCCAAACAGTACAGCCCATCAGTGCCCCCCCAGACAGTACAGCTCGTCAGTGCCCACCAGCGAGCGCTCCCAGCTCCGTTCTGTACCCTCCCCTGTGTGTGCAGTAAAATTCCCTTCCTCCTAAAAAGGAGGAAGTCGGCAGCTGCAGCCGCCGCCAATTGGCTGTTACGCGCCTCGACTCTGCCTCCACACTACAAACCCCAGAATGCAGCGCGGCGAGTAACAGCCAATCGGCGGCCGCCGCTGCCGACTTCCTCCACGGGGGAAAAAAAAAGTTAGCAGACAGCGGCTGTGAAAGCAGCCGTGTAGAATAGAATGGGATTTCCACCCAGCACACCCCTGCCTCAGGTCCCAGACAATCGGCCTATTTTGCATAATAATCGGCTAATGCCGATTTCTTTAAAAACCGAAATATCGGCCGGCCGATATATCCGTCGACCTCTATATCCCTCTTCTACATAAATTTAGTTCAAGATGAATCTTAAATCAGAGCTAAGGCAAGAAAAAACAGTCTGTCTAAATGACACAAAGAGATTCTTACTACAGGTGATTATTTCATCCCACCGCTGCCACCATCTAAAGCAGGTAATACTGCCACCCAGGTGTACTTCAGGTAATGCAGGATTACTTTGAGTGACCCCCGGATCTGTGAGAAATCAAATGAGACATGGAAACAGATTTGAGTGTGTTTATAAGATCTCTAACCTTTATTCAGTACCACAGTGGCTTATATGCAAAAGAAAGATAGGAGGGGCTATGACTTAATGCATATGTTTCTAAAAGTTATACAAACTCCATACTTTTATTATCATGATTTAAACATGCTTAATTTAGTTAATACAAACTAGCTGAAAATTTTGCTTACACAACAGTCTGCACCGTGAATCAGCGTAACCACAAATTTCTGTCCATGTAATGCTCAGGAGCCTTCTCCAGCACCATAGATCAGACCTATTGATTTCCCTTCTGTCTTGTTTTTTAATGGTCCAACTTTGACAACCATAGGTAGCTTACACAAGAGCACTAACATCCTTGTTTTCAGTATTCAATGAATGCTGTGTGACCCAGTGCAATATTGTACTTTAATTCTTGACTACAGTCACCACTTTGGTCAAGCTGCAATCCCAGGAAAGTAAAATCCTGCATGCTTCTGATTTACCCTCCTTTAATTGCTATTTTGATATATCCATTTCTCGCTGTGGTCATGATCTTTAGTAGTTTAGTAGCGCTCCTGAATTTGCTAGTGAATAACTGTTGAGCGATAGAACAAATATGTACCCATTGTAAGAGCTATACAAGTAGAACGCAGTGGCAATTAATCTTGCATGATTACACAATCATCCTGTTGTGATTAAATAATCACTGCTACAGCTCTATTCTTAGTGAAACTGCTGCTAACAATTTCAAAGACAAGACTGATCTACAAAAAAACGGTATAATCAAGAAAAGTGTAAACCTCTAAATATCTGTTCAGCCCAATAAATATTTAAGTAAAATGTAATATTATTCTATGAGTGGGAGACTTTTCCCTCATATTAAACTATTTAAAGGAAAAGCACATGTGTGTTCCCCCCTTCCCTGGCCAATCAGGTTGCATGCACAAGTTAAGGGTTAAGTAGGAATTTTGGGGGGATGAGTGATGCCACACATTTTTTTGTTTGTGTTTTTGTGTGTTAGGTTCCCCCTTAAAATCCATACCACATCTAAAGAGTCTGGAGTGGATTTTGGTATGGATTTTTGTACCCCCCCCCCCCCCACATGTTTTTTACATTCTTGCTGTAGAATGTGCTACAGCAAAAGTGTCTTCTTTTTCTTTTTTAAAAATGGCATGAGGACACCCATAAAGGTTTCTCAAAAACTTTCTGTAGCTGAATCTCTACCCTCTTCCAGTCAGCTCTACACGGCAGGCGCAGGCGCCGTATATCGCTCCGTAAACACCCGAGTGTCACTTTGGGTATTTTCGGAAGGCGTGACGCGCTTTAGCAGCCCGTCAATTAAATCTGCTTGGCTTAGGAACGCCTATTCCCCGAAGAAATCCCCGCTCGGAGCCGGATAACAACGGCTGATAAAACGATAAGTACAAAAAAAAACAGCATACTGCAGATGTCAGCAGTATGCTGGATCTAATGGCAGAAAGTTGATTTTTGGGTGAACCTCCGCTTTAACAGCTCCTAACGCAATGTTCAACAGTTCTCTCAGCTTCACTACAAAGTCCACTTGTAGCTCTTCAGCTCCTTTAGCTTCTAGTCTCTCACTGGAATCTCTGATTCACTGACTCTGAATCCCATGAGCTCCTCAAGGCTTTTGAGGTGGTATCTCCCTCAAGCGTCACCCACGCTTCCCTGCAGGGTCCCTATCTTGGCACTCCAGATACCTTTCAAGCTTCACCTCTGTTGACTGGCTCGGTCAATGGCTTGACACACAAGGCTGTTCTGCAAGCGTCGCCTCCGCTGGTTGGGTCCCCCTTTTCTCCACCTGCTCGTTCGGTGAGAATGTTGCTTTGGTAATTGCTTCAGTTACTCACTGTGGTCCCTGGTAAAGGTGGTTGGTCCTTTAGTGGTGACAGCTTTCCTTCTACCTCTGACCACAACAGGTTCTCCAGCCGGCAGAACTGTCACTTTTAGTTTGACTGCAAGCCGCAGTTCCAACCCTGCGCTGCCCTCTTACTTCTGGATAGGCCCTCACACAGCCTGGAACCAGATGCCCCCGGGATAGGCTTAATCTCATAATAACCAAGAAAATGGCCAGTCATTTTACAGATTCAGCTCCCATTGATTTTAATAGGGTTCAGAGTCGGTACACAAACTAACTTAACGTTCGTTAAGCCCTGCTCGAATCAAACTCAAGTACATTCAGCTCATCCCTAATAGGGTGACAACACTGTCTGCTCTGCATTTAAATCACTCAGCAGAATTATCACTCATGGGACACGGTTGTCTTAGATCACATGTGTCAAACACAAGTCCTGAATCCGGCTCACCTGACCATTTCATGTGACCCCCTTGCACCTTTTCTATAGGTGCGGCACCCCCCTCATCTCCACCCCCACCTTGCAGTGTGCAATGCAGAGGAGTACAGAACTCCTCCTCCAGATCCTGCACTTCTCCATACAGCAGCAAAGAGGTCCCTCTGCCCCCCCCCCATTTCAGCAGTAATCTGCTGAGGAGGACAGAAGTCTTCCAAAAATCCTGCACCTCTCTGATCTCAGCCCTCCTCTGGTCCTCCTACACACCTTGCACGTTCTGCTTTCCATCTCTGCCCCACCTTCTACCTGGCAGCAGCAAAGTTAAGGGGGGGTGCACTGTGATGTAAAAGAGGGTGGACAACTCTTGACTTCTGAAATTGGAGGGGGGGACACTTGACAACTGGTCCTTTGAGAGCAAGCATAATGCTGATGAGGCCTACAATGAAATTGAGTTTGACACACCTTTCTTAGATGGTTATGTGGTTTTAAATGGACTTTAATTAAGATAAAAAACAAATTAAAGTCCAACTTCAGTTAACACTTTTTAAGCAGTTGCAGCAACAGCTTTTTCTTTTTAAAAATCCAAAAGAACAAAAGCATTCCATCGTAACGAAGCACCCCGTCAGTGTTAAATCATTTGTCCCAATTGCAAGCACTGTTCGCTCTTGAGTGATTTGTCACCTGTTTCCAAAAGCACAACAGAGCTTGAAAATAAGAATTTCATTTTATTTTGTTTATCCAGTTCTGTTCTTATCTAAGTAATGTTCCACCAAAGAAGCAAAGTACAGGTTTTTCTACATTGCAAGGTTGTGCATTTTTGGCACATGTTTTTCTGGCATTTTTGTGCCCAATAGCCAGCCTCCTCCTGCATGCAACCTGCTTTCCTTTGGCCTAAACAAAAATGCTTATACCTGCAAACTCTGAAAAAACACAGATGAAACAGTTTTTTTCCTCTCGATGTCTTCTCAATGCACCTGATGTAATAAAGCCCTCTTCACATTTACTAATAATTTTAATATGTTTTGTGCCACACAAAGAGTAAAAGAGGCTCCACTTTAAGGTTAATGGATTTAAATATTAAATATACTCCATTTGCCCTTTCTCTTGCCGACATTCAGAATCTTTTTATAAGTGTAGTGCTTTCACTGCGTGATATTTGAAAGGCTGGATGGAACAAACTGTACAAAGCTCCGAAAGATGTGTGGGCAAGAACTGGATTTCCGAGTATAATAATGAAAGCATCAAGCTTCATTAGTTTTTCCCACTCTCTTGCATTTTTTTACTTGCTGACCTCCTCTTTTTCTTTTTTCCCTTCTGTCCATTTATATGAAGTCTCTGTTTCTCTGCTTTACAGCTTTGTCCCTTGAACTGATGATCAAAAATTAAATAAAAATTGCTAATGTAATCCAGGAAACATTACTGGGCCACATCCTTTTACATAAGTATGACATGTATTACATAATCCATTTCATCAAGATCAAACAGAGCTTCCTTTTAGCCTCATTAATGGTAGCAACCTTAAAGCGTAACTCCACTTTTCTTGAGAAAAAAAAAAAACATTCCCCTCTGGGTGATCTATGTACATTACAAGGATTTTAACAAACTTTGTTGCAGATTTCTACCTTTTGTTATTCTGAGAAAATCCCTGTGTGTTTGTCTGTATTCATGTGGGAAAGTGAGTCTAACGGGAGTGGTTTCATAATTATCAATTACCTGTGCACCTGGAAAGCTCTAATGGGGAAAGTTGCCAGGTCTGCATCCCCCTTAGATGTGTTTTCCTATTGGAAGTATCTCACCAAAAATGAAATTTTTGTTGCAGGGGATGTCTGAAATATGACTTGTATCTTAGTGCAGACTTCTGGGAAAATTGGTGAGCCAATCACATAAGCAGAAAATTATATTTCTGGGGGGCGTTCTGTACACACTCTGTGCCAGATTCACGAATAATTACGGCGGCGTAACGTATCCCCTTTACGTTACGGCGCCGCAAGTTTTCGGCGTAAGTGCTTGATTCACAAAGCACTTGCCTGTAAACTTGCGGTGGCGTAGCGTAAAGCCGTCCGGCGCAAGCCCGCCTAATTCAAATGGGGCGTGTACCATTTAAATTTTTGGCGCGTTCCCGCGCCAAATGTTCTGCGCATGCCCTGTTAGGAAATTTCCCGCCGTGCTTTGCGCGAAATTACGGCGCCCCGACGTGTTTTTTGAACGGCGACGTGCGTAACCTACTTTCGTATTCCCGGACGTCTTACATAAAAAAAAAAAAATTGAAATTCGACGCGGGAACGACGGCCATATTTTAACATGGCTGGTCTAAATCTAAGCCATGAAATAGCAGGCTTAAGATTGCGATGGGAAAAACCGACTAGCGACGAGAATGCGACGAACGCGCGTACCTTCGTGGAACGCCGTAAACAGCTAATTTGCATACCCGACACTGGAAAACGACGCGAACTCCACCCAGCGGCCGCCGGAGAATTACGCCTACGATCCGAAGAAGTACGAAGCCGTACGCCTGTCGGATCTATGCCAAAAGCCGTCGTATCTTGGTTTGAGGATTCCAAATCAAGATACGACGTGGCAAATTTGAAAATACGCCGGCGTATCAGTAGATACGCCGGCGTATTTCTGCTATGAATCTGGCCCCTAGTGTACAGAATACCTCCAGGTAGCCATATTGCATTGCATTTCTTGAAAATTACAAAGCTGCAGATTGAAAAGGAAAGGTAATTTTTAACAATATCCAATGTTACTATGACTTGTGTCGCAATTGTATACGCTATATTATTTTCTCTTTAATTGCTTTTTTTCCCCCACAAAAGTGGAGTTAACCTTTAAATGCCCCACTCCTCAGCGTAGTCTATTATATAAAATAGAATTGATCTTTCCTTAATGCCGGGTTTACACCTATGCAAATTGGATGCTCGTTTCCCAGCATTCAATTCACATAGCAGGAGAATGTGACTGGCTCCCTATGGAGCCGGTTCACATATCTCCGCAGCGGGTCCGAAATCGTACCTGAACAGGTGAACCAGCATGCGCCGGACCCCTGCTGTGCAACGCTTGCGGCGGTGGTGTGAACGCGGCCTTAAGGTAAGTGCTGGTTCTGCTAATGGGGTAAGGGTGCTGTTTGACATATTTCCCAGACTAAGGGATCTGCTAAATCAGGAAATTGTGGAAATATATCTATATACTGTGAGAAGATGTTCATCATAGTGGAACAACCACAACCCAACTCCTACTAATAGGGGAAGAGGAAAAACAGCAAAGAATAAAAACTCCACAAACAGGGGGATACAAGGAACATCTGGAGCAAGACAATATCTAGATGTTAATATAGTGACCTTACTTCCAGTGACTGCTAAGTGACCTTGTTTCTAGGCTTATTCAGAGAGAGGATTTAAATATATTTTTGCATAAAGAGATCATACTGTCATCGTCATTATAAAGGGACACTCAAAGGATGATGTATCATATCTCACAAATCTTTATGTAAGCAGCTTCAGAGGGATAGTCCGTGTCACTCAATCCGTTAGAATTTGAAACAGTCACTGGTAACACCACACAATATATATTGTGTAAACTACAGCATATCCAGACAGCTATATCTTCCATGTAATTGGCAACTACTACAATTTGACATCTGATACAATCGCCTCCAGTCGTCCCCATTAGTATTTACTCCTGTGGTGCAGAGAAGATCAAGTTCCCAGTGTATTCTCCTCTTTGGCGTGTTTTTATTGTTAGCTGCTTTTTCTCTTTCCCACTAGAGCAGAAAATGGGTTGTGATTGTTGCACTATGATGAGCTCTCATAGACATTGTCAGAAAAATAACAAAGATCACTGCCTCTTTTGTAGGTTTTAAACTACAAACTTACTGCTATATACACTATTTTGTCAAAAGTATTGGGACACCTGCCTATACACGCTCATGATCTTTAATGGCATCCCAGTCTTAGTCCATGGGGTTCTTTAACTTTTCTGGGAAGCTTGTCCACAAGGTTTAGGAGCGTGTCTATGGGAATGTTTCACCGTTCTTCCAGAAGTGCATTTGAGAGGTCAGGCACTGATTTTGTACTAGAAGGCCTGCCTTGCAATCTCCGCTCTAATTTATCCCAAAGGTGTTCTATCAGGATGAGGTCAGTACTCTGTGCAGGCCATTCAAGTTTCTCCACCCCAAACTCACTCATCCATGTCTTTATGGACCTTGCTTTGTGCACTGGTCCAAATCATTTGATGGAGGGGAGCATATGATGTGGGGTCGCATTTCAGGGGTTGGGCTTGACCCCTTAGTTCCAGTGAAGGGAACTCTTAAGGCATCAGCATCAGCATACCAAGACATTTTGGACAATTTCATGCTCCCAACTTTGTGGGAACAGTTTGGGGATTGCCCCTTGCTTTTCCAAAATGACTGCATGCCAGTGCACAAAGCAAGGTCCATAAAGACATGGAAACTTTTGACAATATAGTGTGTATTATTCCATGGCAAAATAAAAAAATAATCAACACTCTAATTACACGTATATACTCCATATGTTGGGCAGTGAATTGTGGATGACAAAATGAGGAAATTATTTGACATGGAACAGGTCATATTTGACCTTGTCAGAAAGGATAGAAAAAACATACATTTCTATCATGTCACTAAAGTATACTCTACATAATTAGTTAAAGTATATGTAAATTTAATTAAAAGAGAGATTAAGAGGAGGTTGTGTGTTCACACTGGGATGATTGAATCCTCTATTTGTCTGGGTGACCATTGACACTGAAATAGAAGTTTCGATGGTCTGACAAACATGTCAAGCAGCACTCTTACCCCATTAGCAGAACCAGCACTTGCCTAAAGTAAAGATCAATTCTGTTTCATATAATAGGTAACGCTAAGTGGTGGCGCATTTGAGTGTAATTGTCAGGGCCGCCATCAGGGGGGTACAGGCAGTACACCTGTAAGGGGCCCGATGGTCCCCAGGGACCCCCCCATTTTTTTTTTATCTTTTTTGTTTGTTTTTTAATTACATTTGTTTCAGCTCCCCAAGCCCCCCCACCTCAATTCACAGCAGCAGCACCTCCCCATTGCTCAATTTGCGCCCCCCCCCCGGTTCTCAATTCGCGGCACCCCCCTTCTCTGAATGCACGCCCTGTCGCTCAATTCATGCCCCTCCCAGTTCTCAATTTGTGGCACAATTCCTCGCTTTCTGATGGTGTCCCTGGTAATTGTCCTGTGGAAATATAATCCATAAGTAATTTTTTCCTTATTTCTTTAATTTGTCACAACTCTCCCCCCTTTTTTTCCCCCCTTTTTTTATAGATTTTTTTTAAAGATTGTTTAGGTATAAAAATAATAAAATTGCATATCAATCTCTAGGACAGAAATTGACATGATTTCTATAACTTTAGAGTTATCACAGGAACAGGAGGTAGTTGAGACAACTGTCCAAGAAAAGATACCCCCTAGCATTTGAGAGTGCTCTTCTTGCTTCTTGATGTGTCTCTAGGACAAAAAGTGAAGGTACAGTAAATCTTCCAAATGGGACAAAGACAGTAAGAAAAAGCTTGATCGGATGTCTTAATCAGCTCCCACTTTATCCAAAACTTCACACCTTAATTAGACCTAAATAGCCAAAGCGTTTTCAGTTTTTTATACTGACATAATGTGCAGTTCAACTGACAATTCTTTGGCTTTCACACAAGAACAAACACAAAAGCATTTTACCTATATTTATTATTAAAATATATGTATAATTAACCACTTCCCGCCCGGCCTATAGCCGATTTACATCCGGGAAGTGGTTATGAAATCCTGACAGGACGTTCCAGAACGTCCTGCAGGATCTCATGCCGCGCGCGCCCGTGGGGGCGCGCAGCGCGGCGATCGGTGATGCGGGGTGTCAGTCTGACACCCTGCATCTCCGATCTCGGTAAAGAGCCTCTGGCGGAGACTCTTTACCACGTGATCAGCCATGTCCAATCACGGCTGATCACGATGTAAACAGGAAGAGCCGTTGATGGCTCTTCCTCACTCGCGCCTGACAGACGCGAGTAGAGGAGAGCCAATCGGCGGCTCTCCTGACAGGGGTGGTTTGCGCTGATTGTTTATCAGCGCAGCCCCCCCCCTCGGATCGCCACACTGGACCACCAGGGATGCCCACCCTGGACCACCAGGGTGGGCAAAAAAAAAAAAAAAAGCCTGCAAAAAAAAAAAGAAGTCTAAAAAAAAAAAAGCATTCAAAAAAAGAAAAAAGATGCCAATCAGTTCCCACAAATGGGCACTGACTGGCAACCTGGCAAAATCAGTGCTGCCCCACAGTGTCCATCAGTGCCACCCCAGTGTCCATCAGTGCCACCCCACAGTGTCCATCAGTGCCACCCCACAGTGCCCATCCATGCCCAGTGCCCACCTATCAGTGCCCATCTGTGCCACCCATAAGTATCCATCAGTGCCACCCATAAGTGCCTATGAGTGCCCAGTGCCGCCCATGAGTGCCCATCAGTGCCGCCTATGTGTGCCCATCAGTGCCGCCTATGTGTGCCCATCAGTGCCGCCTATGTGTGCCCATCAGTGCCGCCTATGAGTGCCCATCAGTGTCGCATACCAGCGCCGCCAATCAGTGCCACCTCATCTGTGCCCATCAGTACTACCTCATCGATGTCCATCAGTGCCATCTCATCGGTGCCCATTAGTGCCGCCATATCAGTGCCCGTAATTGAAAGAGAAAACGTATTTACAAAAAAATTAACAGAAAAAAATAAAAACGTATTTTTTTTCCAAATTTTCCAAATTTTCAGTCTTTTTTTACACAGAGGTGATCAAATACCACCAAAAGAAAGCTCTATTTGTGGGGAAAAAAGGACGCCAATTTTGTTTGGGTACAGTGTAGCATGACCGCGCAATTGCCATTCAAAGTGCGACAGTGCTGAAAGCTGAAAATTGGCTTGGGCGGGAAGCTGCGTAAGTGCCTGGTATGGAAGTGGTTAAAGCCTGCAAGGACTGCTTGAGCCTCAATCAGTACTCCCAATATATAGAGCAGGACTTGTCTGCCAGACTTAATATAATTAACCCCTTCCTCGCCCCCTAGTGTACAGCCGTGCCCCACCTATTGCACCCGGAGGGCCCCTTTCCTGGTGTAACCTGCCAGAGTGACCAGTCTATCCAGCTGTGCCACCTTCCTCCACTGTAACACTTGTGGAGGATGTCTGTCCTGCCTATGGTTTGGCCCAATCCCAATCACAGGCTTATCTAATAGCTAGGTAGAAGAAAAAAACAAAACAAAGACCACTGCTTCTGCTATGTATATTATTCCATGGCATCTATAAAAAAAAAACAGCATTTTAATTATGTTTATATACTCCATATGTCAAGCAGTGAATCTTGGATAGTAAAATAGTGGGAAAATTATTTCCATCAACCATGGATCCAACGGATGTTCAAATTAATCGTATATATATTTTTTTTTTATCACAAGGGTGCTTACAAACCGCTGAAAACTGGTTATTGCTCCATAGTACACTTCAGTGTATTACAGTATGAAAATTGCTTACTATGGAGAAGGTCATATTTATCTTTAGTCCAGGGGAAAAGAAAATATTTCTATCATGTCATGAAAGCATATCCTACATAGTTACCGTACCTTTCCACAAACATGCCTTGCTAGCAAGCAAAGTCCCATTCAAATTTAAATGTAAAGGTAAAACCTTTTTTTTTCATTTTTGGATAAATCAGAAGAGAGTTAGACTCCTTGTCTGGTTTTTATTGCTCTCTTTGGCGACAGTGAAGAGATCAAATGCTCTGTTTTGCTCAGGGACCATTGGCACTGAGATAAATAATAATAGTGAGGTTTTAATCTATATGAACAATCAAGCTTTTTTGAAATGACAAAATAAGGGTACAGTGGTGTGTAGTTACTGTGAGGCTTTAGTATTTTTTTTTTAAAGCCTGACACCAGTAAGAGCAAATATACATTAAATTGGATCTGCTAACACGTCATAAAAATAAAAAAAGCAGTTCCATCTGCTATACCCACGTAATCTCCAGCGCTGTCCATGGAAGATACAGCAAATTGGAAGACTTACTTATTACTGTACATCAAATAATCCAGAAGTTCCTCTCCTGAATTAAATGATGCCCAGCTTCATTCAAACCTCTCCCTGTGAAAGCAGGGCAACATTTAAGATCCTACTTCAAGAACAAGAAAAAAAAAGAGGATCTATAACACCCTTAGACCAAACTCCTTGAACAAAAGACATATGGGAGAGCAGCCCATCTATTAGGGGTAGTGAGGGTAGTACAGGTAGGCCTAGACAGTTGGTGGTAATAGGGGATTCTATAATTAGAAGAACTGCTAGAATAATTTGAAGCTAGGATCGCCTCAACAGAATGGTTTGCTTTCTCCCTGGTGCTAGGGTTTGGCATGTGGTGAACTGGGTTGATAAATTACTAGGTGAACGGAGTGAACCACAACTGCGGTTAGCAAGGATTTCAATGCGCTTCTTTATGTGAGAACTCAGTATTGAGCCCCAGGCATCACTCCACACAAACAGAAGTTTGGGGGATCTCTACACCATCTCTCTCTCTCTCACATAAAGAAAGGCGTTGAGCTACTAAGGATGGACGCATTACAACATGCGACCAGAGCTTAGCGTTTAAAATTATATTATTTACCTTAAAGATCAAGATTCCAATACACCTCTATATGCAAGTGATTATCAGTACGGGACCCCAGGCATCACTCCACACAAACAGGAGTTTGGGTGTTCTCTACATCATATCACTTTGAGCATATAGGGATGTATTAGACAACTAAGGGAGTTGGTATGAAATACCATCAACCCTTAGCATGAAAAGGTTAGAGCGAACATGTTCAATAATTTAGGACAAGGCCTATAAGCGATTTGTACTTATGTCAAGCTCGTAATAAATAGGAATTGTAGTAACAACTCTAGTAGTTGCATATAAGAGGCAATATAGCTTAGGTAATTATAGTTGCATATAAGAGGCAAATATTGCTCAGGTAATAATAGTTGTGTATGAGAGGCAAATATAGCTCAGGTAATTTGGAGGTAGATGGTCCTTTAAGGTATTCTTTAGCAAACAGTCCTTAACACAACATTATATTCCAAATAGTATGTTGATATCCACAAGACATAAAAAGTAACAGCAATTGTATTAGATAGAACATAAGCAGCAGATCTTCCTATGGCACTACAAGTGACACAATAGCTACTTATCCGTTTGCAGGCTTCAGTGTAGTAAGGAGGGATTCCATGGTGTAAGGTGTTCAGCAAGGAAGGCCTCAAGTTGTCCCCAGCAATGGCTCTCTGTTGCAGTAGATGTAATAGCACTAAAGTAGTAGTTGCAGGCTGGAGCGGTGTTGCAGCATGGGGAGCGATGGCACCAATATCAGTAGCGTGGCCGTGCTATGGCTGACAATAATAGAATGCTGTCTGTGTATCAGGTGAATTCCTTTATAGGCAGGAGACAGGTACCAGACAGCTGTAATGCATTGGCAGTGATTTGAAAGAAGCACAGTATAGTGAGGCGCACTTCCGCGTTCCACGGTGGAACGCACAGGGCACCGTGCAATGACATCATCGCGCGGTCGCTGTAATGCATTCCAGCGTGGAACGCATTATAGAAAGGAACAGGCGCGCGGAGCGCCTGTTACAGCTGGGCAGCACGATCCAGCTGTTTTTGTCCATGTTGGAACCAATGACAGAATACACAGAAGATGGAGGTTCCTTAAAAATCAATTAGCCTGTATCCCAATCTTGTGGAAAAGTACAAATATCCCAACTAAACAGCAATGGCTAAATAGAATCTCAGAAATCCAACAAATGGAAAAGCTCACCATGGGCATTAGAGAACAAGAGGAGAAGTATAGATTGATATGGACTCCCTATGCAAGATACAGAGAAGGAGAGCTATGAGAGAGGAAGAGAGGGGGGGGGGGGCGAGGGCGGGAGTGACCTAGGGAGGGGGCTTCCCTTTTTTTTTTTTTTTTTTTGGGGGGGAGGGGAGGGTGGAAGGGGGGGATTATTTTGTAACAAGAAGTGGTTAAGTGCACAGTAAAATATAGAAACTCCGAGGTAGTTAAGAGGATGGTAATATTATTTGTATTAATGTATGGAAAGCAGAAATGTTTATTTGTTTGTACATGTAACACTATAGTACTAACTGTTTACTATGGAAAAAAGGAAAAAAGAGACTAAATAAAGAATTTATGAAAAAATAATCAATTAGAGATGGGCCAAACACCCTCCTGTTCGGTATGCAGAAAAACTCTCGAACAGGGGAAAAGTTATGCCCTGAACCGCAAATTCCATTGAAGTCTATGGAAGGCTAACATGAAAAATCAAAAGTCCCCATTTTAAAGGCTTATATTTAAGTATTTGGCCATAAAAAGGGTATGGGGACCTGGGTACTGCCCTGGAGGATATGCATTAATGCGAATAAAAATAATAAAAATATTCTAAAGGAGCAGTGATTTTAATGATGCTTATAGGGTAACACCATTTTTGTGGGGGAAAAAAATAGCAAATAAAGAAAAAAATATATAGCATATACAATTGTGATACAAGTCATATTGTAATTGAATGTTATTAAAAATTATGGGCCGGATTCATAAAGAAGATACGACGGCGTATCTCCTGATACGCCGTCGTATCTCTGAGTCCGGCCGGTCGTATCTATGCGCCTGATTCATAGAATCAGGTTACGCATAGATTTCCCTAAGATCCGACAGGTGTAAGTGACTTACACCGTCGGATCTTAGGCTGCAATTCTAGGCCGGCCGCTAGGTAGCGATTCCATTGCGGTCGGCGTAGAATATGCAAATGAGTCGTTACGCCGATTCACGAAACGTACGCTTGCCTGTCGGCAGTAAATTTACGCCGTTTCCGTAAGAGATATGCAGCGTAAAGATAAAGCTGCCCCCTAGGTGGTCTAACCAATGTTAAGTATGGCCGTTGTTCCCGCGTCAAAATTTGAAATTTAACGTTGTTTGCGTAAGTTGTCCGTGAATGGCGCTGGACGCCATTTACGTTAAAGTCGAAACCAATGACGTCCTTGTGACATTATTTAGCGCAATGCACGTCGGGAAATTTTAGGGACGTAGCATGCGCAGTACGTTCAGCGCGGGAACGCGCCTAATTTAAATGATCCACGCCCCATTGGAATTAGGCGGGCTTGCGCCGGGCGGATTTACGATACGCCGCCACAACTTTACAGGCAAGTGCTTTGTGAATCAAGCACTTGCCCGTAAAACTTGCGGAGGTGTAACGTAAATGGGATACCTTACGCCGCCGCAGATTTACGCAATTATACGTGAATCTGGCCCTTCGTTTCCTTTTCAATCTGGAGCCACTGTAATTTTCTATAAATGCAAAGCAATATGGCTATATGGAGTTGTTCTGTGCACAGCATGTGTACTGACCACTCCCTAGAAGCATAATTTCCTGCTTGTGTGTTTGGCTCACCAATTTTCCCAGAAGTCTGCCTAAGATAGAAGTCAGATTTCAGGCATCCCCTGCAACAAAAATAACAATTTTGGTGAGATACTCCCAATAGGAACATGTCTAAAGGGAAGCAGGCACAGCATATTTCCTCATTATTGCCCTGCAGCTGCCACAGCTGACTGATAATTATGAAACCACTCCTATTAGACCCAGGCACAGACAAACACATGGATTTCTTCAGAATAGCAAAAGGTAGGAATCTGCATAAAAGGTTGTTATAATCCTTGCAATGTACATAGATCACCCAGGGGGGAATGTTTTTTCTCAACAAAAGTGGAGTTACACTTTAAAGTGAAAATAGAAATGAAAAAAATCCTTAAAATATAGTGCCTGTGGGGTCCCCCTAGTGTGCCTTTAAAATGGCACATCTGTACAGTGTATAGAACATGCTGCAGGAAAAATGACATTTCTAAAGAAAAAAAAATAAGTAAAATCACATTTTAATTGCCTCATGATTGCAATTGCTGGCACCTGGGTATTTAAAAAGAAAGAAAAAAAGACAGCACCCCCCAAAAATCTATACCAGATCCTTATCCGAGCACACAGCCTGACAGTCCAGGAAAGGGGGGGAAGCGAGCGCCCCTCCTAAACCATACAAGCCAAATGCCCTCAGTGCTGGGGTAGTTCATTGAGAGAACTACAAACCAACAGCTGCTAAGGATGCTGGGGCTTGTAGCTTGTTCAGACACACAAAACTGTCGTGCAGACAGGTCAGTTAGGGGTCAGACAATAACAGAGGGTGGCAAAGGGATAGATGGGAGGAGGGTTATGGCAGGTGACAAGTAGGTTCCCATGTTACAAACATCCATTGGAAATATAGTGCTATTTGTACTACTAAAAAAGATATGCAAAACACAACAGCAAAATCAGATAATGCATTAAAGTGTTTGTTCATCAATGCCAGAAGTCTGCCAGGCAATATAGAAGAGTTGGAAACTTTGGTGCATGAAAAGAAGTATGATTTAATTGGTATTACTGAATCTTGGTTTGATTCTTCACATGACTGGGCTATTAATTTTCCTGGCTGTGCTCTCTTTCAGAAAGACAGGGTAAAAAGGAAAGGTGGTGGTGTCTGTCTCAATGTGAGAAGTGATCTCAAAGTAAGTGTGAAAGAGGACCTACTTGATGGTTAGTGTGATGAGTCTGAAGCATTATGGCTGGAACTGCATATAGATGTGCATAGGTCAAAGTAAACCATTGGAGTTTGTTATAGGCAAAGTGTTAACAAGGAGGTGTAAACACAGCTCTTTGCACAGGTGGAAAGGGCTGCAAGGGCTGGGGCAGTGATAATAATGGGGGATTTTAACTACTGGATTGACTGTAGTAATGGCACTGCTGAAACATGACAATTTTATGGTACAGTTCATAGAGGTGCCAACTAAAAATGATGCTCTTTTGCTCCTGGTATTCTCAAACCATGCAGAGTGTATTACTAATGTTCACATAAAAGAACATCTGAGTAGCAGTGACCATAACATGATTTCATTTATTTGTTAGCTGTAAGCAAAAAACACATACGGGAAAGAGAAAAACACTTAACTTTAAGAAAGCAAATTTTCCAAGGATGAGGACTGCTCTTCAAGGCTTAGACGGGGAGGGAATATTGGCATTGATGAACACAGAACAGAAATGGGAATTCTTCAAAGTGACTGCATGTGAACACACTGCAAAGTATATTCCCTAAAAATAAAAACCTATGTGTCTCACATTAAAAGTTAAAAAGCTATAAAATATTAAGAAAAGAGCTTTTAAAAAATATAAAAATGAAGGAAAACTATAATTGTTTAAATGTTACAAACAATAGAACAGAACATATAAAAAGGAAATAAAGGACGCGGATATTCAAAATGAACGACAGATTGCAAAAGAAATTAGAGCAAACCCCCAAAGATTCTTCTAATATATTAATAGTAAAAAGGTCAGGTCTGAGCATGTAGGCACTTTACAAAATAATCTAGAGTGGGTGACTGGGGACAAAGAGAAGACAAATTACGAAATACCTTCTGTGCATACAAAGGAGCATAGGGTCATGTCTATAATGGCGATGGTATTAACACTGCCCCAAATGATCCACTATGGCTCAAAATTGATATGATCCATAAATATTTAGACATAATGTAGGGGGATAAAGCACCTGGACCAGATTTAGTACACCCACAGATCCTAAAAGAATTGAGCTCTGTCATTTCAAAGCCATTGTTTCTAATATTTAATGACTGGCATAGTACCACTGGATTGGTGTAAGGCCAATGTGGTGCCTATATTTAAAAAGGGATCAAAGTTTTTACCAAGAAACGTTAGACCTGTTAGTTTAACTTCTATAGTTGTGAAGATACTGGCGAGTTTAATAATAGACCACATAGATGAGTTCTTGCTAGGAAAAAAAGCAAACCATTGGACAAAGGAGTGGCTATTGCAGTACAATGATGGAAAAAATAATTTGATCCCCTGCTAATTTTGAATTTTTGCCCACTGATAAAGAAATTAACAGTCTATAATTTTAATGGTAGGTTTATTTTAACAGTGAGAGACCACATAACAACAAAAAAATCCAGAAAAATGCATTTAAAAAAAGTTATACATTGATTTGCATTTTAATGAGTGAAATACATATTTGATCCCCTATCAATCAGCAAGATTGCTGGCTCCCAGGTGTCTTCTATACAGGCAACGAGCTGAGATGAGGAGCACTCTCTTTAAGGGCATGCTCCTCATCTCAGCTTCTTACCTGTATAAAAGACACCTGTCTACAGAAACAATCAATCAGATTCCAAACTCTCCACCTTGGCCAAGACAAAAGAGCTGTCCAAGGATGTCAGGGACAAGATTGTAGACCTGTGAAAAAAATGTAGCGCCCAGGGCGCTATATTTTTTTCACATTGTTTCCACGAAGTATCCACTTTGTTATGTTGGCAGCCTGACCCACGACAGTTAGTGGTTTGCGCAATATTATTTGATATTTTAAGATTGTAGACCTACACAAGGCTGGAGTAGGCTACAAGACCATCATCAAGCAGCTTGGTGAGAGGGTGACAACAGTTGGTGCAATTATTCGCAAATGGAAGAAACACAAAATAACTCCCTCAATCTGGGGCTCCAAGCAAGATACCACCTCATGGAGTTTTAATGATCATGAGAACAGTGAGGGATCAGCCCAGAACTACATGGGAGAATCTTGTTAATGATCTCAAGGCAGCTGGGACCATAGTCACCAAGAAAACAATTGGTAACACACTAGATGAAAGTGTTGTGGTCAGACGAGACCAAAATCAAGCTTTCTGGCATCAATTTAACATGCCAGGTTTGGAAGAGGAGAAATGCTGCCTATGACCCCAAGAACACCATCCCCACCGTCAAACATGGAGGTGGAAACATTATGCTTTGGGGGTGTTTTTATGCTAAGGGGACAGGACAACTTCACCGCAGAGGGACGATGGGCCATGTACCATCAAATCTTGGGTAAGAAACTCCTTCCCTCAGCTAGGACATTGGAAATGGGTCATGGTTGTGTATTCCAGCAAAACACACGGCCAAGGCAGTAAAGGAGTATTTCAAGAAGAAGCACATTTTAATCCCATAGAAAATACTTGGAGGAGGCTGAAGGTTAGCGTTACCAAATGTTAGCCTCGAAACCTAAATGACTTGGAGAGGATCTGCGATGTTTTGCAAATGGGTCAAATACTTATTTCAGTCAATAACATGCAAATCAATTTATTACTTTTTTGAAATGCGTTTTTCCTGGATTTTTTTGTTGTTATTCTGTCTCTAACTGTTAAAATAAACCTACCATTAAAATTATAGACTGATTATTTCTTTGTCAGTGGGCAGACATACAAAATCAGCAGGGGATCAAATACTTTTTTCCCTCATTGTAGTATACTTGGATTTTGCCAAAGTAGTTGACACAGTTCCCCACACACAGCTAATGTGTAAGGTAAAGTCTACAGGCTTGGGAAAGTCATTTTGTAAATGGATAGAAACTTAGCTAAAAGGCCAAATTCAGAGAGTAGTTGTTAATGATTCATACTCTGAATGGTCTAAGGTTATTAGTGCTGTACCCCAAGAGTCAGTGTTGGGACCCTTACTTTTTAAAGTATTTATAAATGATATAGGGTCTATTAAAAGTACAATTTCAGTGTTTGCAGATGAAAGCAAGCAATGCAGTGGAATAACGTTCTTACAGGATGTCTCCAATTTACAAGCCAACCTCAATGCACTGTCTAATTGGACATCTATGTGGCAAATAATGAGGTTTAATGAAAACGGACTGAAGACCTTTTCATCGGACCAAACCGACCGTGTGTGTGGGCCCCATCGGTCAGTTATCCTTAGGTCAAAAAATGTAGAACTTGCTTTAAAATTGAACCGATGGACGCCTAACCGATAGGTTAAAACCGACGGTTAGTATGCAAAAGCATCGGTTAAAAATCCATGCATGCTCAGAATCAAGTCGACGCATGCTTGGAAGCATTGAACTTCGTTTTTTTCAGCACGTCGTTGGGTTTTACGTCACCGCTGACCCGATCGGTTATTTAACCTATGGTGTGTAGGCACATCAGACCATCAGTCAACTTCATCGGTTAACCGATGAGAACGGTCCGAAGGACCGTTCTCATCGGATGGACCGACCGTGTGTACGCGGCCTAAGGTTATTAGTGCTGTACCCCAAGAATCAGTGTTGGGACCCTTATGCCGGGTACACACGAGAGGATTTATCCGCGGAAATGGTCCTCCGGACCGTTTCCACGGATAAATCCTCTGGCGGATTTTGATCTCCTGGTTGTACTAACCAGGAGATCAAAATCCCCGCGGAATTCCGTCCACGGTGACGCGTCGCGGCGTCGCCGCGATGATGACGCGGCGACGTACGCGACGCAGTGATATAAGGAATTCCACGCATGCGTCGAATCATTACGACGCATGCGAGGGATGGGTTCGGACGGATCGATCCGGTGAGTCTGTACAGACCACCGGATCGATCCGCTGGTCGGCCCGAAAAATATCCGCGGATAAATATCCGCTGGATCGTACACACCAGCGGATCTATCCGCTGAAACCGATCCGCGGATCAATTTCAGCGGATCGATCCTCTCGTGTGTACGGGGCCTTTCTTTTTAAAGTATTTATAAATAGTGTTGCTCACGAATATTCGCATTGCGAATATTCGACTCGAATATAGCATATTCGAGAAATCGCGCTATATTTCGAATTTCGCGGTGAATATTCGCAATTCCGAATATTCGATTTTTTACAATTTTTTTTTTAAAACAGATCACATCCTAGATATCTCCATCGACGTCTAAAAGCATTGCTGGTATGATTAGAGACCCTGGGCCGAGTAGCTGAAGCGTTCATTGAATTTTCTCGAAAAATCGCAATGCGATTATTCGGCAAACGCAATATCGCGCGATTATTTTCTTCGCCCCTATCTTCCGCATCAGAGCGATTTTTACAGTTTCATTTTTAAAACAGATCACATCCTAGTGATCTCCATAGACGTCTAAAAGCATTGCTGGTATGATTAGAGACCTTGGGCCGAGTAGCTGAAGCGATCATTTTATATTGCCGAATATTCGCAATGCGAATATTCGGCAATAGGAATATTGCGCGATTATTTTCTCCGCCCTTTTGCATCAGAGCCAATCAGAGTTCTCCTTCCACACTCGTCAGAGGTTAGCAACCAATAGGAACCTGCCTGCATGGACATTATATAAGCTCACTCCCAGCACCATTTCATTGCAGATTCAGAAGCTGGCTAGAGAGTGTGGAGGCTGTTTCTGTGTTCCTGTGTCTTTGTTCCTGATTGATTTATATCATCACCAGCATAGTGCTGCATTGCTATTTAGTGATTCCAGTGCATCTTTTCCAGTATATCAACTGCTTTTTTCAAAGCAATAGACCCAAGAGCTTTTTTCAAAGCTACGTTTTGTGCTGTTTTGTGCTGTTTTGTTCATTTGTGTTACTGTTTGATCCTGCATCTTCGCTGTTCAGTGATATTTGCTAGAGATTTCAGTGCACATTTTGCTGAGCTTTCTAAAAGAGCTTTTCTAAAAGCTAAGTTTTGTTCATCTTGTGTTACTGTTTGATCTTGCAGCTTCGCTGTTCAGTGATATTTGCTAGTCATTTCAGTGCACATTTTGCTTAGATTTTCCTAAAGAGCTTTTCTAAAAGCTAAGTTTTGTGTTCAGTTTAGTTAAATTTTGTGTAGTAAGTGTACACACTGTTAGTGTACATTTATTTCATCTAGCTTAGCTTAGTGTGTGTTTAGTGTCTGTGTTTTGTGTTTAAAAAAAAAAAAAAAAAAGTTAGTGTTTGTTTAGTGCTTTTTTTTTTTTCTTTAATTTTGTAGTCCTTGTCTTTGGTGTACTACTTTTCTTATAGTTTAGTAGCTGTCTGTGTACGTCTTTGTCTGCGTGCCTGTCTTGTAAAAAAAACACAAAAACACATTTTCCTCACATTTCCCCCCCCCAATAAAGTTTACCCCCCCCCACACACATATCAGCAATTATGAGCGGCATCCGTGGCCGTGGCAGCAGGGGTAGGGGAGTTACTCCCAGTGCTGGGTCGCTGCCAGCACGGGGTACCTCTCGTGCCCCTACTAGTGGTAGAGGATCGGGTGCAAGGGGAGTCCGCCTGATCCGGGAGTTCTTCCCATCGGGCAGCCGCTCGATATTGCCATCTCAGGCTGAAGTAGTGGTGGACTACATGGGGCACAGCAGTGCCACTGAGTCGTCGGTCCCGACTCACAGTAGTACCACCATTACACCGGTGCCTGTAGTACCCCCCCCAGCCCCCAAGAGTCCAGCATCTTACTGTTCGACAGCGACAGTGAGAGGGATATCTTGGGGGAGGCCATGCATCAGGCAGACCTTCAGCTCTGTCCTGATGGTCAGGACCTTTTTGAAGGGATGGATGAGGAGGATGGGATACCTGCTGGCAGTATCCCAGAGACATCCCTTCAAACTGGTGCTGCTGTTTTGGTGCAGGAAACAGCAGCACCTAGTCAGACCCAGGCGTGGGTGAGGGGACAGCGGAGCCAGGCTAGAGGCTCCATGTCAGTTGGTTCCCTCAGACCAACACATCTCAGCCCTTGGTCTGACATCTCTGGGGGCGAAGAGGGTGACCCATCATGGTTGCCATCTGACGCGTCGGCTCACTACGTCAGTGACGACGGGGAAGGTAGGCACCCTGGTGAAACGGTGCGCCAGGTCACCACCAGGGAGACCATCGTCAGGGTCTCCACTGGTGATGGCAGCAGGAGGTGTCAGGAGGAGCAGCAGCAGCAGCAGCAGCAGCAGGCAGCTCCACCTGTGCGCACCGAGTCCCAGCAGGTGCAAGTAAGCGTCACCCCATCTGACAGGAGGGCGGTGCTGAAGTCACCTGTCTGGAACTACTTTACCCTGGTGGCAGACAACCCTACCGTGGCCATCTGCCGGATTTGTAAAGTGAGGGTGAAGAGAGGGAAGTGTTTGGCTCGGGTGGGTACCACAGCCCTGAACCAGCACCTGAGGATAAACCACTGGGCGGTGTTTGACGAGATGAAGCGTGGTGGTGGTAGCAGCGCCACCACCACAAGTGAGCAGGGTACAGCAGCCCCTGCCACATCTTCATCTCTTTCCAGCAGGTCATGCCCCCCCGCTCCCTCTAGTAGAGGTACTGGTACCGGCAGCCAGACCTCTACTTCCACAGCACCCTCCACGTCTGTGTCCTGCACTGCCGTCCGGCGCCAGGCGTCAATTTCAGACGCCTTTGACCGCACCACTCCCTTCCCCCCTGGAGTGCGTTCCCTCAATGGGCTCCTGGCAAGGGTTATTGCCCAACATCTGCTGCCCTTCAACATAGTTGACAGCAACCCCTTCAGGCAGATGTTGGAGCAGGCCCAACCCCAATGGCGTGTCCCCAGCCGCCATTTCTTTGCCAGGACTGGTGTCCCTGCCCTACACCAGCACATTGTGCAGAATGTAACCCTGTCGCTGGATCACGCTGTCAGCGACAGGGTTTATCTGACAATGGATGGCTGGACCAGCAGGCATGGGCAGGGGCGCTACATCAGCTTCACGGCCCATTGGGTTTCCCTCCGAGGCGTCGGTGAGGGATCGGCGGCAACCGATCTTGTGGTGCCGCCCCGGGGTGTCCAGGGGAGAACTGCTGGTCTCCCTCAAGCCACTGTCTCCGCAGCTGCTGAGCCTCCCAGCAAGCGCCCCCGTAGCTACTCAAGTGTGGGGCACGTGCGCTGTCAGGCCGTGCTCCAGCTTGTTAGTTTAGGGGACCGGAGACACACTGGAGAAGAAGTGCTGAAAGCACTTCAGGCTCAGGTCCAGAAGTGGCTGACACCCCGAAGGCTCCAGGCAGGTATGGTTGTCTTCGATAACGGCAGCAACCTACTCGCCGCCCTCAGTGCTGGCAGTCTGACCCACGTGCCCTGTCTGGCACATGTCCTCAACCTGGTGGTGCAGAAGTTCCTGCGCACTTATCCCGGGTTGAGTGACATTGTGGCAAAGGCGCGTAGGATTGCCAGCCACTTCAGGCGCTCCCCAACCGCTACCGCGTCCCTGTCCCAGTTGCAGCGGAAGTACAGTCTGCCCCTTCACAGGCTGATTGTGGACAGTGTGACGCGGTGGAACTCCACCCTCCACATGCTGAAGAGGTTGTGGGAGCAGCAAAGGGCGGTGAGGGAGTACCTGATGGAACTACGCACTGAGAGGGCTTCACCACAACTCCCTTTCATCGCCTGTGCGGAGTGGGGGCAGATAAAGCAGGTCTGCCAAGTGTTGTCCTCCTTCGAGCAGGCGACCAAGATGGTCAGCAGTGAGCACGTCGGCCTCAATAGCGTGCTGCCAATAGTGTTCATGCTGGAGAGGACACTAGATCGCCTGCTCGAAGCTGGGGAGAGTGCCTTGGTGGAGCAGGAGGAGTCAGCAATGCTCCACCGAGACCAGGGCCAGGACGAGGAGGAGGAGGAGGATGATGATGATGAGGAGGAGGTGGTTGCTGGTGTCGTCCCGGAGTCAGGGCCTGGTCAGGAGGGAGAGCCGGTGTTGGGGGGCACCGATAGTCCGGGGGTTGGGCATCTCTGAGTTTGACCAGCAGCGCCTCAGGGATGAAGAGTCGGACCTCATTCACCTGGCCAGCAGTGAGCAGTCACAGCGGGCTGTGCTCTTCCCCATGGCTGCCCACATGCTGAGATGCCTCAGGAGGGACCCCCGGGTTAAGACCATCAAGGCGAGGGATGATTTCTGGATGGCCACCCTTTTGGATCCCAGGTGCAAGGGGAAACTGGAGCAGTTCATCCCAGCCAGCCGGAGGCAGCACCGGATGGAGGAACTGCAGGCAGGCATTGTCAGACCCAGTACCAGCACCAGCAGCAGCAGCAGTCACCACCAGCGGCTGGCCCACATGGTGGCAGACTACATGGCGTCCGTCGGTGCTTCTGACAGTATGAGCACCGACGACCCCATGGAGTACTGGGTTGCCAGATTGGACACCTGCCGCGAGCTCGCTCAGTATGCGCTGGAGTTATTGTCTTGCCCCCCCTCCAGCGTACTATCTGAGCGGACATTCAGCGCGGCAGGTGGGGTGGTCACGGACAAGAGGACCCGTCTGTCCACAGACTCCGTGGACAGACTCACATTCATAAAGATGAATGAGTCCTGGATCGGCGGTGACTTTCTGGCACCCGTCGTCGGTTCAGGGCGCTGAAGGGTCCCTTGTCATGCATTCCCTGATGGAGCCCCGGACCTGATGTATTTACAGTGCTGAATATAACTATTTTAACATCTGAGAAAATCAATGTTAATATTTGGTACAGTAGGCTTTCTTTGCAATTACAGCGGTCAAACCTTTCTTGTAGTTTTACACCAGCTTTGCACACACTGGAGGAGGGATTTTGGCCCACTCCTCCACACAGATCTTCTCTACATCAGTCAGGTTTCTGGGCTCTCTCTGAGAAACACAGAGTTTGAGCTCCCTCCAAAGATTCTCTATTGGGTTTAGGTCTGGAGACTGGCTAGGCCACGCCAGAACCTTGATATGCTCCTTACAGAGCCAATCCTTGGTTATCCTGGCTGTGTGCTTTGGGTCATTGTCATGTTGGAAGACCCAGCCTCGACCCATCTTCAAAGCTCTAACTCAGGGAAGGAGGTTGTTGCCCAAAATCTCGCAATACATGGCCACGGTCATCCTCTCCTTAATACAGTGCAGTCACCCTGTCCCATGTGCAGAAAAACACCACCAAAGCATGATGCTACCACCACCATGCTTCACATTAGGGATGGCGTTCTTGGCATGGTACTCATCATTATTCTTCCTCCAAACACGGTTAGTGAAATTATGATCAAAAAGTTATATTATGGTCTCATCTGACCACATGATTTTCTCCCATGACTCCTCTGGATCAGTCAAGACACCTATGTCAGCAGTTATTTCACACCCTATATACTCTTATTAACACTGCTGTTCATCATAGCACCTCCTGCCCAAGTGATATGACTCTGTATCAACTACTACTGGTAATACTACTACTGCTGCTTCTGCTGCCCAGTCAAGACATCTATGTCAGCAGTTATTTCACACCCTATATACTCTTATTAACACTGCTGCTCATCATGGCACCTCCTGCCCAAGTGATATGACTCTGTATCAACTACTACTGCTAATACTACTACTGCTGCTTCTGCTGCTGCTGCCCAGTCAATACACCTATGTCAGCACTTATTTCACACTCTATATACTCCTATTCCTACTGCTGTTCATCATGGCACCTCCTGCCCATGTGATATGACTCTGTATCAACTACTACTGCTAATACTACTACTGCTGCTTCTGCTGCTGCTGCCCAGTCAATACACCTATGTCAGCAGTTATTTCACACTCTATATACTCCTATTCCTACTGCTGTTCATCATGGCACCTCCTGCCCAAGTGATATGACTCTGTATCAACTACTACTGCTAATACTACTACTGCTGCTTCTGCTGCTGCTGCTGCTGCCCAGTCAAGACACGTATGTCAGCAGTTATTTCACACCCTATATACTCTTATTAACACTGCTGTTCATCATGGCACCTCCTGCCCAAGTGATATGACTCTGTATCAACTACTACTGGTAATACTACTACTGCTGCTTCTGCTGCCCAGTCAAGACATCTATGTCAGCAGTTATTTCACACCCTATATACTCTTATTAACACTGCTGTTCATCATGGCACCTCCTGCCCAAGTGATATGACTCTGTATCAACTACTACTGCTAATACTACTACTGCTGCTTCTGCTGCTGCTGCCCAGTCAATACACCTATGTCAGCAGTTATTTCACACTCTATATACTCCTATTCCTACTGCTGTTCATCATGGCACCTCCTGCCCATGTGATATGACTCTGTATCAACTACTACTGGTAATACTACTACTGCTGCTTCTGCTGCTGCTGCCCAGTCAATACACCTATGTCAGCAGTTATTTCACACTCTATATACTCCTATTCCTACTGCTGTTCATCATGGCACCTCCTGCCCATGTGATATGACTCTGTATCAACTACTACTGCTAATACTACTACTGCTGCTTCTGCTGCTGCTGCCCAGTCAATACACCTATGTCAGCACTTATTTCACACTCTATATACTCCTATTCCTACTGCTGTTCATCATGGCACCTCCTGCCCAAGTGGTATGACTCTGTATCAACTACTACTGCTAATACTACTACTGCTGCTTCTGCTGCTGCTGCCCAGTCAATACACCTATGTCAGCAGTTATTTCACACTCTATATACTCCTATTCCTACTGCTGTTCATCATGGCACCTCCTGCCCATGTGATATGACTCTGTATCAACTACTACTGCTAATACTACTACTGCTGCTTCTGCTGCTGCTGCCCAGTCAATACACCTATGTCAGCAGTTATTTCACACTCTATATACTCCTATTCCTACTGCTGTTCATCATGGCACCTCCTGCCCAAGTGATATGACTCTGTATCAACTACTACTGGTAATACTACTACTGCTGCTTCTGCTGCTGCCCAGTCAAGACACCTATGTCAGCAGTTATTTCACACCCTATATACTCTTATTAACACTGCTGTTCATCATGGCACCTCCTGCCCAAGTGATATGACTCTGTATCAACTACTACTGGTAATACTACTACTGCTGCTTCTGCTGCCCAGTCAAGACATCTATGTCAGCAGTTATTTCACACCCTATATACTCTTATTAACACTGCTGTTCATCATGGCACCTCCTGCCCAAGTGATATGACTCTGTATCAACTACTACTGCTAATACTACTACTGCTGCTTCTGCTGCTCAGTCAATACACCTATGTCAGCAGTTAATTCACACTCTATATACTCCTATTACCACTGCTGTTCATCATGGCACCTCCTGCCCAAGTGATATGACTCTGTATTGTCAATGTCTACTACTACTACTACTGCTCAATCAAGACACCTATGTCACTAGTTATTTGCCACTCTATACTACTATTACCACTACTGATGCTGCTGCTGCTGTTCATCATGGCACCTCTTGCCCGAGTGATTTGACACTGTATTGCCAATGTCTACTACTACTATTACAGCTCAGTCAAGACACCTGTGTCCCAATTTTTTGGTACACTATTGACTACTATGACCACTACTGATGCTGTAAAGTATTCCCCAAGTGTTTTTATGCTATCTAGTACTATTACCACTACTGCTTGTAAATCCTGCCTGTGTGATACTTAGTGGGAATGCTTTAATAAGCATTCCCAGTATGGATACCCGTAAATGTATTAATCTTAATTAGTGTGAATGCTTTAATAAACATTTCCAGTATTGATATCCGTAAATTTAGTAATCTTATTATTCCTTACGTTTTTTGGTTCTGCGTAACTTCGGCATACTTTCAGCTATTGAGACCATTCAACTGTAAAAATGTTCGTCTCGTTCAGCTAATGATGGGACTTCTTCAAGTTTTTTTCGACTATTTACACTTTTATAAATTTTAAGCTTTTAGACCCTTTTTTTTAACATTGAAGTCAATGAGAACATCCTTTTCCCCTTTGAATTCACATGCCCTGCCAAAAGTTTCAGCTACTTCATACTTTCACTTACAGACACTAAACAAACTTTAAAGCGGTCACAAAATATTTAGCTATCCGGCTATGACTTTTCAGATCGTTATCGTTTACAATTTTTTGGTGAAAACGCAATTTCCGTTTGGCGAATTTTTCACAAAAATGCAATCGGTTATAATGTAATCCTATGGAGGGGATTTAGAGTCTGTCATGTGACCTTAACATTGGAGATCTTTGTAATTAAAAATATCTTTAGAAAAAGGGGAAACAAATTGGTCTCACGCCCACAAGATCTACTTTTCATACACAATTTTTATATCAAAACGTAGCTATGCTTGTCTGGTTTATGGCAATGTGATCAATTC
This sequence comes from Rana temporaria, assembly GCF_905171775.1. Lineage (NCBI taxonomy): Eukaryota > Metazoa > Chordata > Amphibia > Anura > Ranidae > Rana > Rana temporaria. Next base: position 342,622,238 of record NC_053491.1, read on the forward strand.
TGCGATACGTATTTTAGTTTTATTTATTGGAGCAACAGCCAGAAATTATGTCTCATAGACTCTCATGTTAAATTATCTAAAAAATGTTGCTGCAGAACTCACAAAGACGCTCTTTTCTAAATCGCAGACATGGCCACATTTTTAAGTTTATCAACATAAATTTCATATCGATGCGTTTACAAGGGCCGTGTATTTCAAACGGTGTAGTCGTTGTATCGATCGCATGTATGGTTGAGGATTTATTAAGCTTTGTTTGGAGGCTTAAATCATGTATTAGATCTGTGAATTAAAAGCGTTTGTAATGTTATTTCTTTCCATAAATAACTTTCCTGACCTCAGTGCAATATTCCTCCTCACTGACCTGGGGGGGAGGGGAAACCTATTGAGGGGGGAGGGGCGACCAGGAAGTCAGCATACTCTATACTTTGCAGATAGAGAAAGAAGCTGTGTGTCCTAAAGATAGTGTAGTGGTTATGGTGAATGTCTTTGGCAAGGGGCTCACCAATTAAGCTATTCAGCATTCCCACTCGCATTTTCCTCAGGAAATGCATTGTCTAGTTATATTATATTTTAATACTCCTGCTGCTGCCTCCATGCTGAGTAAAGCTTCATGACCTCTCTGGCACAGCGGATCCACCAACAGCCTCCGCTACAAGCTACCAGACCGGATCTAAACAGCAAGTGTAACTATAACAATGAACCTTATGTTAAACCCTGTTTTGCGGCATTTATACTGCAACCATTGGGCTGTCTGCAAGAGCTCATCTGCATTCTCTCTCTCTTTCTTGCTCTCCCTCTCTCTCTCTTTGTATATATATATATATTGTTGCTTTTGTTATGTTCATTTTTCAACAGTTTATTTTGTGTTCGTCGTGTCTGTGTCGTGTGCTTTAGTTTGTCCTAGGTTACTGTTAAATAAAATAATAGTATAAAATGTTTTTGCTTATTATGAAGTTAAATGTGTTGATGTTGATTTGTTTGATGTGAAGTTAGATGTGTTGAAAAACCTACAAATCTATCTCAAAAAGAAATGAAACATTTCCAAAAAATAAGATTTTCTAATAAAAAAATAAATTCAAATATAACTATCAATGCGTTTCTGAATCCGTTCCAGTTCCGCAATATGTTCGGATTGCTGCTGCTCTAGCAGAGCATTTTGTTGCGTCAGGTAGCGGATCTTGCGTTGGTTTTGCAGGATCCTCTGGTGGGTCTTTTTGATGAGTCTGTTCTGCCTTCTCAGATCTCTTGATGCTGTTAGGATATAATAAAAAAACATTTGGATTTCAAAGAACGTTACCAAATAAATAAAATATTTTTTTTGCTTATTAATCAATCATTATCATGTGTATACACTTGTTATGTGTCTAACACATCCCGGGAGTGCAGAATTATTAGGCAAATGAGTATTTGGACCACATCATCCTCTTTATGCATGTTGTCTTACTCCAAGCTGTATAGGCTCGAAAGCCTACTACCGATTAGGCATATTAGGTAATGTACATCTCTGTAATGAGAAGGTGTGTGGTCTAATGACATCAACACTCTATATCAGGTGTGCATAATTATTAGTCAATTTCCTTTTCTTTGGCAAAATGGGCCAAAAGAAGGACTTGACAGACTCTGAAAAGTCCAAAATAGAGAGATATCTAGCAGAGGGATGCAGCACTCTTAAAATTGCAAAGCTTCTGAAGCGTGATCATCAAACAAAAGAAGCGTGTGGAAAAACAAAGGTGCAAAATAACTGCCCATGAACTGAGAAAAGTTAAGCGTGCAGCTGCCAAGATGCCACTTGCCACCAGATTGGCCATATTTCAGAGCTGCAACATCACTGGGGTGCCCAAAAGCACAAGGTGTGCAATACCCAGAGACATGGCCAAGGTAAGAAAGGCTGAAAGACGACGACCACTGAACAAGACACACAAGCTGCAACGTCAAGACTGTGCCAATAAATATCTCAAGAAAGATTATTCTAAGGTTTTATGGACTGCTGAAATGAGAGTGAGTCTTGATGGGCCAGATGGAAGAGCCCGTGGCTGGATTGGTAAAGGGCAGGGAGCTCCAGTCCGACTCAGACGCCAGCAAGGTGGTGGTGGAGTACTGGTTTGGGCTGGTATCATCAAAGATGAGCTTGTGGGGCCTTTTCGGATTGAGGATGGAGTCAAGCTCAACTCCCAGTCCTACTGCCAGATTATGGAAGAGACCTTCTTCAAGCAGTGGTACAGGAAGAAGTCACCATCCTTCAAGAAAAACATGATTTTCATGCAGGACAATGCTCCATCACACGTGTCAAAGTACTCCACAGCGTGGCTGGCAAGAAAGGGTATTAAATAAAAAAAAGTAATGACATGGCCTCCTTGTTCACCTGATCTGAACCCCATTGAGAACCTGTGGTCCATCATCAAATGTGGGATTTACAAGGAGGGAAAACAGTACACCTCTATGAACAGTGTCTGGGAGGCTGTGGTTGCTGCTGCACGCAATGTTGATGGTGAACAGATCAAAACACTGACAGAATCCATGGATGTCAGGCTTTTGAGTGTCCTTGCAAAGAAAGGTGGCTATATTGGTCACTGATTTGTTTTTGTTTTGTTTTTAAATGTCAGAAATGTGTATTTGTGAATGTTGAGATGTTATATTGGTTTCACTGTTAAAAATAAATCATTGAAATGGGTATCTATTTATTTTTTTGTTAAGTTGCCTAATAATTCTGCACAGTAATAGTAGTCACCTGCACACACAGATATCCCCCGAAAATAACTAACATTAAAAACAAACTAAAAACTACTTCCAAAAAAATTCAGCTTTGATATTAATGAGTTTTTGGGGTTCATTGAGAACATGGTTGTTGTTCAATAATAAAATGAATCCTCAAAAATACAACTTACCTAATAATTATGCACTACCTGTATACTTCTAGCATCAATACCATATTATGGTTCTACAATCTGACAGGTGCGCTTTATATGTTGTCCATTTTTATATCTACATTTTATTGTTGAAATGTTATTAATCATTGTGCACATATTTACCTTCCTGAACGAGGCTCACAGGACCGCTGTCTTCCTCCTGCTCTTCTGCTTGAGAAGTTGGGGTGGTGGGGGGGGGAAGCTCCTCAGCTTGCTCCTCAACAGGAGCTGGGGTTGGGGAGTGGGAGGGCCCTGGCTGCTCCTCCTCATCCATCTCCTCCTCTGCCGCATCCTCCTCTGCCGCATCCTCCTCATCGGCCTGGCGCCTTCTGCGCTTGGCGCGCACAACTGGTATTGGAGCACCTATAATAACACAATGTTCATATATTATAAAAATGTTTTCTAATGACGTATGCAAATTCTGTGTACTCTGCTGTATTGTATATGAATACAAATTGATTTATATAGACAGTTAACCAATGGGACAATGTTATATTAAAGGGTCTTGTGGGCACTACAGGGGACTGAGCGTGAGCTGGGATGCCACCATGTTAAAATGAGCTGTTTTTGTCTCCTTTGTTTTGTTCAGACGATCTCATGTTAAAAAAAGGGCCTGATGGAGCACACGGGATTACTATAACAACCCCACGCCTAACACAGGAATTTAGTGGTAATCTATATATATAAAACTCAACGTGTGTGTGCATGTATGTATGTATGTATGTATGTTCCAGCATCACGTACAAACGGCTAAAGATATTTACATGAAACTTGGCACACAGGTTACTTATATGTCAGCCACAAACATAGGATAGGTGGTTTAACCCTTACCCACCCCCATTTGCCATGGTCGGGGTTTTTCTTTAAAGTCCCATGCAAAGCAATGGGAAAAGTATGTTCCCACATAACTTCTGTGTTCCTGTCTGCTGTCCCATGTCTTTTTTCAACAGTACTATGAATACCTTGGCTGGTGGTGATATATGTTAGCACAACATGGCATCTTGGTTAACAACATCTGACCTTACATGAATTACATATGACCTTACATAACTGTCACCAAAGGAGCTGCGGTGGCTCCACGCGATTGCCACTGCGCTGACAAGTGATTCACCTCTGCAGCTAGGGGTTCGGATCCCGCTCTCGGCTACATGTGAATTGAGTTTGGTGGTCTCAGCCCCGCCCCCGGTGGGTGTGCTATGCGAGGTTGGGTTGGGAGGACCCCCTCACACCCGCCATTGCCACCCGGGGCATGGAGAAAGATGGCAGATTGCCTCTGGGGGAGGCCTCCCAACTCCTGCAGGCCGGCTCCTCTCTCTTTCGAGTTCACGCACAAAATACACTTTTGAAAAAAAAAACATAACTGTCAACAATAACTTACCTGGATGATATCTATCCCGAAGACGTCTGACCTGATCCATTTGGCGCCTCTTCAGGTCAGACCACTTCTTCACTATTGCCTTGTGGTCGTGTTGGCCGCCAAAGTCAGTGATTAGGGCGCTGACCACAGCCCTTTTCTCTGGCTGCCTGCGGAGCAGGTCGTATCCTGTTTCCAGGAACTTCTGCAAGATGAAGAACAAAGTATAATGTAATACTTCTGTTGACAGCCTTATGGATATATGACGTAAATGTATGCTATTCAACAATTGGAAGCATTCTCGCCTTATTAATCAATGACAGGGGTAACATGACAGATTTTATATCCTGCCATTTCGGTCGCCACCTTTTTTGCATAAATATAGCAGCCATTATCATTTGCATAATTATGAATATATTATTAACAACACAGGATACACGTATAGGGGAGATATGCGTTGCTAACTCTTTTCCCTGTCAGGAGCCTAACGCCCCGGGGGGTCAGAGACGAGACCTTTTCGGAGGACCACTGACGTATGTACCCGTCGCAGTTTTTTGTGATGTCACTCTTTAGGTGTGTGCACATTTTTCACTGCACCGGGTGGAGTTTTTGGGTTGTGTTTTGCACGCCACAGGCTTTTCAACAGAAAAAAACCAGCTGGAGGCAGAATGGTTGCAAAACACTACGGGTTTGTTACCTAACTCTGGGTTTCAAGACCAGTCCACCTCCAGCTGTTGCAAAACTACTACTCCCATCAGCCACGGTCTGTCAGTGCATGCTAAGAATTTTACTTTTGCTGCATCTAGGGTGCCACAGTTTAGAGACCCGTGCATAAAGGCCTGAAAAATGGGGGCCTGCAGAACTTACAATACTAGAAGTGCCAGCATTCCCAGGCATGCTGGAAGTTGTAGTTCTGCAACATCTAAAGGGCAATATGTATTCGAACGTCCTTGGGCCTTGAGGACACTGAAGTCAGGACGTTCGCATACGTCCTATGTCCAAAAAAATGTTAAATTCATTATGCTAAATAACAAGGAAAAGTGCCTAAATACACATTTGCCAACCAGGGTGTCTGCAGCTGTCCAGGCATGCTGGGACTTGTAGTTTTGTAAAAGCAGGAGACACATTTTTTGTGAAATACTAATATCTGATCATATATACTAACTTTTAAACTAGACTAAAATGCAGTTGAAGATAATGAAATAACAGTGGTCAAAATACTTACACAAATCAGCATCTTTTCCTCAGATACAGTGAAATTACTTCCAACCATCTTGCTCTGCGATTGCGTTGTGATCATAAAGTTGGAAACTGGCAAGGGTCCAGGAAATGGTCGCGTGTTGTTCGCGTGTTGTTCGCGCGATTGCGCTGCTTGGACCGAGATGGGTCCATATGGCTTCGGCTGTATGGACCACAGTAACTCTTTTCCCTGTCAGGAGCCTAACGCCCCGGGGGGTCAGAGACGGGACCTTTTCGGAGGACCACTGACGTATGCAACCGTCGCAGTTTTTTGTGATGTCACTCTTTAGGTGTGTGCAAATTTTTCCTTGCACCGGGTGGAGTTTTTGGGTTGTGTTTTGCACGCCACAGGCTTTTCAACAGAAAAAAAACAGCTGGAGGCAGAATGGTTGCAAAACACTACGGGTTTGTTACCTAACTCTGGGTTTCAAGACCAGTCCACCTCCAGCTGTTGCAAAACTACTACTCCCATCAGCCACGGTCTGTCAGTGCATGCTAAGAATTTTTTTTTTTCATATTTAATTATTTTCTTTATTTTAAACAATCAAGGTTACAGAAAATTTCACATAATATATAACTTATATGCATTAACATATTATTATCAATCATGCAGTCTGAAGGAGACCATCAGGCCGGAAAAAAATAAAGAAGAGAGGGAGAACTCGGATTTATACCATCCCGGTTCCCCTCCCCTATTTTCTATTAGCCAACTTCCTATCCGAAGCCTGTTTTCCCATCTCCTCCAGGCCACTGTATTACTTATTACATACTCTGTTCCCTTAATCTTCATTATTCCCTACCTAACTCCCCTTTAGTCTAATAAGCAAAGCAAACCTCCCAGAAAAAAAAAAAAAAAAAAAAGACCCCTCCCCTCTCCTCCCCCCCCCTCCCCGCCGGAGATGGATATATCCTCTCTTGTTTCCCTTCTTCAACTCCTCTCCATCTACTCCCATCCTAACAGATTCTGCTCTTTCTCTATTCCTCTAACATCCTCTTCCCTTCTTCCGTTTTCATGTACTGATTCCACCCTGTCCATGTTTCTACGTATTGTTCCTTTTTATTTCTAGCTGAGAGTATTAAGTCTTCTATGGCTCCGGTCTCTCTCACTCTGTTAAGCCATCTCGCAATAGATGGTGGTGTGCTATCTCTCCACTGTAATGTTATCCCTTGTTTGGCCGTATTTATCAGGTGACATATCACCGATTTTTTATATTCTCGCATTGGGATTTGTGAGCAATGGAGCAGGAAAAAGGCCGGATCATCCGGAATCTGGTGTTCCGTAAATTTTTGAACGATTCTCTGGACTTCTTTCCAGTAATCTCTTACTTTTACACATGACCAAAAAATGTGTAGTAAAGTTCCCTGCTCCAGCCCACATCTCCAACAATTCTCAGAGTTTTCCTTACTAAATCTGTGCAGCTTTTCTGGTGTATAATACCATTGGGTCAGTAGTTTGTAGTTGGATTCCTGTATACGTGTGGATATTGAGGATTGTAATGCTAAGTGTATTATGTGTTTACGCTGGGTCTGTGAAAAATTTCTCCCCAGATCTCTCTCCCATTTTCCCAATCCCGGCAACTCAAAGTCTTCTTGAGGGGAGTTCAATATTCTATACATCTTTGAACTTACTCTTTGTATTGGTTCCTCCTCATCACAGTATTGTTCAAACTTAGTTAGTTGTCGCTGAAAATTAGATGGTTGTCCCAAGGATCTTAAGAAGTAGCTTAATTGAAGTGCTTGCCAAGCGCTTAACTCATAGTTCCCCCCTCTCCTCGTCAAATCCTCTATTGATGGCCATACTACACCGGCTGTGTTTAATTGTAAAAAGTGTGATACCTGCACCTTGCCCCTTTCTTTTAATTTGTTGAAAACTATTCCTCCTGTGCCTGGTGAAAATCCTGGGTTCCCCAATATGGGAAATAGGGGGGAGCATTTTGTAGAAAATTTTGGATTTTTGCATATTTTAGCTGCAATTAGCAGCGTTGGACCAATTGTAGGATGTTTCTTCATCTTACTTGGTAGTGTTTTATAACACCAAGGGGCCCTACTTAGTGCCATTGCGCAAGACTGCTGTTCAACTTCTACCCACCTTTTATAGTGTCCGTTTCTACACCAGTCTATTAATCTCGTCAGGTGTGCCGCCTGGTAATATTTGGCAATATCTGGAACTGCCATCCCACCAAAGCACCTGGGTACCCTCATCACCTCTTTTTTTATCCTTGCCTTTTTCCCCGCCCAAATAAATCTCATCAAAAGAGACTCCATTTGTCGGAGAAAGGCCTGCGGTATATTCGTTGGCAGAGTTTGAAACAAATATGTAATTTTTGGCAGGATATTCATTTTAATTATGTTGTTTCTACCGAACCATGAGTAAAATCCGTGTTGCCACTTCTCAAGTAATGTTCTTATTGAGTTATAAAGCGGTGGAAAATTTATTTTAAAAACTTCTTTTAAGTTTGCTGGGATCAGGGTACCCAAGTATTTAAGTGCGGTCCTCCATTTAAAGCCAAAATTTTGTTGTATAATCTCCCGTTTCTGAGATGTCATCGACACGCTCATTGCTTCCGATTTTGCTTGGTTTATTTTTAAGTTAGAGAACTCTCCAAATTTGATTATTTCTTTGACGAGATTAGGAAGAGAGACATGTGGGTTTGATACTGTGAACAGCATGTCGCCTGCAAAAGCCGTTACTTTATGACTCCCCTCCCCTATCTGGATACCCTGTATATCTGGGTTTTGGCGTATTTTACTCAATAAGGGCTCCAGAGATAGTAAAAATAGTAGCGGCGACAGGGGACATCCCTGGCGCGTTCCATTTGTAATTTGAAAATTTTTGGAAAATATCCCGTTTACTCTCACTGCCGCACGTATGTCTGTGTATACGCTCCCAATCCAGCTTAACATATTTTCCCCCATCCCAACATGTCTCAGCACTGAAAACAGGAACTTCCAACTCACTCTATCGAAAGCCTTCTCGGCGTCGGTATTTAGGAACACGCAAGGGATATCCCCGTCAACCGCCCCATGCACCAAGTTGAGGACCCTTATTGTGCCATCTCTTGCCTCCCTTGTGGGAACAAACCCTACTTGATCCCTATCAACTAGCTCGGGTAGCCATACCTGAATTCGTCTTGCTAATACTTTCGTAAAAAGTTTTAAATCGGAGTTTATTAGCGAGATCGGCCTATAGCTACTACACTCCGCCGGGTCCTTCCCCTCTTTATGGATAACTGTAATATGGGCCAGTAATGAGTCCGGCGGGAAAGCAGCCGTCTGGCCCACTTCATTAAAGAGTTTTGTTAACTGCCCTCCCAATAATGTTCCGAATTCTTTATAGTATCTTATTGTGTAGCCATCTGGGCCCGGAGCTTTCCCGTCCGCCATAGTTTTTAGTGCGGCCTCTAATTCTTCTGTCGAAATCGGGGTTTCTAAACTGTCTCGTGCAATTGGTGACAGCCTGGCTAGTTCAGTTACTGAGAGATATTCTTCTATTTTTGATGGCTCTACTGATGGCTGTATCAGATTATATAGAGAGGAGTAATATCTACTAAACTCTTCCACTATGTCTTTTGGTTTCCGTTTTAATTGACCCTCCTTCCCCTTGATTTGTGGGACATATGTCTGTTGGCTCTTCTCTTTCAGTTTCCCAGCTAGCAATTTACTGCACTTATCTCCAAATTCATAATTTATTTTCCTTCCTCTTTGTATGCTTGCTTTGGCTTTATAACGTAAGATATCTGTAATCTGTCTTCTCAGGTGGCTTAGTTCTATGCCTATCTGGGGGGTGTGTGATTTTTTATGTTGGAGTTCCAGTTCCTGAATTTCTGCTAGTATATTTTTAACCTGTTGTTCTCGCTTCCTTTTTAAATTTGTTCCATGTCTAATCAAGACCCCTCTAATCACCGCCTTATGCGCTTCCCATACCATCCCTGGATTGCTCCCGGGGGTATCATTTATTTGGAAATATTCTGTAATTTCCCGAGCAACGTCTTCCCTCACTTCCTTGTTCTGCAGAAGGCTTTCATTTAGTCGCCACCTTCTCTCCTGGATGGGCCCTGTATTAGACAATATGATACGTAAACTGACCGGAGCATGGTCCGACCATGTTATACTACCAATAGATACCTCTACCACTGAGGAGATCAGATGGTGGGGGATCATGAACAGATCTATTCTAGAATACACCTGGTGTGGGTTGGAATAAAAAGTGTAATCCCTCTCCTCTCCGTTCATCGTCCTCCATGCGTCCACTAATTGAGCTTCGTAAAGACTGCGCAAGACCCCCCGTCTGACCCCCTCTGTGACAGATGAGGTTCCCTTCGAGGTGTCCATTTTTGGGTTCAGGGGGATATTAAAATCTCCCCCCAAGATTAACCTCCCTTCTGAAAATTCCCTCAGCTCTTTCAAAATTTTCCTCATAAAGGTGTCTTGGTGCACATTAGGTAAATAGACCGTTGCTAGGGTTACTTTAATTCCTCCTATCATCCCTTTCAGGAAGAGGTATCTTCCTTTTGGGTCTTGGTGTCTATCTTCCAGAGTCCATGGGATTCTATTTGATATCAATATAGAGACCCCTTTGGATTTTGCTTCCTGGTTTCCTGCGTGATAAGCTAATGGAAAGAACCTGTTTTGCAATAAGGGATACCCCTCTGTTCTAAAATGCGTCTCCTGAATGTAGGCTATGTCTGTCCCTGCTATCCGCAGGTCATTCATCAACATCCTGCGTTTTTCAGGGACATTAAGTCCCTTAACGTTCATGGAGGTTATTTTTAATCCCTCCATCTCCGGCGTTGAAGGAGGGAGGAGGGGAAAGGAAGGACCCAAAAAAAAAAAAAAAAAAACCCCCCAACAAAGCAACAAAAAAAAAAAAAAAAAAAAAGGATCCCCGCCCCTTAACCCCACCCTCCTACTCTACTTTTCCTTTCCCACCCGTTCCCCCCTCCCCTCTTCTAATTCCCCCCTAGGGAAGTTGCCCACTTTGAACCTCCACCTCAATGGTTCGGTGGGCAATTACCTAATCTGGGGACTGGTCCAATTGGGTGGCTCGGCACACAAAAAAAAAAAAAAAGAAACCACTTAAACATACAACATAAAAAAAAGAAGAAGAATAAAAACAAAAAATATAAAACACCCCAGTCTGCTCCTCTCCCTCCCCCCACCCCCCGACCATCTCTGTTACCCTACATTCTTCTTTTCTACCCACTTTGAAGGATTTCCACTTTTCCTCTTATTCCTTCCTTACTCCTTCCTTCCTTCCCCTTACATTAACTCTCATGTGCTACATTGTCCCTAAATTTTCTGAGTTTTCTTTTTCTCTTTCTTTCCCCACCTGGTAACTCCTCCCCTCCTCCTCATCATCCTCCCTCCCCCCGACCCTCAGAATTTTACTTTTGCTGCATCTAGGGTGCCACAGTTTAGAGACCCGTGCATAAAGGCCTGAAAAATGGGGGCCTGCAGAACTTACAATACTAGAAGTGCCAGCATTCCCAGGCATGCTGGAAGTTGTAGTTCTGCAACATCTAAAGGGCAATATGTATTCGAACGTCCTTGGGCTTTGAGGACACTGAAGTCAGGACGTTCGCATACGTCCTATGTCCAAAAAAATGTTAAATTCATTATGCTAAATAACAAGGAAAAGTGCCTAAATACACATTTGCCAACCAGGGTGTCTGCAGCTGTCCAGGCATGCTGGGACTTGTAGTTTTGTAAAAGCAGGAGACACATTTTTTGTGAAATACTAATATCTGATCATATATACTAACTTTTAAACTAGACTAAAATGCAGTTGAAGATGATGAAATAACAGTGGTCAAAATACTTACACAAATCAGCATCTTTTCCTCAGATTTAGTGAAATTGCTTCCAACCATGTTGCTCTGTGGTTGCGTTGCGATCATAAGTTGGAAACTGGCAAGGCTCCAGGAAATGGTCGCGTGTTGTTCGCGCGATTGCGCATGCGCGATCGAAAAATCGCAATCGCAATATGTTTTTTGGTTAAAATATCATAAATATTCGATTTCAGAGTGCTGCTACAGCAGTTTTCGAAATATCTGCAATCAATTTCGCATTCGCATTTTGTGAAATTGCGTTAAAATATCTCGAATATTCGATTTCAGAGTGAGCCAATCAGAGCGCTCCTACAGCATTTCTCGAAATTGCGCAATAAATATCGCATTCGCATGTTGCGATATTTCGATAAAATATCACGAATATTCTGAGCCAATCAGAGCGCTCCTCCAGCATATCTCGAAATTGCGCAATAAATATCGCATTCGCATGTTGCGATATTTCGATAAAATATCACGAATATTCTGAGCTATTTAGAGCGCTCCTCCAGCATATCTCGAAATTGCGCAATAAATATCGCATTCGCATGTTGCGATATTTCGATAAAATATCACGAATATTCTGAGCCAATCAGAGCGCTCCTACCGCAGTTATAAAAAAATCGCAATTATTTTCGCATTCGCAATAGCGAAAAATCGCAATCAATTAATTTCGATAAAATATCACGAATATTCGAATTTAGCGAATACATCTCGAATATTCGAATATATATTCGAGATATATCGCGAAATCGAATATGGCATATTCTGCTCAACACTATTTATAAATGATATAGGGTCTATTAAAAGTACAATTTCAGTGTTTGCAGATGAAAGCAAGCAATGCAATGGAATAACGTTCTTATAGGATGTCTCCAACTTACAAGCCAACCTCAATGCACTGTCTAATTGGATGGACATCAAATAATGAGGTTTAATGTTGATAAATGTAAAGTTATGCACTTGGGGGCTAGAAACATGCAGCATTTTACATACTAGGAGGAGACCAGCTGGTGGAGTCAATGGTGGAGACGTGGAGATGGGCCAAACACCCCCTAGTTCGGTTCACGCCAGAATTCTTGAACATCGCAAAACTTTTTACCCGAACGACAAACCACATTGTAGTCTATGAACCCTGAACTTGAAAAATCAAAAGCCCCCATTTTGAAGACTTAAATGGAAGTTAATGGCCATAAAAAGGGGGCTTGGCTACTGCCTTGAGGGACATGTACCAATGCAAATAGATTGAGATAGAGAGAGTTTTTAAAGGAGCAGTGATTTTAATGATGCTTATAGTGAAACAAAAAAAATAGAAAAGAATAATTACATTTAAATAGATTTTTCCTGCAAGCTTTCTTTATTTTTACACAATGGTTTGGGGAGCCAGTCTGTATGATGAGGCCACAATTTAGTGCACTGGGAAGATTAGAGATTTTTTGGATAAATTCCAAACATTGAATGGAAATAACCAATTTTGCACCACAGTGATCAAGCCTCATGTGAAGAAGCCAGATTATAGTACACGCAGGCCAAGATCATTTTTTTTTTAATATAATACTTTGGAAAGAAGTACCAGGTGCGGAAATTTAGGCTTTGGGTGTTGGTGGTGCCTTCACACCATAACCCTATAAAGGTACTCTTGATGAAAGCAAGAATTGGCCTTGCTGTAAAAAAATAATAATTTTTTATCTATTTTTTTATTTCAATTTCAAAGTATATTGACAGTTGAACAGTACAACATAGCCAGGACAAACTGGGGGGGGGGGAGAGTGGAGGGAAAAAAAAGGGGGGGGAAAGGTGGGAGGGAGAGGAGAGGGATACCGAGAAGGGAATAATAAAAAAAAAAAATATATAACATAGTCCAGATACAATCAACCGTCTCAGCAGGGAGTAAAAACTCTAGAAAAAAAAAATCTGTTTCTTTTTACAGAGGTCTTCCAGAAAAGTGTCTTACACAAGCTTTCCAATATGTATTTTCTTTTTTTTAATCGGTAGGGGAGGTCACCATTACATTGGCATACAGCCATATTCTCATTTAGGAGCAAAGTCCTTTCTACTGCTCCCACTGTTCTAAGCCTTACAACTATAAAGTGATTTGCCAATAATGAGTTTCAACTTACTGTGGTGCAGCAAGTAATTATGCCCATCCAAATGGGTGTCTACTCTGGGAAAAGCTTCTTGACTCAACTCCCTTTAATTCCTCTATCAACCCTTAAAGTAGAACTAAAGTTAAATAAATACGCACCTCCTCATGCCAGCAATGTGACCATTCAGTACATTGCTGTCATCTTCTCTGTCAGCTATTTCTGGGTTCTTGGTTTTTAGCCTTCTGATCAGCCAGTGGTAGAATGGACAGTCAATCCAGCACAGCCGGAGTGTCTGGACTACATTATGAGCTGCACATGTGCAGCTCAGTGTGAATTTAATAGAAGACTGTGGGCAGGCATGCTCACAGTTTTTGTATTACCTTTAGTTCAACTTTAAATACTCCAAAAACCCAGAGAAAATAACTGACAGGCTCATTGCCTGTAAATTGAGGGGGAAATGTTGGCCCTTCTAGACCTAAAACATTCTTACAAGTTGATAAGAGAAATTTCGTGTTGCCTAAGGCTACTGGGGTATTACAAATCAGAAGCACATTTGAGGCATGATGAAGAATTATTTTCACTTCACACCTTTCCTGAAAGTGAGCAGTGTTCAGGTCATCATGACTAAAGCAGGGGGTCCTAGAACCCAAGCTTTTGTTCAGCTGCAAATTCTGTCTCCGATTTAATCAGCCAATTATGTGCGCATTCATTTCCTATGCACATTGGGTTTCAGAGCGAACACTTTTTGGGTGGATGTATAGATGGTACTTGGTCATTTCAGTGGATCCCTCACCCTTGCCTAGGACAGTGATGACAGCAGAGCTAGGGCTAAAGAGTCCAAATACATGCTGAGAGCACTGTACGCCTGGTGCTTAAGTATGCAAATACATAGCATTTGTATAAAATCTAATTTATGATCATGTTAAGCAGAAAGCCATCTGAGTGCAATAGATGGCCAAGGGGGTATTTCCTGCATGTAATTTCATTCAGGCAATCATTCATTCCAGATTAGATAGAAATTGCATCCATTCTCCAGATGTCAACAAAGAAAGCTGCTGAGTCAGATCTCTTTATAATGACAGATATTCTCCTCAATAAAGAACTAGGTAAGATGACATCTGGGACAACCGGTGGAACATTTGCTGTTAGCTTTCCATTCTCATAACACAAAGAATGTACTTTAAAAAGAAAGCCAGGCAGTGTGCTGGATTTATGGCTGCTCTGATGTTATCCACTAAGTCATTATACTGCAAGAACCAGCAAGGTGCAGCAGTGTTCAGGAAATTATTACAAGGCTAACTCCACCGAGCCTGATATCAAAGCTTTCACTATCTCTAGAGCAAACTGGCTTTAAGATTTTTATTTATGTATTTTGTTTGAGACTCCATTTGTGAGATTTCTTAAAGTAAATGTAAAGGCAATCCCTAAAATGTCACATAAACTTTAAAGAGATTCTGTTGCCGGCCATTCATTTCAACAATCTCCCCATGAAATTATATGTGTATTTAATGTATTTTATGCATATTGTTTACCTGTAAAAAGCCTCTCTTGTAGGCAACCAAAGTCCAGAAATAGGTGCTGGTTGCCACCTTCTTGGGTGTAATGTCAACCGTTCCTGCAATCTCAGAGCTGTAACTCAAGTGACATTCTATAGCTTTCCCCTTTAGACCCCATTCACACCTGAGCGTTTTTTAGCTTGAAGCTTCAAAACGCTCGAGGGAAAAAAAATCTATTATTCTCTATGGAGATGGTTCACATCTCCACTCCAAAATGCCTGAAGCCAGAATCTTCAAAACGCCTGAAGCTCAAACAAGTTCTAGGACTTATTTTTTGGGCAGATTTGGGTGTTTTTCTGATTTTTACATTGGTGACCTTTTGACCTGTACAAAATTGTGGCAAAAACGCGGTAAAAAATGTGGCAAAAAAAAAGCCACAAAAATCGATGTAAAATCGCGCAAAAATTGTGCGACTTCTCACACAGCTACTACATACAAGGATATGAAGGGTAAGGGCAAAGGTGCTGGGCTAGCACAGAGAGTAATTTTACAGTTCCAGAATAGAAGAGGGCTATGACATGGCAGGAGGCAGAAGAGAACTATGGCTGTGCTGGGGTAATCAACTTTCTCTCTGGCCAAATTATTATTTTCTTATTGTTTCAAAGGTTATTTACAATATTTTTAAGTCTACTCTTCACCCTTTATCAAGATAATATGTAGCAAATTAGGTTTAAAGTCAATAAATGTAAAGTTATGCACTTGGGGGCTAAAAATATGCATCATACATACTAGGAGGAGTACAACTGGAGGAATCAATGGTGGAGAAGGATCTCAATGTTCTGATAGAACAGAAAGAGGTACTTCTGATCATTAAAAGAGGTATAGACTTAGGAGAGAGAGAGATAAATCATTTGTAAGACCTCAACTAGACTACAGTATGCAGTTCAGTTTTAGACACCAGTTCAGAAAAAAAGATATTGGGTAACTGGAGAAAGTGCAGCAAAGGGCAACCAAACTGATAAGAGACATGGAGGAGCTCAGCTGTAAGGAAATATTAGCTGAACTTAATTTATCCTCTTTTGAGAAGAGGAGATTAATGGTGGATATCATCAATATACAGTATACAGTTGCAATAAAAAGTATGTGAACCCTTTTGAATACTATGGATTTCTGCACAAATTGGTCATACAATGTGATCTGATCTTCATCTAAGTCACAACAATAGACAATCACAGTCTGCTTAAACTAATAACACACAAATAATTAAATGTTACCATGTTTTTATTGAACACACCATGTAAACATTCACAGTGCAGATGGAAAAAGTATGTGAACCCCTAGACTAATGACATCTCCAAGAGCTATTTGGAGTGTGGCGTCAGCCAACTGGAGTCCAATCAATGAGATGAGATTGGAGGTGTTAGTTACAGTTGCCCTGCCCTATAAAAAAACACACACCAGTTCTGGGTTTGCTTTTCACAAGAAGCATTGCCTGATGTGAATGATGCCTCGCACAAAAGAGCTCTCAGAAGACCTACGATTAAGAATTGTTGACTTGCATAAAGCTGGAAAGGGTTATAAAAGTATCTCCAAAAGCCTTGCAATTCATCAGTCCACGATAAGACAAATTGTCTATGAATGGAGAAAGTTCAGCACTGCTGCCACTCTCCCTAGGAGTGGCCGTCCTGTAAGGATGACTGCAAGAGCACAGCGCAGATTGCTCAATCAGGTGAAGAAGAATCCTAGAGTGTCAGCTAAAGACTTACAAAAGTCTCTGGCATATGCTAACATCCCTGTTAGCGAATCTCTGATACCTAAAACAGTAAACAACAATGGATTTCATGGGAGGATACCACAGAGGAAGCCACTACTGTCCAAAAAAAACATTGCTGCACGTTTACAGTTTGCACAAGAGCACCTGGATGTTCCAAAGCAGTACTGGCAAAATATTCTGTTGACAGATGAAACCAAGGTTGAGTTGTTTGAAAGAAACACACAACAATATGTGTGGAGAAAACGAGGCACAGCACACCAACATCAAAACCTCATCCCAACTGTGAAGTATGGTGGTGGGGATGCTTTGCTGCGTCAGGGCCTGGACGGATTGCTATCATCAAAAAAATAATGAATTGCCAAGTTTATCAAGACATTTTGCAGGAGAACTTAAGGCCACCTGTCCATCAGCTGAAGCTCAACAGAAGATGGGTGTTGCAACAGGACAACGACCCAAAGCATAGAAGTAAATCAACAACATAATGGCTTAAACAGAAGAAAACACGCCTTCTGGAGTGGCCCAGTCAGAGTCCTGACCTCAACCCGATTGAGATGCTGTGGCGTGACCTCAAGAAAGCCATTTACACCAGACATCCCAAGAATATTGCTGAACTGAAACAGTTCTGTAAAGAGGAATGGTCAAGAATTACTCCTGACCATTGGGCACGTCTGATCTGCAACTACAAGAAACGTTTGGTTGAATTTATTGCTGCCAAAGGAGGTTCAACCAGTTATTAAATCCAAGAGTTCACATACTTTTTCCACCTGCACTGTGAATGTTTACATGGTGTGTTCAATAAAAACATGGTAACATTTAATTATTTGTGTGTTTTTAGTTTAAGCAGACTGTGATTGTCTATTGTTGTGACTTAGATGAAGATCAGATCACATTTTATGACCAATTTGTGCAGAAATCCATATCATTCAAAAGGGTTCACATACTTTTTATTGCAACTGTATAAATACATAAGTGGTCCATATAGTGAACTTGGTGTAGAGTTATTAATTTTAAGGTCATCACAGAGGACAAAGAAACACTCTTTATGGATTGAAATAAAGATTTGAGCTCCAATTACAGAAAGGCTTCTTCACAGTAATGTGGAATAGACTCCCTCAAGAGATGGATCTGGCCAGCTCAATAGATTGATTTAAAAATGGACTGGATTATTTCCTAAATGCACAAATTATAACTGGATACTAGTATTTATAGTTGATCTGGAGAATATCTAATTGCCTTCTGGGGGATCAGGAAGGAATTCGTTTTTCTCCGCTGGAGCAAATTGGATCATGCTTTATTGGGTTTTTTGCCTTCCTCTGGATCAACTATGGGTATAGGACTGTGGATGTGGAGATTTTTGATTTGTGTGTGTGTGTGTATTTTTTCTCTGTGCACATTGGATGGGCCTGTGTCTGTTTTCAACCAGACTAACTATGTAACTATGTAATAACTGGTGATCATGCCTTGAAAGTCCTTGTTCATGTACTTCATCTGATAGAGTGGCAATGCTCTATTCTGAGCATGCGCGGGTTTTAAACCGATGCTTTTCTGTACTAACCATCGGTTTGGTCCGATGGGGCAGCGGTCCATCGGTTCGGTTTTAAAGCATGTTTAGAAATTTTGGACCGAAGGAAACCTATAGACCGATAGCCTATACACACGGTTGGTTTGGTCCGATGAAAATGAACTTCGGTCCATTTTCATCGGACCAAACCAACCGTGTGTACAGGGCCTAAAGGTTTGACCTCATATTAGATGGTTTTGGTAAACCTGAAGAGAAAAACCTGCAGGAAAACTGATAGTGTGTATGGGGCTTTAGAGTCAAACAGACAGCAGTAAAAACCTGACATGGATTCTAAAGCCTGGGTGTTTAGATGCGGGTGGAGGGTGCAGATGAACCATCAAGTCCGCTGCCAGCAGCCTAAAAAACTCTATGAGAGGCTGAAATCTGCTGTGGATGGAAAGGGCTGAATTGTGCACTGAGCAGTATTAATGTTTAGGGCAGTATGCGCCCAGTAACTAATTCCCAGTTAGTACTGCTCAGTGCACTTTGCAGATCCCTCTAGCCACAGCAGCTGTTGGCCCCTAATAGTAGTTTTATATCACGCCCTGTGCCTTCTGCCGGCACCAAAATACCAGTCTCTTGCATCAGCGCATGAGGCCCAATCCTTCCCTGCTTTATCCAAATATAATTTGGCTTTAGATACACTTTGAGAGTTAGGTTGATATTAAAAATAATTTTGTAATTATTACTTTTTCAGCTGTGAAATCCTCTTTTTTCGAGTTTGATGAATGTGCAATACATGCAATAAAAGCAACCTGAGCCCAAAGTTCATGTGCCAAAATTTCTGGCACTTCTAACAACTAAAGCTCTTTCTGAGACATTGATAGCAAATGTAGTGCAGAAGGAGACACTGTGTGCCATTTAGAAAATGCCTCTTCAGATTCTGCAGCTGTACGCACTTTCGCTAAAACATTCATAAACTAACTATAAAAGCACAGTGCTTGTTCTCTGCACAGAATGAATGTTGAATTGTTAAGCTTCTTCTCCAGCATTAACACTTATTGCATCAGTTATTACCCCTCCAGTATGCTATTGCCTTAGCACATTCTTTGCCTCAGTCTATAAAACTGGCTCTGCTTTTTACAGAAATTTTCAGCATTAACTACAAATCTTGTTTATTGGCCAAGTCAAAGAGTGGAGTGCAATGTCCTTTGCCAGTGCTAGCAGTGCAGATATCAGAAATAAATCTTGAATTTTCTTTGTCAAACTTAAGAAATAGTAGACATCTCAGGGCCTGATTCTGCATACAGTATTACGCTACAAGAGAGGAAGTATTTTGTGCTCCGTGGTTCTGGCAATACCTATATTTACTGTCATCCCTGGTGCCTGTAGGCACATAGCCGCTGGCACCTAAAGCAACAGCAATCTGTTAGGATTTCTTCTTCCACCTAGGATATTTTCTTGTTTTACTGGTGTTAACTTGACTTAAAATATTGTGAACTGATGTTAAAAAAAATCTGTGAGATGTAAGCATTTAAGCCGATGATGGAAACAAAATGTGTCTAATGACTATAAAGTGAAAAGCTGCCTCTTTGTCGCTGCAGCCTATAAGCACAATAGTACTGTCCCTGTAAATTTGTATATGTCGCTGATTGCCATTCAAGGCACCGACAAGTTATGCAGTGTTTTACAACAAGTGACACTGGACAGAACTAAGCATGACAGGAACAGTATAAAAACCATTAACGCTGAACTCCTGGCATTATTAACTGTGTTTTTTAATGTAAGCAGTGCAATTATCTGAATTCATCTTGTTTTTGTTTCTGTACAACAGGGCTCAGATAGGGAGAGGGGAAAGCAATACAAGGAGCATGCTACTTAGGAGGAGAGAGCAAAGTGACAGAAATATGAACTCATTGGGCTGCTATGCAATGAAAATAAAATCAAAAACTTTTTTTTAGCACACTCAACATACCTTACTATGACAAAAAAAAAAAAAATAAAGAACTTGTGGAATGTAAACAAAAATCAAGTCCATCACAAAAATCTATGTATGTCCATAAATTAGTTAAACCACACATCCTTAGTCCAAGCATTGGAAGTAGGGATGAGCCGAACACCCCCCTGTTCGGTTCGCACCAGAACTTGCTAACACACCAAATGTTCGTGTGAACTTTAGAACCCCGTAGGACTCGAACATTTGAAATCTAAAGTGCTAATTTTAAAGGCTAATATGCAAGTTATTGTCCTAAAAAGTGTTTGGGGACCTGGGTCCTGCCCCAGGGGACATGTATCAATGCAAAAAAAGTTTTAAAAATTGTCGTTTTTTCGGGAGCAGTGAATTTAAGAATGCTAAAAGTGAAACAATAAAAGTGAAATATTACTTTAAATGTTGTACCTAGGGGGGGGGGGGGTGTGTGTAAAGTTAGCATGTGAAATAGCGCATGTTTCCAGTACATAGAACTTTCCCTGCACAACGTGTCATTTCTGAAAGGAAAAAAAGTATTTTAAAACCGGATTCATTTATATATAAAAAAATAAATAAATAGCGTGGGGGTCCCCCCAAATTCCATTACCAGGCCCTTCAGGTCTTGAATGGATATTAAGGGGAACCCCGCCGTCAATTTAAAAAGAAAAACTTTGTGTGTGTGTGTGTGTTTTTTCCAACTATTTACACTTCCTTTGTGAAATGGTAGGGGTACAATGTACCCCATTACCAATTCACATAGGGGGGGCCTCTCGTGTGTACGAGACTTTACAGTGCCTAAAAAGTATTCATACCCCTTAAAATTTTCCAAATTTTGTCATGTTACAACCAAAAATGTAAATTTATTTTTATTGGGATTTTACGTGATAGACCAACACAAAGTGGCATATAAATGTAAAGGAAAGGGAAAATAATAAATGTTTTTTTTTTTTTTTATATTTAAATATCTGAAAAGTGTGGCGTTCATTCAGCCCCCCTTACTCTGATACCCCTAACCGAAATATAGTGGAACCAATTGCCTTCAGAAGTCACCTAATTATTAAATATAGTCCAACTGTTTGTAATTTTATCTCAGTATAAAGACATCTGTTCTGTGAAGCCCTCAGAGATTTGTTAGAGTACCTTAGTAAACAAACAGCATCATGAATGCCAAGGAACACACCAGACAGGTCAGGGATAAAGTTGTGGAGAAGTTTAAAGAAGGGTTACGTTATAAAAAAAACATCCCAAGCTTTGAACATCTCACAGAGCACTTTTTAATCCATCATCCGAAAATAGAAAGAGTATGGCACAACTGCAAACCTACCAAGACATGGCCGTCCACCTAAACTGACAAGCCAGAGAAGCAGAGCGTTAATCAGAAAAGCAGCCAAGAGGCCCATGGTAACTCTGGAGGAGCTTCTGAGATCCACAGTTCAGGTGGGAAACTCTGTCCACAGGAAAATTATTAGTTGTGCACTCCACAAATCTGGCCTATAGAAGAGTGGCAAGAAGAAATCCATTGTTAAAAGAAAACCATAAGAAGACCTGTTTGCAGTTTGTGAGAAGCCATGTGGGGGACACAGCAAACATGTGGAAGAAGGTGCTCTGGTCAGATGAGACCAAAATTTAAATTTGGCCTACAAGCAAAATGCTATGTGTGGCAGAAAACGAACACTGCACATCATCCTGAACACAACATCCCCACTGTGAAACATGGTGGTGGCAGCATCAAGTTGTGGGGATGCTTTTCTTCAGCAGGGACAGGCAAGCTGGTCAAAGTTGATGGGAAGATGGATGGAGCCAAATATAGGGCAATCTTAGAAGAAAATCTGTTATGCCTCGTACACACGATCAGTTTTCCCGCCGGGAAAACTGTGAGAAGAGCTTTTGGCCGGGAATCCCGGTCGTGTGTATGCTCCGTGTAGTTTTTCCTATGGGAAAAACTGCGATGGAGCATATACATGGCCGGGATTCCTGGCCAAAGCTCCATCGCAGTTTTCCTTTCGGGAAAACCAGCCGTGTGTAGGGGCAAGTCTGAACCGAGCAGGTTCTCGGCTTTCCCCTCGGGATTTCCCGTATGTATAAACGAGGCATTAGAGTCGGCAAAGGACTTGAGATTGGGCAGAGGTTAACCTTTTAGCAGGACAATGACCCTAAACATGGAGCCAGAGTTACAATGGAATGGTTTAGATCAAAGCATATTCATCTGTTAAAATGGCCCAGTCAAAGTCTAGACCTAAATCCAATTGAGAATCTATGACAAGACTTAAAAATTGCTGTTCACAGACACTCTCCATCCAATCTGACAGAGCTTGAGATGTTTTTGCAAAGACGAATGGGCAAAAATGTCACTTAGTAGATGTGCAAAGCTGGTAAAGACATTCTCCAAAAGACTTGCAGCCGTAATTGCAGCGAACAGTGGTTCTCTGAATACAAATGCATGCCACACTTTTCAGATATTTATTTGTAAATAATTTTAAAAACCATTTATCATTTTCCTTCCACTTCACAATTATGTACCACTTTGTGTTGGCCTATCACAAAAAATCCCAATAAAATACATTTAAGTTTTTGGTAGTAACATGACAAAATGTGGAACATTTTGAGGGGAATGAATACCTTTTCAAGGCACTGTAATGGTTTAATCTTAAAATCAAATGCAAATTGGCCACTCAGAAAATTAAAATAAGAGAAACCCAATGCAGCACACTGTGCCTATGCTTGTTCTTCTTTAACTGCTTGAGGCCTGTGCTATAGCCGAATGACGGCTTCAGCGCGGACCTGAAAATCCAGGACTTTCCACCGCTCAGATGATGGTGGAAAGCTTACTGAGGAGAAACAGGAAGTGAGAAATTCTAACAAAGAAAAAAAACATTTAGAAGGGAAATCGAAGGAAAAGGTAAATGAACCAACAATGCACTAGCTTAAAAGAACCAATTTAGAAAATAAAAGACAAACCTTTACAACCCCTTTAATGCAAAAATGCACAACTGCTTCCAAAACCTCATAGAGCATTGGTGATAACACAACCTTTTTAAAACAATGCATCTTCACACATTTATGCATTTTAAATGCAATGGAAAAATGCATCAAAATGCATGACGGGGTATGATAAGCCCTAGAGCATCTGCTTAGCTTAGATAGGCCTCACTGCCACTTTTCCTCCAGGTTTTTATAAACAAGAGCCATAATCTTCTTGTTACGTTTCCAAGTCAATTTAGCTGTCCCTGAGGAAATCCATAAGATAAATGATCAGATAGGTTTACGGCTTCATGTCCTCTTTTTTTGGGAGCTCTTTAACACTTTCCTTTTATTGAGGGCTAAAAAAGTATGCAAAAAAAAATTATGTTCCTTTTCTGAAGGGGCCAAACTTTTAGAAGCATCTGGAAGAGACGAGCCATCTTTATCTGCTTCGCAGCAGGAAACGATAAAAACACAATTGGCAGAACCAAAGAAAATTGAGGCCGGTTGCTATGACAACAAAAGAGTTCCGCTGATGGAAGGCAGCAGCATAAAATCCTTGTGTGCCACATTAAAAGCATGGCAATCAACAGCGGGCAAAACAAGTGGACTTTGTCGCAAAATGCAAAGCTTATCAATCACACTTGCTTTAACCCCTCCCGTCCTGAAAATATCTCAGCCAGAATAAAGGACCCCTTATTCTGTATTTCAAGAAAGTTGGTATGCTGTGAATCGTGCACAGGATTTTTTTTGTATCTCCATTCACAAAAACTAGCTCTGAATGTTTACAATCAAGCCTTCAGAGTTAGAGATAAGAGGCAGACTGATTTGGAGAAATTACCATTTTGTGTGAATCAGTGCCATTCATACGACTTTTCATTAGTTTGCAAGTTTTCAAGGCAGATGCTGTGGCATCTTTGAATGAGGCAAGGTTCAGAAAGACTAAACACATGCAAAAAAATTATGTATGTGCATGTAATTTGAACGACAAGCCATGTCATCATCAAAAGAGTCTGTCGCCTATGAAGATACGTGTGCACGCCAGTAGATAAAATATTATGTTTCGGTTGAGTTTGTCAGTGTCCAGATTTAAATTACAACGTGAGAATAATTTCTGAGAGATCTCCCTACTGTAGTCACTTGAAAAATATAATTCCGCATACACACCATCACTTTATGTGATGAAAAAAAACGACACTTTCTGTGAACTAAAAAATGACGTTTTTGAAACTTCAATTTTCAAAGACGAAGTTGCCTACACACCATCGTTTTCTCACAATGTTCTTGCAAGGTGAGGTTACGTTCCACCACGTTTTACCATTGAAGCTTGCTTCATAAGTAGCTTCTGGGCATGCGTGGATGAAAAAACGTCTTAGAAAACGACGTTTTTTGCTACACACGGTCAATTTCTGTGAAGTAAAAAGTGCACTTTTGAAAAACGACACATAAAATTGAAGCATGCTTCAATTTTTTTTGGTCGTTTTTTACAAGACATAAAACGACGTTTTCCCCCACACACAGTCAATTAAAGTGAGGTTTTTAAAAACGTCATTTTTTTCATCACATAAAGTGATGGTGTGTACGCGGCATTAGAAACTATTATGGTCAGTGGACTCTCTTTTTTGGTTAAAGCTGAAGCGTGGGTTTGGACTATTTTACATAGTTACATTGATCCAGCTTGGACCCAATGTAAGTATGCACATTCCATACCTGTGAGATCCATGTTGAAGCTGGAAATTGTTGTAGCAGGCACTACTACAATAATTTTGACTGTCTTCAGGGCCCTGTGCCAAACGGTTGCCTTGCTGATTAGTGAACACAGGAGGCTCAGCACGGGCACCATTCAGAAAACACTTTGCATCTGCTCAATAATTGCAAAGCGTTCTTTAAATGGACAAGGTGGAGATTGTGACCATCGGCACAAGCAGGTGAACTTCTTTCAACATAGAGCTGCTTCCTCTTTCTCTTCTGCATAGGATAAACTGACACTGAGTGAGCCTAATAGGATTGTTAACAATCCTATCATTCATTTGTGGCACTGAGTAAGTTAGATTAAAGTGTTTTTTTGTGTCCTGTAGTTTGGTTGTCAGACTATTTATAGAATGTTTTGTTAACAAGGTAAAGTAGAATTATAGGCAACCCTTTTTTCTTTTTTTTCATTTTGGATAGAGTAAGGGAGGAATATAACCCCAGTAAATGTTTTTTACCATCTGTGTCCTATGTTGGAGATTTCCCTTCACATCCTGCCACATAGCCAAACAGGATGTGAGAGTAAATCCCTGCAAATTAAGGGAATCCCTTGGGGCCCCCCAAGTCACCAGAACTAGTGTCCCCATTGGAAGCTTTCCCCTCCAATACTTTTCTGGGGACAACCCAAAATGTGTGCTTTTCTTTATTTTCACTTGCAATGGAAACGGTAAACAGGACAACTAGAGAGGGGGGATTTCTCCCTAATGGGGGGCACGGACAGCAAAAAACTCCACTCTATCTAAAACAAAACAAAAAAGTTTTACTTTTAGTTATACTTTAAGGGATCCATAATACACATGCCAGATTCTGAGTGTCTCATTACAGGAATAGGAACTGAAACCATCTTGTGCCGAGTATACTGTAGAAAATATTATCCATGTGACAAATACAGACAACAAAAATGTATGATAAGTAATGTTATCATGAACCAATACTATGTTTTTTAATTACATCATATAATCCTAGGGTCGCGCAGTAGGCCTTCTGATTCTTTAAATATTGTATGCCTAGGTATTTCAGGCTCCTGGTCTTCAGTTTGGTTGCTAGCGGTAGGAAAAGGAAATGTCCTTTGTGTAGTGAAACTTCTGAAAAGTCCTGCCCCAAGCTGGCTATACACTATTAGCAGATTCCTACATGCTATACAGCCCAAAAGGACAAATTCATTTTGCTTGACTATTGTATTATAGAATTACAGAATACCCAAACAGAAACTTCATACAATCAGATGTTTGGCCAACAATTTTCCACCTGGCTTCTGCAATTTTTCAATAGAAGGATGTTGGACAGGATGGGGTGATTACTCTATTAGCCCTCTGTAGCGAGACCCTTGCTCTCTCGGTTCCGCTCTCCCGACACTCCTCTGCTACTATCGGATCAGATTGCAGATCGCAACATCTGATGGTTCGGTCATCCAAGGCTCCGGGATCAGAACTACAGCTATGTGCCGTTCGGAATACATTAGAACAAACACCAGGCAGGCTGTATGTAAGTTCAAACAGGAAGACTTTTATTGGAAGCACACAACGCACTTTTATACAGAATTTGGAACATCTCGCCCCCAACAACCGCTTTCCTATTGGTCAATTGTAAAGTATGTGTAGTTCTCCTTCAGGTCCTCTTACCAATGCAAATGAGGACTTGAAAATGGGTTCAGCAGGGATTGGTCCGATAGCTTGAGTAGAAGGACTGCTATGTGTAATGAGACAGAAGCCCCAGGGGGCAATCAATGTACACAATAGCCAGACACAGAACAATGGAGCCGTCTGGAGCCTTAAGACAGGGCAGAAGACCCCCCACTGTGTAACAGATTTCAAGGAGGAACACTTCTGCATTCCAAGGTCCATGACAATACTCCCCCCTGGGAAACAGTCCAACAGCTACAGTGGGACCCCGAACGGGTCAACTTGAGGATGTTGGAAAAGTAGTCTTAAGGTTCCAGGTCTGTCTGCCGGGATAACCCATCCGCATTCCCATTTTGAGGCCCTGGCCGATATTGTATGTTGAAATTTTACAGTTGCAAAGCCAGGCTCTACCGTAGTAATCGCCCGTTCTCTCCCGCCACACGGTTAAGCCATATCAAGGGATTGTGGTCCGTCATGACGGTAAAAGAGCGTCCATACACGTAGGGCTGCAATTTCTTTAAAGCCCAGACTAAGGCCAAACACTCTTTTTCCACGACAGCATATCCAACTTCACGGGTTAACAACTTGCGGCTGAGATACGCCACCAGGTGCTCTTTCCCGTCATCACCAACTTGGCTTAGTACAGCTCCCAGTCCGAACATGGAGGCATCTGTATGAACGACAAAGCGTTTGTTAGGATCGGGTGCCGCCAGTATGGGAGCTTGCGGTAGGGCAGTTTTTAACTGATGAAATGCTGTCTCGCACTCCGGGACCACAGGACCTGTTTAGGGAGAGTGTCAGAGAACCAACCATGGAAGAACTGGCAGACCTGTCTTGCACGGACCTACGAGCACAGTGCGCATGCGCGCGCATACGAGCACAATGCCCGCGCATACGAGCACAATGCGCATGCACGCGTATATGGGCAACAACACCATAAATACATTGTTCTTTACTGCGCACGCGGTGCGGGCGGGACTCCCGGCGTCAGTGCCCTATTTAAAGCTTGTTGCAGCAGTCACCAACTGCTGCATGATCTTCAGCCCTTGGTGTGATCCTGAGTTCTTGTTCCTGTTTCCCTTGTATTCCTGTTGACGACCCGGCTTGCCTGACCATACTTCTCCGTGCATGACCCCTGGCTTGTCTCTCGGCTCATCTTTTGTCCTGTTCCTGTCTGCTGGATCCAGTGTATGACCTCGGCTTGCCTTCTGACCTGTTCCAGTCACTTCCTGCTTCCTGTGTATGACTACTGGCTCGGCTCCTGACTCTGCCCCTGGGTTTTCTGCCAGTCCACCTCATCTGCTACTTCCATGGTACCCCTGCCTGACTGCGTATCCTGGTCTACAGCTGATCTCCAACATCTACTCAGCAAGTCGCAGCTGGCAACTCCTGCATCTCTGGGCATAGCTCCCCCTGTGTCACCTCCAGGGGGTGTTCTGCACTTAGTCGCAAGGGAAGCCCTCTCAGCACTTCGGCCTCTGGTAAGGTACGTGACAAAGAGTCTTTTTGGTCAGGTCCGTTAGGGGTTTGGCTATGTCACTATAGTGGAGTACAAACTTCCTGTAGTACCCTGCTGTCCCTAAAAATGCAAGTACCTGGGTCTTGGTTCTGGGAACGGGCCAGTTTAGGACGGCCTCTATTTTTGCAGGTTCTGGCCTCTGCTTCCCACATCCCACTCTATGTCCCAGATATTGCAACTCAGACATCCCGATATTACATTTGTCTGGCTTTAGGGTCAGGTCTGCGGCTCGGATCCTATCTAGCACTATTCCCAGGTATCTAAGATGTTCCTCCCAGGTCTGGCTATAGATTGCGATGTCGTCAAGATATGCACATGCAAACTCTTGCAGACCATCAAGGAGTTCATCTAGCATCCGCTGGAAGGTAGCCGGAGCATTCTTCATCCCAAATGGCATCACCAGAAACTGGTAAAGGCCGAACGGGGTGATGAAGGCCGACTTCGGAATTGCTTCTGCGTCCAAGGGAATCTGCCAGTAGAACTTACACAAGTCAATAGTTGTCAGATAGTGTCCCTGAGCTATTTTGTCCAGCAATTCGTCCACTCGGGGCATAGGGTTGGCATCTGTCACAGTACAGTCATTCAGTCGCCTATAGTACACACAAAATCGGGTCGTGCCATCCCGTGTTGGGACTAATACTACAGGGGACGCCCAGGGGCTTGCTGATGGTTCGATCACCCCTAACTCGAGCATTTCCCTAATCTCCGCTCTCATCCCTTCTTGTACTGCTCCGGGAATCCTATAGGCTGGTTGTCTCAGGGGCTTCTGCCCAGGAGTCTCTACCTTGTGCACAGCTATGTGAGTGTACCCAGGGAGTGCCGAGAACATCTCCTGTCGGTCCTGGAGTAATTCTCTGGCCTGTTCTCATTCTTGGGATCCTAATCTATCTCCTAGCCGTATATCCTCCACCTCCGGAACAGTTACTGATTTCGGGAAGCTCCAGCATCGGTAGATATTCAGAGTCCCCGGTGGCCGGAGCGCATATGTCGGCTACTGCCTCAGCTCTCTCATTAAAGGCCTTCATCATATTAATGTGGAACATCCTCTTGATTTTTGTGTCTGCACAGCTGGCAACCACGTAGGTGGTATCGCACAGCTGTTTTCTCCCAATCCTTCCTACTCTCCACGAAGGCCCGAAGCAGCTGCTTCAGGGTCCCGTTAAATCTCTCACACAGCCCATTAGTCTGAGGGTGGTAGGGGGCGCTCTGGAGGGGTTTAATCCCACAGAGACGCCGGAGCTGCTGCGTCAGCTCAGCTGTGAACTGGGTACCCTGATTGGACAATATCTCCTAGGGAAACCCTACTCTAGTGAATACCCGCAGTAAGGCATCTGCTACTGTATCCGCCTGGATATTGGATGAGGGAATGGCCTCCGGGTAGCGGGTGGCGTAATCCAGCACCGTAAGAATATACTACTTCCTGGTGGCACTGGGGTGGGCCAGTGGGCCTATAATATCTACCGCTATGCGGCTAAAGGGTTCTCTAATAATCGGCAGGGGTTGCAGTGAGGCTTTTGGGTGATCCCCTGTCTTCCCTACTTCTGACAAGTCTCACAGGTCCGGCAGTTTTCTCGCACCTCAGCATGTAATCTGGGCCAGAAGAAAACATGAGACAACCGACTCTGGGTCTTGGCTATCCCTAAATGTCCAGCCAAGGGGATGTCGTGAGCCAGTCGCAATAGCTCCCGTGTGTACTTCTGCAGGTCCAGCAAGCGATGCTGATAAGGCTGTTTCTGGTGGTGATGGTGATAACCACAACTCTTCCTCTTCCTCTTCACGCTCATCTACGGCCTGATCCAGCACTCCTCGCAGGGCACGTTCCAGGAAGAAAACAAATGGGATGATGTCGCTGATGGTGCCTTCAGTGCGACTAACTAGGTTTGTCACCTCCTCAAAAGGACGCATGAGCCTACAGGCATTGCGCATGAGCGTCCAGTTACGTGGCAAAAAAATTCCCAGCTGCACAGAGGCTGTCCTAGCACCCCGGTCATACAAATACTCGTTGACAGCATTTTCTTGTTGGAGCAGGCGGTCGAACATTAGGAGTGTTGAATTCCAACGTGTCGGGCTGTCGCAAATCAAGCGCCTCACTGGCATGTTGTTGCGCCGCTGGATATCTGAAAAGTGCGCCATGGCTGTGTAGGAACGCCTGAAATGGCCACACACCTTCCTGGCTTGCTTGAGGACATCCTGTAAGTCTGGGTACTTATGCACAAAGCATTGTACAATCAGATTTAACACATGTGCCATGCACGGGACATGTGTCAACTTGCCCAAATTCAATGCCACCAACAAATTGCTTCCGTTGTCACACACCACTTTGCCGATCTCCAGTTGGTGCGGAGTCAGCCACTGATCCACCTGTGCGTTCAGGGCGGACAGGAGTGCTGGTCCGGTGTGACGCTCTGCTTTCAGGCAAGTCAACCCCAAGACGGCGTGACACTGTCGTATCCGGGATGTGGAATAGCCCCTGGGGAGCTGGGGGGTGGGTGCAGTTGATGTGGAGCAAGACGCAGCAGCAGAAGAGGACTCATCTGAGGAGGTTATCGAAGAGGATGGAGTAGGAGGAGTAGAGGAGGAGGCAGCAGACCTGCCTGCAAGTCGTGGCAGTGTCACCAACCCCTCTGCAGAGCCACGCATTACATGCTTGGCAGCTGTCAGCAGGTTTACCCAATGCGCAGTGTAGGTGATATACCTGCCCTGATCGTGCTTTGCAGACCAGGTATCAGTGGTCAGATGGACCCTTGCCCCAACACTGTGTGCCAGGGATGCCATGACCTCCTTTTGCACAATAGAGTACAGGTTGGGGATTGCCTTTTGTGAAAAGAAATTTCGGCCGGGTACCTTCCACTGCGGTGTCCCAATAGCTACAAATTTTTTGAAGGCCTCAGACTCCACCAGCTTGTATGGTAAAAGCTGTCAGGCTAATAGTTCCGACAAGCCAGCTGTCAGACGCCGGGCAAGGGGGTGACTCTGTGACATTGGCTTCTTACACTCAAACATGTTCTTGACAGACACCTGACTGTGGGCAGATGAGCAGGAACTGCTCAAGGTGAGAGACGGAGTGGCGGATGGTTGAGAGGGGGCAAGGAGGACAGCAGTGGTTGACGTGAATGAAGATGCTGCACCAGGAGGAGGATGGTGGCTTTGAGCTTGTGTGCTGCTTGTACTCGTCATCATGTGTTGATCCCATAGGCGTTTGTGATGTGCGATCATGTGCCTTCGCAAAGCAGTTGTACCTAGGTGGGTGTTGGATTTCCCATGACTCAGTTTCTTTTGGCGCAGGTTGCAAATGGCATCGCTGTTATCAGAGGCAGACACACAAAAAAAATTCCACACTGCTGAGCTTTGCAATGACGGCATTCTGGTGGTGGCAACAGCATGCGTTGACCCCTGGTGCCAATACATGCTGTCTGACTGTGCCACTAGCTCCTTGCGATGACCTCCCCCTGCTTCCAACTCGTCTCCTCCTCCTCTCTGTCTCTCCATCTGAACTTTCCCCCTGTTCTTCTTCTCTTCGAGCGGGCACCCACGTGACATCCCCGGACACATCGTCATCATCAACCGCTTCACTTGTATCTGACAACTCAGCAAAGGAAGCAGCAGTGGGTACATCATCATCATTACACCATACGTCCATGTGTGTAATGCTGCCTGACTGAGTCATATCCCTTTTATCTACATCCTCTGGCAATAATGGTTGTGCATCACTCATTTCTTCCAACTGATGTGTAAATAACTCCTCTGACAGATCAAGTGAAGCAGCTGTGATGCTAGTGTTGGTGGTGGCGGCATGCGGGCGAGTGGTAACTTGAGAGGTGCCCGAAGCTGAGCTGGAGGAGGATGGTGCGTCAATGTTCCGAGCGGAAGCTGTAGAAGATTGGGTGTTCTGTGTTAGTCAGTCAACTATGTCCTCAGAACTTTTTGAGTTCAGGGTACGTGGCCTCTGAACACTGGGCATTATTCTAGGGCCAAAGGGAATCACAGCACCACGACCAAGACGGCCCCTGCGGGGTGGCCTGCCTCTGCCTGTCATTTTTTTTAGATTAGTTTAGTTGTACTATGCGTGCAAGCTACTGTGCCAACACAATATAAATGAGATGTGGCACTGGCAGGCAGGTGGGCACAGTTTACCCTGTGAGGCAAAGACACCCTGGCAGACAAAAGACTACTATTTAGTATTGCAGTGAATTTTGTTTTTATATCTTATCAACTGTGCCAACGCAATATAGATGAGATGTGGCACTGGCAGGCAGATGGGCACAGTTTACCCTGTGAGGCAAAGACACCCTGGCAGACAAAAGACTACTATTTAGTATTGCAGTGAATTTTGTTTTTATATCTTATCAACTGTGCCAACACAATATAGATGTGGCACTGGCAGGCAGGTGGGCAGAGTTTACACTGTGAGCCTGGGCCCCTTACATTACACAGCACCCCACAGCTCTGGGCCCCTCTACATAGCACCCAGCACCACTGGACCCCTTTATATTACACAGCAGCTTGCACCACTGGGCCCCTTTATATTACACAGCAGCTTGCACCACTGGGCCCATTACATTACACAGCACCCCACAGCTCTGGGCCCCTTTACATAGCACCCTGCACCACTGGACCCCTTTATATTACACAACACCCTGCACCTCTAATCTAACTAAACTATACAGTGTATAAATATATGTACAACTCAAGGGATGTATATATACACACTGTAACATTAACTGACTAGCCTGCCTAACTCCAAAAAATTACACACTCTCTCTCTCTGCATCTCTCTGTAAACCACACAGCACAGATTACAGAGAAAAAAAAAGCAGACTGATTGATTAGCCCTAACACTGGCTGTTTGGGGTACTGTTCTAACAGCAGAGATCAGATGAGTCTTTTAGGACTGGAGTACACTGGCCTAGCTAGCGCTTTCCCTATAAAATCTGCAGCAGCAACACTGTCCCTCCTCTCACTAAGAATGCAGGTTCAGAATGAATCTAAAATGGATGCTGCCCTAGAGGTGGGAGGGTCAGGGAGGGAGGGTATGCTGCTGATTGGCTGGAATGTGTCTGCTGACTGTAAGGTAGAGGGTCAAAGTTTGCTCAATGTTAATTAATAGGAGGCGGGTCGAACATCGCATATGTTCGCCGGCGAACGCGAACAAGCGAAAATCGCCACAAACTATTCGCCGGCGAACTGTTCTGTTCATCTCTAGTGCCTACTTATGGGCTGTGCCATTTCCTGTTCTTATTTTGAGATGTTCTGTTCCTTTTTGGAATGGGTCATCAGGGACTTGTCTGGCCTTTAGTTCTATTTTTCACTATCTGGACGATTTCTTAGTAATGGGCCCTCCGGGGAATCGGTCATGTCTCATTTTATTGGCCACATTGCAGCATATTTTCTAAGTTTTTTGGAGTTCCACTGGAACAAGACAAAACAGAGGGACCGAATACAGTGTTGACATTTTTGGGAATCATCATTGGTACCACTATGATGGAGTGCCGTTTGCCGAGCGATAAGCTCGAGGATCCTTCGTAGGACTGTGGCCGAGGTTGTCCAAAGTTCCAAGGTGCAGTTGAGGGAGTTGCAGTCATTGTTGGGAAAGCTCAACTTTGCATGTTGCTTTACGCCCATGGGGTGAGTGTTTTGTAGACGCTTGGTGGCCGCCACTGTGGGGTTCAGGGTCCTGTATCATTTTGTTTGTCTTATTCAGGAACATCAGGAGGATTTGCAGGTGTGGGACATTTTTTTGGAGCAGTACAATGGCAGGTCTTTTTGGCTGGGGCCTGCGGTTAAGGCGGCGGAACCTGGATCTGTTCACTGACACGGCAGGGTCAGTGGGTTATGCAGCTTACTTCAATGGTCGGTGGTGTATGGACCGATGGCCGGAGTAGTTGTTGGGGTTTGATCTCATTCAGCGAGGTCTTTCTACTGCAGCTTATGTCGATTAAGCCTAAATGCCATTTCTTCTACTACACTTGTGAGTAGGCCTTGTATATATATTTTAATTTATTAAAATCTTTTAACGGTAATACAATAGGCTGGTGTGCCTTTGTTCTCTTTTCTCTTGTTTACCACTAGGACACCCCCATCCTTAAAGGGTAGCAAGGCCAGTGTCTCCGTTGTTGGCATCATCCGTATGGACAATTGACTTTTTTGGATTATCCTCTTGTGCGCAGGAGAATTTGTTCTCTGTGTTTTATGGTACTTGGTACAGTGGCTGGCTTGGCTCTGTGCCTGGTCGCAGTGATTAGGGATTGGGTTGGGTTATGGCCTGATGGGCCTGGTCCCTTTTTGATCCACGAGGATGGGTCGGCTTTGTCTAGGTACCAATTTGTGTCTATGTTAAAAAAATGCTTGGGGGTAGGGGGGTTCTCGCTAAGGGACTATTCTTAATCTTCACATTCATTCAAGATAGGGGCGGCTACAGAGGCGGCATGTTGGGGCTTGAGCGACCAGATCTTTCAGCACATTGGTCGTTGGGAATCTCATCAATTTCAGTTGTATGTCCACCCTCATCTTCTTTAAGGTTAACGGGGAAGGGTGTGTAGATCCCATGCTGATAGGGTCCAGTGGCCAATGGGGTCATATGTCTTGTCTGGTGTTGTCTGTTTATTTGTTTCTGTGAATGACCTTGCGGTTTGGTGGGAACATAAAATTGGGGTATGTGTGTATGGTGTGTTGGGTCTTGTTTTGTTTATGTTCCTTTTGTGTTTTTTGTTTTTTATGCCTGGTGTGCTTGATGCGGATCCTAGGTCATCCTGGGTCATTCCTATGTTCACTGGGGGGGGCTAAGAGGGCTCTGGTTAGGCCGGAAGATAGGCAGCTGGGTTTCTCTTGGGGGGAAAGCCATGGTACGGTGGATTGGGAAACCGGGTATATTGTGGTCTAGAGTGCTACCGGAAATTCAGAGGTACGCTAGAATGGACAGGCCTATTGATGTGCTGCTAGGGCGAAATTACCTCAATATCTGGGCATCCAGGGAACTAATTCGGGATATTAAGTGAGATTTCCTTTGCTTGCGGTCGGCCTTTTCAGATACTGTACTAGTCTGGTCAGATATCATTGGCAGGACAGCTTGTCAAGGGGCTCGGTCTGTTGATCGAATAAACAAGGCCAGGATTAAGGTCAATAAGGCAGTGGCGAGACAGGGTACATTTGCCAGCAGTGGGCATTGACATGTGGTTCATGGGCTCCAGGAGGGTCTCCAGCGGGCCTTGCGGCTGTGGCGGGCAGCCCACACGTGAGGTGTCTCTGGTGGGCGTCTGTGGTAGGGGTCTCTGGTGGTTCGTGAAGGTTGGAATGGTGGAA
Organism: Rana temporaria; assembly: GCF_905171775.1. Lineage (NCBI taxonomy): Eukaryota > Metazoa > Chordata > Amphibia > Anura > Ranidae > Rana > Rana temporaria. The sequence goes on from NC_053491.1 coordinate 342,657,539, forward strand.
AGTATACGATATATGGTATGAAACGTGTTGGGCCTATGTCAGTATGGGTACCTTCCCTATCTGTAAATAATGGGCTATTGGTCATTGGGCTGCATTGGACAAGAAGGTGGCAATAGTTTGTCCCTGAGCTTGTGAGATCACAGCTAGGGGTCAGGATGCCGAGGTGGTGGTGGTACAGCAGATGCAATAGAATACCTTCCTTCATGAACCTCAGACATAGCAGTTAATTTAAAAAAAGTTGGGTTATATATGTTTATATAACAAACAAAAATACTGAACCACCTGGCTCCCTTGTTAGCTGCACTGCTGCTTTTCTTACCAGTCCCTCTGACTGTGTTGTCCAGCTCTGCCGGTCCACTTGGCTCCCTTAGCCTTTAGTCGCAGCATCCTGGCTTCTGGATAGGGGCTCTGACCTCAGGGTGGGACCTCATGTATCTTGGCTCCTGATTGGGGCTCCACTGACCCCTGGATGAGACCTTTTGTCTCCCACACTGGGAGTGGTCTCCAAACTGGGAGCCCTGAGCTAACCTCAGGTTGAGTATATAACGACCCTGCACATCTGTGTACTTTAACCAGTGATGACCCATCCATTAGGGGTGCCCAGGCGCTGCCCCCTGTATCCACGGCCTCCACATCGTATTTAATGCTATATGATTCACGGCTGCTACCCCCTATTCATGCATCTGGCCCCTTTCAGGATGCCGGGCACATGAATTGCAGCGGTGGAGTGTTTTTTTGAAGCATCAGATTAGAGCCAGGCAGACAGCGAGGGGGGGACTTAGACCACAGGCACCTGGTAAAATCCAGACACAGGACTGATAGTTTTAATTCAGAATTACAGAATCCATAAAAAAATGAAAACACAGCTTTATCAGCTCAGAACCTTGCATTAACCCTTAATATGAATCCTGTGTAATATTCTCCTCCATTTTCACAGTGGCAGGGTCTCAGCCTGTAATAATTTATTAGATAGAAGAAGATCCTGGACTGCCGCACTCCTTAAAACGATGTCTTTATTGTACAAATGAAATAAAAAAAAACAACCAAAGCGATGCAGTCAAAATGAAGAGAACAACAGGAAAAAGGTGGCTGACATGTTTCACATCATGTGATGCTTACTCATAGCTGTAATAATCTATAGTGTCCTACAGCTACTTCCTACAGTTTTTATAGGTTTTCCTAATTATTTCTGCAGTTGTCCATGGCAATCCTTGTATATAAGCATTTTTTCTTAACATTCACATTTTGTGCTAAAATGTTTTCTTGCAGGTTGATGTTTGCATAAAGTATATTTGTGCATTAAATCAAAAGAAATGTTAAAATGTATACTTGAGAGCTTAAATGAGAAGGTTTCTATGGTAACGTGAGGTACTGATGACATATTCCTACATGTATTTTAGGATCAGTAATAATTTATTTCACTGTGTAATTCTTTAACAGTCAAACATGAATAGCTATCAAAAGCTTATATATCAAGTACATTATTAATTTTGACAGGACATATAGAACTTTAAAATGTACTTTTAGCCTGGGAGAAAACAGTAATCTGTAAAGGAGGCCGGTAGGGAATCTAAGCATTGCCCTTTTATTTTGTTTCCAGGTTTTAAAGAATTTTGATAGGGTGAATTTGAAACCTGTCTACAGGTCTGTATTTAGATACCAAGAAGCCCTAAGCACAGAAAAATTATGATAATCATTTTCACAAGCTCCCCCCCCTTTTGTAATATGTTTATTTTAGTAAAAACGATTGCCAGAATGAGCTGTCAGAGGCAACATATGTTTTATTTATTGTATAAAAGTACATTTCTCTTGTTCCATCAAGAGAAAGAAGAGGTGATTTCTAGTTTCCTAAATTTTAAAGAGCCCTCTGACTTCTCTCAAAATATATTTAGATTCCACCTTTCCAACTACATTTCTCTTTCTTAAAACTGAACTCCAAGCACAAAATAATTTATTAAAATGTTTTATTCAATAGCCACAAAGCCTATGGATCCAGTGGTGCACAGTTCTGGTCTGAGAGAAAGACTGAATTCAAACCCCACCTCCATTACTACAAAACCTCTCAATTGTGGCAAACATTGTATGCAGTTCAACACCATTATGCATGTTTTATTTTTTTTGCTCTTAAGGTAAGTGTTTTATTTGACATACTACTCCCTTCCAGACTGTTGAACCAATGCTAAAAAAGATGCAACTGTTGCTTGTTTGAGTTGCGGAACACATTAGGTTCATCTTGTTAGTCAAGAACTAACCTGGATTTAGTTAGTGGCTTGGAAAATCAGATCTTTTGCTTTATTTATGTTATACATTTTCTGTACAAAGCCCTCCTGTGTTGAGAATTTGAATGCTGCCTTGCTGAAAAATAATGTAAGACAAACCTGCTTGGACTCTTCCTTGGTATCCCCCTTATATATGCAGGTATAGTCGGCTCTTGAAGGACATGCATCGGAGAACATGAACAGCGTGTTGCTTTATTGCACCATTGTTTCAAAAAGTCAAAGACAGATCAGCCAGCCTGGAGACCTAGCTTTTCTGTACTGTAATTGGGTAAAGTCAACTATAGATGGTTCGAATCTTGCCCAGGTTCAGCAGGGAAACCATCTATGGGCAGGCTTATTGTTCACAAGTCGGTCCGTAGTTTGACTTGGGTTCAATCAGCATGTCGGATTTTTACATTATTGCCAGTGGCTATAGCTGCTAGTAATAATCACTGTGTTTTCCCAGCAGGGACAGCTCCCCGAACCCCCAACCTGGAGGACACAATAGCTCCACACTAGGGATTCCTCCATAAACACTGGTTGTGTTGATGGGGGAATCAAACAATTTTCTTTCCTGCATCCCGTGGTTGCAGGAAAGAAAATCGCTCCATCTATGGCTAGCTTAAACAAGGCCTAGAAGATTTTGCCCCTCCCTCATTTTGTGAGTGGATCCTTGTTTTGCTTCTCTCAATCACACTCTATAGAGAGGATGCAAAAGGCTGATAACAAGTCAAATTCAAATGCGTACACTGCTTGCATGGAAAATAAAATACATTTAATTTTATATTAATTCCCCTTAAAGCTGCATTAAGTTGTGTTTTTTAGACATGCCTTAACCTGCCTGGCGGTCTTCCCGAGTCTGACTCGGGGTTAGATTTTCCTGCTGCGAGCGGAAACCCCGAGTCAGACTCGGGCTTGCCTCGCTAGATCCACAGGCACAAGTTACTTACCTTGTCCCTGGATCCAGCGATGCCACCGCGCTGTGTGAGCGAGTGGAACCTCGCTCGATTCACACAGTGCCTCCGTGTGACGCCGATCTCCGTTCCCTGCGACGGGGACGGAGAACGGCGCCAAATTCAAAAAAGTAAACAAACACCTTACATACAGTATACTGTAATCTTATAGATTACAGTACTGTATGTAAAAAAAACACACCCCCCCTGTCCCTAGTGGTCTGTCCTGTGTCATGCATGTCATTTTATATAATAAAAACGTTTCTTTCTCCCTGCAAACTGTAGATTGTCCATAGCAACCAAAAGTGTCCCTTTATGTCAAAAATAGTTTTAGATCAGCTAAAAAACAGCGATAATAAATTATAATCACTTGCAGAATTGTGTGATAGCGATTTGTGGGGAAATTCGTCATAAAAAAAAAAATAATGACAGCAACAATTCTGCAACTGAGCAAATTTCAGTGATTTTGATTTGATTACATTATTGAATAATTTTTATTATAATTATATTATTATTTGTTATAATTATTTATAATTATTTATTATATTATAATTTATAATTTTGTTTTTAAAAAAATGTCATACCTGGGATGCCTATTAGAATCTTGTTTGGTCAGATTTAAGTGAGTTATTTCTAAAAATTACAGACCTACAATATAAAACGCCAAATTTCCTTGCAAATAATGGTACCGCTTTTAGCATGTTTTTTCTGACAGAATCATACCGCCAGGGAGGTTAAGTTAAACTTTAAATTCAGCACAAAGTATAGATACAGTGGGGATCGAAAGTTTGGGCACTCAAGGTAAAAATTTGTATTAATGTGCATAACAAAGCCAAGGAAAGATGGAAAAATCTCCAAAAGGCATCAAATTACAGATTAGACATTCTTATAATATGTCAAAAAAAGTTAGATTTTATTTCCATCATTTACACTTTCGAAATTACAGAAAACAAAAAAATGGCGTCTGCAAAAGTTTGGGCACCCTGCAGAATTTATAGCATGCACTGCCCCCTTTGCAAAGCTGAGACCTGCCAGTGTCATGGATTGTTCTCAATAATCGTCTGGGAAGACCAGGTGATGTCAGTCTCAAAGGTTTTAAATGCCCAGACTCATCTGACCTTGCCCCAACAATCAGCACCATGGGTTCTTCTAAGCAGTTGTCTAGAAAACTGAAACTGAAAATAGTTGACTCTCACAAAGCTGGAGAAGGCTATAAAAAGATAGCAACGCGTTTTCAGATGTCAATATCCTCTGTTGGGAATGTAATTAAGAAATGGCAGTCATCAGGAACAGTGGAATTTAAAGCAAGATCTGGAAGACCAAGAAAAATATCAGACAGAAAAGCTTGCAGGATTGTGAGAAAAGCAATTCAAAACCCACGTTTGACTGCACGATCCCTCCAGAAAGATCTGGCAGACACTCGAGTTGTGGTACACTATTCCACTATAAAGAAATACAAATATGGTCTTCATGGAAGAGTCATCAGAAGACAACCTCTTCTACGTCCTCACCACAAAAATCAGCTTTTGAACTTTGCAAATGAACATATAGACAAGCCTGATGCATTTTGGAAACAAGTTCTGTTGACCGATGAGGTTAAAATAGAACTTTTTGGCGGAATGAGTAAAAGTACGTTTGGAGAAGAAAGGGCACAGAATTTAATGAAAATAACCTCTGTCCAACTGTTAAGCATGGGGGTGGATCAATCATGCTTTGGGGTTGTATTGCAGCCGGTGGCTCAGGGAACATTTCACGAGTAGAAGGAAAACTGGATTCAATAAAATTTCAGCAAATTTTGGATGGTAACTTGATGCCATCTGTGAAAAAGCTGAAGTTAAAGAGATGATGACTTCTACAAATGGATAATGATCCTAAACACACCTCAAGATCCACGGGGATTACATCAAGAGGCGTAAACTGAAGGTTTTGCCATGGCCTTCACAATCTCCTGAACTCAACATAATTGAAAATCTATGGATAGACCTTAAAAGAGCAGTGCGTGACAGACAGCCCAGAAATCTCAAAGAACTGGAAGACTTTTGTAAGGAAGATGGGCAAAGATACCTCAAACAAGAATTGAAAGACTCTTGGCTTGCTACAAAAAGCGCTTACAAGCTGTGATACTTGCCAAAGGGGGCAGTACAAGATATTAACTCTGCAGGGTGCCCAAACTTTTGCAGACGCCATTTATTTGTGTTTTCTGTAATTTTGAAAGTGTAAATGATGGAAATAAAATCAAACTTTTTGACACATTATAAGAATGTCTAATCTGTAATTTGATGCCTTTTGGAGATTTTTCCATCTTTCCTTGGCTTCGTTATGCACATTAATACAAATTTTTACCTGGGGTGCCCAAACTTTCGATCCCCACTATAATAATCTGAAATTTTGTTCCAGAAAACAAGGCTTGTCACTTCACTAAACCTATTCTGTAAGAGAAATCTTACTGGCGCTTGTTATACATAATAATGTCCCTTTGATTATTTGTGCCCATAATGAAGTCTCTGGGGCTGGTTTAATATATCATCTGCAGTTCTGAGCTCTGGTTCAATTGTATCTGCTATTCAGATCAATGTTCGTTAAAGCTGTGATGCACCATGCTGGAATCTATTGAAGAACTGCACAGCCTGCTTGTGCCTTTATTTCTGCTCTGACCATCCACATCACTTGCTTTCTCTTGGGTGATTTTTAGCAACACAGAATTGTGGTAAGAGCTCAGAGTTATGAAGAATTGTGAAAAATTGTCCAGCAGTTTATTTTCAACAGTTTTACATCTCTTAGTAGAGAATAAAATATTTAATTTTTAGTATTTCAAGACCAGTCACGGTCCTACAAATATTGAATCTTCTGATAAATATGAAATGTTATTTAAAAAAATCTGCGCAAATAAAGTGAACCTGTGCTTTGTTGTTGCCAAAGTCAACATTTTGTTGTATAAATAAGTGCAGGCAGTTTGGTTTGTGCAGACTGATTGGTTAAAAGGAGGGGGCATTAAAGACTTTTGCTCAAGTCATATTTAAAGTTAAACTTACAGCAAGATTAATTTAAAATAAAAAAGTAAATTTAATTACAGATTTGGATTTTTTACAGACGACAAAACCCATACGATGCTTTAGCATGTGTAGCACTGCCTCTGGAGGAGATGCCAGATGACTGAATCCTTCTGCTTGGAGAGGTGATAGTCTACTGACTGGAATGGTACCAGCTGATTGGAGAAAAGCCAATGTAGCACTAATATTTAAAAAGGGCCCAAAATATATCCCTGGGAATTACAGACCATATACACTGTACAAGCTTTTAGTAATGAGAACGGTATCATTAGTAGTGTTGCTCACGAATATTCGTATTGCGAATATTCGGCTCGAATATGGCATATTCGAGTATTTGCGAATATATCGAATTTCGCGGCCAATATTCGCTATTCCGAATATTCGCATTTTTTAAATTTTATTTTTAAAACAGATCACATCCTAATGATCTCCATCAACGTCTAAAAGCATTGCTGGTATGATTAGAGACACTGGGCCGAGTAGCTGAAGCGATCATTTTATATTGCCGAATATTCGCAATGCGAATATTCGGCAATAGGAATATTGCACGATTATTTTCTCCGCCCTTCTTTTGCATCAGAGTTCTCCTACCACAGTTGTTAAAATTTCGCTATCATTTTCGCATCCGCATTAGCGCAATTTCGCAATATTGTTTTTGGATAAAATGTCACGAATATTCGATTTCAGAATATTAGCGGATACTTTCTCCGCCCTTCTTTTGCATCGGAGCCAATCAGAGTTCTCCTACCACAGTTGTCGAAATTCCGCAATTATTTTCGCATTCGCAATAGCGAAATTTCGCAAAAATTTAATTTGGATAAAATATCACGAATATTCGATTTTAGCGAATATTTCTCGAATATTCGGCTATATATTCGTGATATATCGCAAAATCGAATATGGCGTATTCCGCTCAACACTAATCATTAGCAGTAATCAGCATGGATTTGTGAAGAATCATTCTTGCCAAACCAATCTATTAACCTTCTATGAGGAGGTGAGTTGCTATCTAGATAAAGGAAGGCCCGTAGACGTGGTTATCTGCATTTTGCAAAAGCATTTGACACAGTTCTTCATAAACGTTTACTGTACAAAATAAGGTCCATGGTGTGGACCATAGGGTGAGTACATGGAGTAAAAACTGGCTACAAGGGCAAGTTCAGAGGGTGGTGATAAATGGGGAGTACTCAGAATGGTCAGGGGTGGGTAGTGGGATCCCCCAGGGTTCTGTGCTGGGACCAATCCTGTTTAATTTGTTCATAAACGACCTGGAGGATGGGGTAAACAGTTCAATCTCTGTATTTGCGGACAATACTAAGCTAAGCAGGGCTTAAATATGGCTTAAATCAGACATGGCTTAAATCAAAAAGTTCATGGAAGGAGTAAAAGTTCAAGGTTCAAGACAAACAAGTTTAAAGGCAGGATCAATCAAGGAATTGTCTAGATAACTGTCCAGCATTCCAGGTGGCTCAGCAAGCCGAGTCCTTGCCAGACACAGCAGAGGTCCCAGTTTCAAATCCAGGCAATGACACCGAAACAGTGCATCAGGTCTCTGAAAAAGAGGATCTCTTGAACAGCAGTACAGTCCTTGTGACTAGCACTATCTGAGGCAGCTCTACACTGACTGGTCCCCTGTGCAGCTCCAACCAAGTCCCAGATTGTGACAATATAGTCAGTACACAGTTAGGGACCAGTAATGTGGTTATAAGTTGTCAGGGAAGAAGTAAATCGTGCATTGTGATGTAAAATAGGTTTCCTGAACTAACAATGACATGTATATTAATAAAAAATTAAGGACAGCTTGTTCTCAGAAATCGATGCTAAAGCTGTAGAACGAATGCATTAGACAGCATTTTTTAAGTCATAAACAAAACATGAATTGTAAGGTTATACGCAGTTTGGGGTATGTAAGGAACCATGCGTCATCACAGGAACAATATCCCACAGGAATCTTCTGACTCACCTCTCTTGTGTTTTTTATGTACTGTTTTTTAGAAAAATTCGTGTTTATGCCCAGAACATCTAAGTGTTTTGTGTTCTTAGAGGAAGATCAGATGTTCATGAAACGAGAATGAACAGGGAACATCATTCAGAGATATCTCGGAGCTGTCTGTGACTTCCGAAAAGCTTGGGGGAATAGATTGTTTTTGGTTAGTTTTTCTATTCTAGATATAAGAGGACTCCGCATATAAAGAAAACTCACTGAACCAGACCTTTGCTTAAGTGTCATGTTCTTAATATGTCTTTACTGAGACTTCTTTTGTGACAGCTTAACAAGTCTGTGCTGTTCAACATACCATTGAAGTTTCTTTTCAATTTTTTTCCCAAGCACTGAATGCATTTTACATTTCCACAATATAACTGTATACATTCTTAGACTTGTCTTTCATTACATTTTCTACTTTTCTCTTTTTTGCTAAAAATAAATAATATAGTTCTGTCTGTAGTCTTTGGCCAACATATCTTTCTCTCTGATCTAACTCATATGTGTGGGACTTAAAGAGTAACTCCACTTTTGTTGAGAAAAAAACATTCCCCTCTGGATGATCTATGTACATTACAAGGATTTTAACAATTTTATTGCAGATTCCTACCTTTTGCTATTTTGACTAACTCCTTTGAGTGTAAGTCCATGTGGTAAGTGAATCTAATAGTAGTAGTTTTCATAATGATCAATCAGCTGCTGCACCTGCAGGACTCAAATTAGGAAAATTGCTGGGTCTGCAATGCGATTTCCTATCTGAGTATTTCACCAAAGATTTCATTTTTGTTGCAGAGGATGCCTGAAATCTGACTTGAATCTTACTGCAGATTTCTGGGAAAATCAGTAAGCCAATAACACAAGCAGGAAATTATGTTTCTGGGGGGTGGTCAGTACACATGCTGTCTAAAGAACACATTCAGGTAGCCATATTGCATTGCATTTTACGGAAAATTACAGAGCTGCAGATTAAAAAGGAAAGGTAATTTTTAATAACATTCAAATCACATTATGACTTGAGTCACAATTGTATATGCTAGCTGGCCGCTGCGTCCTTAACAATCGATGAGTCATCAGCTGTCAGCAGGCTTCCCAGCTGACAGCTGAATATAAAATTCTATTAAAGTGTATTACACACAAAACACAGAAAAAAAGTCCCAAACCCTTTTCAAAAATGCACCAGCAACAAAATGCATAGATGTGAATGTATACCATAGGAAATCATGTTAAATGGACTGTATTGCGTTTCTGCAAACTGCAAAATGCACTAAAAACGCATAGGTATGAACCTAGGGTAAGGGTACATTCACACTGAACACGGGTCAGTCATCTGCTGCTATACTAAACCACTTCCCAGCCCCTCAGATCAAAAACAAACAGGCCTAACTCATAGCTAAGCCTGCCTAAATTTACCTGCACTGGCTGCAACAAAAAAACACAATACTCTAGCATCCTACCTACCTAAGGTAGAGGGTGCTACAATAGTGAGAAAGTTACAAAGCGGGGGGGATATGGTGGTATGCTGCTTTTTCTTTGGTATTGGTTCTTTTACCAGTGTCTTAGTAAATTGGGAGGTCAGAAATTATACATTTTTGAGCTGTACTCGAGTCAGTGGGGTGCAGCTGCAGACAAGGGTAGATCTTAGTCAAGCTTTTTGGCAAGCCGAAACCAAAGACCCCTCTCATAACCAGCAGTTGTTATGTTTTTTTGGGGTATTGTTATTTTGTTTTTGTGGATAAAAAGGGGTTGCTATAGGGTTATGGGAAATTGTATTATGGGTGGGGACTTCTATAAAGGTATTCAAACTTTGAGGGTAGAACATACTCACACAATTATGATGAAAAAAGGAAATAGGGGGGTTAAGAGAAGAGACGGTTAGCATGTCAATTCTGGACCTTCTTCAACCCCAGAGGAGGACAAAAGTAAAGAGAGAGAAAAAGGGAAAGGGGAAGGGGGAAGCGTGGGAAGTTGAGGTGGATGGACAAGAGGGGGGACCTAAGTGGTTAGGAGGTGTCAATGTTTAAATAGGAATAATGAGTCAGGGCAAAAAGTAGGCAGAAAATAAGACATGATCCATGTGTAGCATCCTCCCAGGTAGACTGCTAGGGAAGATAGATATATTTAGTTCTGTTGTGGTTTCCCCCTGTTTTCTGGAGGCTTCCAGAATATAGTGGGTGTGAAAATCAGATGGACAGCCTTAATATTCATGTGGTTCTAGCCAACCCCTGCGAGGAGGTGCTCAGAAGGTGGCCTAGAAAGTGCATAAATAGTTTTGAGCTTCAGAAAGCAGAGAGGTTCTAAGACTGGGCAGCTCAGCTAAAGATTGGGCCAGATTCTTGTAGATCGGCGTTAAACTATGCGGCCATAACGTATCTCGTTTACGTTACGCGGCTGCAAGTTTTACGGGCAAGTGCTTGATTCACAAAGCACTTGCCTGTAAAGTTGCGGCGGCATAGCGTAAATTCTCCGGTGCAAGCCCGCCTAATTCAAATGATCCAGGTAGGGGGCGTGGATCATTTAAATTAGGCGCGTTCCCGCGCCGATTGTACTGCGCATGCCCCGTCCCTAAAATTTCCCGACGTGCATTGCGCTAAATGATGTCACAAGGACGTCATTGGTTTCGACGTTAATGTAAATGGCATCCAGCGCTATTCACGGACGACTTACGCAAACGACGTACTTTTTTAAATTTCGACGCGGGAACGACGGCCATACTTAACATTGGTTGCCCCTCATATAGCAGGGGCAACTTTACGCGTCGCAAAAGCTACGTAAACGTCGTAAATTCACTGCGTCGACCGCGCGTAAGTTCGGGAATCTCGCGTAAATAGCTAATTTGCATAGACGACGGGGAAAACGACGTCGGCGACACCTAGCGGCGGGAAAAAAATGCATCTAAGATCTGACAGCGTAAGAGCCTTACGCCTGTCAGATCTAATGGATATCTATGCGTAACTGATTCTAAGAATCAGTCGCATAGATACGCCGAGCCAGATTAGGACTTACGACGGCGCAAATGGCGTTGCGCCATCGTAAGCCCTTTGAGAATCTGGCCCATTCTGTCTAACTTTCATAGATGTCCCAGCTATGCATAGCTGTGGGCATATAATGCTACAAATTCTCTTGAAGCTAAAAGAGGGGTTTAACTGAGGATCCAGTCTGGAAGATGCACTTAGGATACTGCTTACTGAGACTGGATGGAAACATCCAGGTACCCAGAGACACTGTGGCCCGGATTCTTAAAGCACTTACGCCGACGTATCTACTGATACGCCGCGTAAGTGCAGGGATGCGCCGTCGTATCTTTGCGCCTGATTCTGCTATTAAGATACGCCTGAATTTTGTCTCCATCCGAACGACGTAAGTCTCCTACGCCGTCGTATCTTGGGCGCATATTTATGCTGGTCGCAAGGGGCGCTTCCATTGTTTTACACGTCGAATATGCAAATGAGCGAGATACGCCGATTTATGAACGTACTTGCGCCCGTCGCTGTAATCTACGCCGTTTACGTAAGGCGTAGTCCGGCGTAAAGTTATTCCACCTATAGGAGGCACATCCCATGCAAAGGTATGGACGACGGAACAGCCGTTGGATTTAACGTCGTTTACGTAAGTCGTACGTGAATGGTGCTGGGCGTAGGTTACGTTCACATCGTAGGCATTGAGCCGTCGTATCTTAGGGAGTAAATTTGACGTGATTCTAAGCATGCGCGCGCATGCGCCGTTCGTTTAGCCCTTCATTTGCATGGGGTCACGGTTAATTTAAATGTATCACGCCCACTACCTTCCTACTTTGAATTAGGCGGGCTTACGCCAGCCAATTTACACTACGCTGGCGCAACGTAGGGAGCGAGTGCTTTGTGAATACTGCTCTTGCCTCTCAGAGTTACGTCGGCGTAGCGCATATGAGATGCGCTACGCCGGCACAAAGATGCACCGATCTACCTGAATCTGGGCCTGTGAGTACAGAACTGAATAGACAATCCTAGTGACTGTGTTGCTGCTGTTAATCCTGGTGCACTAATATTAAGGCTTGCCTTAAAGCGGAGTTCCACCCACTTTTTGACTGCATTGGGCAATTGTATTTATTTATTTCGCTTTGCTTACCCTGTTTCCAAGGTTTTCCTTTCTCTCTTCTGGTTTCTCCCCTCTGCGGCGATGTATGTAATATCCTGTGGAGCACTGGCTCCTGGCAGATGTGTTTCGTGATTCCCAGGAGTCAGTGGGAATCGCCACCTCTTAGCATCGCGCTGCGCCCCACTGTATCCCAGAACAGAGTCCTAGTGGGCTTCACATGCCCAAAATGAAGATGGAAACGCTCAGGAAGATGAAATCTAAGGTAAGTACATTCTAAAAAACATGTACACGAAAGGGGATTGAATTGGAGACATGATTTTATGTATATTATGTAGACTAGCAGAGGGGATGCCTAAAAAGAGAAAAAATAAAATATGTGGTCGGAACTCCGCTTTAAGTAACACTACTTATGTTGTCCCAGTGCTGTCCATTTTATGTCCTATGGCTGAAAGGACTGTTTTGAAAAGTAGCAGCAGAGAGAAGAGTGTCCTCACATTTCTGTTCACTATTTTGGAGTATCCCACAGTTTCCCTATGCTCCATCCAGGTTAATATGTAACTTTAAAAAGGCAACTCCTAGATTGTTTACTGAGCCAGAAGAGTGAATGTCGTGGCACATATCTGGGAGAAGAACCTGGGACAAAATCAACAGCCCCTGTGGGGGTGAGCACTACACATGGTTCTCACACCTTCTGGAATTTCCCCATTGTATCGTTTTGCTTAGCAATGAGCTTTATAAGAATAATTGTACATTTTTTAAATCTCTTTTGCAGTATTTCAATACTACGTTGGGTCCCATGAACTACGGCTTTAAAAACAGATTTTTTCCACACTGGAATACATCTCTACTTCTATTGCTTGTTTGTTTGATTTACTGGCCTGTTGACCATTATAATTGAAAGTGAAAATAAATGAAAATCACACACTTTACGTTGTCCCCAGAAAAATAATCTTCCCATGGGGACACTAGTTTTTCCCTAATTCGTAGGAATTTCCTCTCACTTTCTGTTTGGCTACAGGCAGGGCAGGACTTAGGGTGGTGGGGGCCCCTGGGCTTGAGTGTTAAAGGGGCCCCCTGGAGCCGTGAATCGGGGGGGGGGGTCGAAGATGTTGAGAGAGGGGGGATCATAGGACCGGGGGGGGGGGGTGCATTAAAGTTGTTGAGCGGCGGGGGGGGGGATTTAAGTTGTTGAGCAGGGGGGCGCATTAATGTTGTTGAGCGGGTGGGGGCTGCTGTCAGCTCTCTTCCCTTCAGCAGACATCCACACACCGCTCCGGTTCCTCCTGAGGGGATTTTGCAGTTGTTGAGCGAGGGGGAGTGCCTCACACCTGTGCCGACAGCCGGGGCCACAGACTGTCATTAGCCCGGCTGTCGGCTTTCTTCCCTTCAGCAGCCACAGCCCTCCACACACCGCTTCGGTTCCTCCTGCTTCCGTGCTGCCTCCTCTTGCAGTGCGGAAAAATTAACCCTTTCGTGGGACTGCGGGAAGAAGCTGTCTGTGCGGGAAAGTCCAGCAGAATCTGTGCGTGTTGGGAGGTATGCGCAGGGCCGCCATCAGGAATTTTGGGGCCCCTTACTAGGGTTGCCACCTGTCCAGGAATCACCCGGACAGTTCGGGTTTGGGATCTTGTGTTCGGGTTTCAGTCTGCCTGAAACCCGGACACATTATTAATACTGGGCTGTGGCTCCCCAGGTAACTGAGGTAGTCACACAAAAATCTGTTGCCATTCGGGAGATGCGGGTCGCTGTCTGGGGGCAGGTTTGGCATCACTGAGGGGGAGCCATGATGTCAGCAAGAGCAGTTTGGCTACACCCACTGTTTGCCGCAGCGCGCTGCATTACCACTCTCCTTGAGGCAACCAAAGTTGCCCCGGGTCTTTTATAATCCTATTGTGTATACTACGAAAAAAATGTGCCCTGTGCCGCTAAAGTGTTCGGGTTTGGCTTGAAGAAAAGGTGGCAACTCTACCCCTTAGGCCTTGTACACACGACGGGACATGTCCGATGAAAACATCAGTTTTCATCGGACATGTCCGCTGGCGGATTTTGGTCTGATGGCTGTACACACCATCAGACCAAATTTCCCGCGGACAGCGAACGCGGTGACATGGCCGCGCCGTTGCCGTGACGATGCCGTGACGATGACGTGGCGACGTGCGCGACCCTGGAAGGTCAATGCTTCCACGCTTGCGTCGAATCACTTCGACGCATGCGAGGGCTTTCGGCCGAGCATGCTAAGAAACATTTGTCCGCTGGAAACCTGTCCGATCCGCCGGAAAATTGTCCGGTCGGCCGTACAGACGACCGAACATGTCCGCGGAAACTGGTCCGCGGACCAGTTTCAGCAGAAATGTTCGGTCGTGTCTACGAGGCCTAACACAGCTTAAGGCATGGGCCCCCTGGAGCAGGTAACCGGAGGGGGGGGTGCTGCCGCCTGAAATTGAGAAGTGGGGGGGGCCTTTACAAAAAAAAGAAGAAATAAAGAAAAAAAAAAATATATATATATATAAAAAAAAGGGGGTAGCCATCCAGGGGCCCTGGGGACCTCTGGGCCCTTTAATAAAAAGAAAAAAGAAACCTCTGGGCCCTTTAATAAAAAAATAAAAAATAAAAAAAAAATAAACATTTATAAAAAATAAATAAAAAAGGGGGGGTTGCCACATGGGGCCCTGGGGACCTCTGAGCCCTTTAAAGTGGAGTTTCCATCCCAATTTTTTTTTTCATTATTGTGCTCATTAGACCTAAAAAAGTTAAAAAAATATAAAAAAAATGTTTTTACTCATCTGGAAATGCCTGTTACTAAGCGGTCCTACGAAATCTGCCTTTGAAATCACCTATGATTCTGACATCATCTCCCTCTAATGCTCCTGGGAAATGTGTGTCAGAATTTCCCAGGATGCAGTGCACTGTCCAATTATCACTCCCCATCCAAGACTTCCAGGAAGTAAATGCTTGTAGGCTTCACAATGCCCACAAGCAAAATGCCAACGGTGTAGACATAGTTTTATAATCTATCTTTTTTGAATATCTATGCTGATCGGCGGCGGATTGTAAAATAGTAAGTGACAGGATTTATATTATAAAAATGCAGGATGAAAGGACATACATTTACAAAATGCTAATTGTGGTTGGAACTCCGCTTTAATAAAAAAAATATATATATAAAAAAAAAATGTAAATTTCTTTATAAAAAAAAAGAAAAAGGGGGTTGCCATCCGGGGGCCCTGGAGACCTCTGGGCCCTTTAATAATATTAATAATAATAATAATAATAATAATACAATTATATATATATATATATATATATATAAAAACATTTTTTTTAATAAAAAATAAATAAAAAAAGGGGGGTTGCCGTCCGGCGCCCGGGGGGCCTCCGGACCCCTAAAAAAAAAAAAAAAAAAAAGTGCCCAGTCAAGCCCAATGGTAAGTCCGGCCCTGGCTACAGGACAGGAAGTAAAGTGTAATCTCTGCAATCAGACACAGATGAGAAAAATATCTGGGGTTATAATCCTCCCTTATTCTATCCAAAATAATAAAAACAAAATTGCCTAAAGTTCTACTTTAAGGTTTGGATAGAGTAAGCAAATATTAAAACCCCTGTTAGGCCTGGTTCACACCTATGCGCAGAAAGGCGCTACACTCCATTTAACATGATTTCCAATGGGACACGTTCACATCTAAGCTTTTTTCAGCCACTGCGTTTTTTGGAAAGGATCAGGTCATTTTTTTAAATGCAAAAAGGTGCATTTTTCATTCAATAGACCTCAACGGAGATGCTGCAGAAAAGCATGTAGTGCTTTTTTTGACACGCTTTTGATGTATTTTTGATGCATTGTGTGTTTCTTAATCTACTCCAATAACAAATTGGACAAAAAAAGCATAACAAATGCAAAACGCATCAAAAAAAGGTGTGCTAAAACATAAAAGCGCACCACAAAAAGCACTGCAGATAAGAATAAAAAAACAAACTGCATAGGCGTGAACCAGGCCGTAAGTTTTTTTTTGCTGTCTGGGTCCCTGCCAAATGTATTCACTATTTTTACTTATCCTGGAAACTATTGTCACTGAATCTTAAAATGATGGAAAAGCCTTTTAGTTGGTGATAAATTATGAGAATGAAATTACCCTCACTTTGTAGAGATGCAATGTTCCTTCCGGCTGCATCACAGGGGCAGGAAGTAGGGTGACCACGTGTCCCATTTTGCAGGTCTGTCCCGGGCACCTTCATTCCGGGACAATACAGTGTCCCGGAATGAAACTGACACACCCACCCCCCAAGCCAAACGAATGCCCCCAAAAAAGACTCCCACATCACTGCTTTACTCACTGAATAAATGGTGTATTACATGCTGTTCATACTATGAGATTCATTTTCTGTATTCTGCAAAAAAAATGGTTTATCCTGTTGCTCTCTATCTCCACCTTCTGTCCAGTCCCCAATTCGGTTAGGTATTTTGCATCTGTGGTGGTAACTCTGCACAGTTTTCAGTGCTGAGCATTTTCTCTATATCACTTCTGAGTAGCCCATGTGACTATAGAGTCACACATGTGGGCATATATAAACAGTGGTAAATGACAGCCCACTCCCTCTCTCCTCCTCTATGCCAACTAAACTGATAAGTACAATAGGGGTGGGATATTACATGTAAATTAATGGAGGCTTCACCTCTCTCTTATTATAAGATACAGGCTGGAGAGGCGTGACACAGCCTGTGACTGTCAAAAATCTGCTGCCATGTAATTGCCAAAAATTAATAAAAATTTGATTTTAAATATCACAATTTAAAACAGCATATTGAAGGTAATTATTTATTTTTACTCTGTATTTCAAAGTGTCTTTTTTATTTTGAACATATGACCAGCAACTATGACTTGAAACTCCTCCTGCTTAGGATTCCCTGCAGATAGGCTGGGAATGAGCTGGGTCATGTGACAGCTGTATATCTAATAGGAAAAGGGAACTTTTTTCATGAAATAATTACAGTGTTATCATCCACATACACAAATAGAAAGGGACAATGTAAACTAAACAGTAGGGGTTATATACTAAAGGAAAATCCAAGTGAACTTGTAGTGCAAAGCGTAAGTGCAGTCGCTGTAGATCCAAAGGGGTACATGCAAGGAAAATAAAAAAACAACATTTTAGCTTGCACATGATTGGATGATAAAATCAGCAGAGCTTCCCCTCATTTTATATCTACCCCTCAGATCTACAGCGACTGCACTTCCAAGTGCACTTGCATTGTATTTTCTATGCATACTAGCTCATTATGCCTTTGCCTTGCAAGTGGTGTTTTTTTTTCTTTTTTTTATGCCTGGGTTTACTTCCTCTTGAAGATCTTCCTCGCCTATGATAGTGGGGTCTACTTAATTATTCAGGATCAAAACAGCCATAATATTACTGCCACACACTCTAAAAACAGGTATTGAATACATTATGTTGCTTATGTTTATCCTGGAAAAAAAAGATGACTAGGAATAGAGAAAACACACGCTTGCATAGTCCATCTAAGCTGTATCTGAGAAATCCAGCTTTATTTTTCACTTGCTGAGTGTTGACATCGAGCAGCAAGCCGCGCAGCACAATAGGGATAATTAGAGCAGCTGTGTCTGTTAGCGGCTGCCTTTACAAGAGAAATTGCTACATTTAATGTGAAATATTAATATTAAACGAGGGAGAAAAATTTTGATTTTCTGTAGAGTTTCAGTATTAATTATTAGAGTTACACTGAACCAGAATGGGAATCAAGGAAATGGACTAGTCCTTAAAGAAGTAGTCTAGCCAGAATACTTTAGATCTGGGAAAGAGCGTGGATGGGTTATAAATGGTTTAATGCTGTCTGTGTCCCTGTAGTAGGAATCTTCATCTCTTCCTGTCCCAAGTGACACTAGTATCAGGGTAGGAAACATTGAGAAAGCTCATCAATTTGTTGAAAATAGATGTACTGTAGACTTTTCAATCTTTTTTAATCTGAAACTTTCATTAAAAGAAAATGTGGTGATCCTGTCATTAAGGGCATGTTCAGGCCCTTCCACGCTGTCTCCTAGTCGTGCTCCTACATTGTAACTCATGTCACATGTGCTCCAGATTCTCACTACAAGTGGCCATCCTGACACAATTGCACTAGCATGATGCATCTATTGTCCCCGTAAGGAAGCCGGTCCAGGAGCTGCAGCACATACATGTACATTGAGGAGGAGATCAGCTGAAACAAGATGAAAAAAAAAAACATTTATGTTGTTTTCCCTATTTTAATTAATTATGGACATTGTGCACACGCCCCCCTCATTGAAGAAGCCCTAACTTTTTGACCCATTGCCGATTCCCCTTACACTTGCCAGCAATTTTCAGCTGTCAAAATGACAGATAGGAATTTCTGTTTAAATACAAGTTCCTTACACACTTCTGAACAATGTTTATAGGGGAGATGGAGAAATACTAAAATTATTACTTTTGGATCTTCTCTGTTTTATTAATCTGCAGATAAAACAGATTAACTTTGATGTGCATATGATGTCAGTTATAGCAACCTAACAAGTAAAAAAAAGTTTTTTGTTTTTCTTTGTTTCTACTTAACCCCTTAATAACCCCTAGTTTATCATAATTAATCCTAATTATAGTCTTCTTACACTTCTAATATTATGTTTCTGATTATTATTATTTTTTTACTAACCATTAATAATAATTATTATTATTATTATTATTATTATTATTATTATTATTATTATTATTATTATTTTTACACATTTATTTTTTTCAGTGTCACAACGAGCACAACATGAAAAACAAAAGCATTTATTTATTTTTGTAAATACATTTGCAATGCATTGTAGCCAAATTAAATTGTTTGTATTTTAAACAGGACAAATTATTGAATATAATGTATATATTTTATCTGCATGCACCGATTTTTTTTTAATTCACTGACACTGAAAAATTAGAAAAAAAATAACTTTTTTTGTCAATAGAGCAATAGTCTATAGTTCAAAAAATCGATTTGCAAGAAAAGAGTCAGGACTGGAATCAATATAAGTTTTAAGTCATATTAATGTGTTGAATACTGTTGCTCTAGAACAGGGGTCGCCAAACTTTTTAAACAAAGGGCCAACTTACTGTCCTTAAAGCGGGGGTTCACCCTAAATTTTTTTTATTTTTTTCTACCATGTCATCCAGCATACTAGCGCGAGCTACAGTATGCCTTTATTTTATTTTTTTGCGCCGTACTCACAGTTTAATCCCGTAGTTAAGTTTCAGACTCCCCGCGAGGAGTAGGCGTTCCTATGCAGAGGGGAACATGATTGACGGCCGGCTATGGCGCGTCACGCTTCCCGAAAATAGCCGAAATAGGACTTGGCTCTTCACGGCGCCTGCGCAGTCAGCTCCTAGTCTGTGCGCAGGTGCCATATAGCGCCGTGAAGAGCCGAGTCCTACTCCGGCTATTTTCGGGAAGCGTGACGCGCCATAGCCGGCCGTCAATCATGTTCCCTCTGCATAGGAACGCCCATTCCCCGCGGGGAGTCTGAAATTTAACTACGGGATTAAACTGTGAGTACGGCGCAAAAAATAAAAATAAAGGCATACTGTAGCTCACGCTAGTATGCTGGATTTTATGGTAGAAACTTGTTATTTAGGGTGAACCACCGCTTTAAGACTTTAGATGGAGCTAGAGTGGGCAGTGGGAGGAAATGTCCCAGCATCAGTGAGAATAAACAATGTCTCTGGCTTGGTGGTAAGTGAGAGTAAGAAATTATATAGTGCCTGTATTCAGTAAAAGGAGGAATACCCAGGATTAATAGTAGTGGGAGGAATGGTGCGCCATAATTGGTATTAGTGGAAGGAATAGTGTCCTAGACTCCCATCATTGGTATTAGTGGGAGGAATAGTGTCCCATCATTGGTGTCAGGAGGAGGGGCCGGGATATTTCCCCATCATCGGTATCACTGGGAGGAATAGTGCCCCATTATTGGTATCAGTGTGGAGAATAGTGTCCCATCTTTGATTCTCCACTGTTGGTATCAGTGGAAGGAATGGTGCCTTCAATGGAAGGAATAGTCTTCCAAGGGCTGGGTAAAGACAAGCGAAGAGCCGCATTCAGCCCATGGGCCGCAGTTTGGAGACCACTGCTCTAGAAAATACATTACAGTAAACATAAATCCTTAATCAATTACATTTGGTTTGCTAAACTATGTATCCTAAACATTTGCCATGCTTTTTTCATAAAATCTTAACCTTTTTGTGTTCTTTGTATCTCCATTTTTCTGATCTCCTAAAGCCTCTTTACAGCCTACATACATGCACCCTACAATAGCTCCATGGCATTCCTCAGGCTGGGTTTACTGATGATGGTATCAACAGTGGACCATGCCTGTGTAATTCATTTTGAAATGGCCATTTCTAGTCTCAGTAAAAGCCCCAAAGCAACAAATTAGGAGAAGACACGGAAAGAGCATTGTTACTAATTTACAGGAAGTAACTAAGGATGTACCTTCATGGCAAGACCACCAAACATTATATATTCATTTATTAAAAGCTGTTTTAACATATTGGAAATGGCTTTTTAAAACACATTTACATGTGTTTACAAAGGCTATATGAGATTTTAGTCTATTTAAAGATGCAGCAACTATGACAAAGTAGAAAACATCTTGAACAGGAATTGCACTCAGAATTTCCATCAGCAGCTGGCATCCAAAAACAAGGATTAAGGAGAGAATCTTAAGTAGTTTTGATTTGTCCACTCTCAACCCAGCTACACAGCGAGAGATAAACCTTTTGACTTATCAATTCTGTTCATCACAGTATAAAACATAAACAGAAGGACCTTACTGCCCACTAAATCTGTCTCCATCGGCACAATAGGACATTGTCAAACAGAGTATTAGCTTGCAAGAACCTGCTTGTGATATGAAGAACAGAGCTAAAACAACAGACTCTCCATCTTTCAAGAATAATAGGCTTAGCTGGTCAACTTGTCCAACCAAAGAGATAGAAGGGAAGCAAATACAGCGAGTCATAAAAAAATCTCTTTAAATAATGTGAAACAAAGCAAAACAGAACCAATCAAGTCTGACGCTACAGCATGACACAATGACACTGCAAGACAGAAAGAGAGAGAAGTAATATATAGCCCGTCATGTCTGTCACTCCATGGAACATTGTTAGCGGAACAGAAACCGTTATATGAGAATAAATGATTGTACTGCTCTTATATCTGGAATACATAGCGTAGGAATGGATGTGACAGTTTCTAAAAAGAACTTGTCAATTCCCTCTGGGACAATTAAAGCAAAAAGTATGTTTTGTTTCCAATGAGTAAAATTGTTTAGCGTTCTGTATAATATGTAGCCATTGTGGATTTTCGGAGTATGAGTGTGGGTGTGCATCTGTGGTAATTCTATATTTTCTCATATTTTTTACACTGATGAGGGGGGGGGGGGCAAATGCACCACCAAAATATGTTGGCTATACCTGAGCATTTTGATTATTAATACATTGTTTCTGCCCTTCTTTATTAGAAGCAATAAAGTATATATAAACATTCACCTTATAAAACAACACATTGGGATTGATTTACTAAAGCTGAAAAGTGCAGAATCTGGTGCATAGGAACCAATCAATTTCCATTTTTTTTATTTTATTTTTTTCAAAGCTTAAAGGGTCACTAAAGGAATTTTTATTTTTGCTGAAATGACTGTTTACAGGGTATAGAGACATAATAGTTAACCACTTAAGCCCCTGACCATTTTGTTGCTAAATGCCCAGGCCAGGTTTTGCGATTCGGCACTGCGTCGCTTTAACAGACAATTGCGCGGTCGTGCGACGTGGCTCCCAAACAAAATTGGCGTCCTTTTTTCCCCACAAATAGAGCTTTCTTTTGGTGGTATTTGATCACCTCTGCGGTTTTTATTTTTTGCGCTATAAACAAAAATATAGCGACAATTTTGAAAAAAATTCAATATTTTTTACATTTTGCTATAATAAATATCCCCCAAAAACATATATAACATTTTTTTCCCCTCAGTTTAGGTCGATACGTATTCTTCTACATATTTTTGGTAAAAAAAAACGCAATAAGCGTTTATCGATTGGTTTGCGCAAAATTTATAGTGTTTACAAAATAGGGGATAGTTTTATTGCATTTTTATTAATTATTATTTTTTTTACTACTAATCGCGGTGATCAGCGATTTTTTTCATGACTGCGACATTATGGCGGACACGCCGGACAATTTTGACAAATTTTTGGGACCATTGTCATTTTCACAGCAAAAAATGCATTTAAATTGCATTGTTTATTGTGAAAATGACAGTTGCAGTTTGGGAGTTAACCACAGGGGGCAATGTAGGAGTTAGGGTTCACCTAGTGTGTGTTTACAACTGTAAGGGGGTGTGGCTGTAGGACTGACGTCATCGATCGAGTCTCCCTATAAAAGGGATCACTCGATCGATGCAGCCGCCACAGTGAAGCACGGGGAAGCCGTGTTTACATACGGCTCTCCCCGTTCTTCAGCTCCAGGGAGCGATCGCGAGGGGCGGCTATAAACGAATAGCCGCGCCGTCGTCCCGGATCGCTCCCCGCGGGTTACCGACCGCCGCATGTACCGGGGGGGTCCCGATCGGACCCCCGACCCGCGGAAAGGCGGGGACGTACATATACGCCCATATGCCTGTACGTGCCATTCTGTGGACGTACATGTACATGCGGCGGTTGGCAACCGGTTAACTGATTCCTTTTAAAAATGATTAAAAATAGATAAAAACCGATCATATAATGTGCCTGCAGTTTAGTTTCGTTTTTGCTGTTGTTTCCTGGTTCTCTGATGTACAGAGCCAGAGAGCCAATAGATGGCAGTGAAGGTTTTGAAAAACGAAACTGGATTGGTGCTGAGGGGTTTTAATCACACCTCCTTGATTAGTCACCACAGTGAGAAATCTCCCAGTACTGTGGTGATCAGGAAACAGACAAACAGGAAGTGTCCAGAACAGAGAGGAATTACAGCAACATCAAAGCAACAGCGAACAATGAGGACATGAAACCAGGACTGCAGTAAGGTAAAGGAAGCTATTTAGCAAAAAAAAAAAAATCTTTTAGTGACCCTTTAATTGAAACAGCTGAAGTTAGAGGCTGATTGGCTGCATGAAGAGCAGCAGCACATTTTGCTCTCTCCAGTTTTAGTAAATCAACCCCATTCTGTTTATAAATTAAAATGAAAGGCAAAACATTTGTTTATAGATATAAAATAACATTATAAATACCTCTGTTCTCAGCTGCATAAGGGCATAAGGATGTTAGAAAGCTTGAGTAGGAAAAACAGGAGTTCACTGGTCTTACCAGTGAAAAGCTCACTGACCACGCTGTGATCTCATGCCTAGTGTGCTCACTTTTTAATAGGAAAGCAGAGGGACTGTCAGTAATACCAGGGATTTCACACAAAGAATGTAATAGATCAAGAACAGAATATTTTTTCATACAAGTACATTGTACAGCAGGCGCATATCAGGAATATAAGATATTGGGTGCAGGGATTGAGGCTAAAGCTGGCCATATAGAGTTTTAATCTCAGCTGGTTCAGCAGTGATACAAACCATTATTGGGAGGATGAATGTACCCAAGAGGATTGATCAATCCACTTGGGTGCAGCCAGCCTGTTGTATTTTACACACGATTATTGCTGCTAGCAGTAATAACTGTGTTCTCCCAGCCGTAACTCCGGGAGAACACATTGGCTATGTTGATGGAGAAATCGAGCCGTGGTTACAGGAAAGATATTTGCTCTATCAATGGGCGGAGTAAGAGCCGATTCAAACAGGGGCATCTCGTCAGGCGACTTAGACGCCTGACAAGTCGCACTCCACCCTGTACTATGGAACCGATACAATAGGAGCAACTTAAGTCGCTCTGACTCAGAAAAAGGCTACTCTACTACTTTGGGACGACTTCAGGGCAACTTGCATTGACATCAATACAGAAGTCATTTTGCAAGTCGCCTCTGAAGTCGTGGACAGATCACCTTGCTGAGTCGCTCGGCAAGTCGCTCTGCCCCAATGTGAACCAGATCTTAATCAGTTTGTTGTTCATAGCTGGTACAGTTTATTTTTTGACTGTTGCATTTCAATAAAGCAGTGACCTTGTCCTTTCCAATTTATATTTATATTATTTTTATTACATTTTTCATATCAACCATATCTGAAAATAAGTCACATTATGTAAAAACCATGGATACATATGGACACATAATGTATTTATGTACAGTGTCCCATGCAGTGTAAAAAGAAAGAAAGAGAAAGGAGAGGAAAGTTAATGAAGGGGATTGAGATATTCAGAGAAGATGGATACTAAAAGTTGTATGAAGTACACTACATATTTAGCTTGGTAGGTTGCTAAGGGGAGGAAGGAGAAGAGGGAAGAGGATGACTGGGTGTCCTTTTAAATCTACCTTGTTTTCATGTCTTGTTTGAGCCAGGCTTTTTTCAAATTTTTTGGTATGGCTTAATGTCTGTACTTCTTAGCAGTCATGCTTGAATTTGAGACAGATATAAGATGCCATTGGTAAATTCATCCAATCAGCAATTAACATGAAACATGAGTTAAAGGGTCACTAAAGGAAAACATTTTTTTTGCTGAAATGACTGTTTATTGGGTATAGAGACATAAAAGTTAACTGATTCCTTTTAAAAATGATTAAAAATTGAATTTAATCTATCATATAATGTGCCTCTAGTTTCACTTTCGATTTTAAAGGTACATACATGAAGTTCCGGGTGAGAGGTGAGTCGGGAAGACTCACAGAACAAAAACAAACAAATCCAGGGCAGTGTTTTGTTTTTAAAATGAATCTGATTGGTTCTGAGGAGTTTTAGACACACAGTAATGACAGCTTAGACCACCGTGAAAATCTCCCAGTATGATGGTTATAAGGAAACAGGCAACCAGGAAGTGTGGAGATCACAGCAGAATTACAGCTACTTCAAAGCAAAAACGAACAATGAGGACATGAAACCAGTACTGCAGTAAGGTAAAGGAAGCTATTTAGCTAAAAAAAAAAAAAATCCTTTAGTGACCCTTTAAGTACACCCTACTCTTGATTGATATAGTATATGTGCAGTCAAAATGTTCTGTGGACAACATGAAGCCTCCTAATGGGCACAAGTACACGAGAAAGCAGTTTGGTCTGAGAACACACTGAAATCTCTTTCAGGCATCACTACCTAACATTTCTGGCTATGTGGGAGTGATTTCAGTGCCCACTGTAACAGATGAAGGAGCAGCAAAGGAGCACAGCCAAGGTGAGTATAAGTAGGGGGTCAAGCTTTCTTTTGCAGAGGCACTGTAACTTTACCCTGCATGGACAAGGTGACAGTGTTTCTTTAAGCATCTACATGTAGGCAGGTACAGTCTACTTTCTCCACTGTAGGTAGTGCTTGTCTGCAGCGACATTGCAGTTGGAGAGGAAGTCAAAGGGAACAAGGTTCCTCTATGGTTTCTTGGGTCACTGGGGGAGCTATCCAATTGGATGCTGCTGCCCAATGTGACTCTAGTAGTCATATTGGGTCAGGCAGAGCCTATTTAAAGCCCTGGCTCCCAACCTTGCCACATTTTGCGAGTGGGTAAGTAGGGACAGGTACCCCGCCTGGTAGGGACAGAACTAGCCACAGGGAAAGGTTCTTGATGAAAAAGGAAAGCACAGGGCTCACAATTTCTCTTGACATCTTCCGCTTGGGCACGAGAAGGCCAGGCTGCATTCTGCCCCTCCTAACACTGGGACTCCTAACATTGTCAGTTTGGCTGGAACCTGCTCTCTACATGCTGTTGGATCTGCAAGTGTTCCCAGTTGAGATGTTTATTGTGAACTGTCTTTGCATAATTTCAATAAAAGTGCTTTAATCACACTTGGCTATGTGTGTTATTATGGCAGCACCACACTGCATCCCACCTACACACACCTCATATTTGTAACTGGAACAGATGAGTTATTTCCATTTCACAAGAAATTGTACAAATTTTAGACATGTAAGATCCAGTAGTGGCCCGTCTATTAGGGTGGCAGGGGCGCTGCCCCCTATCCATGCATCTGGCCCCCTAATCTACATGCAGGGCGCTGGATGGATAGATTCCAATCAGTTTTTTTTTTAAGCATGCAATTAGAGAAGAGGCTCTAATAGGCTTCAAAATAGGGTGGGCTTGCAGGCGCTGAGCACTGCACCCTGAGGCCTCCCAGTTGTGTGACAATAGCAAATGAATATTCCCTATTGTCACACTGATTCTCCTCCCGGCCAATCAAAAAGTGGGTCACGAGACCCGTTTCCAGGTTGGCTGAAAGGAGAAGCCATCCTATTTGCCTAGGAGGAGGGAGGAAGAGAGAGGAGACGTACGGCCGCCGTGATGCTGAGGAGACGCATGGGAAGCCTGAATGATGGAGCAGGGACACGGAGGAGACTGAGGGGGGAAGCTGTTGCCAACTCCACATGTCATTCCGGGGGCAGCACAGAGTGAGTGGTGTGAGCTTCAGCGACAGGGGTGGGGGGTTCGTGACCAGGTCCATCTAGATACATTGTGGATTAGCACATGATATATTTATATATAGGTTTATATTTAGTGATCATTATCCATTCTTGTTGCATTCATGCTACACTTTGGCTGAACACAGAGGAGCAATTATCCTAAATGCTGGTTACTGCAGCTTCACAAAAGCAGACTTGGGATAGACTTTAACTAAATTATGAAGAAAATAGGAAAGAGCATGCATGGATCTAGTGACATTAAAAGGTTAACATTTAATCAGTAAACAACAATAAAACACTCAAGAAGTTGAAAGTGGTGTTTGTAGATGGCCTTTAGGGAACAATCCAACAGCATGCCAAGATACATAAACAGCTTTCAATAACCGAAAACATTTATTTTTTTCATTGCAACTACCATGACCTTGCTGATTTAACTATACCTATGTATAACATACGTGATTATATTCATCTGAGTATTGGAAAATTGTAATTACTTCCTGAAAATATCACTATTACTTTGAAATGTATAAGCCTACATGATGTATAACATGCTTCTCTTGATGCAACATATGAAACGGGGCTTTTATACTTGACATCTCATCTTATCAGTTATCAAAAAAAATATCAAATCCAGCTTTTGCTGCAGTAATCACTTTAGAGATTTTAAATAACAGATATTAAATGGCAGCGACAAGGGGTTAATGATACAAGCTATCCAAACATGTTGTTGTAACAGCACATACAGTATCCTACATAACTTAATTTACCTGAAAGAGATATCACCTGATCAAGTACGTTTCATGCCCCTGAGAGAAGCCAGGGATAATACTAATATAGACTGGACCTCTTTTACTTTGCACGGTTGAGAGCCGTCCTTACTATACTGCTTTCAGCGGATGCGGAGAAGGCTGTCGAGCGGGTCGTCTGGGAATTTCTGAACAGTACACTTTAATATATTGGCCTCAGAGTGAATATGCATAGGTGGATTGATGCATTATATTCCCATCTTTCGCCTGCTTTTAAGGTGAATGAGGCGCTTTCCCCTTATTTCTTTCTCAGTAATTGTACCAGGCAGGGGTGTCCTCTTTTGCCACAAATTTTTGTTCTTATGCCGCATACACAAGATCGGTTAAACCAAAGAGAATGGTCTGATGGTGTGTGGGCGCCATCGGTTATTTAACCATCAGTTAACCTCCCTGGCGGTATGATTCTTTCAGAAAAAACATGCTGAAAGCGGTACCATTATTTGCAAGGAAATTTGGCGTTTTATATTGTAGGTCTGTCATTTTTAGAAATAACTCACTTAAATCTGACCAAACAAGATTCTAATAGGCATCCCGGGTATGACATTTTTTTAAAAACAAAATTATAAATTATAATATAATAAATAATTATAAATAATTATAACAAATAATAATATAATTATAATAAAAATTATTCAATAATGTAATCAAATCAAAATCACTGAAATTTGCTCAGTTGCAGAATTGTTGCCGTCATTATTTTTTTTTTTTTATGACGAATTTCCCCACAAATCGCTTTGGCACAATTCTGCAAGAGATTATAATTTATTATCGCTGTTTTTTAGCTGATCTAAAACTATTTTTGACATAAAGGGACACTTTTGGTTGCTATGGACAATCTACAGTTTGCAGGGAGAAAGAAACGTTTTTATTATATAAAATGACATGCATGACACAGGAAGGCCACTAGGGACAAGGGGGGTGTGTTTTTTTTTACATACAGTACTGTAATCTATAAGATTACAGTATACTGTATGTATTGTGTTTATTTACTTTTTTGAATTTGGCGCCGTTCTCCGTCCCCGTGCGTCGTAACGTCGCAGGGAACGGAGATCGGCGTCACACGGAGGCACTGTGTGAATCGAGCGAGGTCCCGCTCGCTCACACAGCGTGGTGGCATCGCTGGATCCAGGGACAAGGTAAGTAAAACTCCCTGTACATCCAGCGAGGCGAGCCCGAGTCTGACTCGGGGTTACCGATCCTAGCCCAAAAATCTCACCCCGAGTCAGACACGGGAACACCGCCCAGGAGGTTAAAAAAAAAAAACTTGTTTTAAATTTAACCGATGGATTCCTAACCGATAGGACAAAACCGATCGTTAGTAGGCACGACCATCGGTTAAAAATCCACGCGTGCTCAGAATCAAGTCGACGCATGCTTGGAAGCATTGAACTTCGTTTTTTTCAGCACGTTTTACGTCACTGCGTTCTGACACGATCGGTTTTTTAACCGATGGTGTGTAGGCGTGACGGACCATCAGTCAGCTACATCGGTTAACCGATAAACGGTCCATCGGTCCGTTCTCATCGGATGGACCGATCATGTGTACGCGGCATAACTCTAGAACCCCTATTGTGCCGTATTAGAGCAAATACTGACATCAAGGATTTAGAGGTTTGAAGGGACTCCAATAAGGTCACCGCCTAATGCCAATGACTTAATGTTTTTCATTACACTACCTGAAACTACATTGCCAGTCTTGTTGCAAGAATTGTGACATTATGCATCTCTTTCAAAGTACAAGATTAATGTAGGGAAGTCTAAAGCAATGAATGTAAATATCCCACCATCCAGACTTGCTGTCATTCAAGCAAACTTCCCAACACGCGGGCTTCCACCAAAATGAGATATCTGGGTATCAACATTACACTAGCCCTCTCAAATATCTTTAAAGAAAACTTTCCACCCTTTCCATCAGGGATCCGATCTGACTTGAAATGTTGGCATTCTCAAACCTTTACCTGGCTTAGAAGGAATACAATTTTTTCAATCAAGAAAAAAGGTTTTATTAAGATAGCAAACATCCACTTTAAATATACAGTTCCATGTAACATTCTGCCATAGTAATGCATACAAAAATTACAATTAAACAGCAATTACAGCAGAAAGCATGGACTAAAATACAATAGCCAAAGGACGATAAACCAGGGTATACTTAGAGTACAGAATCGCTACATACTGGCATCAATACCACAGCAGAAACTAAAAAGTACTCTGTGGACAGCAAGGACAAAAAATAAATAAAAAAAACACAATATGAAACAAAACCTAAGAGCCATGTCCTAAGTATACAAACCATAATACAAAATGCACATACTTGCACAAAGTGCTTAACACTTTAGTAACGGCCTCCACAGGGATCAGCCCTATAGAAGCCTATCTTTTGCCAATTGGTGCGGTGCGAGGCCTGGCAAATCCATTCATGGCTGCCACATAGTGTAAAATGTTTTGGGTACATTCCTATACTGATATGTGAGCTTTTTACATAATAGCATGCTATTGACTTGCTCTACCCACTGTCTTTTAGTGTCCACCTGAGGCGATATCCAATAGTGAGCTATCAATTTTCAAGCAAGGTATAGCAATCACAGTACTCCCGTATGACCTTGCTGTGTAAGCAGTTCTTTTTCAAAGGCACCTAGTAAACAGACAATGCAGTCACTTAACGTGTAAGTAACCCCCCCCTATCATTTTCAGCCAAGGAAGCTGCCATCTTTGCCTCTGTTTAATCTACAACTGCCATGATGCACATGTGATCAGTTATGACACCAGCTATTGGATGGTGTGACAGTTTGATTGAGTGCACAACCAATGGAAGTGTTGCATTTCCGGCACTCGCTGGAAATTACCTTTTTTATGGATGGGTTTTCTTCCCCTTTAGGAGTTGAAATTGAAACACATGTGAAATAGAGTTAATAACACTCGACCAATATCGGAAAAACTTGGGGTACCTCCATATAATATGCATCAAATCTCCATTATCCCTTTTACATTTCAGACACAATGGAGATATTCTACTACCCCAGTTATGGAGATG
Organism: Rana temporaria; assembly: GCF_905171775.1. Classification (NCBI taxonomy): domain Eukaryota; kingdom Metazoa; phylum Chordata; class Amphibia; order Anura; family Ranidae; genus Rana; species Rana temporaria. Next base: position 342,688,202 of record NC_053491.1, read on the forward strand.
AACTGGTGTCTTATATGCTTGTGTGGTAAGTAGAGTTGGGAAAGTTTTTGAGAGGCTAAAACCCTAATAGAGTAAAGGTTAGGCATGAATCTCATTTATCCCCATCTATAGCCCCCAGATCTTTTTCCCTTTCCTACATGGAAGCTTAGACACATCCTGTTTAGATTGGAGGAAGAATAGAATACCCCTTAGAAATCATATTTATTATGTTTTTCTAGCAAAACCCCAGGCATTAACGGATGGTCAACAAGAGTGAATCTAGTAATGCGATCCTGAGCCTGCATTGCATGCTTGAGTTGTAGGTAGTTACAAAACAGGGCAAACTCTTTCTGTAAATCCGAGAAGTATTTTAACACCAACCCATTATATAACTGGGCAATAGATAATATATATAATTGTAGATAATACCTGCTCCTTGGATTTGTGCAATATGGGGGTGAAGGGACAATAACCATGTATACTCAGGATATGTCTGACATAAGACCATAAGGTATTCAACAAAAGCACAGATGGAAGGATAGACTTTAGATGGGAAAAACTTGCTTCCAAAGAGGTCAAGGAAAGACTAGGGGATCCCAATGGCAATATTACAAATAGAGTTCAGAGACCCCATTCCATTTAAGACCCCATTCCCCTAGGTGTTTAATTTGTGAGGCAACATAATTGTATCTGGAGTGGAGAACAGTGAGGTCACCCTGATCCTTCCCAAATTGTAGTGTGGACAAGCTGATTCTGTCCGTCTTATTATGCCATATCAAGGCCCTAAACTGAGAATCAATTTGAGAGAACTATTTAAAAAAAATGGTAGAGTTATGAAATACGTATAATAGTTAGGAGGCCAACACCATTTTAATAAGACTGACCCTTCCAACCAACCACAAGGCATCCTCCAGCAGGGCAATAAATCCTATGGCAAGTACCAGCAGTGCAGCACTCCCAGATAATAGACATTATTGTATCCTACATGGCTGCCCGCTACTTCAGCAGAACCTGTAATTCCCCCTTTTACAGCACAGCCAGGCCCTCAGATACAAACAAAAAATGTAATCCCAATTTATTATTTCAATTTATTTTTCACGGATGATCTGCTAAATTACATTGTGGAGCAGTGTAATCTGTATGCCAACCAACATATTACCAGCAATCCTGATTCTTCCTATGCCCACCCTTTTGTTTGGAAACCCCTTACCGTGGAAGAATTCAAAATGTTCCTTTTTTTTTAACCCTGAACATGGGACTGACAAAAAAATTACCCCATGCCTACTGGTCTACCCAACCTATCCATCATATGTCAGTCTACTGTTCTTTGATGCCCAGAACCCATTACGAAATGATAAAGAGATTTTTACATTTCAATAATAATGCCCAGTGACTCCTTCGAAATCTTCCTGATTATGACAAATTATTCAAAATTTGGCCCCTAATAATTTTTTTAGCTGCTTTAGCTTCAAGCAAATGTATACTCCCAATATAAATATTTATGAGGATGAATCCCTAGTCCACTTCACCGGAAGACTTGGCATCAAGCAATACCTCGCTAGTAAACGGGCCAAATATGGGGTAACATTTTACAAGGCATGCGACAGGGCCACAGGTTATACCTACGATTTCGAAATTTATGAGGGAATGGACAGCCAGCTAAACCCCCCTGGATGCCCTACCTATATAGGGACAAGTGGCAAAATTGTCTGGCAACTGATAGAACCGCTGTTTGGGAAGGGTTACCACCTATATGTAGATCATTTCTACACAAGTCTCCCTCCATCTCTACCTGAAGCAACTGTGGCCTGTGGGACAGCACAGACCAACTGCAAGGGCTTCTTACAGAGATTGGTCACCCCAGATTTGAAACTGGGAAAAAAACAATATGCAGAATGAAGAGGTACTAGCCCTAAAGCAGAGAGATAAAAGAGACATGTACATCCTTTCTACAATATATGACAACACCTTGGTGGAACTTCAGACAAGACGAGGTCCCATCCAGAAGCCAAAATGTGTACAGGAATATAACCTATTCATGGGGGGAGTGGATATGACTGACCAGCTGATGCAGCCCTGCTTGGCCACCAGGAGATCACTGTTTTTTGGTATAGGAAAGTCACCATTTGTTTCAACTAGCCCTGTTCAATTCAGATGTTATTTTTTCCAAGGTCACACAAAGACCCCTAACCTACATAAACATTCAAGAGGATGTTATTACAGCCCTTCTCTATCCGCATGGCAAATGAACAAATTTGCTTAGATTCATTAGCCAGATTTCATTAAAGGTACTTTCCAGATATTCTCCCTCTTGCCCATACACGACACAAACCACCAAAAATGTTTGTATATGTTCAAGTAAAGGAATTCACCGTGACACCCAAAACTACCATCCCCAATGTCCCTCCCAGCCAGACCTCTGTATTGGAGAGTGCTAACTACACTATTAGTGACATATATGTGAAGTGAAGATATTTTTTCAGTTTCCACTATCTGATATTTCTGTGTATGACCTTGACTGTTTATTGACTATGCCTCTGCCAACCACGTTTCTGCCTTCCACATAAATTGACCTCGGCCTGTTAAATGACCATGCCTTTTGCCTGCCTAATGAACTGATACTTTTCCTTGAAACTGTATTAGTGGGATTCAAGACAGTACAAGGGTCTCACTTTTGTGAGGGGCTCCAGAATGGATTTTTCGAGTGGAGAAAACTTGTTTTGTCTTTCTCTGGGTTTTTGTGTTCTCAGATTAGGGTCTGGAGACTCGGAGGCTTCGAAGAGATTTGGGTGGGAAGAAGCCTCTATCCCTGTCCTCAGGTCTTACCTGACCGAGGCCCTAAGCCTTATAGTGCTGCCTGCTGCCTACTGCCACCTAAACTGGCCATGCCTCTGCCTGCCACCTGAACTGGCCATGCCTCTGCCTGTCACCTGAACTGGCCATGCCTCTGCCTGCCACCTGAACTGGCCATGCCTCTGCCTGCTACCTCAACTGCCTGGTTATGGACCACGTTCTTGCCTACTGCCAGAACCAATACTTTGGTACCTCTGCCTGTTCCCGGGACAATTCCTGGACAATTCCTTTGACTGATTGAGCCAATGCTTTGCCTGTGCTGGGACAATATTCCTGCCTGCTAAAACCACAGGTAATCCTTTTTTTACCCTTTGCTCAGCAGAATGTATTTTGGGGTGTAATTCTTGGTATGTACAGTACATGCTATGTGTTAAAAGCCTGAAGGTCTTATGGGCCTATGTATGTGGATAGGCTGTGGAAAAGTCTCACATATGTGGTATCACCATATGCAGGAGTAGTAGCAGAATGTATTTTAGGGTGTCATTCTTGGTATGTACATGCCCTGTGTTAGAAATATTTTAAAAATGGACAACCTTGTTTAAAAAAAATAGTTTTCATTTTTTCCCCACATTTTCCAGAAACTTGTGGAAAAAAACAAAGGGGTAGATTCACGTAGAATGGCGTATTTTTGTGCGGGTGTAACGTTTCCTATTTACGTTACGCCTCCACAACTTTTACAGGCAAGTGCCGTATTCCTAAAAGAAAGTTGCGGCGGCGTAGCGTAAATAGGCTGGCGTAAGCCCGCCTAATTCAAATTGTGAAGAGGTGGGCGTGTGTTATGTAAATCAATCCTGACCCGACGTGATTGACGTTTTTCACGAACGGCGCATGCGCCGTCCGTGGAATTTCCCAGTGTGCATTGCTCCAAAGTACGCCGCAAGGACGTCATTGGTTTTGACGTGAACGTAAATGACGTCCAGCCCCATTCACGGACGAGTTGCACAAACAACGTCAATTTTTCAAATTTCGTTGCGGGAACAATGGCCATACTTAACATTGGTACGCCGCATGTAAGTGGAAGTGGGTGTGAACTTATGCAAATGATTGTCTGAGCGTGGTGCAGTGGCTTACGCCCGGCCTAACTTCAACGGAGCATGCGCAGTGATGTCTAAGTCGGAGCGCTTTCTTGTGCGCATGCGCGCATCTGGGTCGGCCGAACTTCCCAATGTACGCCGGCCTATTGGCTTGCGTCGAGCGCATAAATACGCCCAGACATGCGTCAGTCCGACGCAAAATTACATCCTGCTTTCCCCCCCCATAGCAAGGTAATTTTGCTGGTGGCTTGCTTCTTTTTTCTGGACCATGGCTGCTCCCGTCAGCAAGAGGAAAAATAATTTTACTGCCCAGGAGAGGGCTATAATCATTTCTGGGATGGAGGAGTTTGATCAGTTCCTCCATGGTCCGGAAAGTAGGAATACCACCCGTGCCTGGACACTATAGCCACTCGGGTCAATGCCCTTGGCAATGTCCACCGCATCGGAAAGGACATACATAAAAAAAAAAATGATATGCGGCTTTGTGTGCGGGAGAAGCTGGCAAAAATCAATAAGCACCGGACTGGCACTGGGGGTGGACCACCCTGCGATGTCGAGCTGACCCCGGAGGATGAGAGGATCGCCCGGTGTCTGCATAAGGAGCAGGTGGAGGGAGTAGAGGGGTTTGATTCCTGGGAAGAGGTCTTGAGGACAGGTAAGTGTGTTTGATATTTCCTATCTGGTGTGTAGCATGTGTGGGTGGGGGAAGGGAACATGTGACAAGTGTGTGGGTCCCCCAACATGTGACTGCTTTATGTCATCCACAGATGTGCAAGAGGGGCGGGCACATCTGGTGTCGGTGGCCGTCCCACCACATCTTCAGAGGAGCAGCCTCAGCAAGACCCCCAAGATGATGCGGTGGAGGGGACTGTCCACACCTCTCCTCTTGAGATGGTGGTGGAGGAATCTGTGGACCTAGGCCAGATCGGCATAATTATAGAGGAGTTCATTATGACGGTTGGGCCCTCTCACACCTCCACCCCCATGATGGGAAGCCCCTCTGCATCTCCCACCAGCAGGGGAACCACCTCAAGGGGCTCCCCCTACGCCTCTTCTGCCCCAAGAAAGGCGACCAGAAAGACGAGGGGTGTAGCGGTGAATGTCCAGGACCAAATTGCCCTGGATCAGAGCCAGCAGACCTGGCATATGGGGGATATTGCTGGGCACCTGGAGCAGATGGCTCAGAATGCTGGCCAAATACGGGAGGCAGTGCAGGAGGTGAGCTGCAACAGCTCTGCAGTGGCCACCTGTGTGGTTGACCTGCAGGCCACCACTGCCAACCTGGTGACCAAGGCGGATAGCCTTATTGAGGCTTTAAACGCCAACACCGCTGCTATACAGGAGGAGGGGAGACAGAGGCAACGGAATGAGAGGGCTAACCTCACCCGCCAGCTGAGGATGGAGGCCCAAACAAATCTGGTACTCACCCGGATTGCTGTTGCCTTGGAGGGCAGGCAGCCGTCACCTGCCAGGACTGGCCCACCTGGGAATGAGCCCCCTCCAGATGTCCCACCCCCCCACCCCAGGCTCCCCCCAGGCAGCTGAGGAGCCAAACAGGTGGCAGCAGGCGCAGCCAGCGTAAGGCAAAATAAATGCCTTTTTTTTTTGTTATCTGCTCAGGTGATGAGCTTGATTTTTATTTATGTGCTCAGGTCATGAGCTTCTTTTTTTGTTATCTGCTCAGGTGATGAGTGTCTTTTTTTGTTATCTGCTCAGGTGATGAGTGTCTTTTTTTTGTTATCTGCTCAGGTGATGAGCTTGATGTTGTAAAAAAGGCTCAGATTATGCTTTTATTTGATTTGTGAAAGCACACGGTGAGGAGTGCTGCTACAGTGTGACTGGTGTGTGAATGGGGGGGGTGTCACTCCTGCTGGCAAAGGGGTGTCACCCTCTGCCGTGTGAAAGGTGTATGAATGTACAGCGACATAATTGGAGCCTTGGCGTGGCGTTGCTGCTCCCTAGTACCGTGCGGTGTACTTTGGTCTAATCCAATTTGATGTGGATGTGGGGTGTGTGTGCTAGGGACCACAGTGGTGTGCATGCGTGCATTCTCATTGTGTCATGATTAATGTGTGTGTTTAACGTGAAACGATGTCTTCTGTGAGGCGTCTTCTGACTTCTGCTCCCACAGCAGACGGGTTACCCTCGGTTAGGGGGGGATTGTGTGGTTCTGGTGTCAGGTCATCATGTAGCTCAATCTCCAGGCCCTTTCTCACGGCGAAGTTGTGCAGAATGCAACATGCACCAATGATCTGGCACACAAAGTTTGGGGAATACAACAGGGTACCCCCGGACTTATCCAGGCATCGGAAACGGGACTTCAGGAGGCCAAAGGTGGGTTCCACCACTCCACGGGTACGTGCGTGTGCTTCATTGTATTTTTGCTCTCCTGGGGTTTGGGGAGTCCGGTATGGAGTCATGAGATGGGGTCCAAGTGCATATGCAGAGTCACCTGTAAGGGAAAAGACAGGAGGATGTTAGTCATGCATGTGCCCCTCATGATGTCTGCATCATGGGGGGGGGGGCAGACATGCCTGACACCCATGTCACTCACCAACCAGCCAGGTCTCCCCATACATGTTCTGTTCAAAATCTGTTGGGATGATGCTTTGATGGTATATGAAGCTGTCATGGCTGGACCCAGGGTGTTTGGCACGGACGTGCCATATGAGGCATTGGGCATTGGCTATCACCTGTACGTTGATGGAATGCCAGTGCTTCCGATTGCGGTATATGTGCTCTGTCTCACGGGGGGCCGTAGTGCCACATGTGTGCAATCAATGGCCCCCACGGTGCATGGGAATCTGTCAATTCTGTAGAAATCTGTCATTGCCTTCTGCTGCAGATGCTCCTTGGTGGGTCTGATGATGTGGTGGGACATGCGTCTAAGGATTGCGGGGACAACCTGGTGCACACATCTGCTCATGGTGGATTGTGACATCCCAGACAAGACTCCACTTGTACGCTGAAAAGAGCCACTGGCAAGGAAATGGAGTGTTGCCAGTACCTTGACCAGTGGCTGCACTGCTTGTGAGGGTTGTGTCTTGCTGGTGATGTCATCATGCAGGGTTGTGGCTAAATCCAGGATGGCTTCATGGCTGAATCTGAAGATGTGATACACCTCAGAATCACCCATGCCAAAGATGTTCATGCGCGTTCGGTATATCCGCTCCTGTGCCCTCCTACGAGTCGGTGGACCCATTATTAGTGCTAGAAGCACACCTGCCCCTGGCATGTTGGCACACAGATGTGTTGTCCTGCAAGTGTGGGTGCCCAGCTTGCTCAGCTCGTCCGTAACGGTGCTGCTGTAGCTGCTTTCCATCTGACCTGTGTCCGTCTGCTGCAAAGTTATTCCACCTTTTTGATGGAATAACTTTAGCCCTGACGTATCACTTGCGCGCACCGGGCTTAGCCTGCGTCGGGCGCACTTACATGCGAGAATCGGCGTATCTCCCTCATTTGCATATTTTAATAGGAAATCAATGTGAGCGCAAGATGCGTCGCGCCTAAATATGCGCCCAAGTTAGGCCGCCGTAGAAAAGTTGCATCGGTCGGAGGAAGCCTATTTTCAGGCGTATCTTGTTCTGTGGGTACGGAACAAAAGCGCGCCAGCGCATATTTACACTTACGCCGCATATCTGTAGATAAGCCAGCCTAACACTTTCTGAATCTACCTATAAATGTTTTATTTATGCCTTTAGAATGCCTGACGGTGCTACTTGAATGTTGGACCACTATATGTGGCCAGGCTGTGGAAAAGTCTCACACACATGGTATCACCATACTCAGGAGGAGTAGCAAAATATAATATGACAATTTTGTGGAAAAAAAATATTAATTGTGGACAAAAAATCGCAACTTCAAAAACCTTATTATGCCTCTTAGTAAATACATTGGACTGTCATCTTTACAAAAAGGGGTCATTTGGGGGTTAATTGTACTGTCCTGACATTTTAGTGCCTCAAGAAATTAAATGGCAGTCAGTACATCAGGTTTGATCAATTTTCAGTAATATGTAGCATAGCTTGTGGACACTATGACTTTCACACAAACCAATTATCATACACTTATCAGTTTTGTTTTGTTTTTTTACCAAAGTGATGTAGCAGAATACAAATTTGCCTAAATTTTTTAAAGAAATTAGATTTTATTACAGAAAGTAAAAAATAATGTTTTTTTTTCAAAATTTTCGCTTATATCGCAAAAAAATTTAAACCCAGTGGTGAATAAATACTACCAGAAGAAAGCTCTGTGTGAATAAAATGATAAAAATGTGCATGACTGAGTAATTGTCATTCAAAATCTGAGAGCACTGAAAGCTGAAACTTGGTCTGAGTAGGAAGGGGGTGAAAATGGCCAGTATTGAGGTGGTTAAACACCCTAGGGTTTAAGCCATCTGGTCCTGGTGACTTATTTATGTTAAGTTTTTCAAGTGTATTTCTGATTCTGTCTTCTGTTAGCCATGAGGGGGCATTCTGTGATGTTTTATTAACATTATAGCCTTAGTTATGCTCCTCCCCCTCCCTTTTTCTTTGTGAAAACTTAGGAGAATGCATTTAAAACGTTTTGTCAGGTCACCCGTGGCCAGGCGACAAGTGCACCCCGTTGGGGTCAGGGATGCACCACCAGGGTGGTGAACCCTATAGCCGACTATGGCTAGCAGAGACAAAGTGTGAACCCAAGATCACCCAGGGCACGGAGTCTAAGCCTAGGTTCACACTGCTGCGAATTCAAAATCGCGGTAAAATGCGCGATTTTACCGCGATTTCGCGGCCGCAATTTTGCCGCGATTTCGGACGCAATTTAATGTAAATCGCGGCCCGAAATCGCAAAAAGTAGTACAGGAACTACTTTTTGAAATCGCAGATTGACATGTCAAATCGCATCTCAAATCGTTCCAAATCGTACCCAGTGTGAACCAGGGCTAAGACCCATGAGTAAGTCACGTGACAAGTAATGCAACGCGTAGGGGAGGAGCCTACAGTGACGGGACCATCGGATGCCGAGGCTGTCAGATCCGAGTGAGGAAACCTGCTAACTGAGTGGCGTACTACATGTCTGAGACAGAGCTGGGTTTCGTGAGTGCACACACTACAGATGTAGTCTGTATTATTCCATCTTACCTAATATTATTGCGCAATGAGGTTTTTCTTCTTTTCTTCTTTGCACATGATCGTTCCTGAGTGCCTGTACACCTGATCTTTACAGCTGGAAAGCTGGGAGCGCCACTAATCAGAGGAGAGGCATTGTGGATTTATTCATTATCAGGACTGTTTATCACATTTCACATTGTGTTTGTGTTTGGGATTTGATTCACTGTGAATTTGTAATTTACATTATCTGTACTGAGTATCATACATTAAGTTAATATAAGCGCATCTATATTTTCACATAACTTTTCACTATTGGTTTGGTTTTACCACTGAGATTGCAGCTTTTATTATTTGTTTTTTTGTGTTTTTGTTTTTTCTTTGTATTAATTAGTAGTAGCGCTGTAGTCCATTTTTTCATTAATAGTTAAAATAGACTTCCTGGGATGGCCTGGATGGGCCATACAGGAAGAGGAAGTGATAAAAAGGGAACCAGAACACGGCCAGGCCTCTAATGAACAGATGGAAAACAAAGGTAAGCTGCCAGGCTATTGCATATCCATGACAGTACCTTACGAGGCCTCCCCCTTCCCCGCCTGGGTCCGGGTTTAGAGGGAAACTTCAGATGAAACTTCTTCAATAGACGAGGTGCAAAGACCTCTGATGCCGGAACCCAAGACCTCTCCTCAGGACCAAAGCCTTTCCAATGAACGAGGTACTGAAGAGCGCCTCTACAGAGTCGGGAATCCAGAGCTTGACTGACCTCGTATTCCTGATTATCCTCAGAGACTGGCGCCATGGTGGGGAGAGGACGAGAGAACTTATTGAGGACCAAAGGCTTCAGAAGGGAAACATGGAAGGAGTTAGAGATTTTGAGGCTTTTGGGAATCTGAAGTTTGAAACATACTGGATTCAGTTTAGACGTTATGGTGTATGGACCAATGAATCTTGGAGCAAACTTCAGAGAAGGAACTCGGAGCTTGATGTTCCTGGTAGAGAGCCAGACTTTGTCCCCTGGTTGACGAGAAGGTGGTTTACGCCTGCGACGGTCAGCAAAGCCTTTGAATTTGTTGGCAGCTGCCCGAATGGAATCATGAACGTCACTCCAGATGGAATTGAAGGACTCCTGAGCTGAAGCCAAAGCTGGGATATCCGGAGAACAGGTCATGGGAAGCGGAAGTTGATGATGTCTTCCATAAACTGTGAAAAAGGGTGTTCTCTGTGAACTGGTATTTACATGATTGTTATGAGAAAATTCTGCCCATTGAAGTAGAGAGGACCAATCATCATGATGAGCGGAGACTAAGGTACGAAGAAAAACCTCTAACTCCTGATTAACCCTCTCCGTCTGCCCATTGGATTGAGAATGGTAATAAGAGGAAAAATCCAAGGCAATATTGAGGGATTTTCAAAAGGCTCTCCAGAAGCGAGACGTAAATTGAACACCCCTGTCAGAAATAATATGAGAAGGAACCCCATGGAGACGGAAAATTTCTCGAACAAAAATGGGGACCAAGGCATGAGCAGAAGGAAGACCAGGAAGGGGAACAAAATGTGCCATCTTGGAGAACCGATCGACTACCACTCAAATGACCGTATTACCATCAGACAGTGGAAGATCAGTGATAAAATCCATGGCAATATGAGCCCAGGGCTCCTTAGGAATGGGCAAGGGCATGAGGAGACCAGCAAGAGCTTGTGTGGAGGATTTGGACTGAGCACAGACATGACAAGCCTTGACATAATCTTTGACCTCCGAGCGGAGATTAGGCCACAATAGTGACGACTGATGAGTAAGAAGGACCGGAGGACTGGGGGACGAAGGTCTTGCCAGGAGGAATTTTTGATTCCAGGGTGGTAGAGTGGGCAACAATGCATGAAGTTGGAATGATCAGCTCAGGTTCAAGAGTGGGCTCCTCGTCCAAAGTGTTAAAGGACCTAGAGAGCGCATCAGCCCGACCATTGCAGGAACCAGGTTTGTACGTAATCGTGAAATTAAAACGGGAAAAGAAGAGACTCCACCTGGCCTGTCTGGGATGTTTAGCATTCTGTAAGTACTGTAGATTCTTGTGATCCGTGAAGATCGTTATGGAGTGAGGGGAACCCTCCAAAAGATGACGCCACTCTTCTAGTGCCAATTTGATTGCAAGAAGTTCCCAGTCGCCGATGGCATAATTTCTCTCTGCCTGGGTTTTTTATTTTTGGAAAAGAACGCACATGGTTGACATCTCTTCTCAAAGAGTTAAAGAAGCACTGCTCCCACCCCCACTGAAGAAGTGTCCACTTCAATAAAGAATGCCTCCTCAGGATTTGGTCTCCTCAAGAGAGGTCCAGAGACAAAGGCCTGTTTCAGATCTTGAAACGCAGAGACAGCTTCGGAGGGCCAGTCTTTGGCATTAGCACTCTTCTTGGTCAAAGCGATAATAGACGCGGCAATGGAAGAGTAATTCCTGATGAACTGCCTATAATAATTTGTGAAGCCAAGAAAGCGCTGTGTGGCCTTGAGGCTAGCAGGAAGAGGCCAGTTGGTAATGGCTAAGACCTTCCCGGGATCAATACGAAGGCCCAAGCTTGAGACAAAGCATCCTAGAAACAGGACCTCAGAACATTCAAACAAGCATTTCTCCAGCTTGACATAGAGATTATTCTCTCTAAGGTGCTGGAGTACAGTGCGAACATGGTTTCTGTGGACACACAGATTTTCCGAAATGATAAGAATGTCATCCAGATAGATGACAACAAACTGGTACAGCAGGTCCCTGAAGATTTACTTGAAAGAGTAAGTTTTGAAACATGGCTGGGGCATTGCACAACCCAAAAGGCATGACCAGATATTCGTAATGGCCGTCTCGAGTGTTAAAAACAGTCTTCCATTCACCACCTTCTCGTATTCGCCCCTCTGAGATCCAACTTAATGAAAATCGAGGCACCCCTCAACCTATCGAACAACTCAGATATCAAGGGTAAGGGGTAATGATTCTTAATAGTAACAGCGTTTAAGCCTCGATAATCAATGCAGGGTCTCAAGGTACCATGCTTCTTGGCAACAAAAAAGAACCCTGCTCCTGCAGGCAATGACGATTTCCGAATGAAACCTCTCTCAAGGTTTTCTGCGACATACTCAGACATGGCCTGGGTCTCCGGGATGGACAAAGGGTGTGACCCCTGGGCAGAGTTGCTCCAGGAACAAGGTCAATGGCACAGTGAAAAGATCTGTGGGGAGGAAGCACCTCAGCCGATTTCTTACAGAACACATCCCGGTAATCGCTGTATGCAGTGGGAAGATCCGAAGATACTGATGTGGCAGCAACCGGAAGTCTCTCCTTGGGAGTCACCTTGGAAAGACATGATGAGAAACATGAAGGACCCCAAGCCAGGATCTGCCCAGAAACCCAGTCCACATGGGGAGAGTGCAGCTGTAGCCAAGGAAGGCCCAATACAATGGGGGTAGAGGCTTTGGGTAGGATGAGAAAGGGATTCTCCACCAGGAGTGGATATCCTATCGACATCCTAATAGGTAGTGTCTGGAAGCGAATAGGACCCCCTGGGAGAATAGTGCCATCAATTGTCGAGACTACCAGCGGCGTAATGAGGGGTGAAAGGGTAAGCTTCATAGAAGAAGCAGTTCTCCAGTCCATAAAGTTCCCGGCAGCCCCGGAATCCAGATATGCAGGGATCGATAGGGGAGAAGTGCTTACATGAAGGGACACCGGAAGAAGCAGATGGGAAGGGGATGTTTCTGGGTCCAATACTCCACCTTCTAAATGTATTAGACCCGAGCGTTTCCCGGGCGAAGCAAGCAGGAGTCACGAAAGTGGCCCTTGCCTCCACAATAGAGGTACAAGCCCAGAGTTCTGCGTCTAGCGCGTTCTTCGGGTGTTAGTCTGGTCCAGCCCAGCTGCATAGGTTCCTCGGCAGGCAGAGGATGGTCCACGGGACGAAGTGAGGGGAGCTCAGACTGGCTAAGACCTAGGGAGTGCTGGCGTCTTTTCTCTATGGACCTCTCCTGAAAACGAATATCGATCTGGTTGCATAGGGAGATGACATCGTCCAGACTGACGGGGATGGTTCTTCCCGCTAATTCATCCTTCACTCGGTCAGAGAGGCCATGTAAAAAGGTAGCGACCAGGGCCTCATTATTCCAGCTCAATTCAGCTGAGAGGATACGGAACTGAAGAGCATATTGTCCCATGGAACGGGATTCTTGGCGGAGACGTAGAAGAGCACTGGCCGCTAAAGAGACCCGAGCCGGCTCTTCGAAGATGTTACAGAAGAGCTTTAGGAAGTCGGACAGGCTGGAAACTACCGGATCATTCTTCTCCCACATATGGGCAGCTCAGGCTAAAGCTTCACCGGAAAGGAGGGAAATAATATAGGCTACCTTTGCCCGATCAGACAAGAAGTTTTGAAGCTGAAGTTCAAAATGGATGGTGCACTGGCTAAGAAACCCCCTGCAGGCCTTGGAGTCTCCAGAAAAACAGATTGGAGGTGGTAGCTTCAGCGAATGCGACTCTGCGACTGGTGCGACAGGCGCAGCCACTGGTTGTACATGGGGTTGTGGATTCGGGGGTTCCCAACGTGGGAAAGACAAATGGTCAGGGCACAGGCAAACAGAAGAAGTCAGGAACAAGCCAAAACGGTACACAGAAAGATGATCGTAGCACACTGCAAACAGGAACTTAGCAAACTACACTGTTGAAGAGCAAGGCAGACCTGCAGTGCAATAGTTAATATAGACTTCCTGGGATGGCCTGGGTGGGGCCATACAGGAAGAGGAAGTGATAAAAAGGGAACCAGAACAGGGTACGGCCTCTAATGAACAGATGGAAAACAAAGGTAAGCTGCCAGGCTATTGCATATCCATGACACCTTTGCCTTCTCTTTGTCTTTTGTAACCAAATCCCCTTCATCCTTTATGGTGCCAATATGTTCTGGCCTCACTTTCTTACTGTTTATATATTTAAAGTTTTTTTTTAACTCTCCTCCGCTATGTGCCTTTTGTGGTCTATTTTACATTGGTTATTGCATTCTTTGTATCGTTGAAATGCTCACAATGACCCCTCAGCTTTGTATTTTTTAAATGCCTTTTCTTTTGCTTTTATATGCATTTTTACGTTAGAGTTTAGCCAACCAGGATTTATTTTAGCTCTTTGAACCTTATTTCCTGTTGGAATGCACTGACCTCAGAATTCTTTGTTCCTAGGATTTAATCTCATATAATATCATGTAGCGAAGAGCTTGGTTTAGGGAAGTTGGCTCTTTTGAAGTTCAGTGTACTTGCATTACCCTTGTGCTACTTGTTAAAGGCAAACCTTGCTCAAAAAAATGGCATGGGGTCTGTTTAGATTTAGTTTGGACCCTACACGTTGGAAAAATAAGTCTGACCTCCCACCAAAATCCACAACAGACCCTTTATTTGAGTATGCAGCCTAAAAAAAAAAAATGTCCCATGAGAAAAGAAAACACTCATTGACATAATTGACCAAAAGTAAATGTGACACTAAGCCCAGGGTTAAGGGGAATAGGACATTGCCCCCCCTGGCATGGTACTCTCCCCATGTTGAGGTCATGTTGCCTGGAATGATTCAAGAGGCCACAAATAAATTTCCCCCTTTCCTGGCCTGCTAGGCTAAATGCTTGGATAAGGGTCTGCATTTGGGACCACACAGTCTTTTATTCATGTCTTTTGCATGTAGTTCCCCCTTACAATCCATACCAAACCTGAAGGACCTTGTATGTGTTGGTGGGGGATCTCAGGCGTTTTTTTTTTCATTTTCATAGACTAATCTTGGCCTCTTTGTTTATATTCTTTTTACTGCACAATACATTAAAATCAACTCAGTTATGGTTGGAGGTTGTTATCCCTTTCAAAAACATGATACACCATTACTTTATTCCTCCAATGGGACTTTAGGGCAACCAAAATTGTATAAAGAAAATGACACTGTAAAACAAAATTTTTGTAACAATGAATTTTATTGATGGATATATTTTTTAGGGATTGTAATAAAAATTGTTTTTATATTCTATATATTCTATATATATATATATATATATATATATATATATATATATATATATATATATATAGAGAGAGAGAGATACACACATATATATATATATATATATAGAGAGAGAGAGATACACACATATATATATATATATAGATATATATATATATATATATATATATATATATATATATATATATATAGATATATATATATATAGATATATATAGATATAGATATAGATATATAGTCAGGTCCAAAAAGATTAGAATTGTGTCAATGTCCCCATATTTATATTGGCACATTGACACAATTCTAATCCTTTTGGCTCTATACACCACCACAATGGATTTGAAATAAAACAAACAAGATGTCCTTTAACAGCAGACTTTCAGCTTTAATTTGAGGGTATTTACATTCAAATCAGGTAAACGGTGTAGGAATTACAACAGTTTGTATATGTGCCTCCGAATTTTTAAGGGACCAACAGTAATGGGACAGATTAACAATCATAAATCAAACCTTCACTTTATAATAGTTGGTTGCAAATCCTTTGCAGTCAATAACAGCCTGAAGTCTGGAACGCATAGACATCACCAGACACTGGGTTTCATTCCTGGTGATGCTCTGCCAGGCCTCTACTGCAAATGTCTTCAGTTCCTGCTTGTTCTTTGGGCATTTTCTCTTCAGTTTTGTCTTCAGCAAGTGAAATGCATGCTCAATCAGATTCAGGTCAGGTGATTGACTTGGCCATTGCATAACATTCCACTTCTTTCCCTTAAAAAACTCGTTGGTTGCTTTCGCAGTATGCTTTGGGTCATTGTCCATCTGCACTGTGAAGCGCCGTCCAATGAGTTCTGAAGCATTTGACTGAATATGAGCAGATAATCTTGCCCGAAACACTTCAGAATTCATCCTGCTGCTTTTGTCAGCAGTCACATCATCAATAAATACAAATAACCAGTTCCATTGGCAGCCATACATGCACACGCCATGACACTACCACTACCATGCTTCACTGATGAGGTGGTATGCTTTGGATCATGAGCAGTTCCTTTCTTTCTCCATACTCTTCTCTTCCCATCACTCTGGTACAAGTTGATCTTGGTCTCATCTGTCCATAGGATGTTGTTCCAGAACTGTGAAGGATTTTTTAGATGTTGTTTGGCAAACTCTAATCTGGCCTTCCTGTTTTTGAGGCTCACCAATGGTTTACATCTTATGGTGAACCCTCTGTATTCACTCTGGTAAAGTATTCTCTTGATTGTTGACTTTGACACACATACACCTACCTCCTGGAGAGTGTTCTTGATCTGGCCAACTGTTGTGAAGGGTGTTTTCTTCACTAGGGAAAGAATTCTTCAGTCATCCACCACAGTTGTTTTCCGTGGTCTTCTGGGTCTTTTGGTGTTGCTGAGCTCATCAGTGCTTTTTTTTTTCTTTTTAAGGATGTTCCAAACAGTTGATTTGGCCACACCTAATGTGTTTGCTATCTCTCTGATGGGTTTGTTTTGTTTTTTCAGCCTAATGATGGCTTGCTTCACTGATAGTGATAGCTCTTTGGATCTCATATTGAGAGTTGACAGCAATAGATTCCAAATGCAAATAGCACACTTGAAATTAACTCTGGACCTTTTTTCTGTTCCTTGTAAATGGGATAATAAGGGAATTACACACACTTGGCCATGGAACTGCTGAGCAGCCAATTGTCCCATTACTTTTGGTCCCTTAAAAAGTGGGAGACACATATACTGTACAAACTGTTGAAATTCCTACACCGTTCACCTGTTTTGGAATCTTCTGGATTCTTCTGTTTTGTGAGTGGCTGGAGCCGCAATGACATCACTATTGCTCATGCAGGACTCTAAAGGAACAGCACAGGTATGTTGTTTCTTCAAAGTGCACACAACGGTGACATCACCATCTGCATCTACAGTATATATCTCCTAAACAGTTTAGAAGATATTTACAATATCTATAGGTAAGCCTTATTATAGGCTTACCTATAGGTTAAATTCATGCATGGTAGTTTACTCCCACTTTATAGTCACAGTAGAGGAATATAGTATTGGTGTATCACACCACTGGTTACCAGCTACCTATCAACTAAAAGCCCTGAACAGGAAGCTGTCACATTTAGCAGCAGTTGTAATACTACTACTAAATGTTTTACTTCCTGTTTCAGACAGAGGTTGGGCTCAGCCAAATGATCATTTAGTTCGACCATTTGCTGAACCTCTGAACAGCTGAATTGCCAGCTCCTCCCTAATCATAACTTTCTAAAAGTATGTAGGCAAACCACCTACATTTGCCAAACCCTACTACTCCCTCCAGAACAAGAAGAATTAACTAGTTACCGACCGCCCACCGTCGTTATACATCATCACTTTAAAGATGAATATCTCGGTAACGGCAGCAGCTGCTGCCACAATCGAGATATTCATCTCTTCAGTGGGCGGTCCGGTACACGTTAACGGCGGTCTCCATGGCGGATTCGCCGCGAGATCGCCGTTATCGGTGGCGGGAGAGGGTCCCCCCCTCCCGCCGCTCTCCCGCGCCCTCCGCCGCTTACCGTAGCCGTCGGTAGCGGCGGAGGCGATCAGGACCGTTCAGCTGGTGACTGGGGACGAGACTGAAGGAAAAATCTCCTTCACCCGTCCCCATAGCTCTGCTGGGCGGAAGTGACGTCAAAACGTCAGTCCCGCCCAGCGTCTTAAAGCAAAATTTTTTTTTTTGTCATTTGAAAAAATGACATTTCCAAATTTTTATTTTTTTTTGCATTTAAGCCTAAATATGAGATCTGAGGTCTTTTTGACCCCAGATCTCATATTTAAGAGGACCTGTCATGCTTTTTTCTATTACAAGGGATGTTTACATTCCTTGTAATAGGAATAAAAGTGATAATTTTTTTATTTTTTTATTTCAGTGTTAAAAATTGTAAAATAAATAAAACTAAATACGAAAACCCCAAAAAAAATTTTTTAGAGCGCCCCGTCCCGACGAGCTCGCGCGTAGAAGCGAACATATACGCGAGTAGAGCCCGCATATGAAAACGGTGTTCAAACCACACAAGTGAGGTATCGCCGCGATCGTTAGAGCGAGAGCAATAATTTTAGCCTTAGGCCTACTCTGTAACTCAAAAAATTCAACCTGTAGAATTTTTTAAACGTCGCCTATCGAGATTTTTCTGGGTAAAAGTTTGACGCCATGCCACGAGCGGGCGCAATTTTTAAGCGTGACATGTTGGGTATCATTTTACTCGGCGTAACATTATCTTTCACAATATATAAAAAAATTGGGCCAAATTTATTGTTGTCTTATTTTTTAATTTAAAAAAGTGATTTTTTTCCAAAAAAAGTGCGCTTGTAAGACTGCTGCGCAAATACGGTGTGACAAAAAGTATTGCAATGACTGCCATTTTATTCTCTAGGGTGTTAGAAAAACAAAATATATAATGTTTGGGAGTTTTAAGTAATTTTCTAGCAAAAAAAAATGTTTTAGTCTCATAAACACCGAATCTGAAAAACAGGCCCGGGGCTAAAGTGGTTAATATGCAAAAATTATTGAATGTGCCCACCACTGCTTTTTTCACCACTACTTTTCTTGTATAGTGTCTTTAATCTCAAACAAAAGAGGGCCAGATGAGTAGGAACAGAGATATTTGATTCCAAAAAAGAGACAGTCCCTCCAAATGAGGAACATTTGGGAGCATTGCTTTATTTATATAAGCCTGTACTTCATGCAGTTTTGTTCCTACATGAGAAACAAGTATACACATTTTAGCAAACCACACTTTATAGTAAATGTACTGTTTGTACACTGAAGCCTTAGTGAACATATTTAGTACATTACTTGATTTAGTTGATTTACTAAAGTTGGATTGTGCAACATCTGGTGCTACTCTTCACAGAAACCAATCAGCTTCCAGGTTCTTTTGTCAAAGCTTAATTAAAAAAGCTGAAGAAGTTAGGTGCTAATTGGCTACCACACACAGCTGCACCAGATTTTGCACTCTCTAGTTTTAGTAAATTAACCCCAATGTTTTTTTTACCCATAGCCAGCCCTCCCCTCATGCTGCCATTCCCACTGATGTATCATAAGCTCTCAGTTTATACAGAAAATACATTATATGCATGTCGTCTCCTACACAGGTGGTTACTTGGAGCCAAGGAACGATAATCTAATTTTGCTGTCTCTCTGGGCTCTGCCTCTGGAATACAATTTCCCCAATCATTTCAATTTCTATCATTACAATTTCAACTGAAGGAATTTTTTTAAACGTTCACTGTTCAGTACAATCCATTGGTGATTGATATATACAGTATATACTGTAGATATAATATATATTATATCTACAGTATAATTTTTTAAAATATTTTATTATATCTTTTTATGTGACAACACTGAAGAAATAATTTTTCTACAATATAAAGTAGTGAGTGTACAGCTTGTATAGCTAAACTCAACACACATCCATTAATGTCTAAACCACTGACAACAAAAGTGAGTACACCCCCAAGTGAAAATATCCAAATTAGACCCAATTAGTCATTTTCCCTCCCCGGTATCATGTGACACATTAGTGTTACAGGGTCTCAGGTGTGAATAGGGAGCAGGCGTGTTAAATTTGGTGTTATCACTCTCACTCTGTCATACTGGTCACTGGAAGTTCAACATGCCACCCCATGACAAAGAACTTTCTCATGATCGGAAAAAAAATAATTATTGTGCTACATAAAGATGGCATAGGCTAAAAGAAGATTGCCAAGACCCTGAAACTGAGCTGCAGCATAGTGGTCAAGACCATACAGCGGTTTAACAGGACAGGTTCCACTCAGAACAAGCCTCGCCATGGTCGACCAATGAAGTTGAGTGCACATGCTCAGCATCATACCCAGAGGTTGCCTTTGGGAAATAGACGTATGAGTGCTCAGTGCCGACCGCCCACCAGTATAGACACCCCCCCCCTCAGTGCAGACCCTCCATCATTATAGAATCCCCCCTCAGTGCAGACCCCCATCAGTATAGAATCCCCCCTTAGTGAAGACCCCCATCAGTATAGAATCCCCCCTTAGTGCAGACCCACCATCAGTATAGAATCCCCTTCTTAGAGCAGACCCCCATCAGTATAGAATCCCCCCTTAGTGCCGACCGCCCATCAGTATAGACACCCCCCCTCAGTACAAACCCCCCATCAGTATAAAATCCCCCTCTTAGTGCAGACCCCCATCAGTATAGACACCCCCCTCAGTGCAGACCCCCATCAGTATAGAATCCCCCCTTAGTGTAGACCCCCATCAGTATAGAATCCCCCCTTAGTGCAGACCCACCATCAGTATAGAATCCCCTTCTTAGAGCAGACCCCCCATCAGTATAGAATCCCCCCTTAGTGCAGACTCCCCTCAGTATAAACACCCCTCTCCCCTCCCATAGCGCCCCCCCACACATGTCCATCAAAACATATATGGTAGTAGTATACAGACCTCAGAACAGTGCGGACAGATACACACAGCGGTGTGTGTCTCTCAGGCTCCTCCTCCTCCTGTCTTGATGTAAACAGAGAGGAGGAGGAGGAGGTGGCTTCAGTCCCCTCCGTTGAGGGACTCGAGAGGAGCAGATCAGAGCAGCGGGCTGTGTTAGTAGTGCCACTATCCACAAGTGCACTATAGCCCATTCAAAATGATTTCGCTACACTATGCAACACACCTGCTTAGTGCATAAAAACACATGCACTAAAGAGACACTATCGACAGACTATTTATTTGAACAAAAATCTTTGCAGAACATTATATGTGCATTTACTGTATTATATGCATGCAATTGATCTATAAAGGCCTTCTTTCTGTAGACATCCAAAATCCATAGATTAGGCTTATCCCTTAGGCTACTGGGCCATCTTGTATGTGATGTCAGCAGTCTCAACAGAGTAAGAGCTGTCACTCAAGTGGCACTCTATAGTATTTCTCTTGGCTCCTCCCTCAACTACATTAAAGACAATGTAGGAAGGTGAGGGAGGGTACAGAGGAGCTTGTCCAGCATAGACCTCCTTGCAGAGGAGACTGCCTGCAAGGATGAAAGGGTGTGCCAAATAATTGACTTGTCCAATTTTCGAGCAAGCTAAAAGACACATTGCAAGTATAAAGGAAAAGACTGCAAGTAAGCATTTTAAACACGTAATTTATCTGTACTTACCTGTAGTTTTAAAGTTTGTGACAAGTTCTCTTCGAATCACACTCTACTACAGAATGGGCATTTAATTAAAAAATATATATATTATAACAATATAAAACAAGAAAATGGGTCCCTGACCCCTAAAATCAAAGCTGTATTCTAGTCTAGACTCCCTCATGCAGGATAACAATAATAACTTCTTGAGTACCCTGGACACGTATCTCTGATACACAATTCTCTTTCCAGTCTTCCAGTTCCTCAGTCTCTGTATGAGACTGTATGAAATGTTATCAATTCTTTTAAAAACAAATGCTGACTTGGGTAAATAACTTTTCAATTCACATATTTTTATTGACTTTAGTTGTTCTTGCCCGGAGTTTCTTTATAGAGGATAAGTACATGCTTGTAATAAAAATATGTTATTTTGCTCTTCGTACCTTGTTAATTCAATGCCTTCAGTGGCAGCAACCATAAAATGATCATTTACGTGCAGAGCATGCTTTTTGTGCGGATTCACGAAGCAACAAAAAAAAGGCAGCCCCCCCAGACACACTTTATCAGAGCTCATCCAATGTGACCTTTGCCAGCTAGCGGTAAAAGTTAATCTGAAAATAAGTTTAGCTACAGCATTTTTTCACTCCTGTATGTCCCTGAGTTGGACTACAAGTAGTTGGGACATTGTCCTGACACACTCTGTTGTAATCACCACAGTAAAATTGTGATGTTTCGCTACTGCTGGAGTACACATACTTCCACAAAATGTTCATACAAAGACTGCAAGGATTCGCACAAGGCAATAAAACATGAATAAAGTAAAGGGAAAACTAAATACAAAAGATATAGCAATCATATTTAGGTTTATGTGCCCTATTTTTTTCCGAGGGTTTAAATCTACTTTAGGACATTTTTGGAACCATGCACAAAAAAATTACCCTTGCAGTCGGTCCCCAATGGCACTGCAAGGGTTAATGGCTCTTTTTGTCTAAGGGGATTGGAATAAGGTTAAATACTTAACTTATTCCTCATGCCCACAGCCTTCCTCTGTGCTGCATGACTAGTCTTCTACCGCAATTCAGATTTGTTAAAATCCTTTTAAAGTAGGTGACCAGGGGATTGTTTCTGTTCTCAGTAGAGAACTTTAATGTCAGCTCTTATAGCACAGGAAGATAAAGAAGACAAATTATATTTACAGACTTGTTTTGTTTGCCAGGATATAAAAGTACACTTACCCTTAATAATTATTGTAAAGGTAACAAACATGTCATACTTACCTGCTCTGTGCAATAGTTTTGCACAGGGCAGCCCTGTTTTACCTCTTCTTGGGTCCCCCGCCGGCGCTCCTGGCTCCTCCCCCAACTGAGTGCCCCCATAGTGCCCCCATAGTAAGCCACTCCCTGGCTGTGATTGACATCAGAGAGAGCCAATGACTCCAGCTGCTGTAAGTGAGCCAATGAGGAGGAAAAGAGCTGGTTCGAGCTCAGGTAAGTATTTAGGGGAATAAGGTTGGAACATGCAGAATGTTTTTTTACCTTAATGCAGAGAATGCAGTAAAGTAAAAAAAAAATGTTCTACCTTTAGAACCACTTTAACCTTTTCTGACGAGGCCATTTTTTGCGATACTGCACTGCTTTAACCGACAATTGCACGGTTGTGCGATACTGTAAACAAATAAAATTGATGTGCTTTTTTTCCCACCAATAGAGCTTTCTTTTGGTGATCAGCAATATGTAGTGGGACTGTGACAGTGCGGCGGACAAATCTGACACTAAGTGACACTTTTTGGGGACCAGTGACACCAATACAGTGATCAGTGCTAAAAAATATGCACTGTCACTGTACTAATGACACTGGCAGAGAAGGGGTTAACATCAGGGGTGATCAAAGGGTTAACTGTGTTCCCTGGGAGTGCTTTCTAACTGTGTGGGGGATGGCTGCACTGTAGGAAGACAGAGATCTGTGCTTCTGCTTAGCAGAAACACAAGATCTCCATCTTCCTTACTAGCAGAACGTAAATCTGCCTTGTTTACATAGGCTGACCTCCGTTCTGCATCTTTCTGAACGATTGCCAGTTTCTGCTGATTGGCTCCCGCTGTGTTCAATCACAGCGGGGGTGGGGCCTCGGCGGTGCGCGCCCCAGAGCCCTTGAAAGAAATTACATTCAGGTACGTGATTTTGCGCTTAAGGGCCCCCTTGCCTCAGTAAATGTATGCAGGGCAGTCCTTAAACGCTTAAAGACCAGATTCTGTTTTCTTTCATTTAGCTATGGATAGAGTAGCAAAGAGTTAAAATTTCTGCTAGGCAGTGATATAGACAACAATAAAAATCTTTGGAAAAGAAGGACAGAGCACCACAGCATTTAACCTTTTGAGGACCCCTTCACGCCGATATATGTTGGCAGAAGGGCACAGGCACGTACAGGTACGTCGCCTTTAAGAGCCCAGCCATGGGTCGCGACCTAGTCCTGAGCTCCGTGACCGCGCCCGCGGGACCCGCGGACCCGATCACCGCCGGTGTCCCACGATCGGGTCACAGGAGCTGAAGAACAGGGAGAGGTGAGTGTAAACAAAGTTTTCGTCCCTAAATGAGTCAATCTCCACATGCATATGTGTGTGTGTGTCTACATACTGTATATGTGGTCTGGGCACGTTGATCTCCCTGCTGGCACAGTGAAAGAGAAGTGCCTAAGCACTTCTATTATGACAGAGCCGGTAAGAGGGACATTTTTTCCCTCTCTCCGCTGCCACACAGATCGATAATGCTAATATGCATTAGGTGATTGGAATATGCCCTGGCACACCCTGTGCACATGCCTAAGGAGGGATTCAACAACAGACACAGTGCTGTCAATCCAAAAAGTAGTGGGCAGAAGTAGGTGTGACTAGCTGCTGATTGATGAGCTACCACAGTGTTTCTCAACTCCAGTCCTCAAGGCGCCCCAACAGGTCATGTTTTCAGGCTTTCCATGATTTTGCACAGGTGATTTGATCAGTTTCACTGCCTTGGTAATTACCACAGCCATTTCATCTGAGGGGAATCCTGAAAACATGACCTGTTAGGGGCCAAATCTTCAAAGGAGATACGCAGGCGGAACTGCTGTTCAGCCTGCGTATCCCTGTGCCTAACTTTGGAAACGATCCTCAAAAGGATTTTTCCAAAGTTAGGCAGAAGATCTTACATCTGTAAGACACTTACACTGTCAGATCTTAGGATGCAGTACCGCATCCGCCGCTGGGGGCATTTCTCATTGAAATGCCGCTTTGCGTATGCAAATGAGGACTTAAGCAGATCCACAAAGCTTTTAAGCATTGTGTTTTCTGCGTAAGTTCCAATTTGCTTGCGCAAAACTAGGGATGGTTTTACAATGTGTAAAGTTAGTACACCATGTAAAACCAGACCTTTTTTTCGATCGCCGCGATTTTTTTTTAAATTAGAATTTTTTTTCCCGGCGCGTATTTTTTTTTTCACCCGTCGCAACTTTATTGTCCCGTCGCAATCCACAAAGCCCGGCGTAAATTACGTTCGCGCGCTGCACGTCGGGAAAATTACGTCACACGCATGCGCAGTACGGCCGGCGCGGGAGCGTGCCTCATTTAAATTGTAATCGCCCCCCGGAGAGGAGGACCGCCTTGCGACGGAGGCACTTAAGTTACACGGCGTGTAATTTCTAGGTGAGTGCTTTGAAGATCGGGCACTTAGGTCGAAATTTAACGCCTGTGTAACTTAACTGCTGAAAGTTAAGTTAGGCTACGTTTTTGGGAATTTGGCCCTAGATGTATAAGCTCTATAACAGGGCAACAGGCTATACATCAAGGGCCAAATCTTCAAAGGAGATACGCAGGCGGAACTGCTGTTCAGCCTGCGTATCCCTGGGCCAAATCTTCAAAGGAGATACGCAGGCGGAACTGCTGTTCAGCCTGCGTATCCCTGTGCCTAACTTTGGAAACGATCCTCAAAAGGATTTTTCCAAAGTTAGGCAGAAGATCTGACATCTGTAAGACACTTACACTGTCAGATCTTAGGATGCAGTACCGCATCCGCCGCTGGGGGCATTTCTCATTGAAATGCCGCTTTGCGTATGCAAATGAGGACTTAAGCAGATCCACAAAGCTTTTAAGCATTGTGTTTTCTGCGTAAGTTCCGATTTGCTTGTGCAAAACTAGGGCTGGTTTTACAATGTGTAAAGTTAGTACACCATGTAAAACCAGACCTTTTTTTCGATCGCCGCAATTTTTTTTTAAATTTGAATTTTTTTTCCCGGCGCGTATTTTTTTTTCACCCGTCGCAACTTTATTGTCCCTTTGCAATCCACAAAGCCCGGCGTAAATTATGTTCGCGCGCTGCACGTCGGGAAAATTACGTCACACGCATGCGCAGTACGGCCGGCGCGGGAGCGCGCCTCATTTAAATTGTACAAAAAGATACTTGGTGGGCACACCCTAAAAATGCTATACATCTAAGCTGGTGCTGCTATAAGACCAAATACAGTACAAAACAGATTATAGCGCACACATGCAAAAATGACATTTATCCTGCAAGGCTAGTTAAAAACACCTGAACATATTCAAAAATACGGGGGTTTGGTCACACTATATAGTCATATAGTGCTAAGCCCACTTACTGCGACAAAGTACCCCGAATTAGTGGGTCCTACCCTAGTAATAGAATGAAAGAACCTGGCTCTCATTTAAATTGTAATCGCCCCCCGGAGAGGAGGACCGCCTTGCGACGGAGGCACTTAAGTTACACGGCGTGTAATTTCTAGGTAAGTGCTTTGAAGATCGGGCACTTAGGTAGAAATTTAACGCCTGTGTAACTTAACTGCTGAAAGTTAAGTTAGGCTACGTTTTTGGGAATTTGGCCCCAGAAGTGTAAATGCTGATAACCATGCCCCTGCAATATTTGCTCACTGTACTGTACTGCAATCAAACACAACCTACATGAGAGTGAAAACTCTGCTCTGAATTCAGGAGCAGTGCAGCTTCATTGCCACACCTTTACAGGAAGCTGCATAGCTTGACATTTCTGGCATGATTAGCATATATCTGTGGGATTTAGAAGGTGGACATAGAGGGCCAGATTCACAAAAGAGATACGACGGCGTATCTCCTGATACGACGTCGTATCTCTGTGATCCGCCCGTCCTAACTATGCGGCTGATTCATAGAATCAGTTACGCATAGCTAGCCCTAAGATCCGACAGGTGTAATTGACTTACACTGTCGGATCTTAAGGATGCAATTCTATGCCGGCCGCTAGGTGGCGAGGCCATTGTGGTCGGCGTAGAATATGCAAATGACTAGTTACGGCGATCCACGAAGATCGCGCGTTCGTCGCAATCCCGTATGTCGTCGCTAGTCGTTTTTACCCGTCGCAAAGTTACACCTGCTTTAACATGGCTTATCTTTAGATCAGCCATGTTAAAGTATGGCCGTCGTTCCCGCGTCGAATTTCGATTTTTTTTTTGCGTAAGACGTCCGGGAATACGAAACACCGTAACGCACGTCGCATTTTAAAAAAACTTCGGGGCGGCGTAATTTTGCGCAATGCACGTCAGGAAATTTGAACATGGAGCATGCGCACAACGTTCGGCGCGGGAATGCGCCTAATTTAAATGGTGCCCACCCCATTTGAATTGGGCGGGCTTGCGCCGAGCGCACTTACGTTACACCGCCGCAAGTTTACAGGTAAGTGCTTTGTGAATCAGGCACTTACGCTGCAAACTTGCGGCGGTGTAACGTAAATGGATTACGTTATGCCGCCGCTGCGTAGCGGAAATGTATGTGAATCTGGCCCAGAGATACTAAAAAGGCAGATACACTAATAATTAAGTGTTGCAGCACCTACGTTTTTAAATGGAAGGCCAGAGTTCTACTTAAAACAGTGGGCCAGATTCACGTAGAGCGGCGCAAATTTAGTTTGTCCTAACGTATGTCAGTTAAGTTAAGGCGGCTGAATTTTGTGACGTAAGTGCCGTATCCACAGAGCATTTGCGCCCAAACTTGCGCCAGCGCGACGTAAATACCGAGGAGTAAACCGGGGTTATTGCAAGTGGGAAGGAAGTGGGCGTGCTCCATTGAAATAAGCCGTGAGCCCATGCAAATGAAGGGCCGGCTGTACTGCACATGCGCGCACGAATCTGCACCTCACTGGACATGTGCAGAACTCGGCTCGGCGCAATCAGTGAGATAGGAAAAAGGCCAAGCATACTTAGTTTGAGAATCGCCCTGTGCTTAAATAGCCTCAGACAAACACACTTCCATTGCAAAAGTACATCCATGTGTTCCCCTTTCCTTAAGCAAGTTGCTTTTGCTCTGTTGTCTGTTGCTGTTTGTTGGTGAGTGTATTGTTAGCTAAAAGATTTATTGTAGTAGGAGGTTGTAGTAGTTGTGTTTTTTTTCTGAGTGTTTTTTCTGTTTGTTTTTTCCTGTGTTTGTTTTTGAATTTGTATTAGCTGTCTGCTTGTGTTGTTTGATATTGCTATCTTGTGTTTGCGGTTGGATTTTTGTGTGTGTTTGTTCTGTGTGTATTTGTTTGTTGTGTTAGATTTTTGTGTATGTGTTTGGTGCTGAGTGTTGGGTGAGATGGCACCAAAGAGACGCAAGTTGAACTTTTCAGTGAGAGAAAAGCAAATACTTGCCAAGGAATGGATATCCCCCGCTTTGGGTGATATTTGCATAGCCTGGTCCATGACAAGATGGCCAAGATAAATGCCCATGCCACGGGCACTGGCGGAGGACCACCCTGCTCCGTCAGGCTGACTGAGGAGGAGTGGGCAGTGGCCCGCTGCTTCCACCGACAACAAGTGGTGGGCCTGCCTGGCTTTGACTCCGAGGAGGGCGTGAGGACAGGTATTTTTTTTTTCTATCTGGTGTGTAGCATGTGTGGGGGGGGGAGGGAATATGTGCAAGTGTGTGGACCCTCCAACCTGTGAATGTTTTGTGTCTTCCACAGATGGCCAGGAGATTGCTGGGCCATCAGGCCAGGCTGCACCACTCCCAGGACAACAGGCTGCTGAAGAGCCCCAAGAAGGGCAGGAGTCCTCAGGGGAGGGGAGTGGCCACACCTCCCCTCATGAGGAGGTTGAGGGGGGGAGGATGAGGGGGAGGAGGATGGGGATGATCCGATGGACCTTGCAAGGGAAATACTTTTGACTTCAGATGTGGTTCCCCATGAGGCTACCCCTGAGGCTACCCCTGTGGCTGGCAGCAGTCAGGCCTCCATCAGGGGTAGCCCCTCCCACTCCTCCCCAAACAGGGCTCCCCTCACAAGGGTCTCTCTCTCCCCTCCTCCCAGGCCACAAGCCTCATCTGTAGGCAGGAAGGCTACCCAGAAGACCAGGGGGGTGGCCGAGGTTCTGCCGGCCAGTCTGGGGAGGGACCAGGCCCGGCAGACCCAACATCTGGGTCAGCTCACCCAGTCTTTGGCCCAGATGGAGGACAGCCTGGGCTTAATTAAAGACTCGGTCAGTGATGTGGGCACCAACTCCTTGGCGGTCATAACATGCATTTGTGACCTGCAGACCGCCACAGCAGGTGTGGCCCTGGAGGTGTCTGCCCTGGCCCAGGCTGTCCATGCAAACACCCAGGCCAAAACGGCTGCCCTCACTGTGGGTCTGACCAGGATCGCCGTTGGCCTTAGAGGGCAGGCCAGCAGGAGGACAGTCACCAGGGGAGGCTCCTCCTTCCCCTGCTCCCCCCCATGAGGCTCCTCTGGTTGGCTGTGGCCGTGCCCGTGGCCGGCCCAGGCGTAGCTCACGCCGCCGCCATTAATTTTTGGTTGTACTTTTTTTTTTTTTTTATTGTACTGTGATTATGATTTGGTTTATGTGTGTGAATGATGTGTGAATGTGGGGGTGACATTCCTGGTGAAAAAGGGTGTCACCCTTAGTTTTGGTGGATTAGGGATCCCCAGGACCAGGGAGAAGTGATCCCAGGTCCATGTGAATGGTGTATGAATGCACAGTGACATAATTGGAGCCATGGCATGGCGTTGCTGCTCCCTAATACCATTGGGGGTACTTGGTTCTAATCCAATTCGATGTGCATGTGATGTGTCTGTGCTAGGGACCACAGTGGGTGTGCATGCATGCATTCTCATTGTGCCATGATTAAAGTGTGTGTTTACTGTGCAAAGATGCATTCTGCGAGGCGTCTCCTGGCTGCTGTTCCCTCAGAAGAGGGGGTACCCTCGGTTACTAAAGTCACTAGTATAGCTATGAGCATGGATGCCCCTGGCATGTTGGCATACAGATTGTTGTCCTGCAAGTGTGTGTGCTCAGCTC
Organism: Rana temporaria; assembly: GCF_905171775.1. Lineage (NCBI taxonomy): Eukaryota > Metazoa > Chordata > Amphibia > Anura > Ranidae > Rana > Rana temporaria. Next base: position 342,717,621 of record NC_053491.1, read on the forward strand.
TTCCCTAACGGTGTTGCTTTAGCTGACATTTTCACGGCTGGTGTAAAGTTAGGGCACCTTTTATAAGGTGTAATTTTACACCGTGAAACTAGCAGATGCGCACAGGGCGTAATCTACGCCGCACAAGCGTACTTTTGTGGATCGCCTTATCTCCTTCATTTGCATATTAGCATCGAAAATCAGTGGTGTGTCTAGCGTATTTTGCGCTTCAAGATGCGCCGGTGTAATCGTTTTAAGTAGGACGGAAAAATCTGGATTTCAGGCGTATTTCGTTTTGAGGATCTGTTATACTATATCATAGCAGGTGATCTTGCAGCCAAAAAGCACAGATGAAGGGAACACGTGGAAGCCTCAAAAATATGTTGACTTATGAATACAAGAATACGGTGATCCCTCATCTAATAAATGCAGCAAAATGGCTGATCCCAAGCATGGGCGTCCGCTGAACTTTTTTCAGGGGGGGGGCATCATTTTAAGGTCATCCATGCTCGGTCCCTTTTTGACAATGTCATGATGGGGAGGGGCTTAGTCATTATCACATAAAGCGCAGGAATGCAAAGGTTTGAGAAACCTGATGCAACTATCAAGCAACTAGCAACTTTGAATAACAATATCATAAAAAATGGAGGCCCCCCTCCCCAAGGAAATAACAACCACCAGGATCAATGCCAGTTTCTGTAATAGCTACCTCTAGCTTTGCTGTCAGTTTCCGCAATAAAAATCACCAGCATTGGTGTCAGTAGCAACAATAATAACCCCCCACATTGGTGCAGATTTCTAGAATAAAAACTTCAGCATCTGTACCAATGTACATAATAATGACCCTCAGCACTGGTGTTGTCAGTTGCTGCACTTAAAACTTCCAGCATTTGGTGTCATTTTCTGCAATAATTGCCCCCAGCATAGATGGGAGGATATCATGTTAGACACTTCCTAATGGCTCAGTCCCTAGGAACAGTAATGGATAATGGTCAATAGTGTTGAGCGGAATACGCCATATTCGATTTCGCGATATATCATGAATATATAGACGAATATTCGAGAAATATTCGCTAAAATCGAATATTCGTGATATTTTATCGAATAAACAATATTGCGAAATTTCGCTAATGCGAATGCGAAAATGATTGCGAAATTCTCGTCCGCGCATGCGCAGGCGCGCGAACAACACGCGAAAACGGAGATCATTTCATGGATCTTTGCCAGTCGAATTTCGGATCGCGATTTTGTGCTGCACTGCGAAGCGAAGATGGTGGGGAGTAACTTTTCATCCAGTGAGGAAAAACTGCTGATTAGTGTAAGTAATTTCACCACTGTTTTTTCATTATCTTTAACTGCATTTTAGACTAGTTTAAAAGTTAGGATATAAGATCAGATATTAGTATTTCCCAAACAGTGTGTCTCCAGCTCTTGCAAAACTACAACTCCCAGCTTGCCTGGACAGCTGCAGACACCCTGGTTGGTAAATGTGTATTTAGGCACTTTCCTTGCTATTTAGCATAATTAACATGTTGTGGACATAGGACGTATGCGAACGTCCTGACTTCAGGGTCCTTAAGGCCTAAGGACGTTCGAATACATATTGCCCTTTAGATGTTGCAGAACTACAACTTCCAGCATGCCTGGGCATGCTGGGACTTCTAGTTTTGCAAGTTCTGCAGGCCCACATTTTTCAGGCCACTATTGGATTGGATTGGATTGGAATAAATACTTATAGAGCGCCGAATGCGAGTTGTGAAACTCGCGTCTAAGCGCTTACCAACAAGCTGGGGGTATCCAGTTCCCAAGAGCAAAAAGAAGAAACTAGGACATCTAAGTAAAAGAGGGGAACAGACAAGAAATAAACAGAAATATAAAAAGAAGGGGGGGGGGTGTCAGGGCACAAAAAGCCTATCCCTACTCCCTGACTATGGACCGCAGCCTGGGATTAAGGCAGCGTCCTGCTAAGGGCTTGGAAGGCCAAGTCTCTATCTGTAGGCTTGTGAAAAAAGAAGTGTTTTCAAGCCCTTACGGAAGGCCATCAAGGAGGAGGATGCTCGGAGCTGATGAGGGAGCTGGTTCCAAAGAGAGTTCCCCATTGTTTGGAGCCGGCGGCCACCTTTTGAAGCTGATCGACCACTATACACGGGTCTCTAAACTGTGGCACTCTAGATGCAGCAAAAGTAAAATTCTTAGCATGCACTGACAGGCCATGCCTGATGGGAGTAGTAGTTTTGCAACAGCTGGAGGCGCACTGGTCTGGAAACCCTGAGTTAGGTAACAAACTCGCAGTGTTTTGCAACCATTGTGCCTCCAGCTGTTGCAAAACTACAACTCCCTGCATGCAACTGGCTGCAATAACCCCCCCCCCCTCTCCCCCAATGTGAATGTACAGGGTGCATTCACATGGGCTGGGGCTTACAGTGTGCTTCTAGCTGAAGCAAATTTGGCGCTGCAGCTCAAACCCTCAGCAGGAAACTACTGTGAACCCCACATCCCTCTGACTGTACCATAAAAACACTACACCACACTAAATAAAAATTAAAAAACACAACATATACACATACCCCTACATAGCCACCCTCCCCTCCACAATAAAAAAGAAAAACGTCTGGTACGGCACTGTTTCCTAAACGGAGCCTACAGCTGTTGCAAAACAACTCCCCAGTATTACCGGACAGCCATTGACTGTCCAGGCATGCTGGGAGTTAAAGTATAATTGTGGTACAGCTGGTGACGTTGAGCTACATGGTGTATCAGAGCATGATGGTAGTTGTAGTTTTTAAATAACATCAACTCCATTATTTATTCAAAATTAATTCATCAAAAAGTCAAAAGAAACTAACATATTATTGTTCCTATATAAAGATAGGGATGAAAAAAAATAATCTATTGTACAGGCCCAGTATAAGGGTCAAAAAATAATTATAGCGGTCAGATGAATAGCAACTCATTTCTCCCCTATACGTGTATCCTGTGATGTTACTCATATATACATAATTATGCAAATGATAATGGCTGATATATTTATGCAAAAAAGGTGGCGACCGAAATGGCAAGATATAAAATCTGTCATGTTACCCCTGTCAGTGATTAATAAGGCGAGAATGCTTCCAATTGTTGAATACCATACATTAACGTCATATATCCATAAGGGTTTAAACAAAAGTATTAAAATATACTTTGTTCTTCATCTTGCAGAGGTTCCTGCAACAGGTATACGATCAACTTCGGAGGCAGCAGGAAAAAAAAAATTGTCTGCTCCCTATTGCGGGAGTTGCGGAAAGTCCATGGCCGCACACATGACCACATGGCCATTCTAAAAAAGTGGTCTGACCTAAAGAGGCGCCACATGGCCCAGGTCAGACAGATCCGTGATGAATTTCATCCAGGTAAGTTATTGGTGACAGTTATGTAAGGTCATATGTAATTAACCTTAGGGCAGATGTTGTTAACCCAGACGCCATGTTGTGGTAACATATATCACCACCCAAGGTATTCATAGTACTGTTGAAAAAAGACATGGGACAGCAGACAGGAACACTTATTAACTATAATTAAACTAAATAAACAAGACACACCAGTAATGTACTAATACTGGCCAAGGCTGCTTTATTATTGGATTTCAGACATATATTTTAAAGAAATACTTTAATAACTTAAAAAACAGCCTAGTCACTACGGCTCAGGCTGTACCTAAATATATTCCAACTTTAAAATGTATCCAACAACAACTAAACTAAACAGATTTGTCCCCCTTAGTATAATTTAATTTTTTTTTTTTAAAAAAACAAAGGTGACCAACTGACCATCCCACATAATTAGCAGCCGCGACAAAAAGAAAAGAAAAAGGGGGGGGGTTGGGGAACACCACAGTCCCGTCTACTGAGGCGACTGAGAGCAAGGCTGACGGAACCCTACTTATATACCCCTAACTAACACTGGATAGCAGGCCCACAGGCCTAAAAAGTGCGGGAAAAGCATGTGTAGGCCGCGTGATCACCTTGTGCTCACCAAAAAAACGAGAAAAACACGTTTTCCAGCTAACTAGGCCACGTGAGGACCATCTTACACCTAAAGAGCCCTATTAGGTTCCCAAAAGGGGAACTTGAAACCGTCACTACTAATTTTATTAAGTCCTGCCGCTTTCCCATGAGAAAAGGGGGAATTGAAACCTTCTCCGCCTTTTCTATCATTATTCCATCAAGTTAAACCATGGAATTAAAGTGGTGGTGTGGTGGGTTAAAGGGGAAGGGGTGGTATTTTATAACTCAATTACCACTAAATTCCTGTGGTAGGCGTGGGGTTATCATAGTAATCCTGTGTAATCCATCAGGCCCTTTTTTTAACATGAGATTGTCTGAATAATACAAAGGAAACACAAACAGCTAATTTTACCATGGTGGCAGCCCAGCTCACACTCAGTCCCCTGTAGTGCCAGCAAGACCCTTTAATATAACATTATCCCATTGGTTAACTGTCTATATAAATAAATTTGTATTCATATACAATACAGCAGAGTACACAGAATTTGCATACGTTATTAGAAATCATTTTTACATATATGAACATTGTGTTATTATAGGAGCTCCTCTACCAGCTGTGCGCCCCAAGCGCACAAGGCGACAGGCCACAGAGGAGGAGGAGGATGAAGAGGAGGAGCAGGAGGAGTATGCAGAGGAGGAGAGGGATGAGGAGCAGCCAGGGCCCTCCCAGTCACCACCCCCAGCTCCCGTTGAGGAGCAAGAGGAGGAGCTGCAACCCCCCCCCCCCCCCAAACTCCTGGTGGTGAATCGGGTGATGGAGAAGAGGAGCAGGAGGATGAGACTGTTCCTGTGAGCCTCAGTCAGGAGGGTAAATATGTGCACAAAGATTAATAACATTTCAACAATAAGATGTAGATCTAAAAATGGACAGCATTTAAAGCGCACCCGTCAGATTTCAGAACAATAATATGGTATTTATGATAGAAGTATATGTGCTAGACAGTGACACATAACAATTGTATAGACATGATAATGATTGTTTAATAAGCAACATAAATATTTTATTTATTTAGTAACGGTCTTTGAAATCCAATTTTTTTTTTCTTATATCCTAACAGTTTTAAAAAAGATGGAGGAAAAACAAAGACTCCTCCAGAGTAACAATGAGAAAATCCGCTCAAATCGCCGGAAAATGCGGATCCTAGACCTCCAAAATCAACAGCTGGAGCAACAGCAGAGCAAGATTTTTGACGAGATGGCTGAGCTTCAGAAGCTCATGCATAATTACATTTAATTTTTTTTTTCTTTTAATAAAAAATGTTATTCTTTTAAAATGTTTCCTTTCTTATTGAGATTGTTAGGTTTTTCAGCACTGCGCGCGCTCCTCTGTTCCTCTTGGTGCGCGCGCACCTGGTGTTAATTTGCGGCCAGCACAGATGACATCACTCGGCAGCGCCGAGGTGATGGTCTATCTGTGGCGGGACTGGGAGCTATATATAGACCCCGGGCTACACAGTCTAATCCAAGCCTCCCGGGAGGCACGTGGACTGTGTGCACCTGCTGTGAACAAACTTTCCAGGTAAGACTTCTACCCTTCCATCTACCGTTGTGCCTTGTTGCGGTTCTATATCTATACCTACATATCTTTGGTCTGCAGACTCTCTGTATTTACAAGTCCTCTATTATCACTTTTATTTCAGCAACTGGCATACTCTGGCAAATGCTTTTTGCCCCCTTTATCCATCATAAGGACTGCACTAGTGCCATTCAACCATTGAAACAATTAATGGCCTAATACAGCAATACCATCCGCAGACCCTAATTTCCATATGTAAATTATTTTCCAACATATGGTAAGCAGCAGGCTCCTCTTGACTATTGATTACTGCTTATATTGGCCACTTTTGCTCTCTAACACTGTCCAATCCCAAGTAATTGTTTTATATTTATTTCCATTTACAGTTTGGCTTATTTCTCATGGTATTCAACTAAGCTTGGGTTTTAAGCCCAACCTGTTGCCAGTTTTTGCTGCACAGCCCTCTATCCAGAGAGCACCACGTCGAATTGTTCATATACAAATTTTTCTTGTACTTATCTACCTCTCTATTTTGGATTGAATATTATTTAGGTAAGCAATATGGCTTTAACCCTATCTACCTTTGCTAATTAGCAGACTTTTCCTTACTATGCTCCTTGTCCCCTTCGTATTGGAATCTTTGGGTCTCCGTTTTGGGCATCTCTCTTGTCGTGTGCGGATTATTCCATCTATATGTGGTATTTGGGGGTACACCTTTCCGTCCTTCTCTTCACCGAGTTGCATGGTCTATGAGCACTCCAGACTTTTGAACATACATACAGTTTGTTATACATTTTGAATTGTTCAAAAAACAATATACTATATATTTATGTCTATGTCTCCATCAATGCAGCACATTGATCTTACTAGGTCTTTTGAGGAAGCGCTTACCTACAGCGCGAAACATGCCGGGACTCCGATCAACCCAGCGCAAATGATAAGATCTCCAGTTGATACTATCTGAAGACTTTTTCTAGAAGTTACTCTATCCATCTATGGTCTTAAGTGTCAGTCCGTCTAGGACGCCATTTATTTATTATTACCCTTTTTTCCAATCAAGTATTGTTTACATTGTTTGTTACTGTACTATAACCATTTATAATCTTCTATAACAAAGTTACTTCAATCACTGTGAACACTGTGTTAACTAGATCTGATATGTATTTTTTGGAGAAAAAATTTTAAAAATATATTTAGAGTATATTTTTGTAATAAACAAATTTTATATAAAGTTACCGATTGGTGGCGACTCTTATCTTTACCAACCTACCATGCCGATAAAGTCCATGACTAGCCCCTAAGTCATTCTTTTTCTATAAATTCTGTTTAGGACGTGGCATATGTTAAAATATTATGCATCCACATGCGCACTACATGTGAGGATGCACTTATCCTTTTGATTTAATTTAGGGTGGAAGCACCCGGGCCATTACCAATCCTGGCGATCCAGGTTGGTTTAGTGCTTGTATAATTACATACAGTTTTTCTATTAGAATAATTAAATTATCTTTTTCTATATATCAGCGAGATTATCTCGTTCCTTTCCCCTCAACAGCAGACCTATTACTCTAATTTCCCTCTCCTATCTTTCCCCCCCTCCCTCCCCCCCTCCCTTCCCTCCCTGTGAACATATATCATGGACTTTGCCGGTATAGGTTGGTCAGGATACATGTCCGAAATTCAGACAAACTGCAACTTAGATAACGAGCAGGAAATCAATATTAATCAATATATGGCCAAAATGAAGCGCCTACTAAAGAAAAAATCAAACCTACATTGGCATATTGAATTCCTTAATAAGTACGCTAGAGAAAACATCAGCCCACTAGGACTTCGTATCCAAGTATTCCCCTCTTTCCAAACCACCATACCCGAATTTAAAGTGGCGTGGGAACAAACACTCACAACATGCAGTACGCAACTAATGAAACTACTGGTAGGCCATCACCAGTCAGAGCTACTATCCTTAGAACAGGACATCCTGTTATTACAGTCTAACAATGAAAGTATTAAAGGCCACACCCACTATGAAAAAAGATGCCAAGACATCAAAGATTTCATAACCAAAACAACCAAAGACATTATTTACAAAAAACAAGTCAAGTTATCAAAGGATAGATTTGCATTTAGTGAGGGCTTTGCCTATCGGTGGCAGGCCCCCACTCAATACAAAGGCTCACGTTCTAATTTCCGGGTACCCCGTAACTTGGATAGTAATCAATATACAACTGAAGATGATACTGAATCTGACTCCTCTTCGCTATTGCCTTTACAGCCTTCTTCGAGACGGAACTATCCAACATACACTTCATCTACTTCGGGGACACGTAAGAGGGGTTTTGGTGGTGGGTCTAATGTACCTTTGTCTAAGCGCCCCCCACTGAAGGATAATACCATGCCATCACGCACGCGGGGTGACACTCCTTCTAGTGGTGACGGCAACCATGCACAGGGTAACTATATGGGGGGTTTAGCCGCCCAAGCAATACAAACCTTACTAACTCAATCTACACCACAAGCTATATCATTGGCTTCAGCACCCATTTTGGGAATCTCTGAACCCAATACGAGTGGTGTTCCTAGGCGTAACATCTCCCTCGATAATTCCCAGCCAATATCCCAGTCTCAACAACATTTGAGACAAGGAACTCTTGATTCTCATATTACTACCCAGGTTCCTAATTTTCACTTAACCATGATGACCCCTTGACTTGACCCCTAAATCTAATCTTAATGTTATCAACCTTACCCCCTATTTGTTTTCCTCGGAGGAGCTTGAGGTCCTTCAATTGGGACTAAGCTTTTGCCCATCCATGAAAAGTGATAAATACGAAATAATTAAAGATATCTATCTTTTTTGTCGTAACCTAACATATACATTTTTATTCGATGAAAATCGTTCACGAAACATTAAAGAAAAACACATTGCTGAACAAGTTAAACATTTCACCATGGACGATTTTAGAGCCCTTAGGGACCTCATGCTCCTCCTGGACGAAAACATACCCTCCTCCCCTGACCCAGCTACTCCTTTGGATGTATCTACATCCACTCTACCTTCCAGTTTTCCTGTTAAAAAATTCAAACTAAAATCCCAACGTTTTCCAGATCTAACTAGCAACCCTAACATCTGGGCTTTGCTTTTAAGCACTATAAACGACTGCAAACAATTGGATACCAATACATTAACCAATAATCTATCTAAAAAACAACGACAAGCCATCTTGAATCTCCAAGACCATCCTGACCTCGAGATCAAAGCGTCCGATAAGGGCGACAATGTGGTTCTCATGACAAAGACCAACTATGAAAAGATGGTATTTAATATCTTGAACAATAAAGAGTGGTATAGGCGTATCAACGATACGCAAATAGCAATATTTAAAAATGAATTTCTGGCTATTATAGGTTCAGCTCATCAAAAGGGACTTATTGACCAAGATCTCTATAACTATCTTAATACTCGTAATCCATGAATTGCTACTTTTTATGCATTACCCAAGATCCATAAACACCCTCTCATTCCTCCAGGTAGACCTATAGTGTCCGGTATAGGTTCCCTGACTGAGAATGCTAGTCGGTTTATAGACTCTATCCTTATGCACCATGTACTTGCTTTGCCTTCCTATACCCGAGACACCCTGGATCTTCTCAAACAAATTGAGGATATGGTCGTGCCTCGAGATGCCTTCCTCGTGACTCTGGATGTTGAGGCTCTCTACTCCAGTATCCCTCACGAGTTGGGCATCTCGACAGCCCGTACTTTCCTCCGCGCGCAGGATCATCACCATTGGAGTTACATTGACTTTGTGACAGATCTTTTACGATTTATTCTAACACGAAACCATTTTGTTTTTAAAGAGTCCCACTTCCTCCAGGTACAGGGCGTAGCCATGGGCACCTGCTGTGCCCCTGGCTACGCCAATCTGTACCTGGGGGGGTAGGAACGCGATATTTTTTCGGATGAGGACCTGTCGATGTACACTGGCCATGTTACCAACTGGCTAAGGTACATCGACGATGTTTTCATCATTTGGTCAGGTACCAGTTCCTTGTTATACCAATTCATTGATATTCTCAATGTCAACGAACATAATCTGAAAATTTACATTTACTGATTCTCCAGACCAAGTCACTTTTCTTGATCTGACCATTCTAAAGGACAGTGACGGTAGGATTACATCCTCTCTCTTTAGAAAGGAGACTGCAGGTAACACTTTGTTACATGCTACTAGTGCACATCCAACTAACCTGCTTAAAAGCATACCGTATGCACAGTACCTCCGCCTACGTAGGAACTGTACCATGACAAAAGATTTTTTGCTACAGGCTAACCTACTCAAGCAACGTCTGTTGGTGAGAGGTTACAGCAAATCTTTACTACGTAAAGCTTTTAATAAGGCTGCACGACAATCTCACACCAACCTACTATTCAAACAAAAACCTATCGTAGGGCCTCAACCAGTGAGATTCATCACTCGGTATTCGAGCCACCACATCGAGGTGCGTAATATTCTAATTAAACATTGGTCACTACTTACTAATGATTCCATCCTTAGCAATTACATTGGACAAAGACCAGACATCACTTTTAAAAAATCACGTTCACTGAGAGACAAACTGACCTCTAGCCACTATAGGACCAACTCAAACCAACATCGATCCCCGAACGGCATCACGAGGTGCGGCAGTTGTAATTTTTGCCCCTGGGTTACAGAAGGTAACACCTTTTCCCTACCAAATGGAGAAACCTTTACCCCCAATTTCCACGCAGATTGCAATACTCAAGGAATCATTTACCTGATGACATGCATATGTCATGCATTTTATGTGGGTAAAACCATTCGAAATTTCAAGAACAGAATCAGGGATCATGTTTACTATTCCTCTCAGGGTAAGATGGTAACATCAGTTAGTCGTCACCTCGACCTATACCATAAATTTAATACCTCAGTTGCCTCTTTTATAGTGCTGGCCATTGTCCCAAAAGACAGCCGTGGAGGCAATTGGGATAAGCAGGTACTTCAAAAAGAGGCATATTGGATCGAACGTCTGAATGCTCTCCAGCCCCCAGGTATTAATGAAGCACAATCTTACAAATCCTTTCTTTAGCAATACTAATGAAATTAATCACTCTATTTCAATTAATTTTTGCTTATCAGCATCTAATCAATATTCCTTATCCCTTTACTGTCCCTATCGATTACATATAACTTAGTGTTATCCCAATACATTTAGCTATATTATTTATATAACTAATTCCAGCTAATATTGACACACTGGGATTTGTCTAGTTGCTTTTCCTTTTTATCTTATCTGCTGTTGTTTTCCTGCCTCCCTCTATGAGGTTTTCCTGTTGTATATAGAAAAGTAATATTATTCCGTTTTGGAAGATTTATCCTACTTCCATATTCTATAAATGTTGTTGTTTTCATTGTACTTGTTATGGATGTGCTCTGGTTGCATGGCCTCGGTGACCTATGGATGGAATGTGTTTCCCCCAATTTACACCATACCCCTTCATGATTCGATGCCCTTCTCATTTGTCCCTCCTTTATTCCTTATGTTGTGGCCGCGTGAGATATAGCCTTTTCCAGCGGAGCTATATCTCACTGTGTCCACTAGATGGCGATCACGCGCCATCAAATGTTTCACCATACTCCAGCACTGCGCGCGCTCCTCTGTTCCTCTTGGTGCGCGTGCACCTGGTGTTAATTTGCGGCCAGCACAGATGACATCACTCGGCAGCGCCGAGGTGATGGTCTATCTGTGGCGGGACTGGGAGCTATATATAGACCCCGGGCTACACAGTCTAATCCAAGCCTCCCGGGAGGCACGTGGACTGTGTGCACCTGCTGTGAACAAACTTTCCAGGTAAGACTTCTACCCTTCCATCTACCGTTGTGCCTTGTTGCGGTTCTATATCTATACCTACATATCTTTGGTCTGCAGACTCTCTGTATTTACAAGTCCTCTATTATCACTTTTATTTCAGCAACTGGCATACTCTGGCAAATGCTTTTTGCCCCCTTTATCCATCATAAGGACTGCACTAGTGCCATTCAACCATTGAAACAATTAATGGCCTAATACAGCCATACCATCCACAGACCCTAATTTCCATATGTAAATTCTTTTCCAACATATGGTAAGCAGCAGGCTCCTCTTGACTATTGATTACTGTTTATATTGGCCACTTTTGCTCTCTAACACTGTCCTATCCCAAGTAATTGTTTTATATTTATTTCCATTTACAGTTTGGCTTATTTCTCATGGTATTCAACTAAGCTTGGGTTTTAAGCCCAACCTGTTGCCAGTTTTTGCTGCACAGCCCTCTATCCAGAGAGCACCACGTCGAATTGTTCATATACAAATTTTTCTTGTACTTATCTACCTCTCTATTTTGGATTGAATATTATTTAGGTAAGCAATATGGCTTTAACCCTATCTACCTTTGCTAATTAGCAGACTTTTCCTTACTATGCTCCTTGTCCCCTTCGTATTGGAATCTTTGGGTCTCCGTTTTGGGCATCTCTCTTGTCGTGTGCGGATTATTCCATCTATATGTGGTATTTGGGGGTACACCTTTCCGTCCTTCTCTTCACCGAGTTGCATGGTCTATGAGCACTCCAGACTTTTGAACATACATACAGTTTGTTATACATTTTGAATTGTTCAAAAAACAATATACTATATATTTATGTCTATGTCTCCATCAATGCAGCACATTGATCTTACTAGGTCCTTTGAGGAAGCGCTTACCTACAGCGCGAAACATGTCGGGACTCCGATCAACCCAGCGCAAATGATAAGATCTCCAGTTGATACTATCTGAAGACTTTTTCTAGAAGTTACTCTATCCATCTATGGTCTTAAGTGTCAGTCCGTCTAGGACGCCATTTATTTATTATTACCCTTTTTTCCAATCAAGTATTGTTTACATTGTTTGTTACTGTACTATAACCATTTATAATCTTCTATAACAAAGTTACTTCAATCACTGTGAACGCTGTGTTAACTAGATCTGATATGTATTTTTTGGAGAAAAATTTTTAAAAATATATTTAGAGTATATTTTTGTAATAAACAAATTTTATATAAAGTTACCGATTGGTGGCGACTCTTATCTTTACCAATCTACCATGCCGATAAAGTCCATGACTAGCCCCTAAGTCATTCTTTTTCTATAAATTCTGTTTAGGACGTGGCATATGTTAAAATATTATGCATCCACATGCGCACTACATGTGAGGATGCACTTATCCTTTTGAGGTTTTTCAACACATCTAACTTCACATCTAACACATCAACATCAATATCAACATCAACACATCTAACTTCATAATAACCAAAAACATTTTATACTATTATTTTATTTAACACAAACCTAAGACAAACTAAAATACACGGACACAGACACGACTAACACAAACTAAACTGTTGAAAAATGAATATAACAAAAGCAACAATATACATATAGATATAGAGAGAGAGAGCGAGAAAGAGAGAGAGAGTGCAGATTTGCTCTTGCAGACAGGCTAATGGTTGCAGTATAAAGGCCGCAAACCAGGGTTTAACATAAAGTTCAGTGTTTTAGTCACACTTGCTGTTACGATCCGGTCTGGTAGCTTGTAGCGGAGGCTGTTGGTGGATCCGCTGTGCCAGAGAGGTCATGAAGCATTACTCAGCATGAAGGCAGCACCAGTAGTATTAAAATATAATGTAATTATCACACAGGCAACATTTACAAGTAGTAGTGGTAATAGTACTAGATAGCATCCAAACACTTGGGCAAGACTTTACAGCAGCAGTATTGGTAATAGTAGTATAGAGTGGCAAATAACTCGTGACATAGGTGTCGTGAGCAGCAGCAGTAGTAGTAATAGTAGACAATATAATGTCAAATCGCATGGGCAAGAGGTGCCATCAGCAGCAGCAGTAGTAATAGAAAGTGGCAAATCTCTCGGACAAAAGGTGACAGCAGCAGTATGAGTAATATATCGGTACATAATCACTCAGCCTTTTGGCATTAGCAGTAGGAGCCCATATGGTGGCAAAATTACAAAAGCTTGAAGTTGCAGTAGCATGGTGATTAAATTTGAAAAGCAGAATGACACAGGCCTTAAGTAGCTGTAGCCTGACTATACCATAGTGCCTCATAATTTAAAAGTTTGATTAACGTTATTTCTATGCTATACGTGACTTTTTAAATTCATGATGAGCAATTACTTTTCAAAATAATGTGGCAGCAGCATCAGGACTCCTTATAGTGGCTTAATGACACAGCATGGAAATATTTATGCCCTTAACACTACCTTTCCACTATGAGTTTCAAAGGTATAAATACATCAGGGAATGAATGACAAGGGACCCTTCAGCGCCCTGAACCGACGGCGGGTGCCAGAAAGTCACCGCCGATCCAGGACTCATTCATCTTGATGAATGTGAGTCTGTCCACGGAGTCTGTGGACAGACGGGTCCTCTTGTCTGTGACCACCCCACCTGCCGCGCTGAATGTCCGCTCAGATAGTACGCTGGAGGGGGGGCAAGACAATAACTCCAGCGCATACTGAGCAAGCTCGCGGCAGGTTCCAATCTGGCAACCCAGTACTCCATGGGGTCGTCGGTGCTCATACTGTCAGAAGCACCGACGGACCCCATGTAGTCTGCCACCATGTGGGCCAGCCGCTGGTGGCGACTGCTGCTGCTGCTGCTGGTACTGGGTCGCTCAGATTGGAAGAACATCCTCATCTCACCCATTAGGTCCCCTGCTCGGCTGCTGCTGCTGCTGGGTGCAGCCACCTGCTGGGTGAGATGAGGGGGGACAACTCGAGGCCGGGGAGTTGCCTGCTCCAACCGGCTGACTATGCATGCCTGCAGTTCCTCCATCCGGCGCTGCCTCCGGCTGGCTGGGAGGAACTGCTCCAGTTTCCCCTTGCATCTTGGATCTAAAAGGGTGGCCATCCAAAATTCATCCCTCTCCTTGACAGTCTGAACCCGGGGGTCCCTCCTGAGGCATCTCAGCATGTGGGCAGCCATGGGGAAGAGCACAGCCCGCTGTGACTCCTCATGGTTGCCCGGGTCCATGACGTCCGACTCTTCATGCTGGAGGCGCTGCTGCTCGCGCTCAGAGATGCCCAACCCCCGGACTATCGGTGCCCCCAACACCGGCTCTCACTCCTGACCAGGCCCTGACTCCAGGACGTCACCAGTAACCTCCTCATCATCATCATCCTCGTCCTGGGCCTGGTCTTGGTGGAGCAGTGTTGCCTCCTCCTGCTCCACCAAGGCACTCTCCCCAGCTTCGAGCAGGCGATCTAGTGCCCTGTCCAGCAGGAATACTATAGGGAGCACGTCATTGAGGCCGACATGCTCCCTGCTGACCATCTTGGTTGCCTGCTCGAAAGGGGCCAACACATGGCAGACCTGGTGTATCTGCCCCCACTCCGCACTGGTGATGTACGGGAGTGTTTGTGATGGCCCGGCAGTGCCTTGCTCCAGCAGGTATTCCTTCACAGCCCTTCGCTGCTCCCACAACCTCTCCAGCATGTGGAGGGTGGAGTTCCACCGCGTCACACTGTCCACAATCAGCCTGTGAAGGGGCAGGCTGTTGTCCCGCTGCAACTTGGACAGGGACGCGGTAGCGGTTGGGGAGCGCCTGAAGTGGCTGGCAATCCTACGCACCCTTAGCACAATGTCACTCAACCCGGGATAGGTGCGCAGGAACTTCTGCACCACAAGGTTGAGGACATGTGCCAGACAGGGCACGTGGGTCAGACTGCCAGCCTGGAGGGCGGAGAGTAGGTTGCTGCCGTTGTTACAGACAACCATACCTGCCTGGAGCCTTCGGGGTGTCAGCCACTTCTGGACCTGAGCCTGAAGTGCGGTCAGTACTTCTTGTCCAGCGTGTCTCCGGTCCCCTAAACTAACAAGCTGGAGCACGGCCTGACAGCGCACGTGCCCCACACTTGAGTAGCTATGGGGGCGCTTGCTGGGAGGCTCAGCAGCTGCAAAAACAGTGGCTTGACGGAGACCAGCAGTTCTCCCCTGGACACCCCGGGGTGGCACCACAAAATCTGATGCCGCCGATCCCTCCCCGGCGCCTTGGAGGGAAACCCAATGGTCCGTGAAGCTGATGTACCGGCCCTGCCCATGCCTGCTGGTCCAGCCATCCATTGTGAGATGCACCCTGTCGCTGACAGCGTGATCCAGCGACAGGGTTACATTCTGCACAATGTGCTGGTGTAGGGCAGGGACACTTGGCAAAGAAATGGCGGCTGGGGACACGCCATTGTGGTTGGGCCTGCTCCAACATCTGCCTGAAGGGGTTGCAGTCAACAATGTTGAAGGGAAGCAGATGTTGGGCAATAACCCTTGCCAGGAGCCCATTGAGGGAACGCACACGTCGGTCTCCAGGGGGGAAGGGAGTGGTGCGTTCGAAGGCGTCGGAAAGCGACGCCTGGCGCCGGACGGCAGTGCAGGACACAGACGAGGAGGGTGCTGTGGAAGTAGAGGTCTGGCTGCTGGTACCAGTACCTCTACTAGAGGGAGCGGGGGGCATGACCTGCTGGGAACAGATGAAGCTGTGGCAGGGGCTGCTGTACCCTGCTCACTTGTGGTGGTGGCGCTGCTACCACCACCACGCTTCATCTGGTCATACTCCCGCCAGTGGTTAATTCTCAGGTGCTGGTTGAGAGCTGTGGTACCCACCCGAGCCAAGCACTTCCCTCTCTTCACCCTGGCACGACAGATCTGGCAGATGGCTACAGTATGGTTATCTGCTACCAGGGTGAAGTAGGCCCAGACAGGTGACTTCAGCGCCGCCCTCCTGTCAGATGGGGTGACGCTGACTTGCACCTGCTGGGACTCGGTGCGCACAGGTGGAGCTGCCTGCTGCTGCTGCTGCTGCTGCTGACACCTCCTGCTGCCATCACCAGTGGAGACCCTGACGCTGGTCTCCCTGGTGACCTGACGCACCGTTTCCCCGGGGTGCCTACCTTCCTCGTCGTCACTCCTGCTGTGAACCGACAAGGCACTGGCAGGTGGCACCCATGTTGTGTCACCATCGTCTTCGCCCCCAGATATGTCAGACCCAGGGCTGGAATGTGGTGGTCTGAGGGAAACAGCTGACATGGAGCCGGTAGCCTGGCTCCGCTGTCCCCTCACCGACGCCTGGGTCTGACTAGGTGCGGTTGTTTCCTGCACAAAAACACCACCACCACTTGGAAGGGATGTCTCTGGGATACTGACAGCAGGTACCCCATCCTCCTCCTCCATCATCCCTTCAAAAAGGTCCTGACCATCAGGACAGAACTGGATGTCTGCCTGATGCAGGGCCTCCCCCAAGATATCCCTCTCACTGTCGCTGTCAAACAGTAAGAGGCTGGACTCTTGGGGGCTGGGGGTGGGTACTAAAGGCACCGGTGTACTGGTGGTGCTACTGGGAGTCGGCACTGACGACTCAGTGGCACTGCTGTGCCCCATATACTCCACCACTACTGGAGCCTGAAAAGGCAATATCGGGCGGCTGCCCGAGGGAAAAAAATTGCGGATGAGGCGGACTCCCCTTCCACCTGATCCTCTACCACTAGTAGGGGCGCGAGAGGTACCCCGTGCTGGCAGCGACCTAGCACTGGGAGTAACTCCCCTACCCCTGCTGCCACGGCCACGGCCACGTATGCTGCTCATACTTGCTGATGTGGGGGGGTAAACTTTATTAGGGGGGGGGAAATGTGAGAAAGGAGTGTTTGTTTTTTTAGCAAGACAGGCACGCAGACAAAGACGCAGACAAAGACGCAGACAAAGACGTAGACAGCTACTAAACTATAATAAAACTACTACACCTACATTTTTTATTTTATTTTTACACTGACTGACAAGGACAAAGACGAGGACTACAAATACTAAACTAATATGCACTAAACAAACACTAACTACTTACACAAAGTTATATGGCTAAACTAAAGCTAATTTTTTTTTTTTTTTTTTTACACTGACTGACAAGGACAAAGACGAGGACTACAAATACTAAACTAATATGCACTAAACAAACACTAACTACTTACACAAAGTTATATGGCTAAACTAAAGCTAATTTTTTTTTTTTTTTTTTTACACAAAACACAGACACTAAACACACACTAAACTAAGCTACCTTAAAGAAATGTACACTTACACTATGTACACTTACACTAACTACACAGAAATCTATCTAACACTAAGCTACACTAACCTGGACAAAACAACACAAATCTGAGCTTTTAAAAAAGCTGTTGGGTCTTTTGCTTTGAAAAAAGCAGTTTAGAAGCTGGAAAATCTGAACTGAAATCACTATAGCAAGGAAGCACAATGCTGATGCTGTAAGCTGTAAGATCACACAGAAACACTCCACTCTCTCTAGCCACCTTGTGAATCTGCACTGAAATACTGCTGGGAGTGATCTTATATAATGGTCGTGCAGGCAGGTTCCTATTGGTTGCTATGGAGGTTACTAACCTCTGACAACTGTGGTAGGAGAACTCTGATTGGCTCTGATGCAAAAGAAGGGCGGAGAAAATAATCGCGCAATATTCCTTTTGCCGAATATTCGCATTGCGAATATTCGGCAATATAAAAGGATCGCCTCAGCTACTCGGCCCAGGGTCTCTAATCATACCAGCAATGTTTTTAGACGTCGATGGAGATCACTAGGATGTGATCTGTTTTAAAAATAAAATTGAAAAAATACGAATATTCGGAATAGCGAATATTGGCCGCGAAATTCGAGTTATTCGCGAATACTCGAATATGCCATATTCGTAACGAATATTCGCAATGCGAATATTCTTGAGCAACACTAATGGTCAACAGGCCCTTTTACCAGACCTGGTGAAACCGCAACAGTGATCCCTCTGGCTGGACGTTCGCTCACTCTGGGTTGCCTGGGGTGACTTTAGTCAGTAGTGTAGCATGCCTGTACCCTGGCAGCGGTTTCTCCTCTCTGGTCAAGCGGGTACAGCGGGGCTCCCTCTCTGGTAGTGTGGGTACAGCTGGGCTCTCTCTCTGGTGGTGCGGGTATAGCATGACTCCCTCTCTGGTTAGTGCGGGTACAGAGTGGCTCTCTCTCTGGTTGGTGCGGGTACAGCGTGGCTCTCTGGTTGGTGCGGGTACAGCATGGCTCTCTGGTTGGTGCGGGTACAGCATGGCTCTCTGGTTGGTGCGGGTACAGTGTGGCTCTCTGGTTGGTGCGGGTACAGCGTGGCTCTCTGGTTGGTGCAGTTACAACGTGGCTCTCTGGTTGGTGCAGGTACAGTGTGGCTCTCTGTTTGTTGCGGGTACAGCGTGGCTCTCTAGTTTGGTGCAGGTACAGCGTGGCTCTCTGGTTTGGTGCAGGTACAGCGTGGCTCTCTGGTTGGTGCGGGTACATCGTGGCTCTCTGGTTGGTGCGGGTACAGCGTAGCTCTCTGGTTGTTGCGGGTACAGCGTGGCTCTCTGGTTGTTGCGGGTACAGCATGGCTCTCTGGTTGGTGCGGGTACAGCGTGGCTCTCTGGTTTGTGCGGGTACAGCGTGGCTCTCTGGTTGTGTGGGCACACCGTGGCTCTCTCTCTGGCTTCCCCCAGCATGAGCACAGTATTCTCTTTTTTCCTCTTGTAACCCCCCCCAGCAGAGTGCTTGCATGCTGGGGGCTTTAGCATGGTGTCTGTGGACACGCTGGGGCCGCCACTCTTAAGGGACTACATTTCCCATGATGCTCCCAGTCCCCAGAATCTTCTGATTGGCCCTCTGCTGTGGCCAATCATGGCGAGGAAAGCAGGAAGCAAGGCGGCGGCACGGCGATTCCAATTAGAGCCGCTCTCTCTCTCTTCTAGCTACAGCTGACAGAGAGGGGGAGGGGGTGATCGGGGGAGATATACAGTACAGCCAGCCCGTGGCTCTCCTCTCCCTGTCACAGCGCTGCTGCTCCATTTACCAGAGAACTTAGCAGCGGCAATGTGACAGGGAGAGGAGAGCGGTGAGCTGGCTGTGCTGTATATCTCCCCTGATCGCCCCCCTCTCTGTCAGCTGGAGCTAGAAGAGAGAAAGCGTCTCTAATTGGATTTGCTGTGCAGCCGCCTTGCTTCCTGCCCGCTGTTTTTCTTCCTGAGGATCATGGCACTGATTTCTAGGGGGGGGGGGAAGTACCCTCCCTTGCCCTATGGAGCGGACGCCCATGATCCCAAGATCTTGGTGGGTACCAGAGAGCCCAACAGTTAGAGACTGGGTTAAAAGGGTTGAATACATTTATAATATGGAAAAACTGCACTGACGGACATGATAAAATGGGAAAATGTTTAAATATCTGGAAAGGCTGGGTAGACTTTAAAGGGTAAGTTTACCTTCGTACAGTACACTTTTTTTTATTATTCTAAATTCCATCTCCCCATGTGCACCAATATAGCATTCGTGTACTTTTTTTTGCAAAAATATCAAACTTTCCATTAAATCTGGAGTAACTTACTTTTCTTGTCCTAATCCACATTTCCAGTCGTTTCCATTAGTAATGTCTTATTCCTAATCAGACTGTAGGTCATGACACAGGAAGGAGTTGACTAGCTGACCTCATTAGCAAACACCCGGCATTATACACCCCACCATTCCTAGGTGCATGTTTTTTAAATGAAATTCAATCAATCAGTGATCACCCTTCTCACTAAATCCACAATTAGATTTGATAGTGTATGACCTTCTTTATACAAGTGCATAGGAAGGAGTGGACAGAAACACTCAGCTGTCAAGCCCCATTCACAACTCTGCATAGCAGGAACTCGCTTTCCCCGCATGTTTTTTTTTTAACGAGGGGGAGGCGTTTTGGAGCATTTTCACTCATCACACATAGGGCAGCCCATCCAACTGAATGGGCTGCCCTACACATAGCAATTGCCCCAAAGAAGCTTCAGAACTATTTTTTAGAGTGGAGCGTGGTGTGTTTTTTACAGCAATTTTTTGTGCAGCACATTTCTGAAATGCAGGGAAACATACAGATGTGAATGGAGCCTTCTTATTCTTGTGTTATCGCACCAATTTCACTTTCAGGTCCTATTCACATCTAGCATAGTGGTAGAACATGTTTTGTGGCTCAATTTTCCTGTGACACACACAGGACAGCCTGTTGATTTCAATTGGCTGCACTACATGTGAATAATGGGACATGTTGGTGTTTTGTGGGTTGTGTGTTTTTTACTGTGCATTTTGAAGCATTTACCACTCGTTTTTTTCACATGGAAAAATGTGTGTGTGCTTCTGTGTTTGGTGTGCCGTTAACAATTAATTGCATTGAAAACACAACTAGTGATTTTAGGTGCATAAACATGGCCATACACTATGCAAACGGATTGCATAGTTTAGTTAGGGAGAAGGGGGATCACTGATTGATGGCATTTCATTTAAAAAACGTGCACCTGGGAATGGGTGGGTGTATGATGCTGAGTGTGTGCTAATGAGATCAGCTGGTCAACTCCTTCCTGTGTCATGACCTAAAGTCTAATTCGGAAGAAGACATTACTAATGGAAATGTCTGAAAACGTGGATTAGGACAGGAAAAGTGACTGTAGATTTAATGGAAAGCTTTAATATTTTTGTAAAAAAAA